>NW_026713023.1:0-734430 GCF_030625045.1 Achroia grisella
CGCTAACGGTTTATGCTGGCGGGGCACCAGTGGAGGTTGAACCGCGTGGAGGTCAACCTGACATGGTACATTGCTAGCAATAAGATCTACAGTCCACATTACTAACAATCCCCTTTCCCCTATGTAAGGGATTTTGGAGATGGTAAAAACTTAAATTAGGTACTGTATAGAGTTTTTAACATGTCGTATTTTAAAAGATAATAAATATCATTCGTCTAAAACGAACAAAATTTTGGAACAGATTAGTTAAATCAACATTGTCGTCGAAAAATAGAAAAAAAATCAAGAACAATATCAGACGGTCTAAAATATAAGTCATCATACATACTTTATTTTGGGGGATTGGAAGATTGTGATGAACCATATTGTAGGCCGCATGATTTGCTATGTCTAATATTTTTTCTTGATTATTGACAAAATTTGTTGGGAGATACTTATTTTATACAAAATTTGTGGAGAATGTCACAAAGTTATATGGCAACACTGCCAGTAGAACATTGCCTGGGTAACGTGTTAGGCCCGCCGCTCACGAGGCGTTTATAATTAATCAATACACCACCGTTGATTAATTGGTAGGAGCGCGAACGATTTCGCACGCTACGGTGTAGATGTTGGTAGGACTTGGATGTGGCAATAGAAGGTCCTACATTGTGATCATAATATAAAACATATACATATTTTAGATCTAGATCTTAACAAGAGGTAGACTGTTAAAAGCTGTCTGCGTAGGTTCAGTCTCACCTATATCAACTGCCAAATAGCTTTGTTTTAATGTCTTAGTTGTAAATGTTGTAGCATGTAATCTTAATGCTTTATAATATTTTGACGTCGATCGTTACTCTGCTTCTTGTATTACAACTTTACTAATATCTCCCAATACGTGTTGTTTTCTTAAATAATATTTTTCTCCAATAGTAAATAGGCATGAATTCTATTTTCTTTATCAAACATAATGTTTAAAGAGGAAATAGAATTAAAAACATCTTAGAAACTGCAAGTGTTAGTTTGTTGTATCGTTACAAATAAAATTTAATTTATTTATTGATTTTTTATTTGTAAAATACTGTCGTTCTATTTTGATTTACGACTAAAGTAAAAAAATTGCTTATTTAGAGTAGCCTAATATAAGCTGTATCTGGAATTTTCGCTTTCCCACTAGAAGCACAGAAATATAGAACAAAATACCATATTTAACTATCAAGTACGATAGTACTTCCAGTTAACTACAGATGACGACATAATAAAAATTTAAATTTTCAATTAAGTACATTTTAACCAATTTTTTTTTCTTGTACAACTTAAGTTCCGACAACTAGTAATTGCTGTAACAAACAAAACGTACAAGTGCCATGTCCGATAACTTCGTACATCTGGCGAAGGGTTCTAAATGAAAATGAATTAAATTCCTCCATATTGCGTAAAATCCAAAAGCATTAATATGAGTATCCGATGATTATACTTCAAACGTATGTAGGTTCATGAATATGTGAATAGGTAGACCGTTGTTTGAATAAATCGATACCCATGCTTGTTATGATGCATCGCAGGATGGCGACAGGGAATTCCTCCTCACATCAGGAACCTAAGTGACCATGGATAGTGCGAGAGGAATATGATAACAATCCTTCCGCACTCTTAGATTCTAGAATTAAATAAATATGTCAAGATTATCAAGTAGTGGTAAGCTATTTACTCAACCAGTTGGTTCTGTCTTTATTATTTTGATAACAAATTAATGTTAGTTGATAGTTTGCATTCACACATTTCGATTTAAAATTGTAAAGTTACAACGTAATTATTTAGAAGAACAACACGCGAGTTTCTTGCTCGTTATTTTTGTAATGAGACAGTTTTCCGAATGTGTGGTAGGTTAAAAAAATAAAAAATGACTATTCGAAAGTGCTTTTAGTTTAATGACTATTCCAAAGTGCTTTAATATAAGTTTATTTAAATAAAGAATCTTCTGTTCTATTCTATTCTTTCTATTTTTAGATACAGCATAGGATTCCTCAAAAAGTATATAAGTTCTGTAGCATCAGTCAATATGTGTACGGATACCGTGACTATTGCGTATCTTTCGTTGAACAATCTATAGATGGTAGGAGAAAAAACTGCTGGCCCCTACCGAAATATTGCTATACTCCAGTCAGCTCCTGATGATCATAGCTAGTGCAACCTAGTCGAAACGTCGAGAGAGGTAAATAGATTTATTTACCATAAAATTATTCCTGTTAAGACCTGGTAACTATATTAGAAATATGTATAAATTAAGGTTTCTCGACGACCCACACAGATTTTTACGCAAATTGTGTGTACACAGGAATATGAAATATAGCACAGCTAAAGTTTTTATGGAGAAGAAACGCAGATGCCAAAATATCTGATGCTAATGCTTCAAAGTACATTTATCTTTTTTTTTTTTTTATTAAGTAATTACGGCCCTGGAAATCTCCTTTCAGCCAAACAATTACATTCTACAAATACAAATCAACTATTAATTACATCTATAGCGATCTTATAGTATTGTGTATGAAGTCGCATAAAAATGGATAACTTTCTGTATTTTGTAGGATAGATGGCAAGAGGCGGGGTACCAATGTACATTTAGTTAATAATAAAAATATCTACCATGCATTTATGTATTAAATGACATGCCGAGTGAGAAACAGCTGACATTGATATTTGGTAGAAAGATACTACCAATTGTTTAATAATTCCTCCTACGATCATTAAGATATCACTTTAGTACGTAAATATTTGAAAATAGAACTTCAATAAAACATTCAAACTATAGGTTTGAATGAATTAGGGTCGAATTTCGACCACTAGTTTATATAAATCGGACAAGTAAACCACAATTCTCTCACAATTTAAAAATAATCCACTAATTAATTCGAGTAATTAAAGGAAAGAAGCAAAATTTTATTCGTACTAAATCATGCTTAAACTTCGAACCGCGTGCTGTCGCAAAAAGCCCACGGAATCTTTTGAAATTCGCTTACTTTAAACAAAGAGTACCCCTTTTTGTTGGAAGTAAACCAAGCATTTAATCTCCTTTGAAATTTCCGTGAAAAACAATTCTTTATTCTTGATTGCTTCCTCCCTTTTGTTGGGAGATCGCGCGTTATACAAAACAGTGGGAATAAATGAATGTTTTATGACGGAAAAATTCGTCGAACAAGTCCTCGATGGATCACAGCTAGTGTTGCCAGCTTAGTGATTTTACCACTGGGACCGGTGAATTAAACGGACTTTGTTGAGCAAAATTTGTTACTTACCTTACTGAAGCTTTAAAATTTAATGATTAATATAAAATTATATTTTTAAATTAATAATAATGATTTTTAATTATGTGGATTGAAAAAATTTAATATTTTTTTATTTCGATTTTAGAATGGTCACTATCTTTTGCATATTGCGTACAATTTTAGCATATTTTTTTTATTATCTACGTATTATTGAAATTTAGTCGTTTTTAGTAGTTCTATTCAATTATTTGGTAGCAACACAGATTCCAACGATTCGATGAAAATTGGCGGTTCCGCTTTCATTCGAGAATGTTCTGCGAAGTACTCAAAAGTGAGGTGAAGTGTCGGGACAAATAATAAAAATAGCACAATACAGAAATTTCAGGAATGTACCGCCAAGGTGAATTTATTTTACAACTTTCTATTTTTGAAATGGACGAAAATTATATGAGTAAGTTATACTTATATATGTTTATATTATATTTATATACCTATCGTAATTAGTCTTCAAAGTCAAAGGCAGAATATTTATAACATCCTATTATATTTATTAACTTATAATTTATTACCAAGTATCGAATAAGGTGGATCTCTTCCGGGCTGAAATGATGATGATGTTAATGATGATTATTAAAAAATCTATATTGTAAAATATAGCAAATCTATTACATTACATATATGATAACATGTAACTCGTTAGTTTTTTTTTAAATGAAATGAAAAACGTTTACATGTGAGGGACTTTTTTCTTATTATAATTTTTTTTTATTCATACATTTTGTATTCTCCAATTTCTCCAGTTATAGTTTAGAGCCACGAGTCATACTGACCAAGTAATTCTAATATATTTAATTTATAGTTATTTTGTCGTCTTGCAAAAAAAATACGATACCACAGGTGTTTAATATTGCTGCTTTCTGCATTGTGATATTCGGCGGTAGATTCAAAACACGCAGGCTTAATATTTTTATAATGACGTAAAAGTAGAACATCTGTGGCGACTCTAGTTAATTATTCTAGAACAGTAACCATTCTCAAGTAATTTATGAATAACATTCTGAGTTACATACTTGTCAAATCTATACCATTTACGATTGTTAGCATTGTTTACAAATGTGTAACTGTTTGTAAAATCTCGCGTCAGTTTTGTAACGTCTCCGAAATGACTTGACCAATCGAAATTTTGTGTATATATTCAATAGTATATTAGTACATTATATTCCCAGGAATAGGACGTAAACAATTTTTCATACCCCGAAGTCTAATTGGACTACCCCAAAAACTTTATTTGCTTTTTGGACATTTTATGTTTTTTTTAGGTTTTACAATAAAATACCAGAGTCTATTATAAATCTGCCAGAAAAAAGATTTAAATGTCAAATAAAACAGTTCCTTTGCAAAAAAGCTTACTATAAAATTGAAGAATTCGTTAACGATAATAATGTTTTTATAGAAAAACTTTAAATCTATAGCACTGACAATATTATCTGATTACATTAATAATGAGCGCGTAGCGACTTCTATGTTGATTATCGCATGCCTTGCCATGCAAGTTTGTTGCTCATTCTTCTTGTGATGAATCTGCATTCCGAATGAGTGGTAGAATCAAAATATGACTATTCAAAAGTGCTTGTAATGAGTTTATTTGAATAAAGATTATTTCTAAATTTCTTTTATGATTCAGCATTAATAGACATAATACAACCTTACAATATCGTCCTTCTACCATCCCCAACCCCTGGAAATCGTCCTTCAACCCCTATGTTTTAATATTATTATTTATTCATATACTAAACAATGTTTGACGTGTCAGCTAGATTTTATATAAAATCTTTTTGAATACGCACTCTAAAATTATATTGCTTCACTTGCACCCCAAAAAATACCAGACCTTATTTCCAAGATTTAGCTAATCTTATTATCTGCATTCCAGAGATCTTCAGATGAAATCCGTCCCGGGAGAGCAATAGATTGCGTTTGACGAGTCGGGTGAACGCGCTACGAGACAGTGTACCCAAATATCTTAATTAACTTGACTACGTGCTTAGTTTATAAAGTCTTAATGATTAGACAGGATTATTTCAACGATTAATGACTGACTAAAAAGGCAAATATGGTATCTACATACTATTTGGGTATGAAATAGAAATAGCTCCAGGTGACGCTTCAACATGAACAGACGACTTTGTACAAAGTGTACTTACACTGTTGGTGGGGTGGATGATGTGTATTATAAGCTTTTATGAATTTTAAAAGTTTCATCATAGAATACAAGAGGCTTACAAAGCATTCCACGAATATGTTACAAGATTTCTCACGAAAAGTAAAGGAGTTTCAAAGACTATTCATTATGTATAAGATTTATCCCCAAGCGTCTGTATAGGCACTCTTCTAAAATTGTTTTTATTTAACAAGAATATGTACTAAATCTTTTATAGTCCATGATATTATATAAGACTGAAAAAGGTGGTTGCCTCGTCGAAAAAAGAGACACCTTTACTTACCACTAGCTAGTGCCCGCGGCTTCGCTCGCGTTAATTTATCCCCTTAGGGGTGGAATTTATCAAAATCCTTTCGTAGGGGATGCCTACGTCATAGTAGCTTTATGCATGCGAAGTCTCAGCCCGATTGGTTTAAAATTGACAAAGTTTCATATAAACTTTCATCCCCTATTTTATCCCTTTGGGGGTAGAATTAATAAAAATCCTTTTTTAGCGGATGTTTACGTCATAACTATCGTCATGCATGCCAAATTTTAGTCTGATCCGTCCAGTGGTTTGAGCTATGTGTTGATAGATCAGTATGTCAGTCACTTTTGAGTTATATAGACAACATTATTCGTGTTAAGAGCCGGTTAACAATATAAGTAATATGTATGTATTAAGGTTTCTCTAGGGTCTGCATTTCAGGTGTTTTTACAAAAATTATGTGTATACAGAAGTAACTATATTATTAATTTTATCAACTTATTTTGTAAAATATAAATAGACAAAATTCAACGCTAGACTGTACTTGTACATTTCAGAATATAGATAGAACTACATAAGTATTCGCTTATGGTATAATTCCACGTTATAAAATGCATTATCCTAGATATGTACTCATACAGCGCCCAGCAAACATTCGGGCTGCTTGCCAGTTGATATAAATATGAGATAAAATCATGCTAGGTTTGCATAGACTGCGGGGCTATTAAAATTTGGTTGGGTCTTATTACACGCGATATTATTTTATAGTTAGCGAAGCTAGCTTAGCTTAGAAATCTAAATATATGAAAATTTGTTTAGGTTTTTATACAGATGATAGTATTTTTTTCATTAATGATAATGGATTGACGCTCCCGCTTGCGCTAACGGTTTACCCTGGAGTGGCACCAGGGGAGGATGATAAGGTTAAGGTTGAGCATGAGGTTAGGTCAGTTTACCCATCGTGATTAAATAACCAGAAATTGACCACAATGATTTCCAGGGGAACCACGTGAAATTCGACCTAATATGGTAGATTGCTAGTAATGGAGTCACTAGATTCCATTACTAATAATCCCCTTTCCCCTCAGACAACAGTATTTGATAAGTAGCTGATGTGCTCTGTGAAGAGAATAGAATAGATTCGAAATAGAATAGAAATAATCTTTATTCAAATAAACTCACTAAATGTATATAAAAGTAAAATATTCTAAAAGTTTTTCTTTAAATAATCACTTTTGAATAGTTATATTTTTTCTTTCTATAACTCATTTGGAACACAGTCTCATTACAAAAAAATGAGAAAGAAACTTGCGTGTTGCTTTTTTAAATAAATGCCATTGGCAGCACTATGATTTTTAAGTTTTTCTACAAAAATATTGTTATCATTTAAAACTCTTCAATTTCGAAATTTTATTTCAAATTCTATTGTTTTTTATTGTTTTAATATCGTTAATTCACACAACGTCATCTAGTCTCAAAGTAAGCAGAGCATTTGTTAATAGGTACTATACAACTGATATAAATACACACATATATTTTTTGTAAATACATACATGACATAGAAAACACGCAGACAAACAATCATACTCATGACTACAAATGCTTGTATCGTGCGAGGACTCGAACACGTGACCATCGTAAGTAAAGCGGTGTGCTAGACCGCTAGACCACCGAGGCCGTCGGTTTGTTCCGTTATCTTTCATTAAAAACTAAACATTAATGGCAGGACTGAACTCCTGAATCTCCATTTTCGTGGATTGAAGCATTTCACAGACCGAACATAAATTTATTACACTCGTAATACCATAAACGTCCAATCGAATGATCTAAACGGTTTTATTGTTCACTAACTTTTGATATGGCTTCTCTCGCCTTTTGTACACACATAAAAAATAAGATCAATGTATTTTATTGCATAGTGATATGCAAACAAATGTTCTATTATAGACTCTTATGATAAATCAAGTGATAGATCAACTTATGATAGATCAACATCACCTGACGATAGTCAGGCGATATTTTTAAATATATTTAGTGAAAAAAAAATTACGTCACTGACGCCACTTGAGACAACAGTTGTCTCATACAGGGTATTTTTTTATGGGTGATAAAGGAATAACACGTCCGCCTACATTAACTGTTTGGTAAAGCACCAGTGGAGGATGATAAGATGAGCATAAAGTCCGGTCAGTTAGACTAACATGACAAATTCTCCAAGAAATTGGCATGATGGTATCCACGGGGAACGATGTGGAAGTCAACCTGACATGGTAAGTATTGCTAGCAATGGGTCTTAAGATTAGGTCTTTGTAACTGTCATGGTAAAGAAACTGAGGGTACACAAAAACCGCGTGAAGGTCAACCTGATATAGTAATGATATTGTACATTGTACAATATCATTACTATATCAATATCATTACTCTATGTACAACCAGATATAGTACATTGTTAGCAATGGGGTCAACAGTCCACATTACTATCCACTTGCTCCCTCTCAGTTAGGGTATTCAGAGAGATTATCAATTGTCCACGTCGTGGTGAACGCAACACTTGACATCCGAGGAAAGGATTGTTAGTAACATTGCTAGCAATGTCCCTTGTCAGGCTGACCTCCACACGCTTCCTCCATCCTGGAAACCATCACGTTAAATACCTGGTGAATTTGCCACGATGGTCTAACTGGCCTGACCACATACTCATCTTATCATCCTCCACTGGTTCCCCGTTAGCGTAAGCAAGAGAATTATTCCATTATCATCCATTAAAAAAACAGTTGACTTGCCTACATTTAGATAGGTATATTTGAATCCAACCTTAGAGGGGAACCGGAGGGGAACCTTACCGACGTCTTTCGGATTATTTTTTATGTTTGATATCGATGTTTCCTTCACCGGAGGATCAGTCAGATATATAATAACATATAGGCTATACTTTATATTCAATTTGAATAAGTGTGATACCGCTGGCACAAGCTAGCAATATTATAAGCGCGAAAGTGTGTGAGTATGGATAGATGTTTGTTATTCTTTCACGCAAAAACTACTGAACGGATTTTGATAAAACTTCACGGTAATATAGCTTATATATCTAAATAACACATAGGCTATGATTTAAAAAGCTATAATGTAAATTGGGCGAAGTACAATGATAAATGTCAATGTGTGATGCAAACAAAGTTACGCGGGTCAGCTAGTACTATATAATCGCTTATCTAGTGACCCCAATTTAAGTAAACGTTTCAGCTATGTAGGTAATCTTTATAGAGGATCTCTTTTCAATTTTAAGTCTCACTTAACAGGCACAGTTACAAATACTCCACGGCTGGTATTCAAAACCGAGCGGGTATTACAACATTCTAAAAAGGTTAGTGAAAAGAACTCTATTTGTACATGTAATTGCTTTCCGTATTTTTGTAACCGTAAAAAACACGTAGGTAGTACAAAAGGTAATGTAATTTGACGGCCACGGTGGTCTTGCAGTTTAGCACAACTCCTTACTTCCGAAGGTCGCTCGTACGATTCCTCGGGCACACAAATATTTGTATTCATGAGTACGATTATTTGTGTCGGTCTGAGTGTTTTATATGTATATTATGTATTTATTTACAAAATAAAAAGTATCTAAGTATTTATATCAGTTGTCTAGTAGCCATAACACAAGCTCTGCTTACCGGAATCATTTATTTACTTATTATGTTTAATTCCGCTACAATTAGCACGTGTGAAACGACAAATTTTCAGTACGGAAACTTGACTTCTACTTTCAGAACTAAACGGTTGAAAAGATTTTAATTAAATTTAGATGAAGATAAAATTTAAAATGAGAACTAGCCATATTATTACTCAAAGCAGTCGAAACAGACGAACTTGCAGTTGACAGTAGTTAATATTATTGAGTGGTAGAGCAAGCTGTAAGACCACACGTGGTGCAATCACCTTCCTGCGTTGGTATTTCCGAACCGATACGATATTGAAACCTTCAAGAAAAGAGCTTATTCCTTTTTAAAAAGCCGACAACGTACTTGCAATTCCCCTGGTGTTGCGGGTGCTCATGGGCGGCGGTAATCACTTACCATCAGGTGAGCCGCATGCTCGTTTGTCCCCTATGTTATAAAAAATATATATATTTTATCTCTTATTAATTCGTAATATTTGTTAGTTTATATTCATAGACTATATTTTGTGTAACTTAGCTTAAACAAGCAAATAAGAAGTTTCTTGCTTTATCTTGCTTGTTGTAATTACAATCAAAATATTGTGAAATATGCAATAAAATTTATATTTAAAAGTGCTATTAAGTTGAATATTCTTGTTTTATGCAAACCTTTCTTATGCTAGTCGGCAAGATTATTCGAGATAGAGATACCTCACAGATGACTCGTATAAAGATTCACTCTGGTTATTTATCTATGGTCTAGAAGATCTTACCTAGGTCGACTTTGTTAATAGTCCTCCTAAGTAAAAGAAGGTCTCTCTACAGTAAAGATCCCTCTATCTCACCTTTTTCAATCGCCAAACAGATTGTGTTGGAGAGTTTAGGTTGAAAGGAGAGTTAAAGCAAATGAAAATGGGGAATGACATCTTAGAACGGATAACGCAATAACCGAGTATCTCGGTTATTTAGTTGACTAATTAGTACTATTTTTTTTATAGTCTGGTCCAAGCAATAGCCCAAACAACCCATGTTTGGGCTATTTTTTTTAATGGATGATAATGGAATGGTGCACACGCCTGCGCTAACGGATTACGCTGGCGGGGCACCAGTGGAGGATGATAAGATGAACATGAGGTCAGATCAGTTAGCCCAACATGACAAATTCACCAGGAATTTGTCACGATGGTTTCTAGGGGAACCGCGTGGAGGTCGACCTGACATGGTATATTGCAAAGGGAATTACTAGTTCCCATTGTCAACAATACCCTTCCCCCCTGATTGGGCTATCGCTTTAACCTGTAGCACTGCGACCTGCATAGATCTATTGTGCTCGCCTTTTTTCAAAGTTCGCTGCCTAGACCCGTCAGGGACTTTTTTTTGTAAATACATACATATTATATGTCCATAGAAAACACCCAGACCGATATAAACAATCATACTCATGAATACAAATGTTTGTGCCGTGCGAGGAATCGAACCCGCGACCATCGGTCGTAAAGCGGTGTCCTTGACCGCTAGACCACCGAGGTCGTCAAATATAGTCAATATTCTTAGGAGCGATGCTTTTTATCTCCTCAAGATATAGTGTATATTTCCAAATGAGATATTACGTTTCTGTATGAGTGGGCTACAACCACATAGGATGTGTAGTGACGATTCCTCTTCAATTTGGCAAAATCTGCAGAATCTGCTTATATAACGAAATGAAAATGACGCCATCTGTCAGTAACGCGAGTATATTTACAAAGGAAACGTGACTGACTGGCATTGATCTTCCGTACCGCCCTAGGGGGTTGCTAAAGGTTGGGACCTCGAGCGAAGCTCTATACCAAAGCATCAACCTCGGGGGCAACAACCCCCAGTTTGCTGATTTCTAAGCCTATTACAGCGGAAATTAAAATATAAAGAAATACAATACTAAATTTAATCTAACAAAGAATTAGTACTGTATTGAGCACTATTTTTTAAAATTTTTTTTTATTATACATTTTTTTTAATTTTTGTTGCTGTTTTTTTAAGCCTGTTTTTTAAAATGTTATATTCATTTTTAGTGAGGATAAAAAGAAAGGAAACAACTTTACATATCTATAAAAATATTTGTATCGGATGTCGATTACGTGACATCGTAGCAATGTCACTTAATAGCTATTTTGGCGAATTGATAGCCTGTTTATGTATATAGACGACACTTTAACACTTACCATCAGATGGTCTAACATATGCTTATTTGTTACATATAAAAAAAATCTTTAAATAATATAATAATAATCTCAGGACACAGCGTCATCTAGAGTTAACATCTAGACCCAGGTCTAAATAACTGATATTTTTTTTTTCATAAATACATGGACATTATACATAGAAAACACCCAGACCGATCCAAACAATCATACTCATAAATACAAATGTTTGTACCGTGCGAGAAATTGAACCTGCTACCATCGGAAGCAAGGCGGTATGTTAAACCGCTAGACCACCGAGGCCGTCAGTTCAAATGTATCGAAGCAGTATATAATTTGACTCAATTAATAACACGAATCAACAGCAACTTGTCGAATTACCGTGATGTCGCTGTAACGAGCGTGCCCCCGGGGAAATTACGACTGGATAAAAGTTTGCCGATAAAAATTGGCTTGACTGGGCCCGAAAGAGCTATACGTCATACCGCCAAGATGGCTGTAGACATGTGTGATATATGTTCATCTCACAATTTTCTACACACACGTATTATCGCTTTTACAGATTAAAAATACTTGAAGAAACAATATCCAAGTTGAAATAAGTACAAAGTTCTAATGTAATGTAATTGAGACTCTGTTCTTTTTTTATTTATATTAACCTGATTTTCTACACACATGTGGTTTATTAAGTCTCCTACAGATTAAAAATACTTGAAGAAATAATATCCAAGTTTAATTTCTATAAAGTTCTATTGTAATATAATCTCTATTAGACTCTATTCTTTTTTATTTATGTTAATCTGATTTTCTACACACACGTGGTTTATGAAGTCTCTTACAGATTAAAAATACTTGAAGAAACAATATCCAAGTTTAAATAAATACAAAGTTCTATTGTAATATAATCTCTATGGGATTCTTTTTCATTTATATTAACTTGATTTTCTACACACACCTGGTTTATGAAGTCTCTTACAGATTAAAAATACTTGAAGAAACAATATCCAAGTTTCATTAAATACAAAGTTCTAATGTAATATGGACTCTATTCTCCACATTTAGCGTCTCATCTGGACCGTTGTGCGTGTAGTGCTGAGACTCCTAAAGTAGCCAAGCTCTTCCCAGAAGCGCAGAAGCCTGGTGTCTGCACAGGCTTTACAGAACGACCTCGCTGTTCCGAGGATTTGTGTTCATTGTGTGGCCTGCTACGCACTCCAGGATTACGTGAGCGGTTTTTTTTATTATTTTGTGCAAAGTTCCATTTAGGCGATCCAGCTGTGGAATATATGTTTGTTTGTTTGTAATATTTTATTGCATAAGACAATTATAAATAAAAAGATACAATTGAATTACAGAATAAATGCGTACAATGACAGACTTATCCTAAAAGAGTGATTTCTTCCAGTCAACGTTTGAGAGAATTCCTCTCAAAAGTTCACTGGAAGAACTCCTCTTCCCAAAAAAAGACATATAGATTTATAATAATAATACTAATCTCTGGACAATTCATATAGCGCCATCTAGTCCCAAGTTAAGCTAGCCAAATCATGTGTTATGGGTACTAGATAACTGATACAAATACATGGATATATGTTTTTCGTAATTACACAGACCAATATAAACAATCATACTCATAAATACAATTATTTGTACCGTGCGAGGTATCGAACCCGTTACTAATGGAAGAAAAGCAGTCTCCTATACCGGTAGACAACCAACGCCATTTTAAAATTACCTAAAAGAAGACAGACCGATTTATTATATTAGTGTAGATAGATGATGGAATATAAAACTGACATCAAAGAGCATGGCAACACACCATCCCATTACTTATAAAATTACACACACGATTTGAATTCCCTTACCGCAAAGTTATCACAATAACATTTTGCACGCGCAATTTATTTGCCAATTTTAAGATTTCTCTCTAAAGCGGGAATACATTGCCGGCCCATAGTCGTGGAATACGCAGAGTGGCGTGAAACAAACGAAATTACGCTCATTACTCCATTATGATTATTGTCATTAGTGATTGCCGCATGCGTTCTTATGTAAAATGTGAATACTATAACTATCAGATGGCAATTGTAAGTAGCTATGACGTGGTCTAGTGTTTTGGGTAGTCATGATCACTAAAATGTCTAGACATGTGGCGGCGAGGTGGGCCGGGTCATTGGGCTCCCTAAAATATGGTCGAGCGCAGTGATGGCTGGCTCATCCGTTATACTCGTGAATGGGTGCTGCTTGTAGGGAGTGGTCTGCTCTAATCACTACGACTGATTTCCTCTTATTAATTGTTTAATCAGTTGATTATATATTCAATATTTTTTCTATTTGAGTATTTAATTGAATTAGTGCTAATTGGTGGTTTGCATTCATACACAAAAATGTAAAGTAATAATAAAATTATTTAAAAGAGCAACACGCAAGTTTCTTGCTCGTTTTTCTTGTGATGAGACAGATTTCCGAATGAGCGGTAGATTAAAAAAATGTAATGACTATTCAAAAGTGCTTCAATGTAAGTTTACTTGAATAAATGATTTTCTATTCTATTCTATTCTATTATTAATAAAAGTCTAATAAATCTATTTAATTATTGTGATTTAAAACTATGCTGTGTAGTTTTATTTCTAGCTTATTATTGTCTTGACATCAAATTTGAAGTTGAAATAATTTAATCCTGTAGATATGACAGTTTTGGCTACTTCTGAGATACATCTTTCTTTTATTTCTTGACAGTAGGCGTCAGTGTGGCTAGCAAGGTACTTCAGTTAAAAAGAACTGGCAATTTTTATTGTCCTGGTGTTAAAATTGAACCTATAATCATTTAATCATATGTAACTGACGTTTTAAGTACTTCTGCAATAAATATTTTTTTTATTACTAACGCTAGTCAGGTACTTGAAGATTGTAGTTTGAGAAGAACTGTCTAAAAAGTCAACTGATTTTTTTTATCTATTATTTTTTTCCTTCTATTCAGTATGAGTATTTAAATAAAATAACATAGCGTTGAAGTAGTATACTCAAAATCCCTTGTCCGAGCAACTAAAGCCAAAACTAAACTAAACTGACTCCTAAATGATTATTTAGGAGTCAACCATTGTCTCAGTTGCAAATCTTTAAAAGGCTTTATTGAATATGTATTTCATAATAAAAAAAATCTTATTAATATTATAATTGCGAAAGTTTGTTGAATGAATGTTTGTTAGAAAGGTTGGATGAATGATGAATTAGTCTTTCATGCAAAAAATACTGAACGGATTTTGATGAAACTTTACAGTGATATAGCTTATAATATATCAGAATAACACAGGCTAAAAATATCAATTGGCGAAACTGCGGCCATAGTTATAGTATATTATAAAGTTGATCCAAACAATCGTTAACTTTGTAAATAAATTAAGTTTATTTGAATAAAGGATTTCTATTTTCTATTCTATTCTATTTGTCTTTATGTACTTTATAGGGGGGAAAGGGGATTGTTAGTAATGTGGAATGATGATCTCATTGCTAGCAATATACCATGTCAGGTTGATCTCCACGCGGTTCCCCCTGGAAACTATCGTGATAAATTCTTCGTGAATTTATCACGATGGGCTAACTGACCTGACCTCATACTCATCTTATCATCCTCCACTGGTGCCCCGCCAGCGTAAACCGTTAGCGCAGGCGGGTGCACCATTCCATAATCACCCATAAAAAAATATTTTATATATATATATATCTTAGCTATCGTTTGCCCGCGGCTTCGCTCGCATTAATTTATCCCCTTAGGGGTGGAATTTATCAAAATCCTTTCTTAGAGGATGCCTACGTCATAGTAGCTTTATTCATGCAAAGTCTCAGCCCGATCGGTTTAAAATTGACAAAGTTTCATACAAACTTTCACCCCCTATTTTATCCCCTTGGGGGTAGTATTAATCAAAATCCTTTCTTAGCGGATGCCTACGTCATAACATCTACCTACATGCCAAATTTCAGCCCGATCTGTTCAGTAGTTTGGACTGTGCGTTGATAGTTTGAGTTATATATATTATGATCTGCATAGCAGTGTGTTTTCTGCCTTACCTCCCCATCATTCACATACATAATATATGTCATATGAGAGAGGGATAAAACATATATTTGCGTAGCATAATTCTATTATCCCTCGTATTGTACCCAAAACCCTTCGATAGGTACGTCAAAGGCAAGGATATGTGACTAATTACAACGGCTACACCCCTATGTGTGAAGCGTGAAGGTACGGATTTGTCTAAAACCAAGGTTGATTTAGGGATTTTGCGGCTATCTGCTGGATATTAGAGCTCATTTTGCTTGAATATTACGCCTACAGAAATGAATTAATCCCTCGTTTAATATTGTAGCCGAGAGTTATGGTTGAATTACTATATATAGATTAATTATAAGCAATTTGTTTGTTTTGTTACTTAATTCTCAGCGTAGGTATGACCTACACTGAAAATTGAGTGAGAAATCAACAATAACAAATAAAAACAATAATAATATAAGTAACATATCAAGGCATCTTCAGATGTATAGAGAAACTTAAATAATTGACGAATACAATTATATGTATTATGTATTTATGTTATTAGGTAGGTAAGTATTAAGAAAACTGAGCTATATCTTGCCAACAAACTGTTCTGCAGTTTGGAGAGTCAATGTGTAAAAATAAACGTACTTATTTTATTAAATAAATAAATAAATAGGTTATTAAAATATTTATATTAAAAAAAGTAAATCACTGAACATATACTGAATAAAATATTTAATTAAATATTTATTTTATTTAAAATTTTATCAATGCTTTAACAATACACTCAAATACACAATAGTTTAGCGACACACACAGCAAACGAATAAATAAATTACCAGTAAATCTAAATAACACAACTTCTAAAGGCCGAATCTGAAAGTGGTTACATATATTAAAAAAACAATTACATGAATTGATAAAATGATGAAAAAATAAATGACGGAGTTTTGAAGGAATAAAAGAAAGAAAGAAAGAAAGAAAGAAAATTGTTTAATTGGTACACTGAAAATAATTTTTAAAATTAAGTTTACATTTTATATATACATATAATAAAAAATAAAAAATAAATTTATGACGATTAAAGAACATAAAAATAAATGACGGAGTTTTGATGGAATAAAAAATAAAATTACTTATTATGACGATTAAAGAACATTGACAGATCGGTGTAATGTACATATTCATGACGTTGCCTTATGCATTATTGTTTTGAAGGACTAAGTCCGTAGGATGTCATTTTACTGTTATATCCTTACACTTCAAACGAAACACAACCGTAATATTATTCCATGTTCATACATACAAAAAAATCTGAATAAAGCAACATGGTGATAGAAATAGCTGAGACTAAAGGACCCTAGCTAAAATATATTTTTATAATAAGCGTAATGTATTAGACCAGTGATACCCAATGTGGTATATCAACCCCCAGGGGTTGACAAACTACAAGGGGTCTACGAAAGTGGTAATCTTGTTGTTTTACTTTATGTTTTTAACACTAAACTTTACTACAGTTGGAAATTTACACAAAATCAGTACCAGGTAAGAATGGGGGGTCTACCCAAAATCGAAAAATATGGCAAGCGGTCTACGACACAAGAAAGTTTGGGAACCTCGGTATTAGAAGGTCTCAGTGGTCTAGCGGTATACACGGCTTTGTTTCCAATAATCGCGAATTCGATACCTCGCACAGTGCACGCATTTTGTAGTCATGTTTATGATTGTTTGTAACCGTCTGGGTGTTAAGTATATATTTAAAAAAAAATCACTTGTCTAGTATCCATAACACAAACTCTGGTTATTTTGGGACTAGATGGCACTGTGTAAATTTTCGAGGACATTATTATAATTATTATAAATATTATATATATAAGTGTTAGCAATAATAGATGCTAAAATTTAGCATTGTGACAAAGGCGGATGAACGGAGACAACATTACCTACAGTTTTCCTTCAACGTTTCGTGGTTTAGACCTCTAAAATCACCGTTGTATTATGAACATTTTTAAGGTCATTTAACACAATGTCGCCAGATTAAAGATAATTTACCCAAAATCTGGGGTAATAGTCTATCAAATTAATTTAATCTGCTTTAGATTCCCCATCACCCGGGTGCGAAGTCTTAAAGATCTCATGGACAGCTTTATTCCTAAAATTGATCTATCCACTGGGAGTAGTTTGCATTATTCATGAGTCAGGTATTACCAGAGGTTTGATAACGAGAAGCCCTGCGGGAAACAGCCGCCATATTTCGTCGATATCTCATCTAATCAGATTTTATTTCGCCTAAAATATCTGCTTGAAATAAAGAACTCATTTGCCGCGTTATATAGCCTGTAAAAGAACGAATGTATGATTATGTTTTACAAAACACGAATCCTAATCATTCCCAAGATACTTAATATATGTGGTACAGGTACATACTATACTAGAACTGCCCGCCACTTCGACTTTCGAAGCATTCTAAAGCTTCTGGCCGCAGTAGTCCTTTACAGCTTCACCAAACGATAGGGGGCGAGATCAGATGGTACTCCGGAGGAACTTACGGAGCGTTTGGAGATCAACTCATACCAGACTGATACGACTTTAGTCTGAGAGCACCACCAGGGGATCGAACCTCGGTTCAGGCCATCTTTATTTAAATTGGACGGGAATTCGATCAGAGGGGGCGACTTGGTTTGTATGTATTTTTATTGTGTATTGTCTTATATGTATTATCTATACATCTATACATATAAATAAAATTGGAGTGTCTGTTTGTAATATTGAAATAACCGTTTTTTACTACTTGCATATGAATATAAATCCGGTACATACACCAAAATAACATTTTTTACAATTTTTGTCTGTCTGTCTGTCTGTTTGTTCCGGCTAATCTCTGAAATGGCTGGACCGATTTTGACGGGACTTTTTTTGGCAGGTAGCTGATGTAATAAGGAGTAACTTAGGCTACTTTTATTTTAGAAAAATAAAGTTTAATTCCACGCCGGACGAAGTCGCGGGAACAGCTAGTATTATATACAATTATGTATCTTGAAAGAATGATCATGCTAAATTGACCATGACGACCATATCGTGCGCGCCGGTAACACAGCGTTGATATTCCTTATGATCACGTGACTATTCGCAAAATAGGAAAACGTCATAACTTTCAAACTATTTATTCACACTAATGGTCCCCTAATGATCGAAATTCGACCATAATTAGTATTATAAGTTTGACCATTAATAAGATGCTATTCAATTCAATTCTATACGTGTGTCAAATACGTGGTAGGGTATGTAACTTGTTTTATGTATTTTATACGTACAAATAAAAAAAAAAATAGGTGCATTCCGCACTCTATCACTACGTGAACCGTAAGTGTGCGACATTTCATACTCGACCGTCCTCGCATTTGTCATAAGAAAGTGTATAAAGTTTTAGATTGTAATAAAGAAACTATTTTATTTACTTATAGAAATTTATTTAACTTAACTTTCCGTCAAAACCGTAATAACCTCTAATGTTATTTACTTTGATTTTATTTCTTTATTTACATCGTACTAAGTGAGCTTTACAGTCTCCCAATATACGCACTTAGGAATATAATATACAAATACACACAATTATAAACACTAATTACACAAGAAAAACAGAAGAGAAAAAAAGCAATAATAACAATAATACCTAATCTCCATTTTCCATACTACATAAATAATCTACTGCCATCCTACGAAACTCCAGCAAATTACAAGTAAATATGTCTAGAACCGGAAAACGACTAACAACACCGTTGAGTAGACTCAATGCCAGAGAAATAGGAGCCTGTTTGGCCAGCTCCGTTCTTCTCCATGGAACATCAAACAAGTTTCGTCTTCGTGCTTGTACGTAATTATTGGGCGCTCTTATGGATACTGATGTTAATACCGCTTGGTTACATTTATCACCTCTCATGACTTTGACTACATATTCCATTAATGCAATCTTCCGTCTTACTTCGCGTGTGTCATATCCCACCACCCCCAAAAAACATAGTAGGATATATATTGAGGTATGTGACTCTATAACCGTACTGCCTTTGATATACATATCGTATAAACTTTTTTTGGAGTTTCTCCACCATGAGTATATATTTTGACTCATGTGGGTTCCAGATAATTGCGTTACTTTCTAATTTACTGCGTACGAAGACATTATATAGTATTTTAATACTATGTATGTTGTCTAACTGGTGTGCCTGTCGCAATACAAACCCAAGGGTCCTGAACGCCTGAGTGTATAGTGCAGTTATAAATGGTTTTAGACTAAAAAAAATACATACAATCAAACTGATATTATTCTCTTCATCACATCCAAATAATTGACAACCCTATGCTAATAGGAATAATGACCATGGTAACTAAGTAATCCCCGAAGTTTATACAAACCGAACATTATTTCCGCTTAGTCATGCTAATATATTTAACCCTATTACCATAGTCATAAAGTTGATTTTCATGTATTTATACTTTTATTTGGTTATTAATAATTAAGGAAAGATTCACTCGACTAATAAAGGATGTTTAAAGCGTATAATTAATGACATACATAAGGTTGACGTCCCTAGTTTTGTATTAATAACTAGCTGATCCCGCGACTTCGTCCGCGTCGAATTCAAGTCCCGTCAAAATCGGAACAGCCATATCAGAGATTAGCCGAAACAAACAGATACAGACAGACAGACAAAAATAGTAAAAAATGTTGTTTTGGTGTATGTACCGTATTTATACTCATATATATGTAGTAAAAAACGGTTTCAATATTACAAACAGACACTCCAATTTTATTTATATGTGTAGATTGCATTTGAGCTTACGACAATATTTTTTTTAAAGTAACTATTGTAGAATGACAGTTTGTTCACCAGAGAATCAAATAGTTTCCATATAACTTATATTAATTAGTGCTGTAAACATAGATACCACGTCATCGTAACATTTAACATACCGTAGTATGATGTGAAGATGTGTATATAACTATGTAGAACGGACAGGCTACCTTTTATCAAATCAAATAAAAACAAATGTAACTTTATAAGTATGATTACTTGTATTGGTCTATGTATTTTCTGTATATATTATGTATGTATTTACAAAAAATAACTTTAAAAAAATTCAACTGAGTTTATTGCCAGTTCTTCTCAATTGAATCTGTATACTGAACTGGAGGGTAGGGAAAAAATATATATTAGTTGTTTAGTACTCATAACACAAGCTCTACTCAGCTTGGGGATTAGATGGTGCTGTGTGAATTATACTGAGACATTATTGTTTATTCATGTAAGTCTAATTATAAACCCTTATGGTAAGTCAAATCTACCGTCAGTTCTGATCAAAATCTGTCTTAAAACAAACAAACGAAGTCTGTTAACATTTAGAGATATAAATAAGAAACCGCGACTAAAAAGGAGTGATTAAATTATTTATTAATGTAAGCTTTCAATATCGGTTTCATATTATTAAATAATTAAAGAATTCTGGACAGATTGTCTAATCTTACAAAAAAGTTAGTAAAGAAATTATAAAGTAAAGAGTATTTAAGTCCCGGTAGGGCTACTGTGACTTGAATATAAGCGATTCTCGCCGGAGCCAAAAGAAAAGAAAAAAAGCGATTCTCATCGTGTACTTCCATCGCGTTCATATTAATGTTTGTAACTGGTTTCAGGTGGGATGAGATTATTAGTAACGAAGTTAATGCCACAATAAGAATATCCTTCAATTCTTGTCCCTGACGGGTCTAGGTAGCGAACTTTAAAAAAGGGCGAGCACAATAGATCTATGTAGGTCGCATTGCTACATGTGCTACACATCTGACAATAGCCCAAACAACTGAATAAAAAAAAATGCCACAATGGGCTAACTAACCTGACATAAAGTCAGGTCAGTTAGCCTCATTACCATCCATTGGTACCTCGATGCAAAAGCGCAGGGGAAGCTTAACAAAACTGGTGTTTCGTAGGTATAGTTTCAGTTCTTTTATGTAAAAAATACCTATGTATTACCCGCAAATTCGTCTGCACAAACTATCACCATTCTAGAATATTTTTGAGATAAAGAAAAATCTATATTCATCTTCTTTATACAATCTGCTTTCACAATAAATGTTATTATTATCTGTTCAGGTTGTGACAGACTCAATTCCGTTCCGCTATTAAAAATATTTATTTTGCGCCAACGTCCAAGATGCGCGGGGACCCTACACCGTCTCAGATGTGACGGCAGATGCACGGCACTGCGCTTCTAGCTGCTCTCACGCATACACGTTGTAAATATTGTACTATATATTTAATATACTATCTTGCGCTTTCTATTTTATTCGTACGTAAATAATCCGTTAATAATTGTTAGACCCACACGCATTAGTAGGACCCACAGGAGTGCTCCAAGGGACCTACACTACAAGCCATTTAATCTTATAAAGTTAATAAAACGGCAAACAGATATATACAGATATATCTTGGAATTTATAATTTAAGTAGGGTTCAGAATGTAATGATAATGAATTATGTACATTACTAGTCAACAATTCTTCCAAATAGTATCGATATTCTCCCATTCTCTAGCCCAACCTCTAAATGACAACTCCCGTTGAATCTGAATGATTATACCTATTAAAAAGTAAAGCAATTAGTGAATAAGTGTCTCGTTACTGAAGATTCCTGTGCGAGAAGTTTTAGTTTAATGCCAACATCAGGCAAAATGCTATTAGGATTTCAAATTCCGTCATCAAATGTTGGTACAACGTCGTATGTAAATCTTGTATATAGAGTAGATTTTGTAAGAAGTCGTCTGCATATATTTGAGCAAATATAAGAGAGGTAGAGCTTCACTTATATTTGTCACCAAGCACCTTGGTTTATTAACTGTTAAAAGGTACTAGTAGTAGCCCAATAGGCGAAATACAAACATGATTAATTTAATATACGTTTGAACATCATTAAGGTCGTATTGTCCAAGACGTAGTCTTTGTATACAATAAAACCTTAATCTTAATAATTGTATGCATGTATGTGTCAAATACATAGCATTGTGTTTAATTCATTTTTTATATATTTAATATATATGCGATACATATTTTTGAAAAGTATTAGCTTTCTACATTCCTTCTCTATATTAACTATAAGTGTGCGTTTCATGCACTTTCATCTACGCAATTTCCGTGAAAAGGGAAGCAAAGTTTTTGCTTCAGGTGAGTATAAATTTATTATGTCATTTACATATTATTATTGTATCATTTTGTTTAATTCCGCTACTATTAGCAAGTATGAAACCACAAACATTCAGCGCGGAAACCTCATCACTGCTACTCGAAGCGTTACGACCTTTCCCACTAAAGATCAAACTTCAACCGTTATCTGATCTAAAAGACTCGTCGTACTCTGGTTGCCAAATAGTCACACTAAGCCTCCAAACTATATCCTAACTCTACCCTGATAATCCTCGTTTAGAGGGAAAACACGTGGGTCAGTATGGGTATACATCCAATAATGGTCGGAGTTTGATCACTAGTGGGAAAGGTCGTAATGCTTCAAATAACAATGATCAAATTTCCGCATTGAATGTTTAAAATCTCACACAGGTTAATAGTAGCAGAATTAAACAAAATAATAAAAATCCACTGAGTAATGAAATTAACTTCTGAAAAATAGAAATTATAATTAAAATACATGACTGCTAACGTTTAAAATATTTTGTTCCTATACTACCTTTAAATTTAAGCGAGGTAACGACCCACGTGTAATCCATATTACCACAAATCTAAATTAAACCGCTAAATTACCCAGAAAAGGGTAATAATCCCAAAAAGATACCATCAATAACCGTTTTGGGGAAAAATGAATTACTCTGCCCAAATATTTTCAAGCCAGCAATCAAAGCTTTTAGTAATTAATTTTATAATCCCAAGCGTTATCTTGGTTCAACTTTGGACCTTAAACATAATGGATCTGGGTGTATTAATTAGTCAAAGTCGAAAGTTAGTGAATAGACACGAGAGATACAGTGTATTACGCTATTAATGTAAGTATATTTAGTTGTATAGAGACGGTTTAAATGAATAATTAACATTAATCTAGCGAGTTTTGAATGACTAAGACAAAAAATATGAGTTTATTAATAATATATAATGTAATAATCTTTAATTACTACTTAGGATCCTTACCATATTGTATCTTTGTCTTTAGTCTGGAGTCTGAACAAGGTCGAAACTTTCAGATCTCTACGCTCTCTCCGTGACCTTTTAGTAAAATATTGTAATCTTATATTATATTTATTATATAAACAATTTTCATTGTAATTTATATATTGACGGCCAACTCCCGAAGGTCGTGGGTTCGTTTCCTTGCTCGGTACAAACATTTATATTCTTGAATGTGATCGTTTGTATCGGTATGGATTTTTTCTATGTACATTATGTATGTATTTAATGAAAGCCCGACCACCTGCGGCTACAGCTATAATTATGTGAATGGTGTGCTCTCATGCCTGCAATGTGCGAGGATTTTTTTAAACAAAATTGGCTACATAAGCTACATCAACGGCAAAATTGTAGTTGAACCAGTCGCCGTGGTCGAAATCGGCCTCATCATCATCATCATGTATTTAATATTGATTATTTAATATAAATCTAAAAAAACCATATCTGTGTATTCATATCAATTGTGTAGTACCCATAACATAAGCTCTGCTTAGCTTGGCACTAGATGGCGCTATATGAATTGTTCTGAGATATTATATTTATAACTTCCTTCCTTTACAACTTCCATAATTACAACGCATAGTATTACAATTCGCTCTTTCTAATTTGATGACGTCATAATAGTGAGCCTAAACAATTATTATTCCAGATCGTTTATATAACAAAATGGGGAGGCAACTTGGAACATTCAAACCAATTTGCGCAGAGTATTCTCACACGAATATTTCCAACCCTCGTCCCGGATATTTTTTCGCCCCGAGAGTCCACTTCATTATCTGGAGTGCTTGTTACCGCGGGTTTTCTTGATCTATTGCCATATGAATTATGTTAATAACTGCTACCTGACTGGCTTTAAGTTTTACAGAAAGTTAGACAACTTTTTGCAACATGATTATTCACTATCCTTACCCATACATCTTGTTAGATAATCAGTAGAATTTATATTATATAGTTGTATTTTAAAACTTAACTTAATGTGCTATCGTTGTCGTCGATCTCATATTGTATTATTTTACTGATAAAGGCTATAACAGAATAGCAGAGAGGGTGGACTCACTGCCCTCACTGAGTTATAGACCGTTTTGTCTCCTTCATTAGTTTTAAATTATATTATTGTATGGGCAACAATTATATTAGTTTTTCTTTGAGACAAATAAAGATTATTATTATTATTATTTCTTTATATTATATATATATATTATATAACTCCCTTTGATGGGGTAATAGACTGATGATTGCGGGTAAAAATAACCAAACAATAACAGTATAAATGATGAATGATGAGGATGGACAATTATTATTATTATTATTATTATATACTCCTAAAAAGTAGTAATTATTTAAAATATTCCACCAGGGCGTTAAGTGCTGACCTGATTGTTAACTGAATCCTATTAATGATTTAAGCCGTCAGATAGATATTATTATGGTTTCAAAAAGACTCATTTCATTACACAAGTCACCCTAGTCGTATTAGAAAGCACTTAGTTTTTTGACATTCTATACTTACCAATTAGTTGAAAAGCCATTTAATTGAACGTTTCAGATTGAAATCTTACCTTGTTTCTAGGGAAGACCAATTTACTTTTAGATTTTGTTTTTATCGTAAACTCCAATCAGTCTCAGTGATCATAAGTAAATAACATCAGTTCATGGAATTATCACTAATTATTGGTAAATAGGGTCGTAACCTTGTTTTTTAATACTTCCAATTATACTGAAGGGTTTAGTTTTTTTTATAGTAATAAATAAAATAAAGAGTGGACTGTATTTATTGAAAAGAAAATAATTAATGTAAAGGGCAGGAGAAATATGATTTCGACCTGGAAGAACGTCTTCTACATACCGAACACCCCAAAGTAAGCAATGTAACACCAAACTTACTCACCTTCGTTCAGGAACGTCCCGATGTGTAGTACAGTTTAGTGGCCACGCACTCTACAGTGTATATTTTCATAAAAACAATTATATTGTAATAATTAAATCAAAAATTTTTTTGTTTTATACAGATAAAAATATAGAACGTCCTTTTTATTCCAGTTCTTCTTTTCAATTGTTTTTTTTTATTCTATAGTTGAAATTTAAGTGCCCACAGTTTTTATTTGTGGCCAGTATTACCAACCGTCCTTTACTTCAATAAGCAAGATAAAACAAGATAAAACTTATTCAAGCTAAAAGCTTGAATAAGTTTCAAGCTTCTAGCTTTTAGCTTTTTAGGCTGTTAATTAAACCTAAATAAATATGAGAATCAAAGTTTATTAAAAAAATATGCTTATGGGGTAAAAATAAAATAGAGATGAATTTTTTTATGGAAAATCGTCATTTATAATGCTCGGACGATGAATTTTTTTATTTGACATTTTTAGGTTACATTACTGAATATTTTTTTACTATTTGGTCAAAGTCACTATAACACTCGGACAAAGTCACGGGCACAGCTATTCATTTATAAATATTGAACATCGTTTAATCATTTTTGAAAATCGACAGACATTGCGTTACATCGCTAATGAACGTTCAAGTTGTTAATGTGATAAAGATGCTATAGGAATTTACTTAATTATCTATTTTGCTTACAGCGTAGTTAGTACCGTTGTAACTAGGGTTACCAACTGTCTCGGTTTTTTTTTTTGACGGTTTACGCTGGCGGGGCACCAGTGGAGGATGATAAGATGAACATGAAGTCAGGTCAGTTAGCACATTGTGACCAATTCCAAGAATTTGTCATGATGGTGCCAGGGGGAACCGCGTGGAGGTCGACCTGACATGGTACATTGCTAGCAATGTGAGTTACTAGTTCCCATTGCTAACAATCCCTTTCCCCCCCCAACTGTCTCGGTTTAATCCGGACATCCTAATTTTAGAAATCTATGTACCGTGTTCTTGTGAAGACAATGATTTTTAACTTCACACATATGTGGAATACTTGAGTATTGTGCTAAATAAGAAACTTCGTTAAATCAAAATTAACATTGAAAGTGATTTTAAACAAAAAGTTTGTAATTTTTAGTTTAATGAAAATTGCAATATTATGTTTTATTCATGTTCTAGTATTAAATTAATATTCGTAGCTGGTAACACTACGAAAGTAGGTAGAACCTAACTAGAAAAGCGTAGAAGCAGGATTACAAGTTCAATACAGTCAAAAACATTATATTAAAACCGTTTTTCAAAAATCCCTTTATAGATTTATCCGTCCCAATTGTTTATACATTACATAGTATAAAACAAAGTCGCAGTCGCTGTCTGTCCCTATGGATGCTTAAATCTTTAAAACTACGCAACGGATTTTGTAGCGAGTTTTTTTAATAGATAGAGTGATTCTAGTGAAAGGTTTAGGTATATGTATACTACATGTAGACCCGTCCGAAGCCGGGGCAAGTAGCTAGTATATTTTATACCGAAAAAATCATCATCAGAGTTGGCGAACCTACTTATAACTGAAATCGTTATTAGCAATAATATTCTTGATCCGTCGTCACGTCGTATGTAATGCTAATAGGTTTAACCTTGCTCGGCAGTTACTCTAATAAGGTTAATTAGGGTTACCCATACAATTAAGATAAGTTCGCTGTGTAAGATTAGATGCTGGTAACAAATTGTTGTGAAACCTCTTTCGTTTAATTTTTTATATTTAAAAGTAATATGTTTATAAATTTTGATAGCTCGATCCTAATTATTATAATAATAATAATAATTGTGCGACGGTTTCTCTCCCTGGGGCCCTGAACCCCGGCCGACTGTGCTTCTGCCGGGGGTATGTTTCCATCTCCTCTCCTTAAGAGGGGATATGAAAATTTTTGTATTGTAAATACATACATAGTATACATAGAAAATACCCAGACCGATACAAACAATCATACTCATGAATACAAATGTTTGTGCCGTGCGAGGAATCGAACCCGCGACCATCGGACGTAAAGCGGTGTGCTAGACCGCTAGACCACCGAGTTCATTCCTAATATTATTTCTTTATATAATAGAATATATATAATTAGTAGATCGATTGGTATGTGTCATTTATCTATTAATCGACTCATCCTACTGTACTCGCTGTCCCGGAACCTAGTATATCTTTATCCACAACATCATCCATTTATCCGATCTATCACATATGTAATTTACCTGCAATTATTGACACTTTCGCGGCACTACACCTTCAACATACCTTTTGTTTTTTTACTACTGACTACTCTAATGCTGTTGGCCGCAGCTGGCCTTTACAGCTTCACCGGACGTTAGGGGGCGAGTGCAGATGGCACTCCAAACCCGCGGAAGGACTTATGGAGCGGCTGAAGACCAGCTCTTGCCTGACGGATACGACTTTAGTCTGAGGGCACCACTAGGAGTTCGAACCTCGGCTCAGGCCGTCGTAATTTCGATCACCGTTTGAATTGGATGGGGGATCGATCGGAGGGATTCAACATACCACAACACATCTACACTATATATGTATATATACGTCCCTATAAAGTCTTAATGTTGGAGATGTGAGCAAATCCAGCCCTCTGGTGGACGCAGCGTGCAACACCAGGGACAGATTCGATCGCGGGAACGAATGACGGTGATATTGAAACTTGGTACTAATTGGCGGATATTTTGGTGTATTTTGGGGTGAGTATAGGAACATATAATATATTTTATTCTTTCGACTACACAAATTGATTAAATTAAAAAATACCCTTACCTTGCATTGTACTTATTGTATATAATTTATTCATACAAAAAAAAAAAATTAAGTGTCTCTTTGCAATTTCATATTACCATCTAAACTTTTCACTAAATGTATATGAAAATATATAAGGTACTTAAGTGAAATAGAGAATTTTTACATTTTTGGCTGTCTGTTTTGTTCCTGCTAATTTCTGAAACAGATGGCTGATGTTGACGGGATTTTCACTTGCTTTTGTTATAAGGACTGCTTATAGTTTGGTAATTTTATTTTTTTTTATTAAAAAAAGTTTGTTTTCTACTCAGACGAAGTAGCGAGTAATTGCTAGTATACAGTATGGTAATTGATTAATTAAAATGTAATGTAAATTAATTTTCAATTATTATACACGTACTTGGAATAGACATATTAAAAAAACATTTTATTTTCAACCATATAACTTGCTAGTAATATGGTTGAAAATTAAATGTTTACATTGATGTGTTAAGACAAAAATATATAGTTATATCGATTATTAGTAAACTACCCCTCACCCTATACGCCGAGCTCTCCTGACAATCACCGGTGAACTAAGAGAGCGAACATAATACGCCCACACGTACTATTAATAATGGAACACGTCCTACTCGTGTTCATTTAACTACATTCTATTGTACAATAATTAAGCGAGATCAGATTCCGGTACACTTATACGTACAAGCATAGACTAGTAGAAATATTCGAAAAAAAATAAAACTAAGTCACCTACCAAATAGTGTGTAATTTCGCTGGCATATCTCTTCAAAACCAAGAACACATATTACAAATTAGAGTAATGATGTGCTCTAAATTCAAATATGAAGAAGCCATGAACTGAGGGTTATAATTATTCATTTATCTAGGGTTACCTTTATTCATTCATCTAGGGTTACCTTCACTTATTCATTTTCAATAGGGTATTTGGTACAAAGCAGTCTACTTGCCATGTTGGCACTTCAAGTAAAAACCTAATTATGGTCTTAAGAGAGCAAACACAATACGCCCACAAGTACCATCAATAATGGAACACGTACTATTCATTTCATTTAACTACATTCTATTGTACAATAATTAAACGAGATCAGATTCCTGTATACTTATACGTATAAGTATAGACTGGTAGAAATATTCGAAAAAGAATAAAACTTAATCACCTACCAAATAGTCAGCGTATAATTTCGCTGGCTTATTTCTTCAAAAAACCAAAAACACAGATTACAAATCAGACTAATGAATAATGTGTTCTAAATTCAAAGATGAAGAAGCCATGAACTGAGGGTTATAATTATTCATTTATCTAGGGTTACCTTTATTCATTCATCTAGGGTTACCTTCACTTATTCATTTTCAATAGGGTATTTGGTACAAAGCAGTCTACTTGGAATGTCGGCACTTTAAGTAAAAACCTAATTATGGTCCTAAGAGAGCAAACACAATACGGCCAGACGTATATTAATTATGAAACACGTCCTATTTATGTTTATTTAACTACATTCTATTGTACAATAATTAAACGAGATCAGATTCTGGTATACATACGTATAATTATAGACTAATCATTTTTACGTAACTGAAAAAAAAGAATTATTTGAAATAACAAACCATAATCGCCTAGCAAACAGTAAGTGTGTAATTTCACTAGCATATCTTTTCAAACCAAAAACAAGACCAAACTACTGGACGACTGAAACAGGTGAGACTAAGATACTCAGACTAGAATAAGGAGGCCGGATCTCTTCAAAACCAAAACACAGACAACAAATCAAACCCCTGGGCCGTTTAAATAAGTGAATCAGAGGTACCTACGCAGTCTTGACTAAGTGAAAACTAATGAATAATTATGCTCTAAATTCGAAGATGAAAAAAACGATAAACTGAAGAGGTAATTTATTCATTTATCTAGGATTACCTTTATTTATTAATCTAGGGTTACCTTTTGTTCATTCATCTAGGGTTACCTTTTCTATAGGGTATATGATACAAAGCAGTCTACTTGGTATGTCGGCACTTCAAATAAAAACCTAATTATGCTCCTAAGACGTTGTACAATTTTAACTTGAAACATGATTGTTTCAAGTTACTCCACTGTGATTTACTTTACTCCATTTCGCTTAGTCTTTAGTACAAACTTTAGTACTTACTACTTTAATTGTATTACATATTAGGCAATATGAGGGTCCCAAAATATTCTGTACAGATTTAATGTTATCTGCCACTGCCCATACGGATGTCAGCATTTTTGTTGGTTAAAATGCTGACATGGAAAGTTCCAATATATTCTGTACAGTTTTTATATTGAATGTTTCTAAGCTTGTCATCAGCATTTTGGTTAATTAATATAAATTAAAAACCTATTTTGATTATTGAATCGTTTTGTCCTTTTCTTACTTTCTAATAATGTCTTTATTTGACAGAAAGTAACAGAACACTGATGTTAAAACAGACAGGAATACTTTGTAAGGTAAAATTATAACAGCCACCTTATTCATAGACCCCTGCAAATTACGTACCTCACGAATTGTTGATGCGTCTTTAGATTCTCTTATATTATGGTTAAGAAGAGTTGCCTTCACAATAGCGTAATCGTATTTACAACTCGATTTAATATTATGGCCAATAGCTTCATTCAGAGGGAAACACTTAATGTCTCTCCCATTTAACATAGAAGGGCTCGAATTCGAGGTAAATTTAGTGTAAACCTCAGAGTAATTCGTTTTTATTTTGTCTTAAACACTTCCGCGATGAAATTTCACCAGACCGCCTACTTTACTGAGACCACTGTGACCTTACTTCGTAGACCCAAAGATCGTCCGTTCAAATTTGGCAAAATATTTTGCGTGTCAATGTATATTTCTCATTGTTTAAAATGAACGTAGTACTACCATATATTGTTGACTATTGACGCTCTTGGTATATATATATATAGCATAGCTTTACTTGCGATGGCCGCGGGTTCGATTCCTTGCACGTTGCAAACATTTGACGGAAAAGATTACAGTAGCTCAATGAGCCGTAGTTGCGTAATATTTTTTAATACCTAGATTATAATCCAATGGTGTACCCGCTTGCGCCAACGACTTACGCTGGCGGGATACCAGTGGCCAATGATAAGATGATCATGAAGTTAAGTCACTTAGCCCATGGCGACAAATTCACAAGGTTACCATATTCATGAGTATGATTGTTTGCATCGGTCTGGGTGTCATCTATATATGTTATGTACCTATGTATAATATTTAGAAAGAAAAAAAATATCTAAGTATTTATATCCGTTGTCTAGTACCGATAACACTAGTTCTGCTTACTGTGGGACTAGATGGCGCTGTGTTATTTATTTTTATTATTATTAATATACAACTAGACCTAGAATTAAAGGGGGGTTGAAATTTGGATTAATAACCCCATTGCTAGCAATGTACTATGTTAACCGGGTTCCCCCTGGAAACCATCGTGATAACTTCCTGGTGAATTTGTTAACTGACCTGACCTCATGTTATTATCAACCTCCACTGGTGCCCCAGTATAAACCGTTAGCGCAGGCGGGTGCACCATTCCATTATCATCCATAAAAAACCACATGTAAGTCAGGTAAGACAAATCGCCTAACTTTATAGCACAATGTAACTTCAGTGTAAACTTTATCGTTATTACAGCTCAAGTACTTAGAGCTAAGATTATAATTACAGCCTGTACTCGTGATTCATGAAATGTAAACGTGATGCGGTTCTTTAGAGATGTGTTTATAACTGAGTGGGGTATTAAGATTTATAAATGAGGCTCTCAATTTGACGTCATACTCGTGAACGGGTGCTGCTTGTGACTGGTCTGTTCGGGTAACGGCTATTGATTATTCGGCTACTTCGTTCGGATAGAAATGTAATATTGCGCTGGTTATTACATTCTCCCTAATGACTTTAAAAATGTTAATTACTATTTTTGTAATCATATACAAATTTGCCGTAGCCTATGGACTCCTGAAACACCTGGGTGTCACGTGCGTTACCGAACCTAAAGAAACCTTTAATATACCCTTCTTGAAAAACCCCATGCTGTAGTCTCTAGAGAAAACCTCGGCATTTTAAGTTGTCTATACAATAATCGAAATACTGAAAAATTTTTCGATTCAAATAAATCTCTCTTTAAAGATTATATAAATATTATTGTCATCAAAGATTTATGTCGGAATTAAAAGTAATTAGATTAATTTATTTTCATAAAAGTGGTGCATATATTTATTTATTTATTCAATCTTTTATACACAAATATTGAAATGCACGACATTGAAACCTTCAAGAAAAGAGCTTATTCCCCTTTAAAAGGCCGACAACGTACTTGCAATTCCCCTGGTGTTGCGGGTGCTCATGGGCGGCGGTAATCACTTACCATCAGGTGAGCCACAAGCTCGTTTGTCCCCTGTGTTATAAAAAAAAAATATAGATGCATATGGCGAACTTAACACCATCTAGAAAATGGTAAACATATTGAAGTAATCCTTTTTTTTTAGTATTTACACAGTTGCAAATATAATAATAAAAATTTCTATCTTCATCACATAACTCATCCATGCTTGGCTAAGGCCCGCGTGTTTGAATATATTCACACAGCGCCATCTAGACCCGAGTTAAGCTATCTAAAGCTTGTGTTACGGGTACTAGATAACTGATACAAGTACATAGATTTTTTTTTTTTCGTAAATACATACATAATATACATAGAAAACACCCAGACCGATACAAACAATCATACTCATGAATACAAATGTTTGTGCCGTGCGAGGAATCGAACCCGCGACTATCGGACGTAAAGCGGTGTGCTAGACCGCTAGACCACCGAGGTCGTAAATATAATTATTCTAGTTTTATATCTTTATCTTAATAATTTTATAAATGCGACAGTTTGTGAGTATCGATGGATGTTTGTTACTCTTTCACGCAGGAACTACTGAACGGTATTTTATTGAAACTTTACAGTAATATAGCTTATACATTAGAATAACACAGGCTATAAATTTCACGCAGGTAAAACCGCAGGCACAGTTAGTATATTGTAAACGCGAAAGTTTGTAAGTATGGATGGATGTTTGTTACTCTTTCACGCAAAAACTACTACACCGATTTTATTGAAACTTTACAGTAATATAGCTTATACATTAGAATAACACAGGCTATAAATTTCACGCAGGTAAAACCGCAGGCACAGTTAGTATATTATAAACGCGAAAGTTTGCGACTATGGATGGATGTTTGTTACTCTTTCACGCGAAAACTACTGAACGTATTTTTATGAAATTTGACAGCAATATAGCTTATACATCAGAATAACACATAGTCTATAATTTTAAAAGATATTATGTAAATTGGGCGAAATATAATGATAAATGTCATGTAAGTATAATGCAGACAAAGTTGCGCGGATCGGCTAGTGATATAATATATAATTATTGTATACGTATATAACACTATGTTATATATACTTACAGTAAACAAACTCCTTTAGATTTGTGCTGGAATAGTGACGTAGTATTTTTGACGAGACATATAAAACTGCTTTTATGGAGAATTTACGAGCTTTTTAGTGGCATGAATGATGTTTGTATGAATATCAATGAATTATGTATGACATATTACGATTTAGTGCTGTATATCATAAATTTAATGTTTACTGCTATATATAACATAATGGTATATGTTATATAACTCTACTGTCAGTCAACGCAATGACCAAGCTGATGAATCCTGATTAAAACTTGAAAGAAATAAAACTACAAAGCTATGAACTGTAGTTCTATTTATAAAATATAATAAAAAAAATAGTAATAATCTATAGAAATAAATAAAATCTTTTTGTAATTTAAAAGAGAAACCCTCAAGTTTCTTGATCTTTCTTCTTGTGATAAGTCTTTATTCCGAATGAATGGTAGAATAAAAAAAATGTGACTGTTCAAAAGTGCTTATAATAAGTTTATTTGAATAAAAATTATTTCTATTTCACATTAACAGTTTTCACTAAATGTACACATAAGTATATACCGTACTTACATAAAAAAATACCTTCTGTCTGTCTGTTTGTTCTTGCTAATCTCTGAAACGGCTGGACCGATTTTGACAGGACTTTGACTCGTAGATAGCTAATAATATAAAGAGGAAATTAGGCTACATTTCTTTCAGAAATATTTATTTTAATAGAAAATTGAATTAACTTCTCAGAGTCGTGTGTATAAAAAATATATCAAAAGAGTCTAAAACAAATGGTACGTTTTCTGTTGTAACATTTTACCTCACAGTGGGTAGGTATAGTTTTCCGCCATGGCATCCCCCTCATAACCAAAGATTGCTCAGAACAAACAAGCTTCCAACATTTTTATGGACGCGTAACAAAATTGCGAGGATTCGAGAACTATGTTTTATTTGTCTAGCTATTCTTAGATTTTATGTACCAAAGAATTTCACGACAAGCAAGATTAATCTGTTCGTTCCACTGAATTGAAGTATTAAAAAAATGTGGTATTAATATTTTCTCTATCTGAGTCATCATCATCACAATTAGTAGTTTGATACACTTTAACTTAAAAATGTAAAGTAACAACAAAATTTATATTATTAAATTTATATTTAAACTAGCTTTTGCCCGCGGATTCTCTCGCGTTAATTTATCCCCTTAGGGGTGGAATTTATCAAAATCCTTTCTATGGGAATGCCTATGTCATAGTAGCTTTATGCATGCAAAATCTCAGCCCGATTGGTTTAAAATTGACAAAGTCTCATACAAACTTTCATCCCTATTTTATCCCCTTGGACGTAGAATTAATCAAAATCCTTTCTTTGCGTATGCCTATGTTATAACATCTACCTTCATGCCAAATTTCAGCCGGATCCGTCCAGTTGTTTGGGCTGTGCGTTAATAGATCACTATGTCAGTCACCTTTGAGTTATATTTAAATATATATTTAGATGAAGAAAAATTGATAAAATGAAACGATGAGAAAATATAACTTAACAAAAGTTGGGTAGAAATCTTGCGGAGTTTTAGAATAGAACATATCCCATATGAAAGTTTAAAAATTTTTATAGAAATTTCCTTATGTTGTCCAGGCACTAATGCTAATGTTGAAAGGGTATTTTCACTAGGGAATGATTATTGGAGCAGAAGTCGCAACTCTCTGTAAAAACATTATCTACCATCTTAACAGTAAAATTTAATATACAAAACGAAAGTTATACTTTATTTAATTGTACAACTAAGAACCTAAAATTAAAAAGCTTAAAAAATATAGTATATTAACTAAAATATATTATTAAAAGGTGTCCCTTTAGGCAAAGTTCCGATACTGGCAGCGTATGTACCTGAATAGCTATAATAATTCTTTGTCCGAGGTAGCTGCCAGCTCTGCGGTCTTCTGTTATATCGACTAACCTTTTGAAAGATGATCGCATATGGTTACATTATTAGACGAACATCCTCATTTAAAGTTTTTATCGTCATCTTTTTTTTACCTATGAAATCCTTGAAGAAAGTACGTACTCGTTTTGAAAAAAAAATAGTTTATCACCTTACCATAACTAATGTAAATTATAAGTTTAAACATTACTGAGGTCCTAGTATCAAAGATTTCTATGCGTATGTGTTAATTGCATGGTTGTATGTGTGATTCTTAAGCTTAATAAAAACAAATAACTTTTTGCTCTCCTTCTCTATATCAACTACATATAAGTGTGCGAAATTTCATACTCTTCAGTACGCGCAATTTTCAAAAAAGTGATATAAAGTTTTTGCTTTACGTTTTGCGTATTACTATAATAATTGTTAACACGACAAATGTGGTATTAAACCTATATCATTAATTATGCATTTTTAATTAGGATATGTATAAATACGACCTCGGTGGTCTAACGGTCTAGCACACTGCTTTTCGACCGATGGTCGCGGGTTCGATTCTTCGCACGGCACAAACATTTGTATTCATGAGTAAGAAGAAGTATAATATGTATATTTTTACAAAAAAAAATATGTGTATATATATCAGTTATCTAATACCCATAACACAAGCTTTAGCTAGCTTAACTTGGGTCTAGATGGCTCTGTGTGAATTGTCCTGAGATTATTATTTTTATATTATTATTAAATTATAGTAATATTTTAAACGCGAAAGTCGTAAGAATAGACTGATGGAATGATATTTGTTACTCTTTCACGCAAAAACTACTAAACGGATTCTGAAGAAACTTTACAATAATATACGTGAGAATAAGACATAGGCTATAAATTTCATGCGGTTGAACCTGTCTGCACTGTTGGTAAAAAAATAAAAATATTGTTTTAAAGAAGATTTTATATTCACACTAGCTGACCCGCGCATCTTCGTCTGCATCACGCTTACTTGATATTTATATATATATATCGCCGAATTTACATAATACCTGATATAATTATGGCCTATATGTTATTCTAATGTATGAGTTATGTTACTGTAAAGTTTCATCAAAATCCGTTCAGTAGTTTTACCGTGAAAGAGTAACAAAATTCATGCATACTCACTAACTTTCACGTTTATAATATTAGCAAGAATTGACCAATTGTGATATACTTATGAAGTGTTTTTTTTTCAGTAATATCGAATCATGTCGAGACGTGTCTATGCAGACAGTCATGTCTGGACTAAATGGGCGATTGTTACTGCAATTTCATTACAGAAACGCCGTGGATAGAGAAGCACTAGCGGTAATGACGATGCGGTTAAAGCCATTAAATTATGTTAATTAAAAAGAAAACGAACAAGTCAGTATCATAATGGTAGGCAGGAGGTTCCGTATTATATTTTTTATTAATTACTAGCTACTCACCCCGGCTTGGCACTAGTGTACATATATTATACATATAAACCTTCCCCTTGAATCACTCTATCTAATAAAAAACCGCTTCAAAATCCGTTCCGTAGTTTTATAAATTTAAGCATACATAGGGACAGACAGCGACAGCGACTTTGTTTTACATTATACTATGTAATGATTCATGAGATTTTTTGTAAATAAACTGTAACCAATGATATAATCTATTTTCACGTTTTAGTATCAATTTAGCCGTTTATTCGGGAACAGGTAAGAAAAAGTTAGACTTTTTTTCACATTACTAATTTTAGTATGGATGAATCAATTCTATAAACCAACCTGTTACTGGCAGCTTGCCTACCATTTTTTTTATAAACTGTATACTTTTATATCTATTTTTTATGTCACTTTTGACGAACTAATATTGTTTTGTTACTTCTCGCTGTGAGCCCTTTTGGGAAGAATACACATTTTTAGTAGTATTTGGTTTTTATTAAAATAGTAGTTGTGTTCCCGCTCCAGTAACACAACCAATATAAAGTATAGACGATGTCAGTATTTATACTTATAATTTATACAAATCACGTGATCTTACTACGTTTAACTTTTATTGAGTGCCCTATATTTCGGCAGTATTTCAACAGCCATGATCTCGGGTATCATGGCGGTTGAAGGATAGAGTTTATTAGGATTCTGTAGCTTTAAATGAATATGAAAAAATATGTTTTTCTCAGCATAAATGAGATAATTACAAATTATGCAAAATTATGTACCGAAAGGAGGAAAATTCTTCAACAGAGTAATGTAATCATAGCATCATTTCTACTTAACGATAAGACTTTTGCAACGCAATATGAGGCAATAAGGAATTGTCGGGATATAAGTAGAATTTCTTCTATGACAACCTCGGTGATATCAGTTGTCTAACATCTATAACACAAGCTGTGCTTAGTTTGGCCTATTGTTTTAGGGTCATCGTAAATAAAAAAACATTCTAACGTAATATATATTTACAGAACAAAAATTAATAGTGAACAAATCTCAATCATGACTTAAATTTTCGATATCCCGAAATACTAGCATATTGAGAAATAATTTTAAGAATTAATAGAAAAATCGTCGTGATAGTGTCTAATGCAATGACCTTAGCACAACTGCTTGGTAAGCAAAAGAGACAGTATCTTATCTGGAGAATAAAAACACAATTCCGCACCAAGACTCGCTGTTTGAATGCAAATCACCAATCCAATGTTCAGAGATGTTTTCGTCAAAGAATAAACGAGGTAACGGTTACACAGTCCTGCTCGCACGCACCACTTTTCACATATTCCCTCCCGCTCTAAACGGGATCTCTGTACGTATTACGCATTCGAGAAAATGTAATTTTAAATTATTTTTTGTTAAATGTTTCTGGTTGAATATTGGATTAGCTATCATCCAGACAAGTAGAGAAGATTGGGCAACGAACCATCTTTTAGGGTTCCACTGAACTATGTATATTTTTATTTGCATGTATTTTACCTACATGTCGTTTGGCTAAAGTTAGTAATTCGTTTTATGGCAATTGCGTAAGGTTTTACAATAAAATACCAGAGTCTGTTATAAACCTGCCAGAAAAAAGATTTAAATGTCAAATAAAACACTTCCTTTGCAAAAAAGCTTACTATAAAATTGAAGAATTCGTTAACGATAATAATGTTTTTATGATAATATTATCAGATTACACTATTAATTTATTTCTATGTTGATTATCGCATGCCTCTTACTTGTTATACTAAGTAATTATTTATATAAAAAAACATCTATTAAAAAGAGCAACACACAAGTATCTTGCTCATTCTTCTTGTGATAAGTCTGCATTCCGAATATGGTAGAATCAAAATATGACTATTCAAAAGTGCTTGTAATGAGTATATTTGAATAAAGATTATTTCTATTTCTATTTTATTTATATATTAGTTGTGTTGTTACGTGTATCCCCCTTAGTCTTTTCTCGTATCTTTAGCATCTATATAAAGATGTAGATATCTACAATAACTAGTACAAAAGACGGTCACATCGCTAAGCAAACTCTTGCAGAAAACCTTAGTATATACTAGCTGTGTCCGCAACTCGTCTACGTGGAATAGTGACCTTGAACAAATAAATAAAAAATATTCAATAATCCAACCCAAAAAACCAATGAAAAAGGTTTCATCGTTTTAGCTTAAAAAATGACGAATTTCCATACAAACTTACATGAAATAGGGGCAATTTTTATAAACTTTGAATGGCATTTTTTATATATTTAAGCAACAGCCTAAAAAACTTTAATAATAACAATACTATATACAAACTATCATCTCCCCTTTGAACCTCTTACAACCCTTTTTCGCATTAAAATGTAACTTATGTCCTTACTCAGGGTCTAAACTATCTGTGCCAAATTTCGTTTTAAGTCCGTTCAGTAGTTTTGGCGTGAAAGCGAGACAGACAGACAGAGTTACTTTCGCATCATTATTACATAGTATAAAACAAAGTCGCTGTCGCTGTGTGTCCGTCCCTATGTATGCTTAAATCCTTAAAACTACGCGACGGATTTTGAAGCGGTTTAATAGATATAGTGATTCAGAAGTTTTATATGTATAATACATGTAAACCCGTGCGAAGCCGGGGTGGATAGCTCGTTTATAATATTAGTAAGTATAAAAAATATGTCGCAATCGTTTTATCAACTCTTTATACGTATATAATAATACATAGACAAACAGTTCTACTCGAAACGTTTAACAATAATAATACACTAACACTAGAAATAGCTGAACACTCATTTCAATTGCAACTCGACCGTTGGTAATGACGCCATTTTCACATTTCGCCGGACAAAAAACCAGAGAAAAACCGTTCATGGGAACGGTGGAGTGCGTCCGAAACGCTCCTGTGTGTCCGACAATAACCGTAAAGGGTGGACATAACAATAAATGAGTGTAAAGGGAAATGGACGGGAATAAAAATGATGTCTGAACTTTTTTGTTGCATAGATTTTTTATATGTACTGATGATTACTTTCATTTCATTATTAGTACTTCAGTAAACTTCAAGGTATCTACGTAATTATATCTATTGACGGCTTTAGTGGTCTAGCGGTTTAACACCGCTTTACTGACGATAGTCGCGGGTTCAACTCCTCACACGGTAGAAACATTTGTACTCATGAGTATGATTATTTGTATCGGTCTAAGTATTTCCTATATTCCATTTTGTATATTTTCGTACAATTAACTAGTACCCATTACACGAGCTCTACTTACCTTGTGACTAGATGACGTTGTGGAAATTGTCCAGGAATATTTATATATTTATTGCACCTATCTACCACCTTGCTACCAAGGAGCTCTATCAGCTATGATCAGCTATGATAGTGAAAATACAGGGTATGGTGTCCATAGAATAGAATAGAATAGAATAGAAATTATTTATTCAAATAAACTTAATTTAAGCACTTTTGAACAGTCATAGCAATGGTTTTTTTTAATCTACCGCTCATTCGGAAAGCTACCTCATTACAAGAAGAACAAGCAAGAAACTTGCGTATTGCTCTTTTAAACAATCCATAGAAGTTCATATTATACAATTCAAAACGTGTGAATATAACTACCAACCAGTACTAATCTATTGGGGTTAAATATAAGTACACAATAAGATTAAATCAGTCGTAGTGATAAGAGAAGACCAACCCTACAAGCAGTACTCGTTCACGAGTATGACGGATGAGCAATCACTGCGCTCGACCATATTTTAGGGAGTCCAGTGCTCATACCCAACCAACAGTAAGCCTTATACCTCCGGAATGGCAACCCATGGTGTAGGGTGTCACAAACATATAGAGGTAGACTTTGTAAGAAGTCATTTGTGTAGGTACCTCAGCCTCGCCTAGTACAGCCACCAAACAGTTTACATTATAAACTTCGTGTCGGTTGTAGGACGAGAAAACGCACTGAAATTCCAAGATTTTTTTCTTGTTTTATTACTAACTAACTGACCCCAAAATTAAATATGTCAAAAGTTTTTCAAGTTTAGTTACGCAAAAAATTTCTGAACGAACCCTGTTTGACAGGTATCAGCAGTTTGTATGGGAAAATATAATTATTGTTTTTACTATTTTACATGCAATTTCTTCATATTTAACTTTCCCTTTCACGAATATTTGGGATGCCGTCAGCTTATTTGCCGTAAATACTAAGTAAGGTTAAATATTTAATAACTCTCGAGCAGTATACTAATAATTAATGTAAAATTGCATTAAAGATAATTACAATACGAGAAATAATATACTAAGTAAAATTGTCCCACCCAAAGCTTATAGACTAAAAACGTAAAACGTAGTAAAAAGTATTTGCTTTCAAATATATATATTTTAGATGTGATAGATATGCAGAGCAGTATTAAAATTAAAGAGCACTGATAACCTGATTTGTCGTGTTAAATATTTGTATACATTTATGTCGGATTGTCCGCTCCAGAGACACGACATCACTGACCCAATGCTTCTGGACGTGAACATAGATATAAATACTTGACTTGCATAGTATAACATAGTTTATAAGTTGTTTATTAACATAATATGGGTACATATCTGAATTAAAATAAATAAAGAAAAAAAATATATATTATAATACGATGATCCAAACAAGCATACGGTAAATGGTTACCGTAGCCTATGGACGCCTGAGACTGCTAGTCTATTTTAAAAAAAAAAATCGTCTGAAAGCTACCCGATATACTTATAAATAATTGTGATACCGAAATTATATATCTGTGAACAAGTAACCCATTATTCATGTAGAATGGCGGACATTTGTCTCCCGCAGCGGGAACCGACACCGGATAATGCAAGTGGTAGCTTGGGTAACCTCGCAACACACTGACCTACTGCCCTTGTACTCATATATGATAAATTTATAATGTTCTGTCTGATCCCGCCAACGTTGTTGGCCATATTAATTAAAATCGCTATTAAAAAATAGGGGTTGGTGATAGAAGAGTGAAAATTTAGGAGTGTATGTATTTTTTAATGCCACATTAAGGGGTGGACAACTCTTGTCTTTTAGAAGTATAAAAAATAGATAGTAACTGATTCTAAGACCTACTGAATATGCATATAAAATTTCATAAAACTCCATCAAGCCGTTTCGGAGGAGTATGCTAACTAACATTACTTGTATCCACCACTCCACAATTCCTTTCAGTCACTCAAAGGTTGACTGGAAGAAATCCCTCTTTTGGGATATAAAAGAATTACAAACAAACAAACATTGTGACACAAGAATTTTATACATAGAACATACAGACACAGTGCACAACCGAATTTATAGTATTTTCGGGCAGTTATAATCCAAAATAGGGGGTTTGGGTTCTACTTTTCCAGTAATGGGACCTGTAGGCTGTAGGTAAATGTCGGCCATTCGACATTAATAGGTTAGTTGTTCACAGATATATAATTTTGGTATCAAAATTGTTTATAAGTATTTCGGGTAGATTTCAGGCGGTCTCATTATCTGGCTCATTTTTTTCCTATTTAACTCTGAAATCTTCCAATATGTTGTATATAAGAATAATAATTATCTCAGGACAATTCACACAGCACCATCTAGTGCCAAGTTAAGCTAGCTAAAGCTTGTGTTATGGGTACTAGATAACTGATACAAGTATATCGATTTTTTATATTAGTAACTACATTCATATTATACATAGAAAACGCCCAGACCGATACAAACAATCATACTACAATGTTGGTGCCGTGCGAGGAATCGAACCCGCGACCATCGGACGTAAAGCGGTGTGCCGCTAGACTTCCGAGGTCGTCATGTATGTATATTTATTTATATCTATATATGTATTTATAGTCATTTCGGGCAGTTATAATCCAAAATTGAGGGTTTGGGTTCTATTTGCAAGTATCGTGTAGAAAATTCGTTGTTAATTCCTGGTGAATAACACTATGAGACACTTCACAACAAATATTGTCAATAAAGCTATAACTAGGTACTATATTAATATATAGTTACTAGCTACCCCGGGTTCGCACGGGTGTACATGTATTATACATATAAACCTTCCTCTTGAATCACTCTATCTATTAAAAGAAACCGCTTCAAAATCCGTTGCGTAGTTTTAAAGATTTAAGCTTACATAGGGACGGACAGACAGCGAGAGCGACTTTGTTTTATACTATGTAATGATATAGGAACAGTTACACCCTCATGGGTATGCAACAATTTACAACAGATGTGATTTAAGATTATATCATAAACTATTACTAAACTTTGTCATGGTATTGATAATAAAGTATATTTGTCAAGAATAAAAAACGTTCCAGGTGGAGACAAATTGCGAGGAGATCTATCACCAAGGAGTACAACGAAAATAGTTCTGATACCATCATAAAAGCAACGACCACTCTGTCAAGACTGTATGACTAAAGAACATTCTCAAAAACGTCTACGAAATATATTATTACATGTTTTAAAAAACGTTATTGTACTAAAAATAATACCGTTAGACAATACAAAGCTTAATATAATGAAGCTTTTACTCCATTGATGTTTTTTTTAATGAATGACTGATACTGTAGTTCAATTCAGAAATTATTATTATCATTACAATAGAATAGAATAGAAAATCATTTATTCAAATAAACTTAATTTAAGCACTTTTGAATAGTCAACATTTTTTTTAAATCTACCGCTTATTCAGAAAGCTGTCTGATCACAAGAAGAATAAGCAAGAAACTTGTGTGTTGCTCTTATTCTTACTATTATCACAGATAACATAATATTCTATTATTATCGCAGGTAGGGTTATTATTATTCTTAATTTTTATGTTATCTGTGATAATAGTAACAATGATAAAAATACATTTCTTTAAGAAATGCATTTACTCCATTGATACATTTTTTTATGAGTAACAGATATTGTAGTTTAATTCAGAAATCATTACTACTATTATTATCATAACTAGGGTTATTATTATTCTTAATTTATGAATATTTGGACAGTGTTATAATTTTTGTATTTAGATTATAATCTTGTATTTTACTTTCAACACAGTAGTTATTGTTAAGAATTAATAAATAAATAAAATATTCATTTATATCATAAATTATATTTCCAAACAGCCCAGCCCTTAGTCTAACCACAAACACTCGTCCACTTAGACATTTTATGTCCAACGGAAGGTCCAGATTATGAAAAAATAAACAGGTATCAGTTACTTATCAAGCAATAATTAAGCCACTAATTGCAAGCGAGGCAGCCTGCCGGAAACTTGTGATAAGCCTGCTAAATGACTGAGACAGTGGGAAGGGGTGGGCGATCTTGTGGTGGATTTTATGGCAGGGTAAAGTGAATGGTTACATTCTAGAGATAGAATGTAAGCGGGACTGTATAGTTGAGTTATAAAAAAAATATCTGTACGGAACACTGAATAGTTTTTTTTACATTTATGTTAGTGCACGGCCAACAATCTTTCTCTGCAACATTCATGATTGCCTGGTAGACAACGCTGCTAGGTGCTAAACCCGCAATATGCATACACATTATTTTTGTGTATTGAAGTTAAATAAATAAATAAAAAATAAATAGTTCGCTCTCTTTCCAACTAATTGAAAAAATGAACCAAGAATGATGGAAAAGTTATTGGTAGACCAAAAATAGTAATACAAAAACTTGACATGTATGAGTGGTATTACGGGCATCACATGATAATGTGATGCCCGAGTGGCTGTTAATTCCAGACGACGGTTACCATTTACCATCAATTTGTTTGCTGTTCTAATTACATTAAAAAAATGACTAAAATTTTCTACATGAATAAATAGTTTATGTATTTAATTTTAAATTTGAAATACAGATATATCGAATTCTCAATAGGGAAGACGGTATGCTAACATGTAAGCTAAAGAAAGCTGGGTAAAGGAAAAGAAAAAAATCATGAAATTAATACATTCACAAAATCAAATAATTTAATTAAAAACTATATTTCCATATGTATTGAATCTAGTATATTATTAATCTAAATATATATAACTCAAAGGTGACTGACATAGTGATCTTTCAACGCACAGCCCAAACCACTGGACGGATCGGGCTGAAATTTGGCATCCAGGTAGAAGTTATGACGTAGGTATCCGCTAAGAAAGGATTTTGATTAATTCTACCCCCAAGGATAGAAAATAAGGGATGAAAGTTTGTATGAAACTTTGTCAATTTTAAACCGATCGGGCTGAGACTTTGCATGCATAAAGCTACTATGACATAGACATCCCCTAAGAAAGAATTTTGATGAATTCCACCCTTAAGGGGATAAATTAACGCGAGCGGAGCCGCGGGCAAAAGCCAGTTTATTTTATATAAAAATAGTATAACGTCTTATACATATCTTATTCATAGTTCTGGTTTTCTTCTTCTTAGTCGGTACACTCTTGTCAGAGTGGTCGTGGTCAACAATTTGAATCACGATGAGTGAGGTTTTTGGTAATACGGCGCCATTCGTCACGGTCTGTTCTGGTTTTAATTAGTTGTTAATAGCTGCATCTAGATATATACCCGCGTACGAAGCCGCAGGCGCAGCTAGTATAAAATGATATTATAAAGAATAATTGCGACTGTAAAAAAGGGAACCTCGTACCCTAATAAATCATGCCGGCGTTTATCTTAGCGGGAGTTCGTAACATGTTTTGTTTCACTTTTTTTCGCATTTCAACCCTAACTGAGAAAATGTAGTGAGTAATGACTCATAAATAATATGTTGCAATCCGATATCAAATAAGCTGAAATGGGAACTACTCGTGGTCATTCTGGTAATAATACACCTTCACGGCTGTTTTCCTAGATGGGGTAGTCAGAGGCATTATCAATTGTTGACAATTTAAATTTTGATGGTCTCATTTTGTTGTCCATATTTAAATCTAACTTAGTATACGAGAAGATTACTAATATACTCGTATTTCAGGTTTTGGTTTGTTCTCGCTGTTTCCATCACGCGAAAGTCAGTATGTAAATATACGACCATATTTGAATTCAGAATTTTTTGTAAATATTATTTATAGTAATAATTTATTTATTTGTCAGAATATGGTAAGTATTAGAATATACACAGTGGTGGTAATTATAACAAATAAAATATATAGCTTACATTATATTCTACTGTTTTCAGCATACGCCACTTCATGCCATTCATTCAGTAATCCAAGCATAAAAAATACATTTTTAATTTTTGAGGAAATGTAAGATTTACTCATAATATATCTTTTAAAATATTACGGAATATAAATCAATATTACTATTCCAAACAATAAACTTGATATAGAACTATTTTGTATATATATGTCCATTCAAAGTTTGTATAAATTTTACCCTTTAAAATAAGATAGGCGATGAGACGTGAATTCCTCGTTCTTCATCTATTCCAAGCGAACGAAGTCGCTGGCAAGGCTAGTATATACATATATACGTTTCCTTCATAGGCGTCTTTATTCTATGTATATCTTGATATACTGAATAGATGTAACCATAGATATCATTAGATACACTGTGACGCCCGTGCCACAGATGCCGACCCACTTCCTAGAAGCAAAATGTCACTGTGAACATTATTATAACTAAATTGTATTAATTCAATCAGAACTCTATACTGACGACCTCAAAGCTAGCAAACTCAATGCCATTCACAATACAGTACTTTCATACCAATCAGTGTTTCGAGGAAAGGATCAAAGAAGTTAAAACTTAGCTAGTGGCGTCTAATTGGATGGCTAATTGAAAGGAATCGCGCATTTACTACAGAGTTAAGTTTCCTTTATATCGGTATCTATTTTAATATTAACGTTCATTTCGAGTTCTCGATAGAATCCTTAGATAAAAATAACAACAAGGACAATTCACACAGCGCCATCTGGTCCCATGTAGTGTTTGTATTATGGATACTAGGTTTTGTTTTGCAAATACATACCTAATATATATAGTACCCACAACAAACAAATCGAAATCAAAATGTTTTTAATTTGATTTGTTTAGTCTAGCTTTCTCTTGGTCTTTAGTGATTTCTCTTCTTTATTCGTGTAGGTCTTTTTACAGACCTTATGATGTGGCTAATTTACCGTCAGTTCGGAATTTTTTCGAGCTAAGAACTGACAAGAAACTCATGTGTGAATACAAACAATCGTACTCATGAATTCAAATGTTTGTATCGTGCTACAATCAAACTCGCGACGTTCGGAAGAAAGGCTGTGTACTAAACCACTTTACTACCGCGGTCGTCAAGGTTATAAAGATTGCGTAACAAAAACTCAAGAAATACATAATATTGAGGGGGACTTCTGTAATATAAATATATCTGGAAGGTCATTGAACTCGGTCTCATTTTACGAGCTAACAACAGTAACTAGGCGGCTCCTTTATAACCTTTCTATCAGAGTGAAGAACTATGTTTACTGATGGGAATTCACATAAAGTGCTATGGGAATTTGATGGGCGATTCCCGGGTTACAAACAACGCGACGAAGCTATTATAGTACATAATAAAGAACATTTTAATACCATTAAGGACTAGAATAAACTTTAACTGGAGAAACTCCGATTAAATACTGAATAATTGTCACCCTACACTATATACTTTAACGGTGAGCAGCAGCGGAACTTTGTGGGTGCTTTGAAGGAAGCTGGCGTGATTATATAGTGATGTTTTAAATAAAATACAAAATTTGTTCACAGCACTGTATTGTCTCCGATGTAGCGGGGAGAAGAAGGAATATTGCCATATTACATAAAATAAAATTTTTTTTTAGTATGGTAATATAAAAGGTTGCAACAAACTGTGGTAGATCTTGTACGAAGTCGTTGGTATATCTCTAACTACCCTCTATCGAGCTGTGCTTCGGCTTGAAATGTGAAATCTCTCTATCTAGGGAGAGGGATTTGGTTGGGGTTGTGTATAGGATAACACTTACCACTTTTTTCAGGTGGGCTGTCAACTTATTTGCCATATCAATAGTCACTCTAGATCCCATGCTTCCTTTCCTGAGGGTTGATCTATAACATCTATATCTTCAGCAATGATAATGCTCTGAATGCCATATCAGTTAGTGTTAATAGTTTAATTATATTTGTCAAATAACGGGAGACAAATCAAAGATTTCTTAGTAGATTTATGAGATAAGGTAGGAATTATGATATAAGAAAAACGCAAATTTCTTGCTCGTGCATCTTGTGATGACACTAATTTCCGAATGAGTAGTATATTAAAAAAAAATTATACTTATTACTATTAAAAGTGTTTATACTGAAATAAATTTGAATAAAGTATTTTTCATTCTATTTGCACTATTTTGACCCGCTCAACGCTTCCTATACCACGCTATATTAGGTTACTGGAAGAGATATCTTTTAGATATAAGTTCACCTTTGTTAACTTCTTGAACTTTATTTTTTCTAATGAACATACTTTTTCTTCTACTTTGATCTATGGCAATCGGTCGTTACTTTTACTACCATTTATGCCAGCATCACATATAAGAGGCACGCACTGGAGGCAGAAAGGATATCCAAAGCATCAAGTAATTTTAGTCTTTCTGGTGTAAAGACTGGTATTTGGTTAGCAATTAGTAGAATAACATTAAGGAGTACAACAAAGCAATGTAATATAAGTTGGACTCCAATTTCCGCAATCAGCCTCTCACCCGGGCCGTTGTGCGTGTAGAGCCGAGACTACTAAAGTAGCCAGTCAAGCTCCTTCCAAAGCTCAGAAGTCTCCTGGTATCTTCACAGGCTTCAGTCCTGAGGATTTATTTTCATTGCCATTTTCATCCACTACTACGTACTCCAAGATTACGTAAGCAGCCGTTTCTTCGGCTTTAAAGCAGCCTCGACAAAGGGGACTGTCTGTAGCACATACTGTGTGCGAGTGTTTAAGGGACAGTGGCCCGTTATTGTCCCGATCATTATTTTGATGTTTTGCCTATTTAGGTTCAGTTCGAGTACAACAAAGACCTATGCCCACTCTGTCAAGAGTGTAAGACAAAAAAAAGAAAGAAGAAGCAGTAGAGTAATCATGTCTTAGTAAAATATTTTGTTAGTGGACTGTGACACGTGTTTTGCGACATAAAATATTGTATTCAAAACGAAATAAAAAATATACAAATGCCCACGCACACAACTTACTCTCTCCATATAATGTAATCTCCCTTTGGTAATTTGAAAATGGTACATGTAATCCTAAAAACTAATATGTATTTTGTTTAAGACACAATAACATCATGTGGTAACAAGATTTATCGACTTCTAAAACGGCCTTACAAGTAGGGTCGCCCGCTATTCCGATTTAATCCCGAGATATCTGGATTTGTTATTCTCTATGTCCCATGTCCCTATGAAGAGACTTATGGGACGTGAATTCTTCCTACTTTCAGTATAATATGTCGTGTGTTTATTCAAGTTACTATCTTATTCATTGCTCATCGTGATCTCATTACGACTCATGTCCCACTGACAGTCACAGGTAATGTGGTAAAGTTGGTGAACGGTAATTTTTTTTATAAGTTAACTAGTGGAATCTTAAACCGACTCATAGCCTACCTGTATTATCCTGTGAAGCTATAGAGGCCAGCTGTGGTCAATAACATTAGAGTAGCCCGAAAAAAAAACAGCTTATCTGTTGGCAAGTAGAAACCCACACATAGGAAAAATCATTCCGACGACTTTTGAGTTGATTTTTGTTGATGATTTTTGTCCATCCCAATTTTATATCCACTAAATCCTGAAAAATTAATTCTCAGACTTGGCCAGCCTACTTACAAGTTTCACGGACCCTGCTGACGGTCCCTTGGAGGCCCATAAAGTTCGTTGACTCCATTTTTATCGCACAATTTACATATATTTCGCTAGGTCCTGTAGTAAATTCAATAGTTTTATGCTGATAATAAAACTATACAACCTGACTTAATTGTACTAACTCATTGTTTTTAATACGCATATATAGCACGTTTAATGCAATAATGAATTAACTCAAAAATTATAAATTTTTGGAACTAGACTTTAATACTGAGATATTAGAGTCCTAATCTTAAAATTTCTAGTTCTGTACTTAATTCATAATTATTTTGTGGTTTTGGCGCAAAATCTTAGGAGTTTCATGGAAGGAGCGCCGCACTAATAAATCTATATTGGAGCAACTGGGTATCAGAAACAATCTCTCTACTGCGTGCTTCCAGCGTCTGCTAACATTATTCGACCACATGGCCCATCGGAAACCAGATAACTTGGAAAATTTATAATGGTAGTCCACAAAAAGTGGAAGAGGTAGGGCACCTGCACGTTGGACTGATTCCGTTCAAGATGTCATCAAACGAAATATGCTGTTGGCGGTCCACTTAGCACAGGATAGAGATGCCTGGAGAGATTAGGCTGTAAGAAGCATTCCTGGTGGTCACGACCCTCGGCCTTAAGGAATGGCCAAACGACAGTTGCAGTTTTCTATTTGGTGGGTCGTCCACTTGTTTACTATTCAAGTTATGTAAAAACACGCTATATTTAAACACAATAAAAAATCTAGGGTACTTACACCTAATCTTTATAGCTACATATGTATATATATAATATCATGTGAACTTCAAATACTAAGGTATTAGCGAAATAAAAATGCTTTTCTAAAATATACTCTATTGAGAGGTGTTAAGAGTCACCTTTGAATTTCGTTGGCAGAGGAAAAGTGCAAATCTACAGTCTGTGGGCGAGGCGATAAGTTGAAAACGTGTTATATTTAGTTATTACTATAATACTCGTACCTATTTCTATTCTATGTTAATTAAATTACTATTTTATGAGTATTTCTTTAAGACTGATATTTCGACTTAAAATACGTTTAAAACTTAATTATCCTTATGTGGTAAAACAAACTCAATATGTGTTCGAATTTCGAATCTAGAAGTGCTTCTAAAAAAATGTTAACGTACATTCAAAACTCTTGAAATATATGTTCGAAATTTGAATTTTCCTATACTGTCTCACAGAGCAATTAACACTGCATTTAATACCATAATTGTATTGTCACATTGTTGAAAAACACTGAATAAAATAATTTTCTTTCTTTCTTTCATAAGAATTGAACTAAAATTGAATCTATTTAACAACATATTGCTGTTAAATAGATTCAATTTTAGTTCAATTCTTAGTCCTTTTAAAAAAGTAAATTTTCTAGACTTACACAATAATAGTCTTTGTTAAATTGAAATGTGCTTGCATATACCGACAAAAACTTGAAAATGAATTTATGCAAACTATTCATTGCAAATATGCCAGTGTGAAAAAAATTTATATGAAGCTGTGTAAGCTTCATATAAAAAATATTTTATTCTTATTAATATGAGAGCGTGCTGTCCCAGTGGCTTGGCTCTTGTGACTCGGACCAGATGTACTGAAACAGGCAGATTCGTTCACGCGAGCGCTTCCACTCACAATCCATTAGACGCGACAGTGTCGAACGAGTGAACTAAAGCGGTCTCTGAAATGGAGAAGCAACCCTATATATTAAGGGTGAAGGCTTGGTTCTTATAAGCCTATAGGACTTCTGTACTGACATTGTCAAGGTAACCTCGTACAGTACAGGTTTTTTTGTGATTGGTTCTGCTCATCTAACGTTTATAAAAACATTTATGTTGCAGTATAAAACTGATTTATGGAAACTGGATGACAATGAGAACACATCGTAAATCTTTATATATAAAAATTACGACACGTTGTTTGTCCGCGATGGACTCCCAAACTACTGTACCGATTGCAGATTTGATTTGCACATTGTGTGTAATTTGATCCAACTTGAAAGATAGGATTACATCTCAATTTATAGTCGCAATATTATTTTATTTAATAACCTTAGCCACAGCAACCCTGTGGCCGGGTCTGCTGGTAGTATATATTTTGTTTGTATCTGTAATTATAAGAGATTTTGTACTAATTTGCTGTGTGAACATTTTGCTTATAGAAATAAATTACTGAATTCCAATAACAGAGAACACTGTGTTTTCGTGAATACTCAAATAAAGTAATCCATTTCATCATCATCATCATCATTTCTGTCCTGATGATGTCCACTGTTGAAAGGCCTCCTCCAAAGATCTCCACGACTATTCGTCCTAATAATCATTAACGGTCTTATTACAAAAAATCTGTTAAAACTCGGACGAAACGTGGTCTAAATGGTCGTGGTTTAAACCATTCCTAAAGTTAATACTTGGAATAAACCTAACATTATTACGAATCCAGATCTAACAGAGGACTACTTAGTACTACAGTTAAATCGTTCATTATGTATTCCATACAGAAATCAGTCACTCATGTCTGTCACCGTACAATTACGTTCCATTTTACCAGAAAACCGAAAAGATCAAAAATAATATTAGTTCAAAGAAAAAATAAATTTATTTCTATTTATCTATATCTTCATTATAACTATTTCATTAAGGGGGTCTTCCTATGTGACGGCCTGTTTTTTAGGGATATTTTAGGATTTTTTTTCTACGACCAGTAAATATTTAGAGCTTCAAGTTTTTTATCATTTATTAACACATATTTGGACAGTATAAATATAAAATTTCAGCTAAAAATATTCAGTCAAACTAGAGTTACAGCGCTCTGAACACCCCCGCCTCGAAAAAAAGAGCTCCCACTTCCTCCACGATTCCGGCTGATCGGCTTATCTGAAAAAAAAAAAAAAAACGGCGTTTTAATTTGTAGGTTTAAAAGCACGGAATGACCTATAATCAAATGAATATAAAAAAAATTGGATTTTTGATAGACATTTGAAATAAAAGTTGCAAATTAGGCGTTTTTTTTTTTTGTTTTTTGCTATAAAAAAATCGAAGTTTTGAAAATTTTTGATTGATAATAGTTCATTCCATGCGTTTACATATATTGAGTGTGCCCTGTAAATTTCAAGTAATTCGGTCCAGCCGTTTCTGAGATACAATGGAGGAAAGTTTGAAAAACACAGTTTTGAGAAAAACGCGTTTAAAGTTTCAAGTCCATTAAAAACTATTAAAATATCAACTTACTCTCAATCGGCGATGCCTGGTCCATAGAGTATTCCTTCCTCTTCCTCGTGAAACTCTTTTAAAGCAGATTGTTCAGCTCTTGAGTCAATCCTGGCTTGTTTAACGACATCACTTACGCGCCGCTCAGAGCGTAAGATTCGCTTTTCATCCCGTTTCTCAACATACGCTTGGGCTTCACGACCAACAGGGCATCCCATAATCGACATAACTTTTAAAATACCTTGAAAACCTTCATTAAAGATAATAACTGCTAAGTAGCTAGCAATTTCAACAACTTTGGGACCAGAATGAAGATGTTTAGGAGCGAAAGTCCAAATCAAAGAATTCAAAGATTCGTTATTGTTTTGTGTCTCTGCTCCTAAACAACGAATTAATAATTCGTCTTTCGATAAATCTTCGAAAACCGGTTTGATAGCTTCTTGGACTTGCGGAATTAGAGGTGGTTTATCGTGATGAAATTGGTCCAGTTCATTATTAGCTTCAGCCTTACGCCATTTACACCAACTGTCTTCGCCTTCTGGACAAAATTGATGCTGAGGGTTTTCATCAGAAGAACATTTGTGATAGTACGTTGCCCAAACTTCCTTTCTCATATCTTCAAGCGAATCTGGATGGCGTCGAATTGCTAAATTTCTTGGATAACTTCGGTAAAATATTATAACAATAGAAATTTCTGTTTAAGTCTGTAGAAACGTGTCTAAACTTGTATAAACAAATATATTAATAAAAGGGAGGCCAGGTATAAAGCCGACGGTACACAATAGGCCCGGTCTCTAACTGCCAACTCACCGCTCCGAACCGCTCTTTCTTTTACCTGCTGTATCTTTAAAACGACTTCGAATTTTCTAAAATCGCTTTACTACCGTATTCTAGACATGTTAAGGGAGCAATTTATGAAAAAAAAAAAAATCGATTTTTTCAACCCATCACATAGGAAGACCCCCTTAATATATAATATTTATTAATGTACTATTAGGCTGAAAATCAGTTTTAAATTACAAGTAGGAGTCCTATACGGAGAAAAGGAACGGCGAGATATTTTTATTGGATCGTTCGAATGATGACTATTTCAAAGTCAAATGAGTGAAAAAATAACAATTAACGTCTTTTATATGTTTTTATTGTCGTAAAATTTGCTTTAAATATTTTTAGTTAATATATTTTTAATTTAGTTAAAATATTTTTCCAAAAACTACAACTAACAATAGAATTTTTAAAATGGAGTTTGTATTTTTGCATTTAGACCACTATTAAACTAGGGGCATCGCAGGTCTAACTTTAGACCATAGACGAATCACGATTTAGAGATAAACTTCATTTTGTAATAAGGAATACATTGGTGAATGGTTTATTACTAGTGCTAAACCAGATTTATGTTTTTGTAATAAGGCCGTAAATGTTTAATCGCCTATATACAGCATTGGCATCACTGTATCAAGTGTTACCCACATAATGGCAACCCATGAGTATCACACTGTGTTGCCATTATAGAGGACTAAGATATCATGCGTACTACGTCTTAACTATTAAACCACAATACAACTTGCAAATCATGCTCGTGATGACCTCGGTGGTCTAGCGATCTAGCACACCGCTTTACTAGCTAGTCCGATGGTCGCGGGTTCGATTCCTCGCACGGCACAAACATTTGTATTCATGAGTATGATCGGCCTGGGTGTTTTCTATGTATATTATGTGTACACACATTTTGTATTTTAAGAAAAAAATATCTATGTATTTGTATCAGATATCTAGTACCCATAACATAAACTTTTTTGGTCTAGATGGCGCTGTGTGAATTGTCCTGAGATTGTTATTATTATTATGTTAAACGGTTGAAAACAAAAATCATGTTACCTTTACACAACACTAATCCCCTCCGATCGAGCCCCCATCCTATTCAAACGGGGATCAAAATTACGACGGCCCGAGCCGAGGTTCGAACCCCTAGTGGTGCCCTCAGACTAAAGTCGTATCCGTCAGGTAGGAGCTGGCCTTCAGCCGCTCCATAAGTGCTTCCGCGGGTTTGGAGTGCCATCTACACTCGCCCCCTAACGTCCAGTGAAGCTATAATGGCCAGCTGCGGCCAACAGCATTAGAGTAAAAAAAAAATAACAACACTAATATATTATAATTATGTTTTTTTTTTTTTATTGTTAGATGTCCGCCATTTTGCAATAATAATTAGTTATTTAAAAAGGCGCTAAAACACAATTGAAGAATGCGGAATAGGTAATATAATATAACGTAATGTAGTGTAGTAAAGTTTTTTTTTAGGTAACTGGAATAACAATCAATCTGACAGCTAATGAGCGCTGACATGAGCTGTCAGAGTACAAAAATTTTATTAGGAGCTTGTAGTTTCGTACAAATCTGGCTTATAATCCAATATTAAAACAATATAGTTATTATAAAAGACGTAGATAATAAAAAGGAGTTTTAGTTGTTTTCAGACGTCCATAGGCTACGTTAACCATTTACCGTCAGATGCGCCGTATGCTTAGTTGCCAGCATCGTAGTATAATTTAAAAAAATCTAAATATTCCGTTCTACAAATCTGAGTCGTAACAGCTGACCCAATTCGTCGGGAGACAAAAGTCTTTAATTTCCTATTTCAATCCTAATGCAGCATGAAGCTCAGTGGCCGTCGGCTCGCTCCGGAGAAATTAAGAGGTCTCAATTTCGCCTGCTCCGTACACTGTCAGCCGAACAATTGTCAGCCATCTTACTTTTTACTGCCCAACATTTCATTTTTATTCCGGAGGCCTTCGGTTTGTTGATTGGTGCAAGATATAACATGTTATCTATATATTTAAAATTATAAATTACCAATTTACAAGCAGCAAGCTTTGTTATATTTTGGATGATACCCATCATCATCATCAGGACATCTTTGTACTCTGGAATAGCAACGAATGATTGATATTGACAAGTGATTTGCTATTATCAAGCTTTGTAAGCAATGTTACAGATGAAGGGTCTTCAGGATATCTTAGTTGTTTGGAATAGCAACCATGGTTGGTAATGATACCAATAGACATTACCTTATCATATGATAATGATATCATATGATAAGGTAAGGTCTATAGTTCGTCTATACTTGTGACGGTTACCACTTACCATCAGGTGGGATGTGCAGCTTGTTTAGTATTTATTAAATGACTAGCTGTCCCTGCGGTTTCATCCGCATTAAATTTATAGCCTATGTGTTATCATTACATAGTATAAAACAAAGTCGCTGTCACTGTCTGTCCCTATGTATGCTTAAATATTTAAAACTATATCATTACATAGTATAAAACAAAGTCGCTGTCACTGTCTGTCCCTATGTATGCTTAAATATTTAAAACGACGCAACGGATTTTGAAGCGGTTTCTTTTAATAGATAGAGTGATTCAAGAGGAAGGTTTATATGTATAATACATGTACACCCCTGCAAAGCCGGGGTGGATAGCTAGTTCTGATATAAAAGCTATATTACTGTAAAGTTTCATCATATTCCGTTCATTAGTCTTTGCCTAAAAGACTAACATGAATCCGTCTCATTATCAATCCATCCATAACCACAAACTATAGCGTTTATATTTTAGTAAGATTATAGTTCATTTTATCCATCGTACTATCAGTGATGACATGTACAAAGCAATAATTAAACAAGAAAGTTGAGTAACATTGGTATTTATAGAAAAAAATATGCACAATAACAATAAATAATATCAAACCTGCAACATCTTATAACTTGTACCACGCAATAATCTTGGAATGTGCGTAATGTGAGTCGTTCCTTAAATTGGATTGATGTAATTCCTCCCTTATATCTTTTTTTCTTCCGCCGGATATCGTAGGGGTCATTCGATATGATAGATATATATTTTCGTATCTATCCGTACAGCTGCAAAATTATCAACACACGTAGAAAATGACAAATAAAAGGGAATAACATTTGGTAAAATAAACAAGATAAAGTATCCTTACGTTGTTAGATCCAGTAAGAGATATAAATACATCAGATGTTTATCTCCGCAAAAACAATTTAATGGGATTACCTTCAATGGTACATTTGACGTCAGGGTTCCGTATGTACTCCATCTCCCTAACCTTTCTTCATAGAAAATATACTATACTAGGCCATGAATATTATACAATAACTTATTAAATTCGCTGACATTTTGTCCATATGATATGATAAATAATATCACCGTTTCACACTAGTCAGATTTTCTTAAGTTTCTTTCTTTTAATTTGTTTAAAATTTACACGTAACTGAAAAACTCAATGTTCACCAAAAACAGAACCCATCTTTAGCTAATCCAATCCAAATAGGTTAGTTAGTAAAAAGTTAGAAATCAGAAGAAAAGCGCAAGACATTGGACTTATAATGAATTTACAAAATAACGAAAATCGTATCTTATTTACCTACTGTCATAATAGAGTAAGCCGAGTAGAACGTAACGTAAATATTTACGGCAAAATGAAAGTATTGCTATCGCGCTATAGTGTAGGAGACGCAAGGTTTCTGAATAGAGACAGAATGAATACAGAATTTAATCTACACGTGTAATAAAAATATAACTAATTTATCTCTGTATATAGAAGATATAGGACAATAAAAAAAATTAATAATAAATTACTAGAAGATAAAAATTATAAATTACTGAAAGACATTATCAACGTAACTGCACCCAAAACAATGGTTCTTAGAATTTTAGTCTGTTTGTGCGCGCTAATCTCATAAACGGCTTTATCAATTTGAGTAAGTTTTTCATTAATGTATTGCGGTGAACTTCACTCAAAAGTTTGTTTTGTGTTTTATTATAATCAGTACACAAACATGAAAGGTATAAGGCCACTATTTCGCGAGCAAAGTTAGTACATAAATAGAAATAAGGAAGTCTGAAATACTGATAAGTATCCTTGACGGATCGTCCAGACAGATCGCTCATGATAATAATCCTGGACGAACCGCTCAGCGGCATCTAGTCTCAAGCTAAGATGAGCTTATGTTATGCATACTAGACATTTATATACTGAAATACGGTCTAGCGGTCTAGCACACCGCTTTATGTCCGATGATCGCGGGCTCGATTCCTCGCACGGCACAAACATTTGTATTCATGAGTATGATTGTTTGTATCGGTCTGGGTATTTTCTATGTATAATATGTATGTATTTACGAAAAAAAAATTATCTATGTATTTGTATCAGTTGTCTAGTACCCATAACACAAGCTTTAGCTAGCTTAACTTGGGTCTAGATGGCGCTGTGTGAATTGTCCTGAGATTATTATTATTATTAAATAATTTTTTTTGTATATGCTGTAGTTAGTTTGTTGTGTTATGCATACTAGATAACTGATAGATACATATAAACATTTTTTTGTAAGTTAGTTTGTTGTAAATAAAGAAGAAACATATAACAGACATTCCTGTCTTGGAGTTCAGTGGAAGTTTTGTGTACGCGAAATTCTATCGAAGTAGTTATACGTGTTGGTCGGCATAAAATATGAGGTTATGTTTATATTTTTGAACTAACTTAACCCGCGACATTGTATGCCTATTTATTTCATTTTTATTAGCACAAATGATATTATAATATATACATGTAAATAAAATTGGAGTGTCAGTTGAAATAACCGTTTTTTACTACATGCATATGAATATGAATACGGTACCTCTGCCAAAATAACATTTTTTACAATTTTTTTGTGTCTGTCTGTCTGTTTGTTTGTTCCAGCTAATTTCTGAAATGGCTGGATGTATTTTGAAGGGATTTTATTGGCAGGTAGCTGATGTAATATGGAATAGCTTAGGCTACCTTTATTGTAAAAAAAAAAAACTTTTTTTACAAGTACTTTTTTGTCGCGAGTACAGGTAGTATTATATAAAATTTAAAATTATTATATCTTATAAAGTATTTAATACAGAATACAATTATAAAATAAGTAATAATATTCTTTTTATATTCATTCAAAAACAAAAATAAATTATTAACTAAGAAGCACATAAAAATTAAATTAATATAAGAAAATAATCAATTCAATTCACAATAAATAAATTATTAATCAGTAATTAAAATAAAGAATATTTTTTTGGATGGTTCTATTCGGAATCTTTTCCACTAATAAGACGCATAAACGCACAGACAAACAGACAAATTTTTTGGCAAACCTTATTTCAGAATCTTTTACGTTTTTACTGTCCGCCATTAACATTTTTATAAATATACCTATATCTTTAATATACAGACAGAAATCAGTCACATTTTTATTATATCTATAGATTACAGAGTTTCAGAGTTGATAATGGCGTGTTTCCTCAATTAATGAAATTTAGCAAATTAATTCCACTCTTTAAATCTGGAGATAGATTTGAGCTAGGCAACTATAGACCAATTTCTATTTTGCCAGTTCTAAGTAAAGTATTTGAAAAGATTATGTTTAACCAAATGTTAAAATACTTCAGGGATAACGGACTGCTTCACAGTCAGCAATATGGTTTCACTGCCGGCAAGTCTACTACTGATGCAGGTGTGGCGCTTATTACACATATATTCGAATCATGGGAAAAATCACAGGATGCTCTCGGCGTTTTTTGTGACTTGTCGAAGGCGTTTGATTGCGTAGATCATGAAACACTTTTGTACAAGCTCAAACACTATGGTATTAGAGATAATGACCTAAGTCTAATGAAAACTTATCTAGAGGATAGAGTGCAAACTGTAGATATTGATGGTGTAAAGTCTAAGGGAACTAATATAAAAATGGGCGTTCCTCAAGGTTCAATATTAGGCCCATTTCTCTTTTTAATTTATATAAATGACCTTCCCTACATGGTAGAGAAAGTTGCAGACATAGTGTTATTTGCGGATGATACTTCGTTAGTGTTTAAAATTGGTCGCCAATGTAATCAATTAGACGATGTAAATTATGCTATCTCTGCTATACTAAATTGGTTCACATGTAATAATCTATTACTGAACTCCAACAAAACTAAGTGCATTAAATTCACGCTGCCTAATGTAAAACAAGTAAATACGCAGCTATTGCTTAATGATGAAATAGTAAATTTTGTTAATGATACAGTTTTTTTAGGAATAACAGTGGACTCGAAGTTACAATGGGGGCCCCATATTTCAAAATTAGCCAGTAGACTTAGTTCTGCTGCTTATGCAATTAGAAGGATAAGGCAATTAACAGACGTGGCGACGGCAAAACTTGTATATTTTAGTTATTTCCATAGCATTATGTCATATGGCATACTGCTATGGGGTAAAGCTGCCGATATAAATACTATATTTATTTTACAAAAGAGAGCCATACGTTCTATTTATGGTATGGGTTCTAGAAAGTCATTACGTCAATGCTTTAAACAATCAAATATCCTCACCGTTGCCTCACAGTACATTTATGAAAATATTATGTATACAAGGAAAAACTTAGATAGTTTCAAGAAACTTAAAGACTGTACAAGTAGAAACTTACGCAATAAAAATAAGCTAATTTTACCGAAATGCCGTCTACACAAAGTTAGTAATTCATTTTATGGTAATTGCGTAAGATTCTATAATAAACTGCCAGAGTCTACGCTAAATCTTACAGAGAGGCAATTCAAATCTTATATTAAACAAATGTTATGTAAAAAAGCCTATTATAAGATAGATGAATTTATAGATGATAGCAATATATAGCAAGAATAAGTTTATTTGCGGACAACGTTATAATTTTAATTTTCATACTGCTTTCTTGATATATGATAGCGTAGCGGCTTTTGTATTGATTGCCGCATGCATCCTTATGTAAAGTGCGAATACTGTAACTACCATATAGTAATTTTTGTAGCTGTGACGTGGTCGTGTGGAATGAGTAGTCATGCTCACTAAAATGTCCAGACATGTGGCGGCGTGGTGGGCCGGGTCAATGGGCTCCCTAAAATATGGTCGACCGCAGTGATGGCTCATCCGTCATACTCGTGAACGAGTGCTGCTTGTAGGGACTGGTCTGCTCTTATCACTACGACTGATTTAATCTTATTGCATGATTATATTTGACCCAAAAAATTAGTGCTTGTTGGTGGTTTGTATTCACACGTTTCGACTTGTAAATGTAAACTTACAAGGATTATTTAAAAGAGCAACACACAAGTTTCTTGCTCGTTCTTCTTGTGATGAGACAGCTTTCCGAACGAGTGGTAGATAAAAAACAAATATACTATTCAAAAGTGCTTAAATTAAGTTTATTTGAATAAATGATTTTCTATTTCTATTTCTATTTCATGTGAAAGTTTTTCTTAGTTATTCGTTATTTATGTACTTGTCTGACTTGTTTTGTATTCAATCCAAAAGTTTCCATTGTAATAATAATGACTCAGGACAATTTACAGCACTATCTAGTTTCAAACTGAGCAGAGATACTAGTTGTACCTACGTATATATAGGTATATATAAAATTAAGATATAGAAGACTATGTCTTAATTTTAAAGCGTAAATATACTCCCCTAGAACTGAACAGAACATAATAGAATGGAATAGAAATCCTATTCTGGAATAGGAATTTTATTCTGTTCTGTTCAGTTCTATTCTACTTATTTTAGTATACCCAAGCTCGATAGCAATACTTTCAATCGAAAATTTGCCGTAAATATTTACGTGCGGATCTACTCGGATTACTCTATTATTACAGTATTTGGTGGCTGAATTAAATGAGACAGATTGACGGCCTTGGTTTAGCACACCGCTTCACTTCCAGTGGGCACGGGTTCGATTCTTCGCATGATGCAAACATTTGTATTCATGAGTATGATTGTTTGTATCGGTTTGGGTGTTTTATATGTATATTATATATATATATATTTATAAAAAAAATAAGTATTTACATCAATTGTCTAGTGCTTATAACACAGGCGCTGTTTACTTTAGATGGCGCTATGTTATTTATTTAGTGCTGGTTGGTAGTTTGTATTCACACGTTTCGACTTGTAAATGTAAACTTACAAGGATTATTTAAAAGAGCAACACACAAGTTTCTTACTCGTTCTTCTTGTGATGAGACAGCTTTCCGAACGAGCGGTAGATAAAAAAAATTGATATGACTATTCAAAAATGCTTAAATTAAGTTTATTTGAATAAATTATTTTCTATTCTATTCTATTGTTATTTCTTTATTTATGACAAATTTATACAGTTTTCTACGCGCGCAGACGCAGCTGCGGTCATCAGCTAGTATGTCATATGAGTACATACTCGTATATCTTCGAGACTATAGTTCTCCCCTTAGCAATTTCTCTCAGACATGTAGGTGTAAGTTTAATTGCTTGCTCGGCCCGCATTCCGCGGGCCCCCACTTTGTGGCCTGAATACCATCCCGCTAGCTTTATTGTTTGTATTTTTTCCTATTTCCTTGTTCACTTCAGGTGTTAGATTGAGAAAAATATTATTTCTACGGCGTATACACGTATTGCATGCTCTAAAAAATTAATAAAAAAATTTAAAATTCTAGAAATATATAATCAAAACAAATTGCTTAATAATAAATTAAATTAGTTACATAAATTCACAAAGGAAAATCGACTACAAAGTTTTGTTTTAATAAATTTTGAATTCAGGTTGTTTATTAAGTCGCAGATTGCTTTAAGGAAAATCTTTTTTTTTGTGTATACATACATAATATACATAGACACCCAGGCCTATATATGCAAACAATCATAGTCGTGAAAACAAATGTTCTTATGAGGAATCGAATCCGCGACCTCCGGAAGTAAAGCAGTATGATCGAATATCATGGCTGTCAATATTCTGTTATACTTAGAAAAACGAAATAGATTAATTCGGATATTATTTATTGAATGGTAATTAGACGCATCTATAAATAGAATTGAAAAGTAAAATTTGGTGACTATATCTCCCTTAAATCAGCAGAATCCTGATTATAAAACAAGCTAATTGGCAGAGGTATATGAGTCAGTATGTCATCGTATATGAGTATGTATGTCAAATAATATGTATTATTGATAATGGAATAGAATAGAAGAATAGAAAATCATTTATTCAAATAAACTTAATTCAAGCACTCTTGAATAGTCATAACTATTTGTTTTTTTATCTACCACTCGTTCGGAAAGCTGTCTCATCACAAGAAGAACAAGCAAGAAACTTGTGTGATGCTTATAAGTTTACATTTATAAGTTGAAACGTGTGAATACAAACTACCAACCAGCACTAATTTTTTGGGGCAAATATAAATATACAATAAGATTAAATCAGTCGTAGTGATAAAAGCAGACCAGTCCCTACAAACAGCACACGTTCACGAGTATGACGGATGAGCCAGCCATCACTGCGCTCGACCATATTTTAGGGAGCTCAATGTCCCGGCCCACCACGCCGCCACATGTCTGGACATTTTAGTGAGTATGACTACTCATTCCACTCGACCACGTCACAGCTACAAAAATTACTATATGGTAGTTACAGTATTCGCACTTTACACGATGTATGCGACAATCAATACAAGAAAAAGCGGCTACGATATCATATATCAAGAAAGCAGCATGAAAAAAACATCCTTCCAGCGATCTTGACCAGATCGTCGGTCCACCTTGCTGGAGGCCTTCCCACGCTGCGTCTTCCGGTCCGTGGTCGCCACTCGAGGACTTTACTGCTCCAACGGCCATCTGTCCTACGAGCTATGTGCCCTGCCCATTGCCACTTTAGAGTCAATTCTTCGGGCTATATCGGTCACTCTGGTTCTTCTGCGGATCTCCTCATTTCTGATTCGATCACGCAGAGTAACTTCGAGCATAGCCCTCTCCATTGCCCTCTGAGTGACTCTGATTTGATACGTATACATATTAAAAATATATAGATTATCAACTGCGAACAATATCCCAAATCTCATCATAAAGCGTAGGAGACCTTTCAACATACGACCTGTCATTAATAAACCATTTTGAGAGTGCCGCAGGCAGTACAGTGATAGGTACAATCTTGGTATCTTCCAGAATTAGCAATATAAATCCACCGTAGACATTTTCGTAAAGGAAAACGGAAATACACTCGATGTTTACATACCTGTCATTTATTGTTAAATATCCCACTTTAAATATTGTCTCAATATTATAATTATTATCAATTTTTTTTTCTTTTCTTCTGGCTCTATCAATTTGTTAATTGTAATAATGTAAATATAACTGTTTGGTTTGGTTCCTTTGCCTTTAGTCCATATTAAAAAAATGAAATAATTTTGGCGCCAAAATACTAACAAAAAATAAAAAAGTAATAATATCGTATAAAGATTTAAGAGGACAAGACAGGAATATATTGTCATATTATTTAAATGTAAAACTAGTGATGTATGGACTATTGTATTGAATTTAATTCTGTAATAAATAAAGAAGAATTAAAAACATTTTATTAATAAAATTATATGGTTAATACTGTTAAAAGAAGATACCCTAATAAACATTTATGTAATATATATATATATATACATGTTGCTGTAATTGGTATAAAAATACCAATACTACAGAAATATTCATGAAAAATTTAAATCAAATCAAAATATCTTTATTCATGTAGGTCTATTACAGACTCTTATGATATGTTAAATGTTGGCAATTAGCTGTAAGTTTACATTGTACTAGCTTTCCCGCGACTTCTTCCGCGTGGAATTTAACTTTATCTAAAATAAAAGTAGCCTAAGTTACTCCTATTACATTAGCTACCTATCAATAAAAGTCCCGTCAAAATCGGTCCAGCCATTTCAGAGATTAACTGGAACAAATAGACCAACAGAGAGACAGACAAAAATTGTAAAAAATGTTATTTTGGTGTATGTACCGTATTTATATTCATGTGCATGTAGTAAAAAACGGTTATTTCAATATAACAAACAGATACTCCAATATAGATTAATTAAATAAATAAATCTACCGTCAGTTCGGAGTGCTTTCAAGCTAAGAAGAACTGACAAGAAACTCAGCTCTTATTCTTTTCAAGCTGGTACATGATTACAAAAATAGGGATTCATTTTTAAATTAAATTAGGGATAATAGAGTGACCACCACTGTAATACAAATTATCAAATTGAAAGGCACGAAATATCCACAGCGTATTAAAATAAAATGAATTTAAATTCAATTACAACTTCATTCCGGTGCAGACGTCTTCCCTTTTCAATCAGAAATAAGCGTATGTTTCATTTGCCTTAGAGGCAGTGTTGCCAACTAATTTTGGGAAATCTCATTACACCTCTTAAAACTACAACTTTTTTTAGTAAATATAACGAAACATTTATAATTTTTCACAACTAAACAAAGGGACGAATTTTAAAGTAACTTAATGTGAATGACATGAACAGATGTACATTTGCATATAAAGGTGGAAGTTTGCCAGTGTGGATGCCACTTTAATCAGAATTAATATAATTTAGATATTTTGTAAGAAATAAACATTGTATATTAACTATAATTTACTCCCTTTTAGTTATACCAACACTTTTCATTAGGTATGTTATATTATTGGAAGAAAAGCGTGTTTATATTTCATTGAAAAATATTACAATTTTGTGCTATAATTATTCAGTGTAATTATGTAGAAATACGAATAACCATTCTAAAATAAGCAGTCACTTTCTAACGAATAACTTAAGTAATCGCTAAACTTTACCAGCGAGTTACTTAGGAAAAGAAATATTTTTATTTCTTAATCATTATTTTCTTTGTTTTCGAAGCAGCTAATATCCCCTAACCAGAAGAAACAAACTTTGCCCGTTCTAATGGTAAAATAATTATGATGGCAATACTGTTGGGAAGCAAATTATACACCAATTTAGCGATTCCTACCACCTACAATTCCGAACCAACGAATATTTAAATGAGATCTCAGTACAGAACGGGAACATGAGTAAAATTTCAAATTTCGAATAGTATTAACTTCGTAATTGACTAATGTTGTCGATATTTGAATTTTGTTAATAAGTACACAGAATACATAATTTGTGCTTAAAATGTAGTATAGAATATACCACCTACAATTCCGAACCAACGAATATTTATTACAGAACGGGAACATGAGTAAAATTTCAAATTTCGAATAATTAATGTAATTGACTAATGTTGTTGTAATTTGAATTTTGTTAATAAACAGAATACATGTCTGGAGGACTTAAAATGTAGTATAGAATATACCACCTACAATTCCGAACCAACGAATATTTAAATGAGATCTCAGTATAGAACGGGAACATGAGTAAAATTTCTAATTTTTAGTATTAACTTAATTGACTAATGTTGTTGTAATTTGAATTTTGTTAATAAGTACACATAATACATAATTAGCTGTCTATATATTAGAGAACTTAAAATGTAGTATAGAATATACCACCTACAATTCCGAACCAACGAATATTTGAATAAGATCTTAGTACAGAACGGGAACATGAGTAAAATTTCAAATTTCGAATAGTATTAACATCGTAATTGACTAATGTTGTCGAAATTTGAATTTTGTTAATAAGTACACAGAATACATAATTATACACTATATATTGGAGGACTTAAAATGTAGTATAGAATATACCACCTACAATTCCGAACCAACGAATATTTAAATGAGATCTCAGTACAGAACGGGAACATGAGTAAAATTTCAAATTTCGAATAGTATTAACTTCGTAATTGACTAATGTTGTTGTAATTTGAATTTTGTTAATAAGTACACAGAATACATAATTAGCTGTCTATATATTAGAGGACTTAAAATGTAGTATAGAATATACCACCTACAATTCCGAACCAACGAATATTTGAATAAGATCTTAGTACAGAACGGGAACATGAGTAAAATTTCAAATTTCGAATAGTATTAACATCGTAATTGACTAATGTTGTCGAAATTTGAATTTTGTTAATAAGTACACAGAATACATAATTAGCTGTCTATATATTGGAGGACTTAAAATGTAGTATAGAATATACCACCTACAATTCCGAACCAACGAATATTTGAATAAGATCTTAGTACAGAACGGGAACATAAGTAAAATTTCAAATTTCGAATAGTATTAACTTCGTAATTGACTAATGTTGTTGTAATTTGAATTTTGTTAATAAGTACACAGAATACATAATTAGCTGTCTATATATTGGAGGACTTAAAATGTAGTATAGAATATAGCACCTACAATTCCGAACCAGCGAATATTTAAATGAGATCTCTCTAATAGCGGCCCTATAATATCCGCTACTATAACTTAATAAAAACTACAATGAAAATACAAAGCTGAATTAATTTTACATATGTATGTAACTGATACATATACTAGCCATATGTACAAAATACAAGTAGTGTAGGTAGACTCACCTTCAATTAACCTTACACTATCAAAACAGGACGTACAATCTCGGTTTATTAAATTTTTCGCCCCTTAACAAGTTCCCCGGGTCTATTCTAACAACGTTTGTAGTTTGGGTTATTGTTATGTTTATTTGAAATAACTCGGCTTGGGTGGATAGTTGATAGTAGGGATGTCAAACGTGCTAACACCCTCGTACGAAATTTTTGGTCTTGAATACTAGATACGAAACTTCAACCTCGTACAACGGTACAAATTGTACGAGATTTTAACTTCTCTAAATCATGAAATTTATGAATATTTTTTAACTACCCCTAAAATTTACTATTTCAGGCGTCCATAAGCTACGGTAACCATTTACCATATACGATATTTTTGGTTATAATAATACGAAATTTCAGTACCAGGTACGAGACATTCACCTCGTACAATGGTACAATTTTGTACGAGATTTTAATCATAAATTTACGAATATTTTTTAACTACAGCTAAAATTTGGTGTTTCAGGCGTCCATAGGCTATAGTAACCGTTTTCCATCAGATGGGCAGTATGATTTTTTGTCACCATCGTAATATAGAATAAATAAAAACATCATATAATATTTTTGATCAAGTTTCAGTTTTAGTGCACGTTTTTTTAAACACAACCTCTATTCAAACAATCTTAATATAGGCACTTTTGAATATTCATTTTTTTGATCGTCCGCTCATTAGGAGTACAAATTCAGGCAAGAATAACGAGCAAGAAACTTGCCTGTTGTTCTTTCAAACAGATGCTGTTCAACTTTACATTTTTAAGATTTTGTGTCAATACAAATTGCTGAATAGCACCAGTTTAATAAACAGTTACTTGAGTTAACAAAAAAAAACATATTTTATAGATTTAGATATTATATAATAATAATAATAAGAGAAAGTGAAACACACAAATAATAATAATAATAATAAATCTCAGAACAATTCAGACAGCACCATCTAGACCCAAGTTAAGCTAGCTAAAGCTTGTGTTATAGGTACTGGATAACTGATACAGATACATAGATTTTTTTTTCGTAAATACATACATATTATACATAGAAAACACCCAGACCGACACAAATAATCATATTCATGAATACAAATGTTTGTGCCGTGCCAGGAATCGAACCCGCGACCATCGGTCGCAAAGCGGTGTACTAGACCGCTGGACCACCGAGGTCGTCAAAATATATATTGCGGAAGTCTATTTCATTACTTAATGTTGGATGGATTTGTACTATTTTGTTTAATTCTGCTAATATGTGTCAGACGCAGAGAGCATACCTTATTATTCAGATAACCCAAAAAAGAGTTTTTTATTATAGATGATAATGGGATGGTGCACCCGCCTGCGCTAACGGTTTACGCTGGCGGGGCACCAGTGGAGGATGATATGATGAGTATGAAGTCACGTCAGTTAGCCCATCGTGACAAATATCACGATAGTTTCCAGACGGAACCGCGTGGAGGTCAACCTGACACATTGCTAGCAATGGAGTTATTAGTTCACATTACTAATAATTCCCTTCCCCCCTCTGTTTGGGTTGTCTAACTCTAGTTGGGGGGTGGGGGGAGGGGATTGTTAGTAATGTGGACTCATTACTATCAATGTATCTGGTTGACCTCCACGCGGTTCCGCCTGGAAACTATCGTGATAAATTCCTGGTGCATTTGTCACGATGGGCCAACTAACCTAGCTCAGGTTATGTCATGTTCATTTTGCCATCCTCCACTGATACCCGCTACTGGAAGCGTTATGACTTCCCTATTAGTGATCAAATTCCGACCGTTACTAGATCTATCCGATCATATTGCGACACGTGTTTCGCTACTAAAAAAGATATCAGAAGAATAGATTTAATTTTTTTTTAATCTGATGATAAGTGATTACCGCCGCTCATGAGCACCCGCAACACCAGGGGAATTGCAAGTACGTTGTCCGTCTTCGTTGTCCCGGGTTAAAAAAAATAAGGTTGGCAACCCTAAACGGCTGGGTAGTCTCTCTCTGGAGCGAGAATATCGGATTCTCTCAAACGCCGCCTCTGTTGTGACATCTTTTGAGATACTCTTTTGTTTTATGAAAGAGATAGCATGTACTGATATAGTATTTATGTAATACTAGCTGTGCCCGCGATTTCGCGCAGCGCACGCAACGGAAGCCCTCAGATATGAATAATTCCTCCGTTTTTGCAACATTTTTAACTGCTGCGTCGCTTCTATTGGTTGTAGCGTAAAGTTATATAGCTTAAAGCCTTCCTCGACAAATGGACTATCCAATACGAAAATAATTTTTCAATTCAAACCAATAGTTCCTGAGATTAGCGCGTTCAAACAAACAAACTCTTTAGCTTTATAATATTAGTATAGATTAGTACGTGAAGCAAAAATTGTGTACCCTTTCTTTCGCGGCCGTATAAAAAAAATTGCACGAATATTTTCATTCATGTAGGTCTATTAAAATAATATATATATAAAAATTCACATACATATATATACTGAAAACCTAGTATATATATAAGCTAAAGAAGAATATCTTAATTCAGATAGGTCTATTACATAAAAATATATCTTCTAAATACTCTGTAATTCCATCTGTATTCCATAATATATACTTCTCAAAACCTAATAAAGTATATAAGCTAAAGTATGAGCATGAAATTTCGCATACATATAGAGAAGAATAATTCATGTAGGTCTATTACATAAAAAAATACTCTTCTAAATATTCTGTTATTCCATCTGTATTTCATAATATACTTCTGAAAAAGCATATAAGCTAAAAAGCATTAAATTTCGTATACATATACATACATATAGAGAAGAATATGTCAAATCATGCAGGTCTATTACTTAAAAAAAATCTCTTCTAAATATTCTGTAATTCCCATCTGTATTCTGTAATATATACTTCTCAAAATCTAAAAAAGGATATAGTTTATGTGAAACAACCCCACACACCCCCATGTTACATCCGCCCTGTCTGTTTACACAGTTAATTGCTTTGACAAGTTCTTTTCACGCGGAAAATCGGTGCCGCGGGAATCTGGTAAGAATGTACTCCTTAGAGGAGGGAACCTTACTGATACATCACGACTGCAATCCTAAATGGGGTAGGCAGAGGTAGAGAAGAAAGATTAAGATAACTTAACTGTTCCAATCCATGATTATATAGATAATAATGGATTGGAACAGTTAAGTTAGCTTTAAGAGTTTAATAGTTTTATTTAGATTCAAATGTCATATAAAACACTTACTTTGTATAAAGCTTATTATAAAACTAGCTATACCAGCGAGTTCGTCGCGTGGAATTTAACTCTACTTTTCTAAAATAAAAGTAGCCTAAGTTACTTCTTATTACATCAGTTAACTGTCAAAAAATGTCCCGTCAAAATCCGTCCAAACATTTCAAAGATTAGCCGGAACAAATAGACAGACAGACAGACAAAAATTGTAAATACCGTATTCATATGCATGTAGTAAAAAACAGTTATTTCAATATTACAAACAGACACTCCAATTTTATTTATATGTCAGCTGGCCCACCTAGCAAATTCAACACGAATATATCTCGATGGTTTCCAGGAGGGACCGCGTCTTTTTTACTTACTTGTTAGGTATAAACACATATAATATAACATTATTTAACAAGTAGAACTATTAGTAGCTTATTCGGTCACTGATAATATTATTAACGAGTTTTAATATTGTGATATTAAGATTTCTACTATGAACAATTATTTTTATTAATAATTTTTTTAATGGATTATATAATACATATAAAGTTTGTAAATATGGATGTTTGTTACTCTTTCACGCAAACACTACTGAACGGATTTTGATGAAACTTTACAGTAATGTAAGTTATGTATAAGAATAATACATGGGCTATATTTTATATTGAAATTAAAAAAGCACGGGCAGGTAAAATCACGGGCACATCATTTTATAATAAGAATGTCGTTGCAATTAAATTAAAAAGTATTGAAATAAAAATGAACCGATAGATAAAAGTAAAAAGTACATAAAAACATTGCAAGGGTGATGAGGATGATGAATGATATTATTCTTAACTTTGCTATCACCAAATTAATTTACCATGTTTTTTTATTTTATTTACGGGGTTTTTCATCACTAAAAATATAAATGAACATAACACATACATAACTTTGACATATATATAAAATATACCACCGATTTTTAGTTCATGGTTTATAATAGAACAGTGCACCCGCCTGCGCTAACGGTTTATGCTGGCGGGGCACCAGTGGAGGATGATAAAATGAGGTCAGGTCAATTAGCCCATTGTGACAAATTCACCAAGAATTTATCACGATGGTTTCCAGGAGGAACCGCGTGGAGGTCAACCTGACATGGTACATTGCTAGTAATAAGATCATCAGTCCACATTACTGACAATCCCCTTTCGTTAGTAGGTGGACCACCGATATTACATTTTAAATAATAATTTATTAATTAATTTTAATTAATAATTGTCTACATATATTTGAATTTGGGTATCGGTAGATAGGGTTAGGTATTAAAACAAAGGAAACTTATATTTGCTCTGACGGCTATTTCTTGCTCGACCCTCGGCTTCCATGACCTTGTAAGGTAACACAAGATCATGTACACCGTCTATTATTACAGGGTAATAATCTGTTAGACCACTAAAATATATAACCGAAGCAACATATATCTTATAGAATACTAGCTACCCATCCCGGCTTCGCATGAGTGTACATAATAATAATAATAATAATAATCTCAGGACAATTCACACAGAGCCATCTAGACCCAAGTTAAGCTAGCTAGAGCTTGTGTTATGGGTACTAGATAACTGATACATACACATAGTTTTTTTTTTTTGTAAATACATACATATTTATATAGATAATACATGAATACAAATGTTTGTGCCGTGCGAGGAATCGAACCCGCGACCATCGGTCGTAAAGCGGTGTGCTTGACCGCTAGACCACCGAGGTCGTCAAGTCGAGGTACATATGTTATACATATAAACCTTCCTCTTGAATCACTCTATCTATTAAAAAACCCTTCAAAATCCGTTGCGTAGTTTTAAAGATTTAAGCATATATAAGGACGGACAGACAGCGACAGCGACTTTGTTTTATACTACATATGTAATGAAGAATAAACTAAATTTCAAACATCATCCTTCTTGCATTTATTCCATTCCACCGTTACATAAACCTTATTAACTTTATTTCAAATCCAATAGTTTTAATTCCAATACTTACATAAAAATAAAATTGCAGTGTCTGTTTGTAATATTGAAATAGCTGTTTTTTAATAATTAATAGAACTCTTCTGTTTTCTAGAGGAATATAACAATGTTTAATTTGTTTTAATTGAAATAAATAAAATATTTAGAATATATTATTACACTGATTTTAATAATGACGCCACGGAATGTTCTAGAAGAGGTGCAAAATATATAAAGTAACGTCGATGTTCTCTGCCTTACGTTCCAAATTTGAATTTTTATAATTTTATTTTTAAATATATTAAATGGCTATTTGCGAACGCAAACATTTTATAATCTACAATGGTCGAATTTATACCATTGGACTTCTAGTTTCTATAAAAAATATTACAAAACGAAACCATAGCGCCGTGTACTTTTGATTCAGTAGTCTATTGTATACTTTTGCTAATTTAAAATTCTATATAAAGGTACAAACTTATATAAAAATAAATTACTTTAACTTTACAATTATGAAATTAACTTACTTTTTGCAATACTAAAAAAATTAACTTTTATTAAAACTCAATTGTAACGCCACGTAGCTCGAAGTCTTGAACTTTTTAACGAGTTTTAACACCAGTTAAAATAAGATTATTATCAGCTTTATCTAAGTCCGAGTACAGAGAGCTGTTTCCTATATACTAGTTTACTCTCGTCTGAAACTTCAAAGGTCATGAGTTCGATTACGGACAATAAAAAAATGTGTTTCATTTATATTTCTGACTACTTCTGCGGTGATAAATACAGTGATAACAAATCAAATTAATCTGAGAGACGGCGGCAAACTCGCTTTGATTAAAATATACCTACCGAATGGAATATGCATTTTTTATTACGAAAAATAAGAAAGAAAGAATAAAGAAAGAAAGAAAAATATTTTATTCAGTGCAATGTAAAAAATAAAATAAGCACATTTACCACAATCTTACCAGATGTAAATACCGTGTCATCACTATGATACAGTCTAATCTGTTACATGCATCTGATCAGATCAGATCTGATGATGCAAATCGGTTGGTACGAACAGCAGGCATGTCTATCGATTAACTAAACCTACTCGATTAACTAAATACTGAACCTAAATAGACAAAATATCAAAATAATGATAGGGACAATACTAATAAAATACGGGCCAGTGTCCCTTAAACAGACATCTGTACACAATATGTGCTACAGACAGTCCCCTTTGTCGGGGCTGCTTTGAAGCCGAAGAAATGGCCGCTCACGTAGTCCTAGAGTGCGCAACAGTGGCCACACAAAGAAAACAAATCCTCGGAACAGTAAGATCGCTACGTGAAGCCTGCGACATCAGGAGACTTCTGCACTTTTGGGAGAAGCTTGGCTGACTACTTCAGTAGTCTCAGTGTAGATACACGTAAACGGTCCAGATGAGAGGATTACTGTGGAAAATTGAGTCCAACCTACACTATACTAAACTATAGGGATGTCAATACATTCATGACCATATGGGACCCTCATTATAACTTCGAGTCCACTTTTATACCTAAATATTTAGGTACAAAATTTTACACCCCTAACATTATTTTTTTTATTTTTTGGGCACAATTTTTATTTAATATTTTTTTATTATATGTCATTAAAAAATACATACAACCCTATATTTTCACCCTTCTATCACCAACCCCTATTTTTTATAGCGTTATAAATTTATATGGCAAAACAAAGTTTGCCGGGACAACTAGTAATCTATATTACTGTAAAGGTACATCAAATCCGTTCCGTAGTTTTTGCGTGAAAGAGTAACAAACATCCATCCATGCATCCATCTATCAATACTCACAAACTTTAGCATTTTTAATATTAGTAAGATTATATACTTAATTATTTTGCTTTATTCGTCATTTTACTCCAAGACTCTTAAACTTTTTAACGACTTAAATACTCTAGTTAAGATAAGATTATTATCAACCGGCATTATCTAAGTGCGAAAGGGCAGCAACTAATAGATAGTCCAAGAGCTCCACTTGAAAACATTTTGTTCCATATTTCGCAATCACCTAGCCTATTCAGTTTGTTTTATAGTTCGAAATGAACGAACGAATCATCTGCTTCTTCCTTATCTCATTTATTTGGGGTCGGCGTAATATAGGGGGAAAGGGGATTGTTAGTAATGTGAACTAATTATCCCATTACTAGCAATGTACCATGTCAGATCGACCTCCACGCGGTTCCCCCTGGAAACCATCGTGATACATTCCCAGTGAATTTGTCACGTTGGGATAACTGATCTGACTTCATGTTTATCCTATCATCCTCCACTGGTGCCCTGCCAGCGTAAACCGTTAGCGCAGGCGCGTGCACCATTCCATTATCATCCTTTAAAAAATATATGTTTTTCTCTTCCATTCATCCTTGTTCGCAGTCATCTCGTTATTTACTTCCTTTCTTACCATATCATCTTTCACACAGTCTACCTCTTTTTCGGCCTTCCTCTGAATGAACGAACTAAATGCTTCTAAAATTCCATGCCTGCCAGGTGGTATTGTAATTTTCAGTTGTCAAGAATTGACACAATTTTCGCCTTATATGAGTATCGTTATCTGGACGGAACGGATTGTTAGTAATCCGATTGCACGATGCAAACAATTGACGGGACTGATATTGGTTGGGACGGCTCAGCCGTAGTTGCATATTATTTGTTAATATCTAGATTATAATTGAATGGTATCTTAGCTCATACGGGTGCATATACTTCGCTGGCGAGGCACCTGTGGAGGATGATAAGGTCTAGCCAATTGGATCATCAAGATAAATTTACCAGGAATTTATCACATTGGTCGTCACAATCTTTTATATGGATAATTATGGAATGGTGCACGCGCCTGCGCTAACGGTTTACGCTGGCGGGGCACCAGTGGAGGATGATAAGATGAGCATAAGGTCAGGTCAGTTAGCTCATCGTGATAAATTCATCAAGAATTTATAGGGATGGATTTCAGGGGAAACTGCATGGTACATTGCTAGTAATGGTGTTACTGATCTATATTACCACAGATTACATAATATTACAATATTACTAACAATCCCGTCCGTCGAATAAGCTCGTTAAAAATATCATATCAGGTGCTCCTAAAAACAATTGTGCATAATTCCTAACTAAGATCTCTTCACACTCATCTTATCATCCTCCACAGCTCCGTTAGCGTATATCCTTAGCTCAGGCACATTCACTATTCCCTATTCATACACTATTATTATAAATAAAATTGCAGTGTCTGTTTGTAATATTGAAATAACCGTTTTTTACTACATGCATATGAATAGAAATGCGGTATATACACCAAAATAATATTTTTTACAAATTTTGTCTGTCTGTCTGTTTGTTCCGACTAATCTCTGAAATGGTTGATCGATGGACCGATTTTGACGGGACTCTTTTTGGCAGGTAACTGATACAATAAGGAGTAACTTAGTATACTTTTATTTTATAAAAATAAAGTTAAATTTCACGTGGACGAAGTCGTGAGAATAGCTAGAAATATTATATAAAAAATAAGTGCATGTTTTTTTTTATTTAAGAGCATGCTCTTAGTCTAATAGTTCAAGAAGCGACTTAGCCAAATGACCTCTAATGTTTGGGAGGACCATCCCGATTAGATTATAAACAAATTAAGCTATATACAGGAAGTGACATTTCTTAAAAGATAGTTTTAGAAGTGCATTTCTCATTAAGATCATTTCACACTCATTTTATTAGCCAAATGACCTCTAATGTTTGGGAGGACCATCCTGATTAGATTATAAACAAATTAAGCTATATACAGGAAGTGGCATTTCTTAAAAGATAGTTTTAGAAGTGCATTTCTCATTAAGATCATTTCACACTCATTTTATTAGCCAAATGACCTCTAATTTTTGAGAGGACCATCCCGAGGAGATTATAAACAAATTAAGCTATATACAGGAAGTAACATTTCTTAAAAGATAGTTTTGGAAGTGCATTTCTCACTAAGATCATTTCACACTCATTTTATCTTCCACCACTGCTGCGTCAGCGTATATCGTAGCTCAGGCACATTCACTATTCCAGTATTCTCTATTACAGAAAAAAATCAGTAATGGCTCTTAGTCTAAGAGTTCAAGAAGCGACTTAGCCAAATAACCTCTAATGTTTGAGAGGACCATCCCGAGGAGATTATAAACAAATTAAGCTATATACGGGAAGTGACAGTTGGCTAATATCTTAAAAGATAGTTTTCGAAGAAGGTAGTTGTATATTTCAGGGTTAACGAGTATTCCTCCGTAAATTGTTGATAAGTTCAGTTATGTAGCGATTTAGGACGGACTTACTAATGATCGCGAGTTGACTTCCGTGTTATGCAAATGTATGTATATGAGTACATGTTTTAGTTCGAGTATATTTGTACGTGAGTCCATTATGTATATATTTATTCATACAGTGTCATCTAGACCCAAACTAAGCAGAGCTCGAGTTGCGGGTACTGGACAATTAACTTGATTTATATAGATATATTTTTTTGTAAATACATACATAATAATAATATACATAGAAAACAACCAGACCGACACAGCCAATCATACTCATGAATACAAATGTTTGTATCGTCCGAGGAATCGAACCGGCCATTGGAAGCAAGGCGGTGTGCTAAACTGCTCGACCAACGACGCATATATAAATATATATATAAATATATACCCATGTTTTTTTGTCTAGAACTATTCAGATAAAGAATAACAACACATAGTCGTAGCTACTCTGTGATAAACAAAGAGACAGAGGGGGTTATATTTGTACATGCCCCAGTAATAAACAGAAGACACGAGCGTATTTGTTTTATCCGGATTCATCCGGATATAGGATAACCGGATTTCTAGTTATTCGTGCTCATACGCCCTCGTACCGTGTGAAGAGTGGTAATACGTTATATTCCTAATGCACATTGTTTTGATAGTGTGTCATTGTATACTGATTCCTATTTATATTACAATACGTTTCAAATTTATAGCTACCACAGATCGATAAGTAGATACTTATGGATAATTCAAATAAAGCAGTGGTCGTAATTCTTTATTGGTTTGTGTAATACTAGCGACCCGTCCTGACTTCGTTTCGGGGCCATTGTTATACAAATCTCAATTTTTGTTATGTAAAATACAGCAATACAAGTTTGCTGATGTACCTCTTCTGTAAGTGAAATATTTTATAAAATTGGTTAATTATTAGTTTAAATTGGAGACAAGTTTAGCTCCTGGCATTAAAATAAAAATGGCTATATCGTTACTTTATATACTGTCGAAGTTGGAACTAGAGGTATACCAGCGAAATCTATCTACAATCTTCTAAAAGATTTTAACCTGTCTAAAACTACAGTAAGTTATATATTAGAATGTGTATCTAAATCTGCACTAGGCTCCTACCTGATTTGGCTGGACAGGGAGAAAAACACGAGCCGTGAAATCGTACGTCGACAAAGCCCCTTAAACCTACATCTGGGTCACAAGTCCCGGAACTGCTCGGAATTTCCCTCTCTGCCACGCGATGGACTCTGAACCCGCACGGCGAATCGATGAATCTCAGAAGATCGCCTCTTTCTGCATTTCTCTTCAGTCACAATTACAAATCAAATAAAATTAAAATACATTTGTTCATGTACCTCTATTGCAGACTCTTATTATATGTCATAATCTACCGTCAGTTCGCAGTACTTTGGAGCTATGTAGAACTTGACAAGAAACACAGCTCTTATTCTTTTCAATCGAGCTGGTACGTGATTGCAGAAATAGAGATTCATTTTTAAATTCAATTAGAGAATATCATGACCATCAGCATATGCTATTGTATTTTTGTTAACTGAAAATAATCTCACCAGTGACCACACTTACCATAACATTGGTATGAAGATAATTTTATACAAATTCAGAACATAAGTACAATAATACCATAGTGTATTACAAAAACCAAACCGAGTGGGCGTGTCTTTTTTCTGCCCTGTAGTTTGCGCCTCAAGTGTTTGCCTTGTTGTTTGGTCCAAGGCAAGAGAAACAAACGACAATTATCAAGTACCTACTAATAAAATTACAATTCCAAACAATCCTGCAAATTTGACTAAAAATACACAGACTAAAGTCGTATCCATCAGGCGGAAGTTGGCCTTCGCTCCATACGTCCTTCCGTGGATTTAGAGTACAATCTGCATCTCGCCCCCTATCATCCGGTGAAGCTGTAAAGGCCAGCTGCGGCCAACAGCATTAGAGTAGTCCGAAAAAAAAGTACATCCATTATATTTTACTAAAATTTGGAGGATTGTAGGAATTATTAAGTAATTTGGTATTCTGTTAGTATTTGTAAAACAAAAACTATTTTCATTTTATAGAAGAAATTACGGAAGCAAACTAATAGTAACATATCGTCACGACTATATTAAGTAAGGGCAGTCAGAAGCAATTTCAAATCGACTTCAAAGTGAACCGATATTCGCCGTTGACCATCCTCTAGGTATATTAAATTCCAAACTAACATAGAGAAGAGAAGGTCTAGTATATTAAAAAATACTATGTAAAGATTGAAACTAACTAAAAAATAATTATAACATAAAAAATGTAACAGTTGAGGGTCTTCCCAATTCTTCTCGACTACTCCAAGTAGCCTGGATGACGGTAGTCAAAATGATAAAGAATATGACATGTACAAGAGACGGAAAGGTCTTACGTGAATAAATGTTGATATTGGCTTTGATTGAAAAATATTACGAGAACAGACATGGGCTATTATTAATCTCAATAAAAAGCAGACAAAGTCACGGGAAACAAGCACTAACTTAAATAAAACTTAATAATATAACGCCAACTATACCCACAATTTTAATTATTAATCGAAGTGTTATATGCACGTTAAATCGAATATGAATATAACACGAAAATCCTTAAAACGAGCTTTCATTAAAATATCAATAATGTACACATTGTGATCAATAAAATAAACGCAGGTAATATAGGCCGAAACCAAATAAAAGCTTGAAAGCCTTTGAAATATAATCTTTTAAGCCCTTGAAATACTTGGATCAGCTTTCAATAAATGACTTTCTCATTCAAGCGTGTGTCGGATGTTCCCTTCATGGATTCCGTATAAACATTTTAAAATATGCAGTTATTCACTCTTGGTACGGTGGTCGTGGCTTTATGATGGTATTTCTTCGTTGTGATCCTTGGCGGCAGATCTCCTCACAGTTTACCTCCATCTGATACAGTTTTTGGCTGCTGTTCATAAAGTGGTGTATTTTCAATTAGTTTTATACACTGACATTCGCTGTTACTCCAGTCAGCTGGCGTGTGGGACCTAGTTGAAACGCCGAGAGAGTTAAATACCTTTATTTACCATGAAATTATTCATGTTAAAACCTGTGTTTCGCCTGTATACCTATTTTCCTTTCCTTAAGTCCTCTCCACATCTATCTCTTTCCTTGGCTAGGAATCTGAAAAGGACAGAGATGTTTCGCTCGAGCCCGATCGGCTAGACTCGGGCTGTCGCACACGTAGTCACTCGGAGATCGTTGAATGGTGGCTATCATAGTTCTTTCATCCGCATTATAATTAGTATTTTGGACAATATATAGACTGATATAGTATATTTTTGCATACATACAATATTGGTGTTTTGTGAAGTGTCATAGTGTGCTGGTGCAGCATCGTACGAGAACGAGAGGACGGCCGGCCTCCAGGAAGATATCGAGTAATCCAGGAACCTTGCCTCCTTTCATCCTAAAAATCAAATGTACAGTCCACTTTCCTCTTTCCAATTTCATTTACGCATTTAGACTACTACATTTTTACAACCTGTTTAACTAGTTATATTGGTTTACCAGGACCCCGGGGATATGAAGGCGTCGTTGGAATACCAGAAACACCAGGATATGCAGGAGTAAAGGAATACAAGTATTACAAGGGGAAACAGGACCAGAAGGAACAAAAGAAAGGGACGCGAAGCTTAAAATACCACCGCTTTACGTATCAAGAGAACTATATATATACTAGCTGTCCCGGCAAACGTTGTTTTGCCTTAAAATAAAAAATAAAATTTAGGGGTGGACTACCCTAACATTTAGGGGGATGAAAAATAGATGTTGGCCGATTCTCAGACCTACTCAATACGCTCACAAAATTTCATGAGAATCGGTCAAGCCGTTTCGAAGGAGTATGGGAACGAAAACTGTGACACGAGAATTTTATATATAAGATATCGGTAGAAAGAGTGTAATATATATACAATTGTATATAAATCGCTACATCCTATGACAAAATCTACGCTATAATTCCGTGTCGCGTCTGGACCTTATTTTTGCTTGGAGCCCGTTTAATGAGCAAATCTTTTGCTCAAATAAACTGTTTTCTCACAGAAAAATCAAAGGATATTCGAACACTAAGGTGACTGCGATATAAATAAAACAAACATAATTTAAAAAACACAGTCAGTTTATAAACGAATTTATTTAAGTGTATATTTAAAAAAAATCTATTATGAAACTATTCGAAATATTGTATTAAAAAATAATACTAAATAATGGGAAAGAAACATTCATCATTTCAGACGGCCACTGCTGAACAAAGGCCGCCCACAGAAGACCACGACAATCGGTCCAGCGCTGCTCGCATCCGCCTTCCAGCGATCTTGACCAGATCGTCGGTCCACCTTGGCCTTCCGACGCTGCGTCTGCGTCAGTCAGCGGTTGTCACTCGAGGAATTTACTGCCCTGAAGGTTATCTGTGCTACGAGCTATAGGCCATAGCGATATGAGCACATATGTCAGTGATTATGCTTTAAAAATAAAATGGTTTTATACAAATTTTATAAATACTCTTTTTAATATGAGTTGTAATTAAGTATGTGAGCGACAAAGCAATTTACATACTGTTATAATGTTGTAATAAAAAATATACATATCCATTTCGGGCCAACATCCATCTACTATAACCTGACCCAGTGCCCACTGCGAATCTCGGTAATAAATAGTGATAAATACACAAAGTTGGAAAGATTTAAATAATCCAAGAAACGTGCCATAGTGCACGTAGAAAATAGTACCCAGTATATTCTCAAACTACAACCTTTCTCTTAATTTCAACAAACAGAAGCCGACCCCGCGAAATCCCTTCCGCCTCAGAATGAAATAATATGTCAAAATATTTTTAATTTTAGTTTCGCAATAAATTTCTGATCGGACACTGTTTCACATGTACGAACAGTTTTTGTGTGGGAAAATAATATTGATGTTTTTACTATTTTCCATACAATTTCTACATTATTTTTCACCAATATATTTCAAAACCAATATTAGCCAAATCAGTACAGCCGTTCTCGAGTTTTAGCGAAATTAACAATCGTCTTTTATAAGAAGATTAGCTTTTGCCCGCGGCTTCGCTCGCGTTAATTTATCCCCTTAGGGGTGGAATTTATCAAAATCTTTTCTATGGGGATGCCTATGTCATAGTAGCTTTATGCATGTAAAATCTCAGCCCGATCGGTTTAAAATTGAAAAAGTTTCATACAAACTTTCATCCCCTATTTTATCCCCTTGGGGGTAGAATTAATCAAAATCCTTTCTTAGCGGATGCCTATGTCTTAACATCTACCTGCATGCCCAATTTCAGCCCAATCCGTCCAGTGGTTTGGACTGTGCGTTGATAGATCGCTATGTCAGTCACCATTGAGTTATATATATTTAGATAAGAACAGATCAATTAGCAGTCTATTTTAGTTTTTGACAATTTAATCAAAATTAACGTATATTTCTAATTTAAAATTTTGCAGAGATTCAGACAAATATTTTTGTTTTAATTTAGGTGGGCTTGCATATGCGGATAACACTTTCTAAATGAAACACGGACAAGCAAACAAAGACTTGCAAATATTGCGTGTTAAAAAAATATTACACAGTTTCATTGAAATATTTGCAATGGGCCGTGCTGAAAAAAAATGTTGCACAGATTCCAAAAAATATTTTGTCCCTAGTGACGTAATCCCGTATATAAGTATATAAACTCCTTGATTTCAATAACCAGCAGAAAACGCGCGCCAATATTGATACTTTTTTTTAATCGGCTTGTCAAAGGCGTCAGAGCGAAATAAAATCGTACGGACACAATAGTGTCCGTAACAAAATAATTTAATAGAAATTTATGAAACTTTCTTATTTCTTATTTTATTGATGGAATCCAAATAGATTTCTACGAATTTGTGATATTAAATTACTTTAATTTCGAACAACTGATTAAACTGAATGGACATAGATGTCTGGAAATATTTTCCCGCGCAGATTTAAAAATAAAATGTTTAATCTACAAATCGAAGGAGAGAGTAAGTATATATTTTTGAATTTCGAATAATCCACGTTGCCAGACAGTATGATCCTTTTTTCTATTCACTGATTAAATAGAAAAGGTCTAGAGTCCAAGCGTATTTGTCTAGTACTTTTATTTACGCCCACCTGCGTTCTGTTATTTGCCATCAATGTTATATGGAATCGTTATACTCTGTTATTTTGTATACCCCACATTTAAAATAAGAATGTAGTAAGTTGTAAATTAGAATTATTTGGAAATGGTCTTTAAAGATAAAACATAAAAGTTGATTTTCCAAAAAGTGTAGTTTTTGTTTGTTTTTAATGTACACTGAGAAGTAATAGTGTAATTAAATGGAACGGAAGCATGTCACCTTGTCCTCCACGTGTTGTTTTAGTAAGTATAATGCCTGATACTGTTTGCTCTGTAGTGCTGTTCATGTATATGTCAGATCATTACTAGTTACCATTATGTTTTTTATAGTATTGGTATGTAATACTATATTATCTGTGGTATAGGGCACAAACGAGCTTGCGGCTCACCTGAAGGTAAATGATTACCGTTCCCCAAGAGTAGCCGCAACATTGGGGGATTAGCAAGTGCGTTGCCAGCATTTTCAGAATAAGCTCTTTTCTTATCGTAGCAATTCGGAGATACCTTTGCTGGAAGGTGCACAATGTGGTTGTAACGGTTTTTGAAAAAACGCACTGTAGAGAACCGCCATTTTTTCGAGATGATCAGGATGACATTTTAGTTTCTGGTGATACCTATCTCATTTAGCATGGCAATATAAAAAAATGCTGTCTCAGGCTAAGTTGAGTTGTTATTGATGCATCTTACTGTCATTAACTGTAAGTAATATGATTATCTCAAAGAACATTAGATACAGTACGGAGGGTTTGTATACAAGCCTGATAATGCACTAATGCAATTTTAATGACGTCACGATAGCCCGGATACTAAACGTCAAGTCATGCAGCCAGATGATATTTGTACTCTGTAGTCAATTAGGTACTCTATACTTAACAATACAGAAGTAACTATATATAAACACATAGGTAGGTACTTGTTCGACGGACAATTCCACAAAGGTTCTTAATTCAAAAATTGTTTTTCTTTTTTTAATATTATGGTCATCTATATACATGAATGGCATCCTGAAAAAAATTAAAATGCCATTAAAAAAAAAACAAATAGCCCAAGTATCAGTTCTTAAGGTCTTCTTGATTTAAGTATTTATTTGTACATTAATTCCCGCCCTAAGAGGCTAAACCCTACCGTACCGTACCATCTGCACGTATGGGGGTGCGGATGATCAGTGGTATGTTTTGCCATTACAGAATTAAAATGCCATGCCTCTTATAGGCGACTATTATATATACACTCTGTATGATATATAAGATATTCAACGGACCCATTCCCAAAGATGCTTCTTAATTCAAAAGCTTACAGCTAATTGCCAACACTTTTATATTTTAAAACTATTATACTTTACTATATATACTACTTAAATTATACAATGACAAAAACTTTCTTATTTTATTCATTATGGAAGTCAAGGCTTCTGTGTTTACGACAGCATCTTGGACCTTACCTAAAAATAAATTAAATATTTATCATGTGATAGTGGTAACACCATTCATGCGTTGCCATTACTAGACTTTGATGGACAAGACAGAGACAAAGGACTAAGATGTCATGCCTCATGGTAACGGTTACTGCTTATCAGATGAGCCGTAAGTTTACATGAAATTAAAGTAATTGGTTCAATCGCATTTAAAAATAATAAAAAACCTAGTCTCTAAGTATGGCACTACTACTTTGTTAACTACTACTTTGTTGTTCGCTCTAAAAGGCTTTAACCTAAGTAACCCCGTTAGCCAGGGATGTTGCCCCCAGAGTCGATGCTGGGGCAAAGGACCTTGCCCCGAAGCCCCAACATTCTCCCCCTTAGGGAACTCGGATGACCAGTGTCAGTGGTATTTTTGTTACAACATCAGGTTTTAAACTATTTTTGTACAAAAATCTCCCCAAATTATAAATGTAGAATTAAAAATATTATATTTTAGCACATTTGAAAATGGTTGAGAGGAACAGAAAATAAAATCCAATCTGAAGAGATACGATGCTATCTAATCCAACAACATCATTGAGATGTGAGACCAAGATGGCTATAGCCATGTATCCACCGTCCTATCAGCCACAAGAGAATATTATCATATCAGTAAACCATATCTACTATCAAAAACAACAATTGGTGCAAAACGACAATTCAAGCAAATAAACGGTCTAACAGACCTATAGCCTGCCCTGAAATGGAATAAAAGTTAGTGGAATACACAGTCATAAAGTATAACTTGGTATCTGTTTTATTAATACTAAAATACTTGTTATACTGTAATTATTTAAAAAAAACCATCTATTAAAAAGAGCAACACACAAGTTTCTTGCTCATTCTTCTTGTGATGAATCTGCATTCCGAATGAGTGGTAAAATCAAAATATGACTATTCAAAAGTGCTTGTAATGAGCTTATTTGAATAAAGATTACTTCTATTTCTATTTCTAAAATACCTACTATTATTTCTATGGATGATAATTGAATGGTGCATCCGACTACATTAACGGTTGACGCGGCGGGGACTAGTAGAGGATGATAAGATAAACATGAGATCAGGTCAGTTAGCCCATCATGGCAAATTCATCAGGAATTTATCATAATGGTTTCCATGGGAACCGCGTGGAGGTCATCCTGACATGGTCAGTTCTAGTAATGGGATCATCAGTCCATATTACTAACAATCCCCCTTTCTCCTATTTATACCGAGCATAAGTAAAATAAATTTTGCTTATAAAAATAGGACCAAACAATGTTGTTATTGCGTATAGTATTTGTGGGAAAGAGAAGGAAGCATTATGTCGTCTTTAGCACACACTACTGGTGTCATACGGGCATTACGCAGTAACCGGCGAATGAAAACAGTGGTGTTTGTCTGAGAGCCGATAATTACGTCTGATTGTCGCGGATTTGATTCCTCACACGATACAAATATTTGATAATTCATGACTATGATTATTTGTTATCTAGGTGCTTTCTATGTACATACCATTTACAAAAAAATGTATCTATTTATTTATATCAGTAGTCTAGTACTCATAATAGAGGCTCTGCTTAGCTTGAACTATATGATGAATTGTCCTGAGATATTGTTATTACTGTAAATTTTATTACAACCCTTATTCCAGAAGAGAAACAAAACATGAAAATGAAACAAAATCCTCGAATACCACAATTGACATTGTAACAAATATGATTGTATTATGCAGGAGTAAAGGAATACAAGTATTACAAGGGGAAACAGGACCAGAAGGAACAAAAGAAAGGGACGCGAAGCTTAAAATACCACCGCTTTACGTATCAAGAGAACTATATATATATACTAGCTGTCCCGGCAAACGTTGTTTTGCCTTAAAATAAAAAATAAAATTTAGGGGTGGACTACCCCTAACATTTAGGGGGATGAAAAATAGATGTTGGCCGATTCTCAGACCTACTCAATACGCTCACAAAATTTCATGAGAATCGGTCAAGCCGTTTCGAAGGAGTATGGGAACGAAAACTGTGACACGAGAATTTTATATATAAGATATCGGTAGAAAGAGTGTAATATATATACAATTGTATATAAATCGCTACATCCTATGACAAAATCTACGCTATAATTCCGTGTCGCGTCTGGACCTTATTTTTGCTTGGAGCCCGTTTAATGAGCAAATCTTTTGCTCAAATAAACTGTTTTCTCACAGAAAAATCAAAGGATATTCGAACACTAAGGTGACTGCGATATAAATAAAACAAACACAATTTAAAAAACACAGTGAGTTTATAAACGAATTTATTTAAGTGTATATTTAAAAAAAATCTATTATGAAACTATTCGAAATATTGTATTAAAAAATAATACTAAATAATGGGAAAGAAACATTCATCATTTCAGACGGCCACTGCTGAACAAAGGCCGCCCACAGAAGACCACGACAATCGGTCCAGCGCTGCTCGCATCCGCCTTCCAGCGATCTTGACCAGATCGTCGGTCCACCTTGGCCTTCCGACGCTGCGTCTGCGTCAGTCAGCGGTTGTCACTCGAGGAATTTACTGCCCTGAAGGTTATCTGTGCTACGAGCTATAGGCCATAGCGATATGAGCACATATGTCAGTGATTATGCTTTAAAAATAAAATGGTTTTATACAAATTTTATAAATACTCTTTTTAATATGAGTTGTAATTAAGTATGTGAGCGACAAAGCAATTTACATACTGTTATAATGTTGTAATAAAAAATATACATATCCATTTCGGGCCAACATCCATCTACTATAACCTGACCCAGTGCCCACTGCGAATCTCGGTAATAAATAGTGATAAATACACAAAGTTGGAAAGATTTAAATAATCCAAGAAACGTGACATAGTGCACGTAGAAAATAGTACCCAGTATATTATCAAACTACAACCTTTCTCTTAATTTCAACAAACAGAAGCCGACCCCGCGAAATCCCTTCCGCCTCAGAATGAAATAATATGTCAAAATATTTTTAATTTTAGTTTCGCAATAAATTTCTGATCGGACACTGTTTCACATGTACGAACAGTTTTTGTGTGGGAAAATAATATTGATGTTTTTACTATTTTCCATACAATTTCTACATTATTTTTCACCAATATATTTCAAAACCAATATTAGCCATATCAATACAGCCGTTCTCGAGTTTTAGCGAATTAATAATCGTCTTTTATAAGAAGATTAGCTTTTGCCCGCGGTTTCGCTCGCTTTAATTTATTCCCTTAGGGGTGGAATTTATCAAAATCCTTTCTTAGGGAATGCCTATGTCATAGTAGCTTTATGCGTCTCACAGAGTCTCAGCCCGATCGGTTGAAATTGACAAAGTTTCATACACACTTTCATCCCCTATTTTATACCTTTAGGGGTAGAATTAATCAAAATCCTTTCTTAGCGGATGCCTATGTCTTAACATCTACCTGCATGCCCAATTTCAGCCCAATCCGTCCAGTGGTTTGGACTGTGCGTTGATAGATCGCTATGTCAGTCACCATTGAGTTATATATATTTAGATAAGAACAGATCAATTAGCAGTCTATTTTAGTTTTTGACAATTTAATCAAAATTAACGTATATTTCTAATTTAAAATTTTGCAGAGATTCAGACAAATATTTTTGTTTTAATTTAGGTGGGCTTGCATATGCGGATAACACTTTCTAAATGAAACACGGACAAGCAAACAAAGACTTGCAAATATTGCGTGTTAAAAAAATATTACACAGTTTCATTGAAATATTTGCAATGGGCCGTGCTGAAAAAAAATGTTGCACAGATTTCCAAAAAATATTTTGTCCCTAGTGACGTAATCCCGTATATAAGTATATAAACTCCTTGATTTCAATAAACAGCAGAAAACGCGCGCCAATATTTATACTTTTTTTTCATCGGCTTGTCAAAGGCGTCAGAGCGAAATAAAATCGTACCTATTGTGTCCGTAACAAAATAATTTAATAGAAATTTATGAAACTTTCTTATTTCTTATTTTATTGATGGAATCCAAATAGATTTCTACGAATTTGTGATATTAAATTACTTTAATTTCGAACAACTGATTAAACTGAATGGACATAGATGTCTGGAAATATTTTCCCGCGCAGATTTAAAAATAAAATGTTTAATCTACAAATCGAAGGAGAGAGTAAGTATATATTTTTGAATTTCGAATAATCCACGTTGCCAGACAGTATGATCCTTTTTTCTATTCACTGATTAAATAGAAAAGGTCTAGAGTCCAAGCGTATTTGTCTAGTACTTTTATTTACGCCCACCTGCGTTCTGTTATTTGCCATCAATGTTATATGAAATCGTTACACTCTGTTATTTTGTATACCCCACGTTTAAAATAAGAATGTAGTAAGTTGTAAATTAGAATTATTTGGAAATGGTCTTTAAAGATAAAACATAAAAGTTGATTTTCCAAAAAGTGTAGTTTTTGTTTGTTTTTAATGTACACTGAGAAGTAATAGTGTAATTAAATGGAACGGAAGCATGTCACCTTGATCCTCCACGTGTAGTTTTAGTAAGTATAATGCCTGATACTGTTTGCTCTGTAGTGCTGTTCATGTATATGTCAGATCATTACTAGTTACCATTATGTTTTTTATAGTATTGGTATGTAATACTATATTATCTGTGGTATAGGGCACAAACGAGCTTGCGGCTCACCTGAAGGTAAATGATTACCGTTCCCCAAGAGCAGCTGCAACATTGGGACTAGCAAGTGCGTTGCCAGCATTTTCAGAATAAGCTCTTTTCTTATCGTAGCAATTCGGAGATACCTTTGCTGGAAGGTGCACAATGTGGTTGTAACGGTTTTTGAAAAAACGCACTGTAGAGAACCGCCATTTTTTCGAGATGATCAGGATGACATTTTAGTTTCTGGTGATACCTATCTCATTTAGCATGGCAATATAAAAAAATGGTGTCTCAGGCTGAGTTGAGTTGTTATTGATGCATCTTACTGTCATTAACTGTAAGTAATATGATTATCTCAAAGAACATTAGATACTGTACAGAAGTTTGTATACAAGCCTGATAATGCACTAATGCAATTTTAATGACGTCACGATAGCCCGGATACTAAACGTCAAGTCATGCAGCCAGATGATATTTGTACTCTGTAGTCAATTAGGTACTCTATACTTAACAATACAGAAGTAACTATATATAAACACATAGGTAGGTACTTGTTCGACGGACAATTCCACAAAGATTCTTAATTCAAAAATTTGTTTTTCTTTTTTTAAATATTATCGTCATCTATATACATGAATGGCATCCTGAAAAAAAATTAAAATGCCATTAAAAAAAAAACAAATAGCCCAAGTATCAGTTCTTAAGGTCTTCTTGATTTAAGTATTTATTTGTACATTAATTCCCGCCCTAAGAGGCTAAACCCTACCGTACCGTACCATCTGCACGTATGGGGGTGCGGATGATCAGTGGTATGTTTTGCCATTACAGAATTAAAATGCCATGCCTCTTATAGGCGACTATTATATATACTGTATGATATATAAGATATTCAACGGACCCATTCCCAAAGATGCTTCTTAATTCAAAAGCTTACAGCTAATTGCCAACACTTTTATATTTTAAAACTATTATACTTTACTATATATACTACTTAAATTATACAATGACAAAAACTTTCTTATTTTATTCATTATGGAAGGCAAGGCTTCTGTGTTTACGACAGCATCTTGGACCTTACCTAAAAATAAATTAAATATTTATCATGTGATACTGGTAACACCATTCATGCGTTGCCATTACTAGACTTTGATGGACAAGACAGAGACAAAGGACTAAGATGTCATGCCTCATGGTAACGGTTACTGCTTACCATCAGGTGGGCCGTAAGTTTACATAAAAATAAAATCATTGGTTCAATCGCATTTAGAAACAATAAAAAACCTAGTCTCTAAGTATGGCACTACTACTTTGTTTTTTTAAGTTCGCTCTAAGAGGCTTTAACCTAAGTAACCCCGTTAGCCAGGGATGTTGCCCCCAGAGTCGATGCTGGGGCAAAGGACCTTGCCCCGAAGCCCCAACATTCTCCCCCTTAGGGAACTCGGATGACCAGTGTCAGTGGTATTTTTGTTACAACATCAGGTTTTAAACTATTTTTGTACAAAAATCTCCTCAAATTATAAATGTAGAAATAAAAATATCATATTTTAGCACATTTGTAAGAGGAACAGAAAATAAAATCCAATCTGAAGAGATACGATGCTATCTAATCCAACAACATTATTGAGATGTGAGACCAAGATGGCTATAGCCATGTATCCACCGTCCTATCAGCCACAAGAGAATATTATCATATCTGTAAACCATATCTACTATCAAAAACAACAATTGGTGCAAAACGACAATTCAAGCAAATAAACGGTCTAACAGACCTATTGCCTGCCCTGAAATGGAATAAAAGTCAGTGGAATGCACAGTCATAAAGTATAACATGGTATCTGTTTTATTAATACTAAAATACTTGTTATACTGTAATTATTTATATAAAAAAACATCTATTAAAAAGAGCAACACACAAGTTTCTTGCTCATTCTTCTTGTGATGATCTGCATTCCGAATGAGTGGTAAAATCAAAATATGACTATTCAAAAGTGCTTGTAATGAGCTTATTTGAATAAAGATTACTTCTATTTCTATTTCTAAAATACCTACTATTATTTCTATGGATGATAATGGAATGGTGCATCCGACTACATTAACGGTTGACGCGGCGGGGACTAGTAGATGATGATGAGATGAACATGAGATCAGGTCAGTTAGCCCAACGTAACAAATTCAGTAGGAATTTATCATGATGATTTCTAAGGGAACTGCATGGACGTCATCCTGACATGGTCAGTTCTAGTAATGGGATCATCAGTCCATTTTACTAACAATCCCCCTTCCTCCTATTTATACCGAGCATAAGTAAAATAAATTTTGCTTATAAAAATAGGACCAAACAATGTTGTTATTGCGTATAGTATTTGTGGGAAAGAGAAGGAAGCATTATGTCGTCTTTAGCACACACTACTGGTGTCATACGGGCATTACGCAGTAACCGGCGAATGAAAACAGTGGTGTTTGTCTGAGAGCCGATAATTACGTCTGATTGTCGCGGATTTGATTCCTCACACGATACAAACATTTGATCATTCATGAGTATGATTATTTGTTGTCTAGGTGCTTTCTATGTACATACCATTTACAAAAAAATGTATCTATTTATTTATATCAGTAGTCTAGTACTCATAATAAAGGCTCTGCTTAGCTTGAACTATATGATGAATTGTCCTGAGATATTGTTATTACTGTAAATTTTATTACAACCCTTATTCTAGAAGAGAAACAAAACATGAAAATAAAACAAAATCCTCGGGAATACCACAATTGACATTGTAACAAATATGATTGTATTATGCAGATACTGTGTTCTGAACTACGGCATTTGTCGAGACGCGATCGAGTCTCTCACAAGCGGATTTTAAAATGAAATCCCAGAATTTACTCACCGGCTTCCAGTGTTGAAATTTCTAACTGACAGTAAAAATAATACTTTTAGTACACTTATAGCGAGTACTATTAGAGGTATACTTTGTATTCTTATAAATGCGTATCTAAGTCGCATATATCTATTTCACCCACCAAGCAGATTGCTTTGTAAGCTGTATTTTGGATTATGCCCAAGCCCAGCATAAAGAAAATGCTGAATCTATTTAGTTCCAAGATTTAATATCTCCGTAAAATTCACACAGCGCCATCTAGTCCCAAGCTATGCTAGCTGGGGGGAAAGGGGACTGTTAGTAATGTGGATTTATGACCCCATCACTAGCAATGTATCAAATCAGGTTGACCTCCACGCGGTTCCTCCTGGAAACCATCGTGATAAATTCCTTGTGAATTTGTCACGATGGGCTAACTGACCGGACCTCATGTTCATCTTATCATCCTCCACAGGTGCCACTAGCAATGTACCAAGTCAGGTTGACATCCACGCGGTTCCCTCTGGAAACCGTCGTGAGAAATTCCTCCATCAGACCATTTAAAAAGTGACGGTATACACTTGCGGGATGCTAGTGGAGAATGATAAGAGCAAGAAGTCTGGTCAATTAGCCCATCATGGCTAATTCACCAGGAATTTAACATGGTTTCTAGGAGGAACTGCGTGGAGGTGTACCTGACGTGGCTCATTGCTAGCAATAGCGTCATTAATTCATATCACTAACAATCCTATTTCCCCGCAAAATACAGTTTATATAACATTGGTTCTATGAAATCGCAATCTATGAAGGATACAGACGTTTCATGATGTCGTATTTCCCTGATACCTACCATCAGGCAGGCCGTGAACTTATTCACCATTACATACATAAGGAAACGTAATAACTTTAATGTTAAACCTAAGGGTTGTATCTATACAAATAAATGAAATTGAAGCCTACGTCACTAGGAACAAAATGGTTTTTTGTGTGCATCTGTATAACGTTTTTTTTTTCAGTACAGCAATTGTTTGCCTGCAAATATGCCGTGATCCGTTTTGAACGTGTTGTCCACGTATGTAGAATTAAAACAAAGCGTTTGAATTAAAACAAAACAATACTTTTATATATATTTCAAACTTTTAAATTAAAAATTCTACATACAAGTACATAGATTCAAATTTCAGATATTCAATTCATAGAAGAGTTGGCAAAAGTAATGTTAATTGATCTATGTTTATTTATATCTTATTAATATTATAAAAGCGAAAGTTTGTGAATATGGATGGATGTTTGTTATTCTTTCACGCAAAAACTACTGAACGGATTTTTATAATACTTTACAGTAATATAGTTTATACATCAGAATAACATATAGGCTATAAATTTTACACAAGTGAAACCGCGGGCACAGCCAGTAATTAATAAATAGAATAAATAATATTGTAGTGTCTGTTTGTATATTAATACCTTTTCACTAAATGCGTATGAAAATATATACGGCAATTACATCTAGAAAGTAATTTAGAAAATTTGTTTGTCTGTCTGTTCTTGCTAATCTCTGAAATGGCTGGATCGATTTTGACGGAACTTTACAGCGAATGTCGGTATAACATTCGCTAACTTAGATTACTTTTATTTTAATAAGAAGGAAATAAAAATGTAAGTGGTCGAAGTCGCGGCTAACAGCTAGTTGCACAATAAAATATTACAAAAAATTTGCCAGAGGACAGTTTCCTGTGTAACACGAATATTTAAACTTGCGCTTGCATTTTTTACCTATTCGTCTAAAACACAAAACACATTTCAGTTCGCCGATAGAAAGTCAAGTTGAGTCACGCACCAGTTGTTATTAAAAACAAATTGTCGCCATTTGTTTTAACTGTATCTAACTCACCTGTTAGCTAACGTTGAAAAAACGACCTTATTCTATAATTTATTAGGTAACATATTCTGTACTGTTGTGTAGGGTCTGAAAAGAAAACAGCGATACGTCATTCTGTCGCTCCAGTGTGTACGTATCTACGGTTTCAAAATAAAATACCGCACAAATCAATCAAACAGTGTACTGTGGCGGACAGAGGTGGGATGTTGCATCTTTACAAGTTACAAGCTTTTTTCTTAATTGCAAAATGATTGCTTACCTAAAAAGCAATTATTCTGGGTAGGCGCGCTATATCCTAGATCTTGCCATCATTTGCTATTAGATGAGGTAAGACTAAGCACAAACCCATTCTTTATAATAAGCACAAACCCATTCTTTATAATAAAAAAAAACGCGCTACATCCTAGATCTTGTCATCATTTGCTATTAGATGAGGTAAGACTAAGCACAAACCCATTCTTCATAATAAAAAAAAGCGCTACACCTAGGTCTTGACATCATTTGCTATTAGATAGGGTAAACTAAGCACAAACCCGTTCTTTATAATAAAAAAAACGCGCTACACCTAGGTCTTGCCATCATTTGTTATTAGATAGGGTAAACTAAGCGCAAACCCATTCTTCATAATAAAAAAAAACGCGCTACATCCTAGATCTTGCCATCATTTGCTATTAGATGAGGTAAGACTAAGCACAAACCCATTCTTTATAATAAAAATAAACGCGCTACATCCTAGATCTTGCCATCATTTGCTATTAGATGAGGTAAGACTAAGCACAAACCCATTCTTTATAATAAAAAAAAACGCGCTACATCCTAGATCTTGCCATCATTTGCTATTAGATAGGGTAAACTAAGCACAAACCCGTTCTTTATAATAAAAAAAACGCGCTACACCTAGGTCTTGCCATCATTTGTTATTAGATAGGGTAAACTAAGCGCAAACCCATTCTTCATAATAAAAAAAAACGCGCTACATCCTAGATCTTGCCATCATTTGCTATTAGATGAGGTAAGACTAAGCACAAACCCATTCTTTATAATAAAAAAAAACGCGCTACATCCTAGATCTTGCCATCATTTGCTATTAGATGGGGTAAGACTAAGCTCAAACCCATAATTTAGAATAAAAAAAATCGCGCTACATCCTAGGTCTTGCCATCATTTGCTATTAGATGGGGTAAACTAAGCGCAAACCCATTCTTTATAATAAAAAAAAGCGCGCTACATCCTAGATCTTGACATCATTTGCTATTAGATGGGGTAAACTAAGCGCAAACCCATTCTTTATAATAAAAAAAAGCGCGCTACATCCTAGATCTTGACATCATTTGCTATTAGATGGGGTAAACTAAGCCCAAACCCATTCTTTATAATAAAAAAAAACGCACTACACCTAGGTCTTGCCATCATTTGATATTAGATGGGGTAAACTAAGCGCAAACCCATTTATATAACAAGATGTATATAAAAAAAAAAATAAAAAAAATTACTTTCCGTAATCACCCAACTACTCACTATATATGATGAGGGGAAAAGGGAACTGTTACTGATATGGACTGATGATCTTATTGCTAGCAATGTACCATGTCAGGTTGACAGAATCACGATGGTTTGCAGGGGGAGCTGCTCATCGTGATCCATCGTTACCATCGTGATTAATTCTTGGAGAATTTGTCACGATAGGCTAACTGACCTGACCTCATGCTCATCTTATCATCTTCAACTGGTGCCCCGCCAGCGTAAACCGTCAGTGCAGGCGGATGCACCATTCTATTACATTACATAAAAGAAACTATTTATGATATATGTAAATTACTACTTAATGGATTTATTCCGCTACAATAAGCATGTGTGAGACCACAAATATTCGGTGTGGAAACTTGACTATCGTTACGACCTTCTCTAATGGTGATCAAATTCCGACCGTTATTGAGTCTACGCCCATATTGCGACACGTGTTTTCCCTCTCAACGAGACATCATCAGGCATTAAAAATAATATAAATCCATTAAGTAGTGAAATGGAGTTCTGCAAAATAACCATGGATATTATGGATATGACATTTCGGATACGGATAGATTTCGGATGTAGAAGGAAAGAAAAACATTTTATTCAGTGCAATGTAAAATATAGTAATGATTATTATACTGGATACGGATACGGATGCGGATATGAAATTGCGAATTATCCGTTAGTTTCGGATAATTTCGGTTACGGAAATTATTTTTTTTAAGGAAATATCAAATAACTAATAAAATGGTTATATAACGTGTCACAATTAGGTTCCTGCCCTATCCGATATTATCCGAAACACTTATTTCGGATTCGGTTATGATTACGGATATTTTTTATATCGGATATCCGATAGTTTCGGTTATGGTTACGGAGCTCCCTAACATCCCTGAAAATAACACCTAATTCAATTATATTCGATATGTAAATTACATTTGAATGAATACATTAAAACAAACAACAAATATGACAATGACAATTCCTTGTCACGTTTTATTGTACAATTCAATTTTCTACAAAGATATTATTATCATTAATAAATCCTTCAAGAGAAATTATAACCATATAAATGTCCAACATGAATAAATAAATTTGATTTGACTTGATTTGCGATAGTTTAAATCATTTTTATTTAAAAGCCAATGGACAACATCCTTAATAAAGAATAATACAGAAAATAACTTATAAATAAGAGTGCCATTTAAATTTCGAACAACGCCATCTTGTGAGCAAAAAATAAATTAAACAAACTAAACAAACAAGCAAACGGCCCACGTGTACCTACGAGGCAACTTGGATTTTTAATTAATGATAATATAATGAGTCCAAACACCCGTTTTCGCCGGCGGAGCACCAGTGGAGAATGCTAGAATGAACGTGAGTTTGGTTATTAATCATAGAAATGAAATGAAATGATATATAATAGATGGTATGGTTATTTATGTTATGTAGATCTCACTTTTAGTCTTTATAGACATGCAAATACATATTTGAATTAATCAATTATTATTCTTTATACAATTCAATTAAAGTTTTTATAAGAATAATAAATGTATAATATGTAAATCTTATACATTTATTATTATTATAAAAAGTAATAAAATTGTATTTATTAAACTGTCATATGTTCATTACGAATGTTAAAATAATGTCAAGTTAGTATTGTCAATATATTATGTCTTCTAATAATTATAGTTAAACATGATTTATATAATCACTTATTGTATAGTAACATTTGTCAATTAATAAATTAAATAATTGTATTTTAAATTGTCGATGGCAATTCCTTTAAAGGGGTCGGTAATTTGTTGTATGAGGTTATGCCAAAATGCGATACAACTTTATTTGAACCAGGAACGTGATTTTCAGTAATGAAGGTTGAATTTGCGGTGACCGTTCATTCAATGGACGATTGACCACGCTTCAACAATCCGAAGATTGAATCCCATTCCCTCATATTTATATTTTTCGAATTTGCATTAATATTGGCATCGGTGGTCTAGCGGTTAGCACACCGCTTTGTGTCCGATGGTCGCCGGTTCGATTCCTCGCACGGCGCAAACATTTGTATTTATGAGTATGATTGTGTGAGTGTTTTCTATGTATATTATGTATGTATTTACAAGAATAAAACTAACTCTTTATAACAGTTGTCTAGTACCACACAAGCTCTGCTTATCGTGGGACTAGATGGTGCTGTGTTAATTGTCTAGCGGTTATTTATTTATTTATGAAAAAAACGCACAATTCATGTGTATATCAAATATAGCCAAAAACAACTTGCTTTATAAGTTTTAATTGTTTGAAATGTAGAAATGTGGCAAGGTATGAAGATACCACGAACGTTAGATGATGATGTGATATTTATAACCAAAATCCCTTTGGAAGATATAAAATAAGCCAGGATTGACAGACGGAATGCTGACCCACTAAACCACCGTGGCTGTCAACATTTACAACTACTTGTAGATTACAAACAGTTGTAAATGTTGATAGCCACGGAAACATTACCTTTTTGCCACGCACAACCACATTGTTGAATCACCTTCCAGCATGGTATTTCCGAACCGATACGATATTGAAACCTTCAAGAAGAGAGCTTATTTCTTTTTAAAAGGCCGACAACGTACTTGCAATTCACCTGGTGTTGCGGGTGCTAATGGGCGGCGGTAATCACTTACCATCAAGTGAGCTGCATGTGCGTTTGTCTCCTGTATTATAAAAAAAATTACACAACACTCGTTATCTGTTACGAGTGTTGTGTAATTTTTTTTATATATTATGTTATCTGTGGTAACAGTGAGATCGCTCCGTGAAGCCTGTAATGACACCAGGATGTTTCTGCGCTTCTGAACGGAGCTTAAGTGGCTACTTTAGTAGTCTCAGCTCTACACGTACAATGGTCCAGATGAAAGGCTAAATGCGGAGAGTAGAGTCCAAAATCATATTTACAAATACTGTTTATAGATTATTTATTATATTTGGATAATTTCTATGAAACAAAATCTTAATTATCGCATTAATGTTAGGTTGTGCATCCATAAATTATCTGTGCATATTACTGACTCTATTACCTGAACTTCTCGATTCATTAAACTGCCATTACCATTCCCGGTAACGAATTATTAATTAGTAAAGTTTCCCGGGAACTGTGCGGTGAGCCATTTTCATTTTCTAAACGAATAAACAGGAATTCTTGCCGCTTCGAGTGTAACGGTTGATTTATGAAAAAATATTTTGATTTGTCGGTTTTCTTTTGTGGTTTTCAATAATACTTGCTTTTGTGGGTAATGGTTATTTACTACCCGGTGGTTTATTATATCTATTTAAAATTGATACTTGAACAGCTACATGGACGGCCTTCATGCTTCTACCTATGCTTTTTAATTTCAGAGAACTAGGATGTCATATTTCTTATCAAGTAACTTCACTTCATTATCTCACCTTGCAATGAAAACAAAATGTGCAATTTCCACAAAAAATTAAGCGCCTATTATTGAAATTTAGAATAGAATAGAAAATCCGATATTCAACTAAACTTATTTTTAAGCACTATTGAATAGTCCATACTTATTTTTGTAATCTACCACTTATTCATTTTCCTAAGCGAAACACGTACAAAATAAGTGAGACTGAGTTACCCACGTACATGACTTTTTACAAAGTGTATTTCAGTAAAAAAATAGTATTAATACTATGTAATATTATCCTATCTGTAACTAGCTACTCGCCCCGGCTTCGCACGGGTGTACATGTATTATACATAACCTTTCTCGTGAATCACTATCTATTTAAAAAAAAAACCGCTTCAAAATCCGTTGCGTAGTTTTAAAGATTTAAGCATACATAGGGACGGACAGACCGCGACAGCGACTTTATTTTATACTATGTAATGATAATCTATAAAAAATCGGCCACACCGATTGTTTAGGAAATCATTTATTTAGTGCTCACAAGATGGCGTCGTTCGAAATTTAAATGGCGCTACTAACTTCTTTTTGTATTAATGATGTTGCCCATTGGCTTTTAAATAAAAATATGCCAAAGTATATCAAATCAAATCAAATCAAAAATGATTTATTCATGTTGAACATTTTAGCCGCTTATGAACGTTAAATTTTTTGTTTGACATTCATAAAAAATGACGTTTTTGTAGTCGTTTTGAAATTTTTTCCTTACCGATATACTTTCATTTCTATTAATACACTCAATAATTTTTACTTTTTTATTTATAGCCTTTATGCTGATGATAAGTTAGAGTTGGTTTTGTTTGTTTATTATATCCCTGCCTAGGTTCAACAGCTTGTCCTAAGACATAGGCCTCCTCCAAAAAACTCCAGATTCCTCTGTAATAACACTCAATAACAAACATTCAAAGCCAATTCCTACTCAATTTATAATGAAAGCTAAATGACTCGATTTTATCCTCGCCCTTTCATCCCTTATTAGTAACCGTAAAACATATAACAGCGGAAGCACAATGCCAATTAACCATAAAAACCGTGTATTATTAACAAGCAGAAGCCTATATTAATAAAAATTCTTCGTTCGTTAATAAATGAAATTCCCATCGCAAAGACGCATTCTCCCAACATCCATTATTGACCGTCGATCCTTAATTGATTCCCTGACAATGGTGCCCTATCAAATAATGTTGTCTCGTCCCCTTATTTTTCTCGATGCCCCATTCTATATGGCGTCGTGATGGCTCGTTGTAATTATAACGACTAGTCGACCAGTGGTCGAAAAAATAAAAAAATATTTTTGAACCAGCAATCTATACTCTATACATATAAATAAAATTAGAGTGTCTGTTTTAATATTGCAATAATCGTTTTTTATTACAGGCATATGAATATAAATACGGTACATACACCAAAATAACATTTTTTACTATTTTTGCCTGTCTGTTTGTCTGTTTGTTTATTCCGGCTAAGCTCTGAACTTGCTGGACCGATTTTGACGGGACATTTATTGGCAGGTAGCTGATGTAATAAGAAGTAACTTAGACTACTTTTATTTTAGAAAAATGAAGTTAAATTCCACGCGGACTAAGTCGCCGGAACAGCTAGTTGTAAATAAGAATACTGATGTGATGCTGAATAAATATCTTTGTTATTATTGCTTTATACCTACATTTATGCCTATAAATTCACACTTCCCTCCGCGTACAATTAGATCATGCAATGAACTAACTGCCGAGGTTTTCTCAAGAGACTACACCATGGGGTTTTCAAGAAGGGTATATTAAAGTTAAAGGGTCGGCAACGTGCACGTGGTACCACAGGTAAGTAAATATATATACAAACACTTAACACGTTAAATCAGATATCGATAATTTTTTATTTTAATGTCTACTCAAATTGTATCATATCTAAAGTAATAATAGTATTCGGTTGCACAATTTCGGTATATACAAAACTGTATGTTATTTTTTGTAGTCTAATTACTAGTCCCACGGTAAGCAGAGCTTGTATTATGAGTACTAGACAACTGAAATCATATTCGTGAACGGGTGCTTCTTGTAGGAACTGGTCTGCTCTAATCACTATAACTGATTTCCTCTTATTAATTGTTTAACCAGTTGTTGTGTATTCAATATTTTTTCTATATGATTATTTAATTGAATTAGTGCTAAAAATACTAACAGCTTTCCGAATGAGCGGTAGATTAAAAAAATGTGATGACTATTCAAAAGTGCTTCAATGTTACAGTTTATTTGAATACATTATTTTCTATTCTTCTATTCTATTCTATTCTACTGATACAAATACTTAGACATATTTCTTTTTGGTAAATAAATTTATATATATATAAAAAGAAATTCTTTATAATAATATAATTAAATATTTCAACAATTAAAATTTTGGCGCGTTCCGCGCTGTTGATTGCAAGGTGTGTCAAAGAGAGCTGTCTATAGAAATAAAATAAAAATGGATCGTGCAAAAACAAGTGTGCGCGAATAATGATATATAAAATATATTATAAAAAGACAGTAATAGTGGAATAATAATTATAATAAACTTTAAATATCGTTTCTTTGTTTACAGGTGAGTTATATGTGTGATTCATTATTTCAGTGTTAAATAATTGTAGTGTTTTAAAATTAAATAAAACATTTCTTTGTTTTGCAGAGAAACAAATTTTAGTTTATTTTATAAAGAAACCCTGATAATATCATTATATATATATATATATGTATATATATAGAAAACACCCAGTGATCATCGGAAGTAGAGCGCTGTGTTAAACCGCTACCCCACCGAGGCAGTCAGTTATATGACTTATAGTTTTTTTTTTATTTACTTAAATATATAATAATAGTATGTCCATAGATCGTATACATATTAGTGAAACGACCAATGAGTGAGTAAATTTATCTATAACATACCATAGATAACATAACATATACCTACATACATTTTGTTTTAGCTAAATTTATGATATAAACAGCCTAATCTGATCCTACAACTGAAACAGCTTACAAAGCTTGCTTGATGGATGAAATAGACTGGGGTGTCTCCCAGGCGACTTTTTACAGTCTACTACTGGTAATATACATACATATAATCACTCCAATGACCTCTAAACTGGTTAATGACCTACCTAATTATATTAAATTACCACCACTTCACATACACGAAGCTTTGATCTTTGTCGGTTATTCCAGAACAATAAAAGGATACCGAATTACCGACTGATAGATTCAAAGACGGGCAATGTAAAAATTGCGAGAGACGTCATTTTTAGAATTATTAGAATAATTTATCCTGGCAATAATGTTTTTGATGAAATGAAAATCACAGTTGTTCTTATAAATTAGGAGGAGGAAAAAAGAATCTGTGATAAGAGCATGTCCTGAACAGAACATAAATCATGACAATGACTCTTTAGAAGCTGATTCAAGCACACTTAATGAATCTGTCTACCCAGGGGCGGATCTACCTAAGGGCCTTTTGGGCTGTAGCCCAGGGCCCCGAGGATACAAAGGCACCCCCCAGTCCCCACTGAAACGATATTTAGAATATAAAAAATATCAAGAATAAAAAACCTAATATTTAGAATATAAAAATATCAAGAATAAAAAAACTATCATAAGATTGGCAACCCTGGGATCAATCAACCCATGCAAGTGCGCGTGTATCGAGGAATTTCTGGTCGCTTTTTTTTGGTGTATATATTTTTTTAGTTGAGTAATTTAATTAGGTAGGCCCCTAAGTAGACTTAGCCTAGGGCCCCACAAATTCACGATCCGCCTCTGTGTCTACCTCTGGCAATATACAGATAAACACTCCAATGACCTCTAAACTATTATACAAACGAGGTACCGTGACAATGCGACGGTAGATAGCTAATGACATACCTATATTAAATTACCACCACTTCACACTTGCCTCCCACACTATTATCCCTAAACCACACAATTCTCACAGAATACTACGGTCCCACCCGTATTACTAATAGAATGTAGGGATGTGAAAAAATAATCGATTATTGAAAAATATCGATTTTAATCATATTAATATTATATGCAAAAGTTTGTAAGTATGGATGTTTGTTACTCTTTCACTCAAATACTACAGAACTTCACAGTAATATAGCTTATGCATCAGAATAACATATAGGCTATATTTTTCTTGAAATTTAATGCCGGTGAAATCGCGGGCTCAGCTAATATTCAATAAAATCTTTAAAATTAATAGTACCTTTTAAGAACTTTGTTTATCGGTCGATTTTTGTCATCCTTGAAGCCTAAAAATTAAAGTGTTAATGGCAAATAAAAACACGCTTCCGGTCTAATAAAACAAAGTAAATAGTGATCTGCAAAGACCCAAAGATCAGAAATCATTAGTATTCTCTATTATTTAGAAAATCAATTATAATATTTAGAAAAACATATATATAATTATTATCATTAGCAAGAAGATATTAAGAGCATTTAACTTGTTTTCTTTTTGATGAACATAAACAAGTTTTTATTGAGTAGTATTATTTTTTTGTCTTTGATAAATATTTCAAGGAGCGAAATAGTTACCCATAACACAGGTCAGTCTAGTGTTGAGACTAGGGCACTACATAACGGTATCTAGACTGAAAAGATTTCAAGTATTTTAATTACATCCAAACTTTTTCAATAATAGTAATAATATCTCAGGACAATTCACACAGCGCCATCTAGTCCTAAGATGAGCTGAGCTTGTGTTATGGGTACAAGACAACTGATATTAATACATGAATACATTTTTTTGTAAATAAATACATGAAAAACACCCAGACCGATACAAACAATCATACTCATGAATACAAATGTTTGTACCGTGTGAGGAATCGAACCCGCGACCATCGCATAGTAGAGCGGTGTGCTAAATCATAAGACCACCGAGGCTGTCGAACATGTCTTTTAACTTCGTAATATACATTTACCTATATGCAATGAAATAAGAAAACTCGATTTCAATTCGATTATTATGCTAACAAAATAATCGATGATTTATATACGAAGTTACATCTCTAATTGAATAGCGTTTTTCCTGTGAAAGACAGTTATAACGAAACTCGCAAAGCCATACTTAAGTTAATGAAGGGACGAAATCAATTAGACGCGCGAAAACATTCGTTGAAAGGGATGTCTTCCCCATTTGTCGATGTGACGTACGAGAATTGTGTTTTTCTTTCTATTTTTCATCTACTCTGTACTGTTTATACAAAATATTGTTATAGTATAGATTATAGGTAGCTTCTATTGCAATTTAAAAGTATAGGCCATACACTTAAACAAATATTTCACCGCTTTACCTCGATGGCCGCGGGTTCGATTCCTCGCACGGTGCAAACATTTATATTCATGAGTGTGATGTATTTACACCCGCGTGTCAATGTCAAGTTTGACACATTGATCTATAATTGTCATTGTCAAAATAGAGTATGATTTTGCATTCTATAGAGATTAATAAATTTTGTATATTGGCAAATGCAGAGACGTGCCAAGCCATAAAGAAAAAAAAAAAAATAAAGAATGGCGTTTTCTGCGAATGTCCAATTCACTAATCAATAAAAATCATTAAAAAGGCGTGTTATATTTATTCAACGTGTTATCAGAAGGCCTGGTACACATCAATGAGTATGTATGTATAATATTTACAAAAAGAAATATATCTAATTATTTATATCAGTTGGCTAATACCCATAATACAAGCTCTGTTTACCAACTAAATGGCGTTGTTAATCGTCGAGGGTTATTTACAAATTTTATTTATTTAAAATATACCGTAATTATTTACATTCCTCTCTACTCGATTTACTCTACTGCAGTAAATAAAAAGGTATTTTTCTAGTTATTCTGAAAATTTACGATAATTCCAATGTCTAGCACATTTTGTCACATTTTTATACTGTCTTGAATTGTTCGTATGATTGAGCTAAAAACAGGTCGTATTTTTGGTAAAAATTGAAATTTTCAGTTACTTGTAAATCTAAAACAAACTTGTTTAAGGTACATCTGACTAGAGCAACCCTTGATTATGATGTGATGATGAACCGCGTGGAAGACAACCTGACATTGCTACCAATGCGGTCATCAGTCCACATTACATCAATTCTTCTTTCCCCCCAATACGGTCGTATCTCACTTTTTAACCAAAACGCTGCTTACAAAGTGATCTGCATGCTCCTTCTCGCAGTCGGTTGATAAGTAGGAAACCATTATTTGATCGTAACTTCATTTAATGATGCTCGCTGGCTAATGAAAGCGAGGATTCTCCAATATACGGCTCACAAAGGCGACATTTGTCTAATTGATTGGTGCTTACGATTTCTTTAATTACCAGTTTTTAGACTATCTGAGAACCCTTCATGGATTGTTTGACTGTGAAATTAAATGTATGTATTTTCTTTATAGAATTAGGTACTAGCTGACCCGCGTGACTTCTGCATCACACTTATAATTATACTAGCTGTTCCCGCGACTTTGTCCGCGGACGTCGTTGACGGACTTTTATTGGCAGGTAGCTGATGTAATAACACAGATAACATAATATTACATACAGTACAAGAAAATAAGGCTATTCTTCGGGCTATTTTATTTCGCCACGTAGCCGCTAGATGTCGCTAGATCTGAAGCAGTTTTATTGGGTCAGTAACAAAGCATGAAAATAGATTAATTCAGTCTACATGACATCTGTTTTGCAAAGATATGTATATAATAGATATGTAGGTAACTGTATCGTGTACCTCATTAGGGACGATTCAAGATTCAATATAAATGTGTAGGTATAATATCGTTAGCCGACACTCTGCAGATATGGCTTATGTGCCAATGTATATACCTATTATGTTATGGTTTATTTTACGTTCCATGCCTATTTTTTTGATAATTATGTTGTAACGCGTCTGCGCTATACGTATAGCCTGATTTTGATACGTTTATACTCGTACGTATCAAAATCGGGCTATACGATATTTTATTTCAATCGTTATATGTATGAGACTGATTTTAGCTACAATTAATTTACTGGTATATAACTCATGTATTCTACGATGTACCCCTCTTTTACCTAATGAGAAGATATCTTATATATAAATTTTGCCAGTGTTAGTTGCCATATTTCTCCCACATTTTGATGAAATTTGATGTACATCTATTTTTTAAACAGACAGACATGTTACAGACAAAAATTTTTTGTTAAAAATGTTATTTTGATTTAATTGAAATTTGTAAGTACTTTTTAATGCGTATTTATATTCATATGCACGTAGTAAAAAACGGTTATTTCAATATTACAAACAGACATTCCAATTTTATTTATATGTATCTATAGATATAATCAGCAGTGTAACAAATATTGAAAAAAAGCAGGAAACAAGAAAAGCTTGCTCTTTAGAACACTGCGTTCTCTATTTTAATCAAAATCACTACATAGTATAAAACAAAGTCGCTATCGCTGTCTCTATGTATGCCTAAATCTTTAAAACTACGCAACGGATTTTGAAGCCGTTTTTTTTTTAGATAGAGTAATTCAAGAGGAAGTTTTATATATAATACATGTACACCCCGTGCGAAGTCGGTAGCTGTATAGAAAATAAATTATTAAGTCAAGAGGTTTTATTAACTATTTTTGTTGGAGTTCATTTGCTTTGACGTTTTTGGTAATGATGGTGTGGTGGGTACCAGACCATCATTACCTGTCCCCCTCCGATCGATCCCCCGTCCATTTCAAACGGGGATCGAAATTACGACGGCCTGAGCCGAGGTTCGAACCCCTAGTAAATATATGGTTCTAAACGCATTATTTCATTTTAACATGTATATATAACTTTTTAAAAATTGTCTAAAGTCGTATCCGTTAGGCAGGAGTTGGCCTTTAGCCGCTCCATAAGTACTTCCGCGGGTTTGGAGTGCCATCTGCAATCGCCCCTAACGTCCGGTGAAGCTGTAAAGGCCAGCTACGGCCAACAGCATTAGAGTAGTCCGAAAAAAAAACTATCATTACCATATACCTATATACTCATATCACCATTGGATGCGTGAACTCGTTCGTTATTGAAATTACTTAAAAAAAGGTACCTACCCTATTTGGTAGCTTTATACACTAAGAAAACAAAACTTGACATTATCCAAGACAAATTTATTCTATCTCATTATGTACATGGTCTATATATTAAAGGAAAGGCCCTCATGAGAAATTGTTTAAGGTCGGCCGTTGGACTTTTATTTTGCGAGTAACAACTTATCACTCGTATTGCTTTCTGTTGTAAATTACACTGTTGGGAACAAAATGAATTAATTATTTAACAATCGTATTATGTAAATGTACAGTCAGCGTTATACAAAACGTAGCGCCTGGGACAGGAAATACAACTGTACGGTTGAAAAAAAAATGTATGTCATCCATACTACATTAGTGTTTCTTATCTTTACATATAAATAAAATTGGAGTGTCTGTTTGTAATATTGAAATAACTATTTTATACTACATACATATGAATATAAATACGGTACGTACACCAAAATAACATATTTTACTATTTTTGTCTGTCTGTCTGTCTGTTTGTACCGGCTAATCTCTGAAATAGCTGGACCGATTTTGACGGGACTTTTTTTTGCAGGAAGCTAATATAATAAGGAGTAACTTAGGCTACTTTTATTTCAGAAAAATAAAGTCGGGTACAGCTAGTATTAAATACATGTTAGCGACAATTAATTGGAAGGTATAGATAACGTTTATGATTAATATTATATCAATACCTTACTTATTAAGAACCTCCATTTTCTCCATTAATACAAGATTACTAGCTGCCTTTAAACGTATAGTTATTATTTTACGCAGAAAATAATAAACACTTTTTTCTGCGAAAATACATATTTCATGTAAATGTACATAAAGAGAACTAGAAAGAACGTATGCACCACGAGCTCGCGTATTCCCGCGTTTTTCATCAAACGAGTTTTAGCGCCTTTTATAAATAATTAATTATCATTACAAAATGGCGCACAAATAACTATGCAGCAAATACATAATTATAGTCATTGATATTTTATAATTATTAAAAAATAAATAATTTTAAATGAATGTGAAGTAACATGAAAGCACAGACGGCAGTCAAAAACAGCACGTGCGAAATAGAGAACAAAAAAAATGGTCCGCACCAGTCCCTTAACGTCAGGAGAAGCTGTAAAAAGGCCAGCTGTGGCCAGCATTACAGTAGTCCAAGAAAAAACCTAATCGCGCGTTTTAGAATGTCTAAAAGCCGCTATTATGGTATTTACTGTTAGATGAATATATATTATAAGGTAAATCAAGATGAATTCATAATGAAAAACTAATATTCGGTAAAAAACATTTATTGATACTTAAAGAAAACAATCACAGAAGCACAAAATTTCTATTTGCACCAATTCGTAACTGGCCATTACAATATAATGCCGATTTAAAAACTAAAGCACAATGAGCAAATTTAAATATCCTACTATTAAAATTTATGACTTGGTAATTTTGTTTCTCGAGCCTTATTTAGTAAATCTGTTTTAAACCTGTATATAACAATATAATTTTGTTTGTCACCTTAATACATAGTAAAAACTGAGTAGGCTCATCTTCTAAATAAATCTTAATCTGTTCAATTTCGCCAGTCAAAATGGCGGAATTAAACAATTGTATTTTACCGCCATTTTAATGGCGGTCATTAGAGGTCATATAATAATCATGTCACCTTAGTAGGTATAATTATTGATGTACATAGTAATAACTGAGTGAACTCATCTACTGATTAAATTTTGATCTATTCAATTTCGCCAGTGAAATGGCGGAATTGAACAAATTGAATTTTACCGCCATTTTAATGGCGGTCATTACAGGCCATATAATAATATAATTTTGTTTGTCACCTTAGTAGGTACAATGATGAACATAGTAATAACTGAGTAAACTCGTCTACTAATTAAATTTTGATCTATTCTATTTCGCCACCGAAATGGCGGAATTTAAACAAATTGTATTTTACCGCCATTTTAGTGGCGGTAAAATATTTAGACTTGAATATCATTTTATTTGATCAATTTTCAAGTAAAGTTTGTTCGTTATTACATTTTCAATATTATATACTAATGGGAGTATAATTGTGAAATTTTGTTTCTATTACTATAATGATAAAATTAATTAATCTAAAGCCATTGCTACATTATCGTAGATATATGTGACGAGTTTAATACTATACTTTTATAATGTGATATGTGGAACTAAGATACTGGATATCTCATCCACTTTGGAAGCTGATGTGTAATGCGCTGATCAGACATGTTCCAGAGTGGAGACAATTATTCAATAAATGCAGTATAAAATCCATCTACAAATAGGAAGAATGAAAATAGATATGTATAGAAGTGGAAACAAGAGAATATAGAGAAGGTGTATTTAACACTGGTATATAATGAAACGACGAGGGGAAAGGCGATTGCTATGTACTATGTCAGGCTAATAATAATAATAATAATAAATCATTCCAATCGTTATATCGGTGAACGGTCTTATCCCAACCAGTCTGGAACAACATCTCAGACGGTTGGGATTCCGAGGCGGCTCACTCCCGGGAAAGATGCAGAAAGCGGTGCTCTTAGATTCTGCCCGCATTGTACGCCGGTTTCTCTCCCTGGGGCCCTGAACCCCGGCCGACTGTGCTTCTGCCAGGGGTAAGTTGCCATCTCCTCTCCTTAAGAGGGGAGATGAGATTTCTTTTGGAAATATAAAAAATAATAATAATGTTTATTGAACTAATATTTAGTACTTACTTACTTAGTACTTAGATTAACTTCCACCCTGTTTCCTCTAGAAACCATAGTGATAAATTCGATACCAAGATGGGCTAACTGACGACCCCTCGTAGGGGGAAGGGTATGGTTAGTAATATGGACTAATAATCACATTGTTAGCATCATATAGCTGTGCTTAGTCAGGTTGTCCTCCACCCACTTCTCTCTAGAAAGCATCGTGAAAAATTCCAGATAAATTTGTCATGATGGGCTACCTGCCTCCTCATGCTCATCTTATCATCCTCCACTGGTGCCCCGTCACCGAAAACTGTTAGTGCGGGCGGTTGCAACGTTACATTATCATCCATAAGACGTGGTCTTATGGACGATCAGTTACCATCCTTATACCACTGGTACCCCGCTGGTGTAAACCGTTAGAGCAGACGGGTGCACAATTACAGTCTCAATAAATAAAAAAAATTGTCTGACAATATGCTGATGATAATGATGCGATTGTCAGAAGTTGTTTATTTTCACTTCATTAAGAATTCTTATACTTTATTGACCATAGTAATTCATTACTCCTTTTGAGTGACGTTACGACCCTTATATATTATATTGAGTCTTGATAGCACCAGAATTTTATAAAAGACTTCCTACCCGCCACAACTTCGCACGGGTGTACATCTATACTAATATTATAAAGCTGAAGACTTTGTTTGTTTGTTTGTTTGAACGCGCTAATCCCAGGAACTACTGGTTCGAATTGTTATTTTTTCGTGTTGGATAGTCCATTTATCGAGGAAGGCTTTAAGGTATGTTAGCTATTAAGCGGAGTTGCAATGAAAAATATTGCAAAAGGTGGGGAAATTGCGCGGGTCAGCTGTATTACACATATAAACCTTCCTCTTGAATCACTCTATCTATTACTGAAAACTGTATTAAAATCCGATGCGTAATTTAACATATAATTGAAGAGACATAGGAAGCGATTTCATTTTATAGTATGTAACGATTGAATTTAAAATTTATTTAAATTATTTTTAATTTGATTTGATATATCAGAATTTTGCAATTGCGACTAGTGTATATAGTATATATGTATAGGTGCATTACCGTATAAATCTATGATAATGTAACAATGGCATTACAAATTCCATACCTATTACAGTTACTTTTTAAGTCTTTAAATTTCATATTTATTTTTCAGATCTGCTATTTCGTCGTCGCTTGCGTTCTCTGCTGTTTTGCAGTGCTGGAGCAAGTTGGTCAACACTGCAAACAAATATAATAAATATTGTACACGACGGAATCTGTTAGAAAATAAGTTATAGCTATATTTAGTATAATAAGTTGTTCTTAATAAAATAAATAACAGTGTCTTTTTATTGCCCCAAAAAATAGTAATTAGTATAAGTAGAATTTGTATATAAAATCAATATTTGTCAATAACAATAGGCAACATACAGTTGCAGTAGGGAAGGCCATCCGTCGGGCCTCCATATAGAGAGCGCGGCCGCACCCACACGACACCGTCCTCGTCGGCGAAGACAATGATCCCAAACGCACCAAACAAATCGCGGAATCAACCGGGCGACTGCGCGCGCCCGGGCGCTCCACACCAGTGCCTCCAGTCGCCCTTCCGATCGATACCCAATTCTAATGGAGATGGATATTACGACGGCCTGAGCCGAGGTTCAAACTCCTAGACTAAAGTCTGAGCCGGTGCCCTCAGACTAAAGTCGTATCCGTTAGGCGCAAGTTGGCCTTCAGCCGCTCCATAAGTCCTTCCGCGGTTTGGAGTGTCATCTGCATTCCCTGCTGCCCCCTATCGTCCGGTGAAGCTGTAATAGCCAGCTGCGGCCAATAGCATTAAAGTAGTCCGAAAATAAAACAGCGGTCCGTATTCATTGGCGAGAAAGCAACCCGATAGGTGCCTACTAAGTGCGAAAAACAAAGGAACATTTTTACTTCGCCGTCCGACCGTACGACCAGGACTCCCTATAGAATATAGTCCTTTCGCCTTCAAAAATGTTTTAGTAATTATTTTTAAACATCGCTAATAATTATGATAAGAACACGCACAGCGCAATCTAGTCCCAAACTAAGCAGACTTCTTCTCTTGTTTTGCAGTTGTTAAACAAGTGATAGGCATACTTAAATTCATTTTTGTTCTGTAACTATATATATCCAGACCAATACAAGCAATCATACTGATGAATACAAATTTTGTCATCGAACCTGTGACCGTCGGAAGTATGTTAAACTGCTAGACCATCGAAACCAATATTTTTTACAGTTAACTAAATTTCAATTCACGAACTTTTGGGTATACAGAGACATGATTATATTATTATTATTATACAAATGTTTGTATCGTACGAGGACTCGAACTCGCGACGATCGGTGATAAGGCGATGTGATAAACCTCTAGATCAATTCGTCATCATTTTTCTGTATATATTTTTGTCACTAATTTCTAAATGGCTGGACCGATTTGGATGAAATTTTTGTATTATCAACGGGTTAACAAATGAAGTCTATTGCGGCTGCATTATTCTAAAAAAAAGTTTACAGTTGGTAGAGTCACCTTGCTTATCATTGCTAGATAGGAACATGGCTAGTGCGGAGAATCTCTTCACGGTGCAGAGTCCTCGAAGGTATGCAGACACAGACTTCCCTTTAAACTTATCTGTGTGTTGATATAGAGTACGCAGCACGTCGGACAGTACATCACTTTCTAGAGCATTCTCGAAGATTGTTGGAATTTTCGATGGTTCTATAATCTGTAACAGATATTGACATTGTGTAACCAGAGTATGAAGACTATGAAGTCGGATGCGTGGGTACAGACGAATTGGATTCATCGGGTCATTAGTTTCACCGGTTTCGCTGAAAGTCAGCTTGCTTTGTAAGCTGTGTTGCGGCTGTATGGTGCAAATTAGGTAATGAAATGATGAGTACTTACAACAATATAAAATATCATTTCTTCTTATAACTTAGGATAATATACTGTAGCCTTCGTAAGTTCTAAACATGTTACTTGTCGGTTCCTATTTTATTATTAGTAGTAACTAGCAATCGAAAGTAATAATTGGTATATGAGAACTGGCCAAGTCAGACCTTAGGCTACAGTATGTTATCCTAAGTTATAAGAAGAAATGATATTTTATATTGTTATAAATACATTTCAGAACAGACCATTGAACTTGGCACCCATTTAGATCTCACCTCTTTTGACGTAGAAGTCAACAATCAAAACATATATCATGATATTAAACTCGGCTATCTTTTCACATTTATGTTTTTGATGGGATTAATAATACACACATGGACTCTGTTTAATGAGTGTAACAATTTCGTAGATGACATATTTTAGTCTGTCAGTTTGTTAGGACGAAAATCCTATATCCGAGTATAATAATAAATAACCCTGGACAATTAACACAGAGCCATCTAGTCCCCCGTTAAGCAGAGCTAGTGTTATGGGTACTAGACAACTGATGTAAAGAAAGATATTTTTTTGTAAATATATACACAATATACATAGAAAATATCCAGACCGATGCAAACAACCATACTCATGACAATTTTTGCACCGTGCGAGATATCGAATCAGCGACCATTCGAAGTAAAGCGGTGTGCTAAACCGCTAGACTACCGATAGATAGATACCATAAATTTAATTGTAGATACTTACACTTAAATAGTCGCTTCTAGCGCCATCATTTCCTTTCAAATACTTCCATTCTGCCATAAATTGAACACTATTAACTGGTGGCACCATATTTTGCACTCGACTCTGCTTCTCATTGACTTTAACATCTGTTATCAACTTCACCGATTCCGGACTAGCATCTCCTTTACCTTTGTCTATCTTCTCCAATTTAGCGTCATCTAATATGTTGGAGTCATTATTGTTGGTGTCTCCATTCGATAAGTTGTCCTCAATGTCTATTATCTTCATACGAGTAGGTGGCTTTTCGGGGAATGTTTTGCCTAAAGGTATTTCTTGAATGGGAATAGATTTTAATGGTATCTGTGGAATATGATTTGATGTAAGTAAATAAATTTTTATATCATACATATAAACATACATATAAATAAAATTGGAGTGTCTGTTTGTAATATTGAAATAATAGTTTTTTACTACATGCATATGAATATATATACGATACATAAACCAAAATAACATTTTTTATAATTTTTGTCTGTCTGTCTGTCGGTCTGTTTGTTCCGGCTAATCCCTGAAATGGCTGGACCGATTTTGACGGGACTTATTTTGGCAGGTAGCTGATGTAATAAGGAGTAACTTAGGCTACTTTTATTTTAGAAAATAAAGTTAAATTCCACGCGGACGAAGTCGCGGGAACAGCTAGTCAATAATAAAATATAAATTGTCTCTCTTGTTACGGCAATACGGCCTACCTTAGATCTTAAATGGGGTGGTTTCTTCACGGGGGTGATAACAGTGATTCCTTCACCAATTCCGTTCTTCCACTTGTCCAATGGTGACAGTTCTTCTTTAGCTGGCGCATTTGAGAGCTCAATTATTTTTGACTGTGCTTTCCCTTTGGATGATGTTATAGGTTTGTCTTCTAATGTTGGAGTTGATGATGGAGAGCTTTTTGATTTTAACTGTTCAGAAAACAACATCATCATCACCAGGTCATTATAGTCCACTGCTGGACATATTACACGTACTATTGCCGTTTAGTCGGAAGAATTTACCTCTCAGAATCAACTGCTAGTTCCTATCCATGACTAGTGCCATCTAGTCGGAATATAAGTGGATTTATCTAAGTTGTCTAGTATCCAAAGGTATTAGACAATTAAGATAAACACTTATGATCTTTGTAAATTCATGTATAATGTACATAGACATCCAGACCCATACAAATGACTTATCAATTACAAATGCTTGCATCACGCAAGGAATCGAACCATCAAACGTAAAAATCACATCAGTGTACTAAACCACTAGACCACTGAGACCGTCAACTAATAATTTTTTTTTTTCGGATTGATCTAATGCTGTTGGCGCAGCTGGCCATTACAGCTTAACCTGACGATAAGAGGCGTGTGCAGATGCCACTCCAAACCAAAAGGAAGAACTTACGGAGCGGCTGAAGGCCAGCTCCCGCCTGACAGAAAAAAGAAATAAATTTAATTATGCTTACTCCTTTGGTTCCCATCCTGGCTTTAATCGCCTCCAATTGTTTTCTAGCTGCATGATTATGAGGTTCCAGTTTCAGCACCTCATTCAGGTCTTGGGATGCTGCTCTGAGGGAACCGAGGCGCTCTCTAGCAGATGCACGCCGTTGATATGCTTTCACGTATGTTGGATCCAGGCGGAGTGCCTCCGAACAGTCCGTTTCGGCTTGGTGTAAGCTGGAAATACAGGAATTCGTAACTAAAATAATGCGAAGTATATATAGAATAGAATATAATTTTATTAACTCGCTTTACACAATGATGACATAAGAAATACAAGGACCCAGTTACACATTAAAAAACAGAGTCAATGTGGACCACAACTCAGCGTAATACTGGAAACATAGTTTCCAGCGCTGATTTTCAGTTGAGTTATATATAGTCTATCTTTGATTTAAATTATGGTTTCCAGGGGAAACCGCATGGAGGTCAACCTGGCATGGTGCATTACTAGCAATGGGGTTGTAAGTCCATGTTAATAGCAATCTCCTTCTATCCCCACCACCCTCACCCCCCGATATTACAAACGCCGTCGACTCTCAATCAACCTTATTCTCATTCCTTACATTTATACATATAAATAAAATTGTAGTGTGTTTGTAATATTGAAATAACCGTTTATTACTACATGCATACGAATATAAATATGGTACATACACCAAAATATTTATTTTTACAATTTTTGTCTGTCTGTCGGTTTGTTCTTACTAATATCTGAAATAGCAGGACCGATTTTGACGGTACTTTTTTTGGCAGGTAGCTGATGTAAGAAGGAGTAACTTACGCTATTTTAGAAAAATAAAGTTAATTTCCACGCAGACGAAGTAGGGGATACAGCTAGTATACATATATAACTCTAGAGTCATGATATTAGCCTGGAATAAACTCTAGAAAATACTTAACTAGTTTATAGAAAATTTGTCTCTTGATCCTAATAAAAAATTCATTAACTAGTATGATATCATACCTGTCTTTTTTGAGGTAGCACAGACCTCTGTTAGCGTAGTAGATAGCATCGTCTTGGACCAGCTCGATGGCTCTACTATAACATGATATGGCTTCGTCCCATTTCTCCTTCTTCACAAATGCATTACCCTGTAAACAATAACAATAGGATGTATTAGTATAATTATACAGTTATAATTTCGACCTCGGTGGTCTAGCGGTCTAGCACACCACTTTACGTCCGATGGTCGCGGGTTCGATTCCTCGCACGGCACAAACATTTGAATTCATGAGTATGATTGTTTGTATCGGTCTGGGTATTTTCTATGTATAATATGTATTAACGGAAAAAAAAATTCTCTATGTATTTGTCAGTTATCTAGTACTCATAAGATAAGCTTTAGCTAGCTTAACTTGGGTCTAGATGGCGCTGTGTGAATTGTCCTGAGATTATTGTTATTAATTTTAACTGTGGCTATTAGTTTGTTACAGTCACAGATGTACTCTCCAGAATAGACCTGTTTAAAATGGAGTTGGACTGGGTATATGCTAAGGTGCAAAACAAATAAATGGAGCAAACAAGTGACTCTCTGGTATCCTAGAGACGGGACCAGAAGACAGGGTCACCAAAGAACACGATGGAAAGATGACATCAACCTGACTCTGGGACCATTCTGGAACAGGGTTGCGGAAGACAGAGTTCAGTGGAGAGAGCTGGAGGAGGCCTATGCTATGCACACCGAGTTGAGGGACATTCATTAAACATCAAATGTACCCCAATTTTCGGAAAGGGGCTATATTATTACTATTATTATTAGTTTGTTTTAAATTAGCTTTACCTTAACTTGTATGCACTAACTTTTATTCCCTATTCACATGTTACCATAATTTTTGTAATGTGAATAGGCAAACAGTCAAATTCAAATTCAAATTAAAAAATCTTCTAAAGATTTATTCATGTAGGACATTTTAGCCACTTCTGAACGTTAAGTTTTTTACATTAAATTTTAATTTTTTTCCCTACAATGGACGTAGGGAAAAAAATTAAAATTTAATGTAAAAATCTTATATGTCTATATCATGAACATCACATTATCATGGGGATACTATTCAAGGGTTGCTAAGACGGAATTCCTCGTATCCTGTAATTTCACTGCTTAGTCTGCATGTTACAACCAAAACACATCTTACAAAGCAAACTGGTTGGCGGCTGATATAGATGTGACTAAGGTGCCCAGACAGAGACAACACACAGAGGCCTTTACTAATTATCTGCTAATGCAGATAATATATAGGTAATTAATTTATCTACAGAGCAGAGTTTAAACTTAAATACAATTTTTATTATAATAACTTACTGTTAAAAGTTATAGCAAAGTGGGTGGACATACTCTGCTCTCTATAGTTGTTGGGCCATTTTGTACATATTCATTTATGTGGTTATTTTGTGGTCACTCTATTCTCCCAAATTTGAATTTAACAACATTAAAAAAAATATATGAGCTGACTTTCTTGTCAGTTCTTCTCATCTCGAAATCATCCGAACTGACGATAGATTTGACATATCATAAGAGTGTTTTAGAATAAAGATGAATGAACATGAATAAAGATATTTTGAATTTGAATTAAATTGTAAGCCATTGGTTCCTAATAAATAAAATAAAAAAAAAAATCCCTGATCATTTTATTATAAAAAACTGTAAGTTTATTATTTGAGAGAAATAAAGATTATTATTATTAATCCAATGTCCATTGGTGAGAGTCAGGTGGTGTGCTAAACCACTAAATAACTGAGGCCATCAGTACTAGTAGATGATTATTAGTAGGATATATGACTCACTCTCTCCTTTTCATGCTGTGCTTCATCTCTCAATTTCTCCTGCTTTGCTGACTGACTGTTTTTGCTGTCCAGGGACACAGGACCCACCTCTGCCATGTCAATATCTTCACATGCTTTATCCTGTAAGCAATTTCATATGTAATTTTATAATTTACAAGGTCTAACATGTTGCAGAGAGGAAAACTCAGAGTAGTTCCTGGGACCGACCACAAGCTTCTCTCTGTCTACCAGCCAAATCTGGTAGGAATCTGCCAATGCTTTAGATACAAGTTATTATATCCTACACGCACAAAAGCTCAGATGAGAGGGTGATTGCGGAAAATAGAGTCCAATTTACATTACATGGTCTATTATAGAACCTATAGCAGTTAGAGACAGGCCAAGATCTTTTAGAGAATTATACAAATATAATTATTGGACAATGGGGAAAGCCTTAAGACATAATTAGTAGAATATAATTTTTAATAAACAACTCCCAATTCCTTTCAAACTTGATGATCAGTCTACCAGTATTAATATAACTGTAATCTACATACATATCATATTTCTATCAAGAATGACAATCAGTGCCTTACCAATCTTACCAACTAACTTACATTGAATGACATGTTTGAATAAGAATTTAAATTCAGTAGCACAATTTCAAACTAATTCCAAATTTATTGTATTAAGTTTATTTGATTGAAGATTATTTTCATTAATATATAGTTTCAAGTTCTAAATCTTTCTGTAGGATATAATTAGTAATCCACATAACACCATCTAGTCACACTTTAAGCGATGGGTATGTGTACAAACAACTTATAGAAATAATATGTTCAATCAATCAATCATCAACACAAATGTTTGTATCTTGTGAGAATCAAACACATAACTATCGGAAGGTGGTGTGATAAACCACATAACCACAGAAGTTTTAAAATTATTAAAAATATTATTTAAACAGACTTACCGCATCAAATTTCTCCCAAGATTGATAATCGGACGAGGATATTCTCTTCACCAGCTTTTTAGAAGGAGCAACAGGTTTGTCTTTCTTCACCTTGCTCCTAACAGGTGGTAGATCCTAACCTCAAACAAATTGAAAACGAATGTTACGTATTACTAGACTTATACTGCTGGTTTACCCGCGCCGAAATTATTATTTTTACTCTGATAAACAAGCTTTTTGTAGGTCAAAGTTTTTAATAAAGATGAAATATTTATTAAGTTTATCGATTACGAACGAACATAGTAAAAATATATCTTAATAATAACATTGCTACTGAAACAACTACAAGCAATTAACAAAACTAACCCAAAAATAAAATAACAAATTTTGCTCAAAAAGTTACACTTTTAAAACCAAGATCAACATAAAATGAACAATACTAGCGATGTAAAATTAAATAAATATAATATAAATACGATCGTAGGAGATAAACCTGCTCAAAATCGCCGTTGAGGGCGGCCTCTTTGCGTTTCATCTCTGCCTCCCAATTTTGCAAATCTGTCATGTATGTTTGCAATGTTTTAACATTTTCCCGCACTTGTTTTTGTACCTCGAAGGCTTTGTCCATTGGAAAACAGTTTTCTTAAACGAATAATAATAAGTGTTTTTACCTGTTAGATCGATAAAAGCATTTTCAAATTCAATTGTCAAAGAATATGTCAAGATTATTTTCACGTTGTCATGGCATTCATTTTTTTTACAATGATGCTACGGTCAATAAGCACAGGAACATTCGACATACAGCTATGTGTGGTTAAGATTTGTTTTCGTATAACAAATCATTAAATTAGTACAATAATCAACTACGTTTTGATTTTTTTATATTATTATTAATTGAATATTGTGAATCAGATTGATATTGAAAGTTCTTATACAATTTATCAGTAGGTACTCACGTTGTTAAATTATTACAACATATTTACAGAATTATGGGTACAATTTTTTTTTCTTATTTTAAAATTGTTTTTATTTAATTATAAAATCATACCAACATCTTTACTAATCTGCTAATCTGCAGATTTGAAAGAAATTAAATAGGTATGAAATAAACAAAATCAATTTCCTTTATCTAAACTAGATGGCGCTGTCTGAATTCTCTAGTGTTACTTATTTAAGTTTACTATAAAATATATTACTTAATTCATCGAATAATGTTTTTTTATTGCATCGTTGTTTTACAATTAAAATGTTAAATTTGAAATAATATACTTGCCTTTTTTTAATTTCGATTTTATTGTGCCTAGTTATACATTATATATTGAAACAACAACATCGGATACTGTCTTAAAATCATAGAAGAGGGAATAGTTAGTATTAATAGTGTTAAGGGCAGTAGATAGTGCCTAGTGTCAGCTATGTAACATGCCTATCTAGTCGACCTTAACATGGATCTCACTAGACCAGAGGTTCCCAAACTTTTTTGTGTCGTAGACTCCTTGCCATATTTTTCGGTTTTGCGTAGACCCAATTACCTAGTATTGTATTCTTACCTGGTATTAGTTTTTTGTAAATTTCTAACTGTAGTAAAGTTTTGTGTTATAGACATAAAGTAAAAACAACAAGATGACCGCTGTCGTAGACCCCTTGCAGTTTGTTATAGACCCCTGGGGGTCGTTATAGACCACTTTGGAATTCACTGCACTAGACAATAGTAATATATTTTTCAAATTGCGATTTCACTTCATTCTCAACTCACTATCTTACACAGTCCGTGTAACCCTCCTGGTGTATCCGTTTATTCCGTTATCATCTTCAAAATACTCCTATAAACCAGCTCCCAAATGATATGTGCACTTAATCATTTTATTACTGACCTTCCAACTTTCGATGACTCCAAACGTCCATCAACTCAGTACATCGCTCACGTTCATGACGAAATAACGCATGTACTGAGCTAATTAAATAACAAGTAGGTAAATGGGTTGTATAAAGTTATTACTGCTATAGCAGAGTGTTTATATTGCCTTTGCTTGTTAAATTAAAAATAATCATTACATTTTTTTTATGGATGATAATGGAATGGTGCACTCGCTTGCGCTAACGGTTCACGCTGGCAGGGCACCAGTGGAGGATGATAAGATGAACATGAGGTCAATTTACCATCAGGCGGGCCGTCAGCCTGTTTGCCATACTATATACAAAAACTATTACACAAATGTATATACCTACCTTAATTGTGAATTTATCCCTAGCTGCGTATGTCGATGCAGAGCTGTGGTTTCTTGATTTGATAGTTATTTGAACTGGAAGGACATAATAGATAGGGGGGGCAGGTGGGGTCCAAAAAGACATCACGTGTATTTATTTTATGCCAATCAAAAACAATCTGCAACCTTTCTGTCTAGACATTTTTAATGTGGTCCTTAATTTCAGAATACAGTAAGATATTACTTATTTAAAGATAATGTTTAGGTATTAAAATACACGTGATGTTGAGTGGGAGGGGGAGGGGGTAGTTTTAAACCTCAGCATGTATCTTTAAGGGAGAGGGCGGTGGGGGGGTTAAAAATTCCTTAAAAAAAGATCACGTGATTAATGGACAGCCCCCTTGCGAGGGTGCTGCTCCGCAACCCACCGTAGGAACTGCGACTGACATTTACTAAGCTTCGTAACACAATTATCATAACCGTCTTAGAGGTTTTGGAAGGGGTGGACGGTTCCAGTTCCTAACTCGCGCCCTATAACTTAGTTGTTGAGAATTCTCATTTATGAGGTTTTTTGAATTTAATTGCGATGGCAGATAAACAATATATGGATAATCATAGATAAGAAAAAGTCTATCTGTTCTCGTCGTATAATTGATCATCACATTAAATTTCGTTACAGACTCTTATGATATGATATCAAACAACTGAATAGATTTTAATGTTGATTATTTTTATGGGACCAAACTGCAAGAACAACCTTGCAAGCAGGGCCCTGTTTGCGGTGCACACAGGCGCCAAGGTAAGGGGGCGGGCGCAGCGCGCCATTTTCGTCGATTTTTTTAGTTGAAGACAAAAAAGTTATCAAAAACTATTTCAGACCAAATGCCATCTATTAAAGAAATTTATGATTTTATTGTTTTCTGTTTTTAATTATTTAAATTCAGTAGCGTAAACTATAGCAAATAGCAACACCAACTTTTAGATAAGACAGTAAGCATTTGCCTCAAGAAAAGACTGCTGACCTATTTATTTAACATTATAATATTATTATAGTAATCTTATACCTCATTTATGTTGGTAAAAATTAACAAATAATAAATTTAATAAGTTGAAACCTGAAGATTTGTGAAAAAATAGGTTTCGGACTCGCTTGATAGGTTTCGCACACAGGTGCTGTATGGGGCCGGCGCGGGCGCGCCGCTGCTTGCAAATAAAACCTAAGTCAAAATTAATTTTTTTTTAAATTATTTTATAAATAGCTAAGTTTTTAGATAACAATCACAATTGAGAATCGATCCTCCTTTTTGAAGTCGGTTAAAAATATTTTAAAATTATAGTTTTATTAATATCGATTAAACTATTCATTATAATACGATATTTCACTAGATTACTCCTATATCACGCCATCACTAACCATAATAAGCGGTTAATTTGACCATAATGAGCCAATTTACCCGTATCTGTGTGAGAAACCACGAGGTTAATGTGTTTCCGATGCTCGCGTGTATTTCGGTTCGATTCCATTATTTTTCAGGTCACGGTCATGTTGTGCAATTGACAGTTTTAATAAATCACATAATTTGATATCATTTAAGCCTAAGTGTATAACTACTTAAATATTTTAGATTTTTAACATTCTGCCGGTTTTAAGATTATGGTATCTGAATAAGTTTAACACTCAACAATCTGCGATGTTACAAACAAATCATTGTAACATCGGAAATACAATCACACGTCTTGTAAATATTAACATGTATAAATCTAAATTTATCACACGCATATAAATAACATACATATATGTATAATAAACATCTAAACTACACATAATAACATAACTGTTAATATTTACAAATGAATACATATATATATATATATATATATATATATATATATATATATATATATATATATAAACACCTCTTTGGTGTTTCACGGTTTGGTGTTTGGTGTTTCACGTTCCACCGGACGAAGTCGCGTGTACAGCTAGTTGTAGGTAGTCTAGCGATTTAGCTAGCACACCGCTTTGATTCCTGCTTGGTGGTCGAGGGTTCGATTCCTCGCACGCTGCAAACATTTGTATTCATGAGTATGATTGTTTGTAACGGTCTGGGTGTTTTCTATGTATAGATAATATATATGTGTTTATATATATATATATAGAGCAAGAGCGCACGACGGCCAGACATACGTCGTATTACGAGTATGTATTATTAAAAATAGAATTTCATAATTTAACGAATTTGATATGAAATTGTATACACCGTTGTTACCCAATATACGCTTTCAATGCGTCTGGTAGGATGATAGAACCAACAAAACTGTCTGGCAATTAAGGAAACATAGTTTTATAGTTCTCTGAATAATATATATAAACTTCAATTTTCATAAAATAACGTAAGATTATTTATAAAATAATATAGTTTAGGGGTGTTCGGTGGGGTTGGAACCATACTAAGTGTCTGACAATGAGCAGCGCAAGTTATAATACTGTTACGATCAATATGTGAAAAAATTAAGTTTCTTAAAATAACGAAACTTAGAAAAAAAAAACTCGGTGTGCTCAATAGAGCGAAGCGGTACTTCACTGCGGACCAGAGATTCCTCTTATATAAGTCTAAAGTTCGGCCGCACATGGAGTACTGCTCTTATCTTTGAGCAGGAGCACCTGGATACCAGCTCGGCCCTTTCAACTTGGTTCAGAGACGTGCTATGAGAATTGTCGATGATCCCAATCTCTCTAACGGTATCGAGCCACTTAGTTTGAGGTGAGACTTCGCTTCGCTTTGTGTGTTCTACCGATTATACAACGGACTGTGCTCTGAGGAATTGTTTGATATGATGCCTACGGCCACCTTTCACCATCGCACCGCTCGCCATCGATAGGGAATTCATTCCCACACGCTGGAACCTATGTGGTCTCGGACAGTGCGGTTTCAGAGGAGCTTCCTCCCGCGTACACTTAGATTGTGGAATGAACTTCCTGCCGAGGTTTTCTCACGAGACTACAGCATGGGGTTTTTCAAGAAGGGTATATTAAGGTTTCTTAAGAATCGGCAAATCGCACGTGACACCCCTGGTGCTTCAGGCGTCCATAGGCTACGGTAACTATTTACCATTAGATGGGCCGTATGCTTGCTTGCCAACTATATAAAATAATTACAGTTAATAAAATAGAATGCAAACATAATAAAATATGTACAATATTTGAATTTCGTTATCATTCCAAATCTTAATTAGGTAGGTTTTTTTGTAGTCATATTGAGTCTAAAATAAGGAAATCCTATACATGTTAATGTATGTTAATGTACTTAATTTGTGTAATTGACAATTTTAATAACTAAAATCTGATATCAGGTTCATATACTTAATATGTACTTATTTTTTTTTAGTTTAACGAGTATTAAGTATTTCAATCATTATTAATTAAATTATTGGCCTCTAGCGGTTTGGCACACCGCTTTACTTGCAATGGTCGCGGGTTCGATTCCTCACACAGTACAGACGTTTGTATTCATGAGTATGATTGATGACTTTCATTCACAAATAGCTAATGTCTTAAGGAGTAGTTTAGGTTACATTTATTTTAGACACTTATTATTTTTAATAAAAACAAGTTAAATTCCACGGGGGTAAAATCGCGAAGTAACTTAGCCTAAGTTACTTTTGTTTTAGAAATTTTGTTGTTTTTACAAAAAAAAAAAATTCCACGTGGATAAAATCGCGAGTAAAGACTATTCATTCAATAAAAACGGTTAGATCATCTCAATGAAGATTATATTGAAGAATGATATCAGCTTTATATGCGGATGTGTACACAGAAAAACATCATAGTATTTTTATGGATTTGAATTATATACATAAAAATCTACATTAAAAAAAAATATTCTTATTTTTTGGATGTAAAGGGAGGGGACGCCCTAAGAAAAGATGGATGGATTGTGTGAAAGATGATATGAATAAAAGAAGAGTATGTTCAGATATGACGACCGATAGAGAGCAGTGGAAGAGAATGACATACTGCGCCGACCACAAATAATGGGATAAAGGGAAGGCAATGGTGATTGTTATTTTTTTTACGTCGCCTATTCGTCGATTTATGGTAAATGTAAAAGAATGGATCCGTAAGCAGAAACTAGACACACACACACACATCCGTTGACCCTGACGACATGCGTCAAGCAGAAACTATGTATCCCTTTTTACTAAAATTGGAGTATGCAATTACGCACACTTACACTCGTAATTTGACAATAGAACCTTAATAATGTTCAAACTGATAATTTAAATTAATTATGGTCGAATTTTGACCTTTCGACGACCACTAGTATACATAGAACCCCTTCTATGTATACTAGTGGTCGTCTAATGTTGCTAATGGAAGGTGTTTATTAGTAATGACTAGTAGACTTATGGCCAATGGGGTCAATGTACCAAGTCAGGTCGACCTCCACACGGTTCCCTCTGGAAACCGTCGTGAGATTCTTGGTGAATATGTCACGATGGGCTAACTGACCTGACCTCATGTTCATCTTATCATCCTCCACAGGTGCCACTAGCAATGTACCAAGTCAGGTTCACATCCACGCGGTTCCCTCTGGAAACCGCCGTGAGATTCTTGGTGAATTTGTCACGATGGGCTAACTGACCTGACCTCATGTTCATCTTATCATCCTCCACAGGTGCCACTAGCAATGTACCAAGTCAGGTTGACATCCACGCGGTTCCCTCTGGAAACCGTCGTGAGATTCCTGGTGAATTTGTCACGATGGGCTAAATGAGCTCATGTTCACCTTATCATTCTCCACTGGTGCCCCGTAAGCGTAAACCGTTAGCGCAGGCGGGTCCACCATTCCATTATCATCTATTAAAAAAAAGTGTACATAAAAAAATCTGATTATACTCATCAGCTATATTTCTGATACTCTATCTTATAGTATACTTTGATATACTATCAGATATAGCAGGAGAAAATTGTTATTTATAGGTAAACACCTTCAAATCTTTTATCATGTAAAGTTGGAGAAGACTTTTACACACATGATATCATATATAAGCGAAAAAAATTTAATTTTAAATATTATGGTGGATAACATTATATATGTATGGACATATATGTTTGTATGTCGGCTCTTTATATGCAGAAAGCTATTGCATCTACTCTATAACTATATAAAATAAATCGATGCAGAAAAGAGTAAAATAAAGTCATATATTTTTCTTATGTTATAAAATTAACAAAAGAAATTTATATATATTTTTTTTTTAAAGTAAAAAAGTGGCTTTTAAGTGGCCAGCAATAAACTATGAAGTCCACAAAAAATATGTACTTAAAAATAGTAATTATATCTATACATATAAATAAAATTGGAGTGTCTGTTTGTATTATTGAAATAACCGGTTTATACTACATGTATGAATATAAATACGGTACATACACCAAAATAACATTTTTTTACAATTTTTGTCTGTCTGTCTGTTTGGTCGGGCTAATCTCTGAAATGGCTGGACCAATTTTGATGGGACTTTTATTGTCAGGTAGCTGATGTAATAAGGAGTTAGGCTACTTTTATTTTAGAAAATTAAAGTTAAATTCCACGAGGACAAAGTCGCGGGAACAGCTAGTAAAAAATAAAGCTTAAATAAATAAATACTCATCGCCGATTCTGAATCGACATTAAAACCTAAAACTGTCATGTCCAAGGTGGTACGACGGTAGCAATTATCGATTATATATAATCGATCACGAATATCGCTCTATTAATGGTATCGATGTCGATTTATGTAAAATATAGTGTATTTGATGATACGTGGGTGGGTTTGAATTACGACGGGGCCTATTATCAGATACGTGAGAATGACTAAAATACGAAAATTAAAGTGATGTGTATAGTGTAGGGCTAGAGGTAATCTTATATATAAAATTCTCGTGTCACAGTTTTCGTTCCCATACTCCTCCGAAACGGCTTGACCGATTCTCATGAAATTTTGTGAGCGTATTGAGTAGGTCTGAGAATCGGCCAACATCTATTTTTCATCCCCCTAAATGTTAGGGGTAGTCCACCCCTAAATTTTTTTTTATTTTAAGCCAAAAAAACGGTTGCCGGGACAGCTAGTAATCTATAGTTTTTATGAATATTATTTAGTTACTTGACCATTTGTGTATATAATATTTTTCTAATATATTAGTGCCAGTTGGTAGTTTGTATTCACACATTTAACTTAAAAATGTAAAGTTACAACAATTATTTAAACTCGTTCTTCTTGTGATGAGACAGCTTTCTGAATGAGCGGTAGATTAAAAAAAGGAAATAAATATTAAAAAATACTGAAATTTAAGTTTAATTGTATAAAGAATTTTCTATTACATTATAAATTAATAATCTACATAACTGCGAATATTATATTTGAAAACTAAGGCAGATATTGCAAAAGCTTTCTACGCCCCAGTTTCACCTTTTTCAGCTGCCTAGAACTTGCTTTGTAAGCTCTGTTTAATTCGAAGGGTGCGATATGCGAGAGTGTAAGATATGGGCACACGATAACTTATTGATCTGGAATGGCGATGCATTAATGGTATCACAGGCACCATGATAACGTGATATTTGTGATGCTGTTCATGTATATAGGCGACAGTCCATTTACTATCAGGTGGACATAAATCACCTTCATGAAGGAGGACTACTGGCCGAAGGGGGTGGTCTATCGGCGCTACCGTGGCAGATTGCCGTCGTCAGTGCCGTGACCATAGAGACAATTTTATTTTACATATTTTATTATTATTTCTTATGTATGTTAGTCTATAAGGTATTTATAATATGGGCCATGTAGCCTGAATTAAATAAATAAATAAATATTGTTTCAAGGCACTAAGCAACTTGCTTTGTAAACTGTATACTGGTTGAAAGGTGGCAAAGCATAAATGATATCACGGGTGGCACATGGTAACGTATTCGTGATACTGTTCATGTATACCTATACCAAAATGTAAGCTTGTTTCCCATTTCAGGTACGAAAAAAAATTATCATACAAGAAAAGTATACTAATTATAATGAAATATATTTCGAGTGTTTTGAGAATACACGCTCACTATAGGAAGTTTGCGCTGTCAAGGTGATGTCAATGAACCATGACCTGATGCATAAATAAAATATCACAACTGCAATTAACCGACTTTGCCTATGTACGAGTATGTAGATTGTGAATTAATTTACAAAATTGCATGTTTTATATATTATTATTATTAATATATCTTTAATATTAGTCACTTATACATAAACGAAATGTCTCCTTTAGAAAGTTTACACTCCATTCTGATGAGATAAAAACCATCGCTCCTAAGAATATCCTTCAATTCTTGTCCCTCACGTGTCTAGGTAGGGAACTCTGAAAAAGGACGAGCACAATGGAAATATGTAGGTCTAATCACCTGAACCCCCCCCCCCCCCAGGGTTTGAGCTATTGATAGTTGAGGTTGATAAAAAAAATGACAGAGGGTGGTGTGGCCTTGTGATTTACAACCTCGACTTACGATCATTAGGTCGTGAATTCAAACAAAATCTGTTGTTATCCATGTCAACTGTTCCCAATTCGACAATTGACAATCCCTCTGAACGGGGGAAAGGGAATAAGGGTTAGTAATGTGGACTAATGACCCTATTGCTAGCCATATATTCATTAGTCCACATATATACATATGTATATACATACCATGACATGGTATATTACTAGCAATAAAGTCATTTTATACGTTGACCTTCATGCGATTCTCTTTGGAAACCATTTTGATAAATTCCTGGTGAATTTGTCACGATGGGCTAATTGGCCTGATCTCATACTCATCTTATCAACCTTCACTGGTGCCACGCCAGTGTAAATCGTTTAATAAAAAATAATACCTCTGACTACTGGAATTAAGTCATATTCTTTTAATAAACTAAATAAAATTTCTAAAGGAATATCTGAGGATACTTCTATATCCTCAATTTTTCCTTATAGCATTAGTTATATGCGAGTGAAAGTCTCGCCAAAACCAGTCCAGCCGTTTCAGAGATTAAAACAAAAAGACGGGCATTTTTTTTAATTGATTATCTATCAGTACCTTGTATAGATTCATATGCATTCATATGATTTTAAATTACAAACATACATTTTTTTCAATTTTATTTATTATTACAGGCAATTAGGCGTCAAATCAGATCTTTTTATAATAATGCTTCAGTTTGCACTGAACGTGTATACTTGCGGATGTCGGGTGTATATTAGTAGATTAATAAAAGTAAATGATATTTTTTTTGTACCATTGGGGACAAACGAGCTTTCAGCTCACCTGATGGTAAGTGATTACCGCCGCCCCCGAGAACCCGCATCACCAGGGGACTTGCAAGTGCGTTGCCGACTATTTAAGAAGGATTAAGCTCTTTTCATGAAGATTTCAATATTGTACTGGTCCTGAAATTCTAAATTGCAAGTGTATTGTCGACCTTTTAAAAAGTAAGCTCTTTGAAGGTTTCTATGTAATATCGGTTCGGAAATACCATTGTTGGAAGGTGATTCCACAATGTGGTTGTGGCAAAAAGTTTCTGGAAAAACTCACGGTGGAGGACCGACATTCATTCAGATGTTATTTTATCTTATATATATAAAATTCGCGTGTCACAACGTTAGTTACCATACTCCTCCGAAACGGCTTGATTGATTTTATATGCATATTCAGTAGGTCTGAGCATCGGCTACTGTCTCTTTTTCATACCCCTATATAATAAGGGTTGTCCATCCCTAACATTTATTTTTTTAAATGTGGCATTTAAAATACATAGGAGCTTAGATTTCACAATGTGGTTGTGGCAAAAATTTTTGGAAAAATTCACGGTGGAGGACCGATATTCATTCAAATGTTATTTTATCTTATATATAAAATTCTCATATAACAACTTTAGTTACCATACTCCTCCAATATGGCTTGATTGATTTTTATGAAATTTTATATGCGTATTCAGTACGTCTGAGAATCGGCTACTGTACATTATTTTTTATTTTTTGGCCAATATTTTTTTTTTAAATACATATTACATAGAACCCTGTGTTTTCACCATTCTACCATCAACCCCCCTTTTTATTAGCGATTTTAATTTATATGGCAAAACGTTTCCGGGGTCAGCTAGTATATAAATAAAATATCATTCCGGCACTCATTACCGTATGACACATGGTCAGTAACGGTTTATGAGATAAAACCAACAGAAATTAATCAACGGTTCATTGACCTGTTATGAGTACATTCATTTTTTTAAAACTCCGTATGACAAATTTATCTTTGTTATAGGTACATATCAGTTAGATTAATTGGAAATTTAAAGATTCTCTTTTTTCTTTGTATACATATAGGTATGTACAGGTTATATATCTTACTAATATATAATAATAATCTCAGGACATTGTCCTGAGATTATTGTATTTACGAAAAAAAATCTGTGTTTAAAAACACAGATTTTTTTTCGTAAATACACACATTATACATGAAAACAACTAGACTGATACAAACAATCATACTCATGAACAAACTTTTCTAGTTTGTACAGTGCGAGAAATCGAACCCGCGACCATCCGAAATAAGGCAGTATGCTAAACCGCTAGACCACCGAGGCCGACTAATTTTCGATCCCTCACACGACTTTAATATTTTGGAACAATTCACACAGCGCCATCTAGTCTCAACCTAAGCGGAGCTTATATTATGGGTACTAGACTCGTAAATACAAATGCTTGTACCGTCCGAGGACTCGAACCCGCTACCAACGGAAGTTAAGCGGTACATCACCGAGGCCCGAGGCATATCTTTTCTTTGTAACCTTATAATTAGCTAGTAAAGTATTTATATCTTAAAATGACATCATTCCATATAGAAATCATCACATAACATTTCCGGCGTTTTACCACGCATGCGCAGGTTTTAAACAAGGGTTTACAACAAATTGTAGTTAATCGTATAACAAATTAAACGTTGTGTATATAATTATGATATATGGACGATCATTTATAGTGATTAATACGAAATCAATCATAACAATAGGTGAATTTTATGGACTTGTAATCAGTATAATCATATTTAAGTTACGGTAACTGATTGAAGTTTGATTTACACTGTAACGTCTAGATATCTGTGATTGTTAACCTTCTACCATGGTTAAATATTGACTAAATTTATATGGAACTAAATCACATCATTTTAAGTGGTAGAGCAAGCTGTACGACCACATGTGTTTATTCAGCTCGATTGGGCCGCTCGAACCGGGAAATATCACAACTCGGCAGGAAATCGGCGTTAAACGTTATCGAGTTTCGCATGGTGAGTTGAGGTTCCGGACGCTCTTTTCCTCTCCCCTCTAACCCATTCCCATCCTTCCCCTACCCACCCCTTTCTTTCAATCAATAGGAGAATTTTATGGACTTGTAATGTGTGTAATCATATTTAAGTTATAGTAATTAATTGAAATTTTATTTCGTGCTGGCCGCTGACCCCGGGAGTCGGAAGGCGCGTCGGCAGGCACCGAGTCGCTGGTACGCCCGGATATCAATCTATCCTCCTCGAGGGGAGAGAGTGCCCTTTGCAAAGCACTCCCTACCTGAAGGGCCTCAATCAACGCTGCGGGCGCGTTGCGGGTGAAGGACCAGGTGCCTTATAACAGGCACCACGATGAGTCGTCCTGACAAGGACGTTGGGTGAAGCGATGGACGGCGACGATACGATGGTGACACGGCGATGACACGATGCGTGAAGACGGCGATTATGGATGGGTTGTGAATGAAACGATGATAAATTCTTGATTTTCAGGATACAGGGGCGACATTTCTTCTGAAACGTCTAGAAATGAGTGATTCCTAACCTTCTACCTTAGTAAGGTATTGATTAAATTTATTTAGAACCACATTAAATCAAATCAAATCAAAAATCATTTATACATGTAGGATATTTTAGCCGCTTATGAACGTCAAGTTTTTTTATGAGACACACTTACGTGTGAGAATATGGGAGCATAAAAAAATCGGACGTAAAACAGGAATCGAACGTAGTACGTTTGATTCCTCGCATGGTACGAATATTTGTATTCATAAGTATGATTGTTTGTATCCGTCTGTGTGTTTTCTATGTATATTATGTATGTATTTATAAACAAATTGTAACTATGTAAATATATCACTAGTCTAGTACCCATAGCAGCTCTGATTAACTCCAGACAATTGACAACAGTCCCTGTCCCTTACACAGCTCTATGTTATCTGTACATGGTAGTACCCATAACATAAGCTCTACATAACTTGGGACTAGATGGCGCTGTCTGAATTGTCCAGGGATATTATTATATATATAAAATAAAATGTAATGTAAAATAAAAACTTTTTGAAGAATGTCAGAAATATCAGAATTGTCTGCGACATGTGACCATCCAACAAGAGTTCATTCAGCTGCTGTTACTGACGGGTAAGGCCGAAACTGATCAGTCTGTTAAGACTATATCGATTTTGAATCAAAGCCTGTCAGTTCTAATTATTGATGAAATAAATAATGGCATCAATAGCACTTCTTGCATACAGCTTCGTAATTTTAAAAATCTATAACTTATTCATATTCCCATAAAGTTAATATTACAATAGCGAAGTATGGTTCCATTGTTGAATATTAGCATTATTTTAAATCTTATTACAATAGTGTTAAGACACATCAGAGTTGGAGTAATTTGGTCATGTCAGTACAGTCAGTCAAAACAATTGCATGTGACTTCGATAACCTCAGCCGCCAATACGATCACGTTTTTTTAATGCATTAAATATTAATGATCGTTAAACTTTATAGATAACTTGAATGGTTATAATGCGATGAGTTATGGGCTATTATGTGTTTATATTAACACGACATCTCAAATAAACCTCAATAAATTTTGTTTTCATACATTAAAAACCGGACGACTACTAAAAATACTTAAATACATTTGTTTTTGTAAATATACATAAAGAAAACACCCAGACCAATACAAAGAATGATACGCATGAATACAATGTACCGTGCGAGGAATCGAATCCGCGACCTTCGGAAATAAGACGGTGTGCTAAACCGCGAGACCACCGAGGTTGTCAAAGCTAACAAAGCAAAGGGAAGGGCGGCAAAAATAGGTAAAATAGGAGTTATATCTGTTACAGAACTAATTCTCGCTAGAGTAGACGTGTTCTAGAGTGGAGACAACGAATTGGCAAGCGTAGTGTAGGACGCCCCGCATCTAGATGGAACTACGACATACGTAGGGTTGCGGATAGTAACTGGAAGAGAAGGGCTGAAGATCGGACCCAGTGGTGTGCCTTGGGTGAGGCCTATGTCCAGCAGTAGACTCGTGATGATGCTGTATTCACGCAGACGACTTATTCCAAGTCTTACGACTCGGATGACACCTAAACTAAAGAATGTATGATCACAGATAAGAGAATATTATGATTAATACCAGCCATCGTTTCTTGTACAATTATTGATCACCTACACCAAAGATTTTTATTTAAGTGACTTTTTTCAAACGACTTTAAAAGGTTCTCGACCGGAGGTGCTATTTTTGTACGTTTTTGCGATATTTCACTTTATTTTGTAATGTATATATATTAATAATTTGACGGTGTCGATGGTCTAGCGGTTAAGTACACTATCTAACTTTCGATGGACGCAGGTTATATTCCTCGCAAAGTACAAACATTTGTATTCGTAAATATGATTTTTTGTATTCATCTGGGTGTTTTCTATGTATATTATGTACATATTTAAAAAAAATGTGTTTAATATATTTGTATTAGTAACACAGGCTCTGCTTAGCTTAGGGCTAAATGGCTTGTTGTGTGGAATAGATAGGAAATAATCTGTATTCAAATAAATAGTTTTAAAGATTTTTTAAGGGTTAATTTTTTATTCTATAGTCACTTTCATAATGTGATCGAAGTTGGTATACCTATGTGAAACAGAAAAGATAATATTATGAAGATTATGTAGGTGACTAAAAATTAAAGTTTGAAAGATGGTGAATAGAATAGAATAGAATAGAAAATCATTATTCATCAAACTTACATTGAAGCACTTTTGAATAGTCATAACATTTTTTTTTAATCTACCGCTCATTCGGAATGCTGTCTCATCACAAGAAGAACAAGCAAGAAACTTGTGTTTCTTTTCTCTTTTAAATAATTTATTCTTACTTACAATTTAAGTTTAAGTGTGTGAATACAAACTACCGATTAGCATTAATTCAATGAAATAATAAAATAGAAAAAACATTCAATACACAACAACTGGTTAAACAATTTATAAGAGAAAATAAGTCATAGTGATTAGAGCTGACCAGTCCACACAAGCAGCACCCGTTCACGAGTATGACGGATGAGCCAGCCACCACTGCGCTCGAACATATTTTAGGGAGCCCAATGACCCGGCCCACCACGCCGCCACAAGTCTGGACATTTTAGTGAGCATGACTACTCAAAACACCAGACCACGTCATAGCTACACACAATGGTTTAACAGCCTATTAAAAGACGCATGTATTATACTTAAATTTGATGCGAAGAATTTTCCTAGTAGCTTAAGGAAATATCACCCCTTTTTTCTGACATCATACTTGAAAAATAATTACTAACATATTAGTCCAAGAGCCCACGACTGCCAGACATACGTCATTTTAGTAAACGTAAAAGTTCTTGTATGTGTGTCCCCAACACAGGTAAGAACGATCCTCAAATATGAAACCTGGATCGTGGTTCCTTTGGCAGGAAACAGGTAACAAAGGTGTAAAAAATTTCATATCAAATTCGTTATTTTAAGATGCTCCATTTTTTCACATCATCATGTTTGGGGATCGTTCTTACCTGTGTTGGGGACACACATACAAGAACTTTCACGTTTACAAAAATGACGTATGTCTGGCCGTCGTGGGCTCGGTTGTTAGAATGAGCAGAGATATTTATTTGTAATGGCATAGTTTTGCGATTTACGATTTTCTTATGACTCGTTTCCTGTTCTAACATTCAATCTCAGTGTAATGCATATACTTTATGACGGTGACAAGTTCGTCTTTCAATTTTTATAACTACACACTAAAGCAACAGACGTAGAGAAATGGTCAGCGATATAGCATCGCCATTTTCGTCGCAATTGCAGTCCAAAAATGGCGACCAAAAATTTTATATGACTTTTACTTTTTCTCAATGTCGTAACTGTTAACTTGAGGCACGAACTGAATTAAACAAATAAACATTAGATAGAATAAGTAACAATTTGAAAAATACACATGGGGAACTTAGTTTATTTTTAATGGATGATTAAGGAATCATCACCACCGTGAGCTAACGGTTTACACTGGCGATGCCCCAGTGGAAAGATAAGATGAGCATGAGATCAGGTCAGTTAGCTCATCGTGACAAATTTACCTGGGATTTATCAAGTTGGTTTCCAGGGGGCCGCGTGGAGGCCAAATAACATGGTACAGTTACTAATGGAGTCATCAGTACACATTACTAACTATCCCCGTCTCCCCTGGGGAACTTAGTTGTACAAATACATGTTGGAACAATTTAAGAATCGGACGTTTATAGCTCGAGCATGAATAATTCATCATTATCATCGCAGCCCGGAAGACGTCCCCTGCTGGACATAGGCCTCCCCCAAAGATCTCCACGACGATCGATCCTGCACTGCTCGTATCCAATGCCTTCCAGCGATCTTGAACAGATCGTCGGTCCACTTTGCTGAAGGCCTTCCCACGCTGCGTTTTCCGGTCCGTGGGCGCCACTCAAGGACTTTACTGCCCCAACGGCCATCTGTCCTACGAGCTATGTGCCCTGCTCATTGCCACTTTAGAGTCGCAATTTAATAATTTATTAAGAATAATTACTTTAATTATTTAAGCACAGATTTATTCTAGGCTCTAATGGCAGTTTCATGTCATTCACCACTATATATTCTTTCAATTACGCTTGAAAGGCTATCTTGGACCATTAAAATACTTCGAAAAAAACGATATCTAGTCAAACTAATCTGAGATTTGGCAGTTGGCTTGTCGTTACTTTGGTATCCAATATATCCAGCAAAGTGTGGGTATACCAAGTATTGCATTCTCCACAACGTTGACAATCAACAGTTCCGACTATCCAAACTGGGGTAACGTACCGAGAAGGTATAATTTGTATTTTATTATTAAAATGACTAGCTGCTGTTGTAATCACTGTTTTGTTCAATAAAACACGCGATGGCCAATTATGAAAGTTTACATAACCACAGTTGCACTTTGAAGAGCTGTCAGTTTAAGCAATTACACAGTTCAACTTGTATAGTCTTTATGTTTTAATAGTAGTCCAGCTACTTGTAATTTTGTAATACATTAATTTAATGGAAAGCGCTATTCAATTCGAAAGACATTGGGTGGCATCATATCGGTTGGCCAAGCCGAAGCAGATATCATGAGGGATGTCACAGGCGTTACACGATGATGTAGGTTGTGTTTTTTTATTGGGTTATTTGTGCTATTGTCAGGTTCATGAACCTGTAGCACTGCGACCTATATAGATCTATTGTGCTCGCCCTTTTTAAAGTTCGCTACCTAGACCCGTCAGGGACAAGAATTGAAGGATATTCTTAGGAGCGATGGTTTTTATTTTCTCAGGTAAGAGTGTAAACTTTCCAAAGGAGATATTTCGTTTATGCATGAGTGGCCTACAACCACATAGGATATGGAGAAAACCAGCAAAAGCTGAGAAAAAAAAATATTATTCTATTTATTGGCAATAATAGTACAGTGATACAGTTACATGATTATACATAATATTTATAATAATTGGCAATAGGTACAAACTCAGCTGCGGCTGGACTGATGGGCGTCCAGCGCTGGTTTTCAGTTTGTACGTATGCAGGTGTACCTAATCATAGGTGCTAGACATCGACCATAATATAATGAAATAAAATTTTGAAAAATAAGTTTATTTGGTACACATAACAATAACAAAAATAATTTTTAAATTATAAATAACTTATTGGATCTTTCTGGTACCAAAGAGGTCTCCGCTCAGCATATGTCGTGACGGGGTGCCACGACGCTGGTGTTGCAATATGCTGATATTCTATTATATATTTATTACATAATTAAATACATAAATAAAGGTTATTTTTAAATTTTGTTGCTTATTTATACTTTATTACTGGTATTAAAACCTATACGGATAGAACATATATATATACAAACACATTTACAGTATAACAAAGAAAGTTCAATTAACTTATATATTTAATCCTAATTACAATTAGGAATATTGATTGATTTCACTTATAACTAAGTCTAGACTGTCCACCTGACATCCTGTGTTCTCGTACCTCTTGGATGCCGTTCTTTTGAGTCATCAACTGTTGGAAAGTATTTGGACACACTTTCCAAGAACAGTCCCTGTATTCATGCCGATTGTGTAACTATAAGTAGGCAGTTGTAGTAAGGGCCTTGTATCCGTAAGAAACGTAATATAGATGAGTATTCCATCAGAATTGCCTTGTCTTAATCCCATTATTTGGGGTCGGCGCAGTATGTCATTCTCTTCCATTGATTTTTTTTTTATATCACTTAGGTGGCAAACAAGCGTACGGCCCATCTGATGGTAAACGGTTACCGCAGCCTATGGACATCAGAAATACTTTTATTTTAGACACCAAATAAACTAAACTGGCATTTCAACAAATTACTATAAACGTTATGTTGCCAACCCTTAAGAAACCTTAAAATACCCATTTTGAAAAACCCCATGCTGTAGTCTCTCGAGAAAACCTCGGCAGGTAGTTCATTCCACAATCTAAGTGTACGCCGGAGGTATCTCCTCTGAAACCGCACTGTCCGAGTCCACTTAGGTTGCAGCGTGTGGGGATGAATTCCCTGTCGATGGCGAGCGGTGCGATGAATATCAGATGATAAAAGGTAGCCGTAGGCATCATGTCAAACAATTCATCAGAACACAACTGATCTCTATCATCCGTCATATCTGATCGTACTCTCCTTTTATTTATATCATCTTTCTCACAATCGTTTCATCTTTTTTTAGGGCGTCGCGTCGTCTCCCTTTCCATTCTCATTCCACCCTTACCAGATGAGTATTCCAATGGAATAAATGAATAAAATTAATAATTGCTTTTTTTACAAATAGCTATATATTTGTTGTCATCACAAATATAAGTGTCACGTTACGTGTATAATAATGATAATAATTTGTTTTTGTAAAAATAATAATAATAATAAACCCCAGCAAAAAGGCTGAGAAAGCAAAACACACAAATAATAATAATCTCAGAACAATTCACACAGCGTCATCTAGACCCAAGTTAAGCTAGATAAAGCTTGTGTTATGGGCTTTTATAAATATATACATATTATACATAGAAAACACCCAGGCTGATACAAACAATCATACTCATGAATACAAATGTTTGTGCCATGCGAGGAATCGAACCCGCGACCATCCGTCGTAAAGCGGTGTGCTAACCGCTATACCACCGAGGTCGTCAAAGTAAATATTTAATTATTTATATCAGTTGTCTAATACCTATGGTGGCGCAGTATGAATTGTCCAGAGTTATTATATTATCCCATCTATTACTTATTATGATGTAATGTAATGATAGACCAATAATACATGTAATTTTCCCATTGACGAAACCTACGACCGCGTCTTATAATTAATTGAGGCGAACTTGATCCAATTATGTGTATATAAAAAAAAGATGAAACAAAAAATTATGAATGCATATAAAAAGCTGTCAAGTGTGATTAATTCATATGCGAAGGGTTCAGGAATTTTAATAAATAAAGTGAATAAAAAATATTAGTTGGTACTGATTTTTCTCAGTGGTGTAGCGGTTTAGAACTCCGCTTTATTTCTCATAGTCGCAGGTTCGATTTAGCGAAATGTGGTCACGTCAATTATTGCACCTATGTCAACGAGGGAAGAGTAATATGGATTAGTAACCCCATAGCAAGCTATGAACTATGTCAGGTTGTCCTTCACGTAGTTCCCCCTGGAAACCATCATGATAAATTCCTGGTGATTTTGTTACGATGGGTTAACTGATCTGACCTTATGCTTATTCTATCATCCTCCACTGATGCCCCGCCAGCGTAGACCGTTAATGCACTATTTTTGTTTGTTTGTTTCTATTCTATATGTTTATCATACGGAATCCTAAGCTTTGTTGAACCGGTTGTGCGCCAGCGCAGGGTCGTCGACCGGAAAGTGTTACCAAAAGCCGATTGTTATCATGTCAGGCGTCTAGGTTATGTCGTAACCGAGTTTACGAGGTTGTGCATTCGACCCTACCGAATCAACATTGTTAGTATTGATGTACCGAGGTACACTTTTTAAGAAGTGATCTGCTTGTTATGCTACCTTTATATCATCTGTTTCAGCCGTCAAGCAGCCTTTTTCGACCTTTTTATGCAGTTATTTTTTTGGAAATACTTTCTTTCCAAAGGTTCTCTGGTAGTGATTGCATTAGCTATAAGATCGACTTTTGTTTACTTAGTTTTATTATTTAATGTTTAATTTTGTACATATTCTTTCATGGTAGTTGTTATAAAGTGTTATAGAAAAATGTGCTTTGGTTTTGGCTTTCAGAGCATATCTCACCCTTCAGGTGAGATATGCTCTGAAACTTTATTAATATTAATTTCTTTTTCCTTGTGGATGGTAATGGAATGGTGCTTCCACCTGTACTAACGGTTTACGCTGGCGGAACAATGTGTTAAAATTCCTATAAAAATTTAGGGGCTGAAAATTATTTAGTAAAATTATTTAGGGGTGGGTCACCTTTATCATTAAGGGGTTTGAAAAATAGATGTTGGCCGATTCTCATCCCTACCCGATATGCGCTCAAAATTCCACAAAAATCAGTCAAGCTGTTTCGGAGTTGTTTGATAACAAACACTGCGACGCGAGAATTTAATGTATTAGATATTTTTTGACTATATACTCGATACTTGAACTCAAACGTCCAATGAATAAATATTATATCAAAGTCGATAGTTTGCAAAGATAACATTCTTATAAAGAATAAGAATGATATCATATACGATTCTTTACGGATCACGTATCATCATCACCATATATGATAAAGGATTTCACCAAAGTAATGACTCAACACACAAGTTTCTTGCTTATTCTTCTTGTGATGAGACAGCTTTCCGAATAAGCGGTAGATTTAAAAAAATGTTGACTATTCAAAAGTGCTTAAATTAAGTTTATTTAAATAAATGATTTTCTATTCTATTCTACTCTATAAGTAATCTATAATCTATAAGGTAATTTAGTAAATATATATAGCAAATGTTTATATATAAAAATTACGTGTCACCTTGCTTGTCCGCGATGGACTCCTAAACTACTGAACCGATTGTAAAATTGATTTGCACATTGTGTGCAATTTGATCCAACTTGAAAGATAGGATAGCTTACATCTCAATTTATAGTCACAATATTATTTTGTTCAAGAACTTTAGCCACAGCAACCACGCGTTCTGCCAATGTTTATATAATTTTGGTAAACTCTTAATTTTTTTACTTATGAATAAAAAAAATCTGTCAGCTAAAAACCTCCTCTATCATATCATATATTTGTATTAAAACCCATTTTAGATTTTAGGAAGTGGAAGAATATATCTTTGTAATCGTTCCTGATTAGTCAGAATTAATAACAAGCTCTGATAATCCTATTAACACAGACATAAATATAAATTTGGATTGTTTTTGTACCAGCATTTGAGGATACAGAGATAATACTGGCTTTAACTCGTGACTTCGTCTGGTTGTCATATATGACCGAGATAAAAGATATAGTACTTTACTCACCAGAGTTCGTACAAAGTACTTCTACCTCGGTAAATGTAAGAATGTTTATAACTGAACGTATATATCAAAATATTTTTGTAAATATTTTGTAATTGTCAAATATTTTTGTAAATATTTTGTAATCAAAATATTTCGTATATTGGATTTTTAATACTAAAATTTACACATTTCCGTTCGTATTTTATAAACATTTGCATTTATTTCATTCTCTTTTATCATTTTAGTATATTTATTTATTTAAACAATAAACACATACATGAGTAACAAACTGACTAATATCCTTTTGCATTATTAAATTCAGTAAATATTACAGTAAAAAATAAATAAATGAAATGAATGACGAAAAAAGAAATGGATGCATCGTGTGAAAGATGACATGGTAAGAAAGAGTAAATAATGTGATGACTGCGAACAGAGATGAATGGAAGAGAAAAACAGATTACACCGACCCCAAATAAATTGGATAAGGAAGAAGCAGATGATGAGTTAATGTTATAGTAAAATGAATTTCTGGATGATGAAGAAAATTATGTATGTATGTTTAAAAAATATATTTTTGGTAAAAACATAATTACTGCTTTTTGGAAAATCTATGTACTTGTATCAGTTATCTAGTACCCGTAACACAAGCTTTAAATAGCTTAACTTGGGTATAGATGGCGCTGTGCGAATTGTCCAGAGATTATTATTATTATTATTACCTTTTATCTCCCCTTTCAAGACCTTGCAACCTTTTTTTCGCTTTAAAAATTATTGTTCATTAATTTGCCTGTGTCCTTTCTCAGGGTCTAGACTACCTGTATACCGAATTCCATTTAAATCGGTTCAGTAGTTTTGGCGTGAAAGCGCGACAGACAGACAGAGTTACTTTCGTATTTATAATATATATAGTAAGGATAAATATTTTTATACATGATTATGAAAATTATATAGTCATTAGACAATCACTTATGGTCAGTCGGTTATCACGAGTCAGAATATATGTTGACGATAATAATGATTTCAATACAATAGACAAATTAGCTTAATAAAAAATTGTTTATAACAATACGTGATAAGCTTCTTAAGTAGCTCTTTGCAGTTATTAAGGATAGAGTACAACATACATTTTATTATTACAGAATGGTCTGTTTATCTGTTTATAATCTTTTGACGAGGGTGAACGAATTTCAATGGGACATGATGATAACTTTTATGATGATAAATTTTATCATGATGAACCCTATTTCACAGATTATTTTTTTAATGTTTGCAAACCCAGTCGCGGGTAACTACTAATTATTTATGTGATAAAAAAAATAATAAAAAAAAAAACTAATAAAAAAATATTTCTGGAACGCTTCTTAAGTAGATGTTTGCAGTTATTAAGGATAGAGTACAATATCACTTTCATTATTACAGAATGATCTGTTTATCTGTTTATCACCTTTTTACGAGTATATGGTTGAGCGTATTTAAGATGGACATGATGATACATTTTATCATGATAGCAGGTAAAGGCTATTTATTTCAAAAAATAATACTGGAGGGGGTGAAATACGGGATGAACCCTATTTCACCCCTTCCATTACATACATCTAAGTATAAGAATGTGACATTTTGAATAAAAATTTATATTGAAGGGTCTGTGTATTTGATATATTATATCTTAATATATAAGGTATATTTGTTATACCATTTTTATATTGTTGCACATCGTCCTTAGGCTAGATTATATTATTTTAATAAATAATCTGAAATCTGAAGTAGGGGTTGAATAGTGTATTAGTGAATGTATAACATTTGCTAGCACATTTTCAACGTTGGTCCGCTGTAGATGTTGCACAACGTCCTATAGGCTATCTATTACTTTAAAAAAATCTGCAAGGTCAACCTGACAAGGTACATTGCTAGCAATTGGATGAAATACGGGTTGAAAGTACGCTATCGAATGTACAATATACGCTAGTACACTTTCAACTATGTTGAATTTGTTACGATGGGCTAACTAGCGGACCTCATGCTTTTTTAATATTGTGGAAAAATCTTCAAAAGACCATGCCTCATCAGAGGGTGATAAGGTATTATGTGTTGGATGGTGTACTTTTCCATGAGCATCATTGCCAACAAATGACATCGCAAGATCGATGTTTTATTTATTTATTTATTTATTTTAGCATTATATTCTATGTGTACGACCGCGTTTATTAATTAATAATTATAATAACAATAGCTGATATATATATATATATATATATATATATATATATATATATATAATCGAAAACAACAATACTATTCTATTCACACACTTAAACTTAAATTGTCCACAAAAGTAAGAATGAAATTATTTAAAAGTGCTTTTGGGAGCAACACACAAGCTCACGACGTTTATTAATTAATGTTTTCCTGGTCGTTCTTCTTGTGATGAGACAGTTTTCTTATGAATGAGCAGTTGATTAAAAAAATGTTATGACTATTCAAAAGTGCTTAAATTGCCTCATGCGTTGTTCTGAGGACTAAGAATCATGTAATCCCAAAGCATGTGGCATTGGAATTACTTATGGGGAAATTGGACGTAAAGTTAGTTTTTTTATGATGGCAAACAATAATACTATCTGATGGTAAACGGCTACCGTAGCATGGACGCCTGACACACGAGTGGCGATACGTACGCATTAAGAAACCTTAATGTACCCTTCTTGAAAAACCTCATGTTGTAGTTTCGCGAGAAAACTTCGTCAGGTAGTTCAATCCACAATCAAAGTGTACGCGGGAGGAAGTAGGTGTGTGAAACGCAACTCTACAGATCGGTCCGATCTATCGGCTGATAAATCGTGTAGTCCATAACGTCTTTATTATTAATATTACTAACTGAAGGCTGATTGACATGCCTTCCTTTATGTACTTATTATGTTCTAATCTCGAATTAATTTGTTTTTATGATGTAATGTATGATCCATAGTAAAACCCACATGCGTGCTGGAACTAAATTATAGTTATTGAACATATGTACTATAAAACATTTAGTATTAATGATACTGTAAATAGGCCATAATTATGTAGGTAGAGGTTTTTTTTATCAATACTATTATTATTAGGAGGATTTTTATAAATGTTTGTTTCATCATCATCATTATTATTCCACGACGATCGGTCCTGCGTTGCTCGCATCCAATGCCTTTTTTTAAATGTTTGTTTATAATGCCCCAACGCCCATCTGTCCTAAATTCAATAATTATATGACTATTTGAAACACATATAGATAAAATCACGTCTCTGCGTAAGCTGGCAACACACATTGGTCGTAAACCTTCGTCTTGAGACACTGCGGAAATTTGGATGAAATTCGGAGCTTCCCGAACGCTGCCCATCCGAGTTGGATTCGACGATTGACCTCTTTCTCGAAATTGGATCTACCTAGCTGGATAGTTAGAATGTTTGTTTATAATAGTTAAATTCAATAATTATATGACTATTTGAAACACATATAGATAAAAAGCGGCTGATTTTAAATCTGTTTTTTAGCTTGATTTTAAATCTGTTTTTTATCGCCTGAAATAAAGCAGTGAAATTATAGGATATGGAAGCATCGTACATATGTATATATGTATGTTTTGTGTGTATTTGAAATATGTAATTTACTTAGAATGTAGTTATTTTAACATCAGTTCTCACTATGTTGTTTATTATTGTTATAGCTCGAGCAGACTCAAGTCCAATCACTCCTCTCCATCCTAAGGTTTCCTGGAAGACTAGGTACTGTTCATGTACGCCATGGTTACCATTTACCATCAAGTGGGCAATTAATTTGTTTAGTATTCCCTCTACTCCTCAACAGACCAGTTATAGCAACGGAGGAGGTAAAGCATACCAAACAAACATACACACCAACAAATAAAAATAGTACTTTTAAAAATAATAATATCTCGGTTCTTACAGTGTCACCTAGTCCTAAGCAAGGCTAGTGTTATGGGTACTAGACAACTGATAAAAATACACAGATACATTTTTCTATAAATATTATATTATATAACATAGAAAACACCCATTTCAAATGACCATACTCATGAATATAAATCTTTGCACGGTGTGGAGAATCGAACCCGCCACCATCGGAAATAAAGCGGCGTTCCAAACCACTAGACCCCCGAAGTCGTCTTCCTTTTACATTTATTCGTATTGAATCTAATGATATAAATGTTTTTATCGAACCGGCGACCATCGGAAATAAAGAGCGGTGCTAAACCACTCGACCACAGCGGTCGAATTTTGCATTTATTCGTATTGAAAGTAATCAAATTCTAACAGATGTTGAATTATGAAACATGTCTGCATATTGACATAGAGTCTATTGTTTGAGTATAATACTGGTAAAGCGATGATACAATTGGCATCTTGTAACGTTTTATGAAATGTAATTGTAATATACACTTCGTAAAATCTGTTGAAAGATGAGATTTCAGACTGTAGTTACTGCCAAACTAATATCTACACCGATTTTATAAAGAGTAATTATTTAATTAAAAATATTTACTAATATTTACTTCAAAAATGTATGTACCATGAGTTTTACGCAACAACATATTATGTATATATTATAATGCCCTATTTACACTCAGCACTCGGGCTGAGTGTAAATAGGGCAGGGAAGTGAGTAGGACTGGAAACACTTCCCATGCCATTGACGCTGCTACTCGCGCTGCCCGGCGCTCCCTTGATGGTCGGTTTTTGTGCGCGAGTCGTGGGACTAGCAGCGCGAGTGGCAGGGGAAGCGGCTGAATGTAAACGTAGCAAATATAATATGTAATTCTACTTCAAAAAATATGTATCATGAATTATTGTATAATAATAATAATCTCAAGACAATTCACACAGCGCCATCTAGACCCAAGTTAAGCTAGCTAAAGCTTGTGTTATGGGTACTAGACAACTGATACAAATACATACATTTTTTTTTTCGAAAATACATACATATTATACATAGAAAACACCCAGACCGATACAAACAATCATACTCATGAATACAAATGTTTGTGCCGTGCGAGGAATCGAACATGCGACCATCGGACGTAAAGCGGTTTTTTATATGCGACAACATATGTATATATTATATTTAAGGTTATGTCACTATAACAGAATAGAATAGAATAGAATAGAAAATCATTTATTCAAATAAACTCACACTGAAGCACTTTTGAATAGTCATTACATTTTTTAATCTACCGCTCGTTCGGAAAGCTGTCTCATCACAAGAAGAACGAGCAAGAAACTTGCGTGTTGCTCTTTTAAATAATTTTATTATTACTTTACATTTTTTAAGTTTAAGTGTGTGAATACAAACCACCAATTAGCACTAATTCTATTAAATACTCAAATAGAAATAATATTGAATATATAACCAACTGGTATAATTACAATTAATTATACTACTATAACCATTTTTTATTATATTTTCTTTTAAAATAATAAAACTGTTCGCGGCTTCAATTTAATATGTAATGCCTTAAAAGGCAATAGTTCTGTAATTGCCTTGCCATAATCATTTCACCCTTAAATCGATTATTAGGCTAGATGGCCTATATTATAAATACCTTAAAGACTAACATACGTAAGAAATAATACTAAAATATAAATTCAAATTGTCTGTATGGTCACGGCACTGACGACGGCAATATGCCACGGTGGCCGACGCACCACCCCCTTCGGCCAGTAGTCTCGATTCCAGCTGCGTCACCCTCAATGTCAGGTTACTTTTGGTCCGGATATAGTCGACAATATATATATATATATGTATACATATATATACGGCTGAACTAGTACCTACTAGTAGTAGTATACCGGTAAATATTATAGATAGATATATATACATATATAGCTAGATAGACTACTAGTAGGTACTAACTCAGTCATCTAGTTCAAAGCCAAGATATTTTTCTGTAACTACATACGTAATATATATACAAGAAAACATATATATCGATACAACTTTCATACTCAAGAATACAAACATTTCTTTGGTGCGCAAATTCCAACCCGCGACCTTCGGTGGTAAGGCGGTGCGCTAGACCGCTAGATCATCGAGGTCATCACAGGTATCATATAATTGAAATAATGACAGTCAACTTGTCGATTAAAAAAGGAATGCTAAAAATCGGTTCAGTCAATTGACGGTGTTGTCGTGCAATCTAGGTGCACGCGAAATATTGCAGTTCCTGGGAACGTGTGCAAAAATTAGTTTTCGAGAACAATACCTAGATATACATACACTACACAAAAAAAACCGAATGAAATGCTTCAAACAAACAAACATAATTAATCCCACTTCCCACAACGCAAGAAACGTTGTGAATACACGCGTGTTGCGTGGATGACGCAAAAAAATCACGTTTACCGAGTTTAGGCGTTTAACTGTGACAGACGTACGGAATTTATAATTATCGATTTCCGTTTCCCTGTGAGGGAATCGTGATTTTAATATCAATGTTTACCTACACAACAAAATTATACTAATACTATCTGAACCCGCGGCTTCACCCGGATGTACTGTAAAGTTTCTTCAACATTCGTTCAGTAGTTTTTGAGTGAAAGACTAAACAAACATCCATACTTACAAACTTTCGCGTTTATAGTATTATTTAGATAAAGACTAGCTGAGCCCACAAACGTTGTTTTGCCGTTTAAATTAAAATAGCTATTAAACTACCTATTATTAGGGGTTGGTGATAGAAGGGTGAAGATTTAGGGTTTTATGCATTTTAATGACATATTACAATAAAATAAGAATTTGGTCCAATAAATAAAATATAGTAGTGTAAGATTTATATAATTGTATATGCATATTGATAAATCTAATCCTCCAAATAAAGATGGGTGACACTGCATGTTGTCAACTCACCCGGGCCGGCCAGCGGTGGTTCTGGGCCAGACGGATAAGGTCTGCCTCGGTGTCACTGTTAGGCAAATTGTAACATCTCGGCTGGAGTTGTACAAAAATGGAAATTAAATAAATATTATAATATTAAAGTAAATTAAAAAAGGCACGGACGAATATGTCTGTGGAAAAATGTATTTAAATACAAAAAAAAAAAAAATTAAATGTTAGGGGTGGACAGCACTAATCACTTAGGGGTACGAAAAATAAATAGTTGCCAATTCACAGACCTACTAAATATTCATATAAAATTTTATAAAAATTGGTCAAGGCGTTTCGGTGGAGTATGGTAACTAATATTGTGACACGTGAATTTTATAAAGAGGTCAAGTTTGTCAGGTTGTAGGATGTAGGACCTGCTGAACCGATTTTGCATATTCTTTTAGTATACAATGCCTATTTATCTAGAAATGTTATAAGCTATATACCATCACGCTACGACCAATAGGAGCCGGGCTGCAATGAACAATGTTGCAAAAACGGGAAAAAATAAACACAGAAGAAGTTTTTTTTATTAAAGGTTATGGAATGTTACTCCTGCCTGCTCTAACACTGGCAGGACACCAGTGGAGGATGATAAGATGGTCAGGTTAGTTAGCCCATCGTAGCAAATTCACCAGTGATCTATTACGATGGTTTTCTGGTGGAACCGCGTGGAGATGTAAATTAAATATTGTAATGGGTGAAAACTGTGATTGGTACAGTTTATGCTGTAAATAATATAAATGACGTAGTGGAGTAACTTGAAACAGTCATGCTCGCTATAAAGTTCAAACTTGTGGCGGCGTGGTGGGCCGGGTCGATGTGCTCCCTCTAATATGGTTGAGTGCAATGATGGCTGGCTCATCCGTCATACTCGTGTACGGGTGCTGCTTGTGGGGACTGGTCTGTTCAGGTTGCGAACACTGATTAGATTTTTTGATTTTTTTTTATACAGCATATGCTGGTGGTCACTCTATTCTCCCAAATTTGAATTTAAATGAAATAGTATTATTGTAAATATGTACAACATTAAAAAAAATACGAGCTGAGTTTCTTGTCAGTTCTTCTCGTCTCGAAATCATTCCGAACTGACGGTAGATTTGACATATCATAAGAGTCTGTAATAGACCTACTATATGAATAAAGATATTTTGAATTTGAATTTGAATTAGATGAACCTGAAATGGTACATTGCTAGTAATGGTCCACATTAATAGCAATCCCTTCCCCCTACGCAGACGAAGTTGCGCGTGTCAGTTTGTATGTTTGCTATTTGAAGAAGAAAGAAGAAAGAAGAAAGATTCTTATATATATATATATATATGTATGTTTGCTATTCTTATCTAACAAAATATACAAACTCTGGTAAAAGATTCTGGTAAAAAGTGCGGTGTAGATCCGTCATTCATATAGATCAGTCATTCCCAAAGTGTCTATATCGACGCCTAGGGGTCTATGACAAACTGCAAGGGTCAACGACAGCGATCATCTTGTTGTTTTTACTTTATGTTTTTAACACTAAACTTTACTACAGTTAGAAATTTACAAAAACTCAATACCAGGTTAGAATGGGGGGTCTACCTAAAACCGAAAAATATAGCAAGGGGTCGACACAAAGTTTGGGAACCTCTGATTTAGTTGATCGCGATGATATTTTAATTTCTCGGTTGTGTCGAAAACTAAAGGAAACTAGACTACTAGTTATATATATAGCCTGCCACTAGGCAGGCTATATATATGAATAGCTCAGTACGGATATCATGTTGTCACTTTTCAATAGAAACAGCTTGCAAAGTAGCATTTCAATAGAAAAAGCTGTATGGTGGCTGCAATAGGTGATACAGAGATCTGGATATATAATTCTTCAGAAATCACCAAAAAGTAAGTTAATAGAATAGAATAAAAATTCCTTTATTCAAATAAACTTAATTTAAGCACTTTTGAATAGTAATTAAATTTTTTTAATCTACCGCTCATTCGGAAAGCTGAGCAAGTTTTTGATGGGACGTCTATCCAAAACCGAAAAATATAGCAAGGGGTCTACGACACAAAGTTTGGGAACCTCTGGTTTAGTTGATCGGGATGATATTTTAATTTCTGACGGGTTGTGTCGAAAACTAAAGGAACTTAGTATAGGCATATAGTAGTAGTCACTTTTCAACCAAAACAGTTTGCAAAGTAAACAAGCTGTTTCGGTTGGCGCCGGTGCAATAGGTGATACAGAGATCAGAAATAACTTTAACTGAGATGAAAAAAAATCAGAACCCAAACGTTCTGAATTATAATAAAACCGTTCTGAAATATAATGATTTATAATAATTAGCATAAGTTTTTCAGAAATCACCAAAAAGTGAGTTAATAGAATAGAATAGAAAATCATTTATTCAAATAAACTTAATTTAAGCACTTTTGAATAGTAATCACATTTTTTTTAATCTACCGCTCATTGGGAAAGCTCAAAAGCAAGAATCTTGTGTGTTGCTCTTTTAATTAATCGTTTTAAGTTTACATTTTTAAAAACTACCAACTAGCACTAATTTATTACGGTCAATCATGTTTGTGCCGTGCGAGGAATCGAATCCGCGACCATCGGACGTAAAGCGGTGTGCTAGACGCTAGACCACCGAGGTCGTTGATTAAACAATTGCATTAATCTTACTACATGCTCTGTAATAGTTCATTTATTTTTATAAGTACTAAATATGTGGGTGTTTATTGTTTATTATGTAACATAAATACATGAGTATGTATTTATGTATTGATAATATTAAAACATATATGTACAATTTACTTATTAGTACGGTCACCAACCCACATGAACAGCAATGGTAATTATGTTAGGTCAGGTAATTATGCCCATAGGAGATCATTCTAAACCATAGATAACATAATATTACATACTCTGAACTATTAAAATCGAATAATTCTTAATTTGAATAAAAACAAAATTACTCCAACACCGGCCATTAGTAATATTTATGACGTAATATATATTAAAAAAAAAAACAAAAAATACTTCTAAATAATTAGCAACAGTTCCGTTCCTAAATAGGTACGTAGGTACTTTTTTAGACCGATGTACAGTCGGACAGTGAGCAAGTAATTATTACGATGTACAGTCGGCTTGAAAAATATGTATATTAAGCGACAAAGTGTTAAATAATATAAAAAAATACATTAGTAAATCTCTCTATCTAACAATATTTGTTTTTATTTATTATTTTAAGTTTAAATTTTCTAATTATATAATATAATATGTAATAAAAAAATCACGATTTATTTTATATCGTTTTTTCACAATTACCATTTGTCTGGTTACTTTACGCGTTATGTTCCTGTGAAAGCTAAGATTTGGTAGTGAAATTTCAGTTAGGTTTAGTAGAAAAAAAAATATCTGTTAATTTCGATTTGTTTCATGTCTGTTAATTATTATGATGCATAAAAATCGAGTTCCATATAGGAAACAACAGAATTACAGGGCTGCATATTTGTTTTTTTTTAAATACATAACATTATATGCATAGAAAACCGGTGAACCGATACAAACAGTCATACTCATGACTAAAAAATTTTGTACTCGCGAACAACTGATATAAAGACATTGTTACTTTTTTGTTGTAAATACATAGAAAACACCCAGACGCATACAAACAATCATACTCTTGAATACAAATGTTTATACCGTGTGAGAAATCGAACCCGTGACCGTAAGTAAGGCGGTGTTCTAAACCACTGTACCACCGAGGCCGTCTACATCATGGACCCATCCGGGTTCCATAAGCATTCACGTTAATTATCAAAGTTTGCTACTAAAATGCCATAAAAACCATATTCATCTAATGACGGAAAAATCATCACTATAACGCCCAAGTCATGATCATTCTATTGATTGTATTATTGAATATTTTTTATTAGTGCACAATCAATAAAGAAAATTATTTTTTGTCTATATGTATCATTGGAGGCAATTGATTCAATCATTGTAATCATCACCTCCGGAATACATGTTGATTGTTCAATGTTCATTAATCATTTGTAAGCTTAATGTATATTTTTGTTTCTATAATAATAATAAGTAGTGCTAAAAATAAAAGGTGATATTTTATAGAAGGTGTTACATATGAATGTGGATGGTTATAAGGGCAGAGGAAGGAAAAATAAGATGGACTGTGTGAAAGATGATATGGTAAGAAAAAGAGTTAATAACCAGATGACTGCGATCAGAGATGAATGGAAAAGAAAAATATATTACGCCGACCACAAATAAATAGGATAAGGAAGAAGCAGATGATGGTAGCCCAGTGGTCGAACATCGACTATAATTAATTTAATATATATATTATGTACTCGTGAACGGGTGCTGCTGGTAGGGACTGGTCTGCTCTAATCACTATGACTGATTCTCTTATTAATTGTTTAACCTGTTGGTTATATATTCAATATTTTTTCTATTTGAGTATTTAATTGAATTAGTGCTAATTGGTGGTTTGTATTCACACATTTAAACTTAAAAATGTAAAGTAATAATAAAATTATTAAAAGAGCAACACGCAAATTTCTTGCTCGTTCTTCTTGTGATGAGACAGCTTTCCGAACGAGCGGTAGATTAAAAAATGTAATGACTATTCAAAAGTGCTTCAATGTAAGTTTATTTGAATAAATGTTTTTCTATTCTATTCTTAACATTCAGTAAGACTATAGACAAATAATATTAAAACAATATTAGTCATTCTCAATTTGACCAGACTTTAACAATAAACAAAAGAGTATATATTCGTGTATATGTCAAATACATAGTACGGTGTGTAATGTTTTTTTTACTGATTTAATGTATTTGATTTTGCATAATATAAACAAATCTGCATTTTATACTTCTCTGTATTTTATCTCAGTATCTAACTAATATTATAAATGTGTAACTTTCTGAGTATGGCTGGGTGTTTTATACCTTTTCACCCAAAAACTACTGAACGGATTTTGTTGAAATTTTAGAATACAGTAATATAGATTATACATCAGAATAGCTCATAGGCTATAAATTTCATGAGTGTGAAACCGCGGGCACAGCTAGTAAACTATAAGTGTGCGAAATTGCATACTTCTCCGACCGCACAGAACACGAAGTGAGCCCCATCGTGGCAAATTTACTAGAAATTAATCACGATGCTGTCCTGGGGGATCCAACATGATTCATTATCACCTCCACCCCCAAGGCGGTGAAACCGCTACAAGTATATAGTTGAACTGGACGGTATGCATAGTGATTAAAAAATTGAATTGGTTATGATATCGAAAGTGGTGAATACGATTTTCAATTTAGGAATTAATCATTAAATTACATTTATATCTTGACGACCTCGGTGGTCTAGCGGTTTAGCATGTCAGTTTACTTCTGATGATCGCAGGTTTGATTCCTCACAGGGTACAAAAATTTGTTTTCGTGAGTATGATTGTTTTTATGGGTTCGGGTGATTTCTACGCATATTAAGTATGTATTTACAATACTTATACTTGTTGTCTTATACTCCATAACAGAAGCTCTACTGAGCTTGTGGTATTTCCTTAAATATTATTATACATAATTCCCAAGAGTGCTCATAGCTTATAGTAAATAGTATAAATATTTAAGAAAATAATGGTGAACACGTTGCCAGTAACAATATTGTGCCGTAAAAAAATTACAAAAAATTAAATACTGATGAAAGGGTTATTCAGTGTGTTATTAGAAGGATGCAGGTACAGATGGTTACGGCTGATCTATCATGATCACATAGAAACTAACTTAATAAATTAAGGATTTACGAGTATAAAAAATAAATGTAATCTGAGGGCACACCTGATGGACTATCATACTAATAGGTATATAAAAAAAATCACAGATACCACGTCGTCATGCACTAATTTATTATACTGCCCCAGATCTAGTCAGTAATGTTATATTTATTATTATAGGGTCTCACCCTAGAATATTACTGCCTAAGGTATGGCAGTACAATTAAAGGGTCCTGCAAATAGAAACTGCAGAAACTAGTACCACAGATAATATAATATTACATACAGATACCCCATCCCATACAAGAAAACTAGTACTGACTGTGTTCCTATTCGAAAATTGTTTTGATTAGATGTTGGTGATTCCTTTACTTTTCAAAAGTGACCGATATAAAAAAAAATGTACGTTATTTATATTTGTGACTAGGTTAAACACAATATTTGTGTGACATACATTTTTTTAATGTCAATTTACATTTGTGACTAACGTAGTCACAAATATTTTTTTTTGTATCGGCCAGTTTTGAAACTTGTGCGAAGTGTCAGGGTATTAAACCACTATGTTTATATCTCTATGATGTTTACATTAAAAACTACTCACACTTACAGGAAGTATCATAAATCCATAGAGATCAATTGTGTTCAAAAACTCATTAAATATAAATTTATTAACCATCAAAGTATACAAGTCTCGTGCCCTATTAATATATCAGATCACGAATTATTGTACACATTATAAAAATGAAGTATTCATCTCCAATTAAACGTATGAATAGTACTACCTCTGTATCATGGATACGTGCATCTCTACCACATTAATCTATTCATTTACTTTAACCTTCTATCGAGGAAATTTCAACTCTATGTTACTTTAAAATAGAGAATACGTATTCGTTTAAACAAGTACGTGATGTATCGTTGTCAAGAACGACAAGCACGTTTTAACTCGTCTTATATGCAGTATAAAAAGCTGGGGTCGATTCATAAAAGCAGACAGTTACAGCTGACCCATCATTGTGGGAGCATCCCAGATATCGGGGTCCATAACAGTACAATATGAATTTGGTAATAGCCTTTTCATGGAAGTGTTTTGATTAATGAGTGTGTTTAAGTGATTTTCGGAAGGGTACTTGCACAATGGTTACATAAAAATAGAGAAACGGTGCCATTTCTAATTGTGTCGTTCTACCTACTTGAATTCTAGTGTGTGATAATAATATATCATTTGTCATCGCTTTGAGGAAATCCTAATTGTTATCCTTCTTATTTAATTTAGTTTTTAATTTTTCCTTGTGCTATATATTTACATAAAGGTCTGGGTCTTTTAAAAGAGGATTTAGGTGTCTAGCTTTTAGAAATTTCAGTGCGTACAGCTTTGGGCTCGGAAAATAGGGTTGAGCGCAATGATAGCTGGCTCAACCCTTATACTCGTAAACGAGTGCTATTTGTAAGGACTGATCTGCTCTGATAACCATGACTAATTTATTTTGTTACTCAGTCATTCATTTCTATATGTCAACTTTGCTATTTGGAAGTTCGTATTAACAAAAATGAGTAACAAGTCGCTCCGACCGGAAAACCCTACCAAATTTTTTACTACTTCTTGATATAGTTGTAACTATTTATGTATATAATTATATGTTTTATTACAGATTAGTAGATATGCTAATCAACATCAATTGCTTATATCTAGAATGAACTATCGGTCATTACATAATTATGCACAGCAGTGACCCTGAACGTTTTATTACGAGTCGAATTTTGCAAACTCTTAATTTTTTTAGTAATATAAATAAGCTTTCAGCATTTCAGAGCTAATTATAATAAAATAATAACTCAGTGTAAATGTCAGAACTGAATTTATTTTTATTAGAAGCAAAATCTAATTTTTATTACGTTCTAAATTTAAATATATTTCTTGTTGATGTATAAATATATATTAATATATAATTTTCTTTATCTCAGGTTATAATAACCGCTCTTATAGCGGTGTGCAGTGGTGACAAACTCGACCGCACCTACCTTCCACCACCGTCAGCAAAAACTGCCGGCGGCAGCTTTGAATCTCTCCAGACTCCCTTGGAAAACTCCTTCAATCAAGGTCTCGGCGGTCTCCCTAAGGGGAGCTTCACTAACGATTTCCAAGGTGTAGTCGTTGATGCTGCAAGCCCAGGAACCAGGACGTCAGAAGCCGAAACTGGTCTTGGAGCACCGAGGATAGCATACGGCTCGACCAATTCCAAAGTTGGAGAGGCTGCATTCAGTTCACCGGCGGGATTCCGTCAATTTGGCAATTCTGGATTGCCTGCTGATGGTCAGACCGCCGATACGAATGTGTCTCCCCAAGGATTCAATCAGGGTCTTCGAGGATCTCAAGGCTTTGAGAATAAACCGGAGAGGGCCCAAGCTGCACGCGACCGAACAGCTGGTATCTTGAGATACGAGAGTAACATTGGCACAGATAACTATAACTATGCATTTGAAACGGATAATGGAATTTCTGCCGAAGAAAGTGGAGTAGCCACTAATGGTGTGCAAGCTCACGGAGGGTATTCCTATACTGGTGATGATGGTCACGTATACAGTGTGACTTACACCGCTGATGAAGGTGGCTACCAGCCGAGGGGTGATCATCTGCCTACACCACCACCGATCCCTGAAGAGATACTTAGGTCTTTGGAGCAGAATGCTAGAGACGAGGCGGCTGGGCTGGTCGACGATGGTAAGTTCTTTTTATTACATTATATTTGATTAGTTATTAAAATACTGCCACGAATTTGATAATAAGTATTTAAGTTTAAAATTGGGTGAAAAAATGAAATTACGGGAGAGAGAAAGTTAAATCTATTCGTCTTTTCATAAAGTTGTAGGTACACAATTGCACTATGATTTTTCAATGAAAAAATATAACAATTGTTATATGAAACTTCTCTGTAAAAATTCCTTAATATTCTGTTTGAAAATTGGTTGTTCAAGCAACATAGTCTACACTTCTATAGTTTATCAGAATAAAATTAGCTATGTCTGCTAGCTTAATAAAATGCGAAAAAAATAATATGAAAATATAGGATCAAATCAAATCAAATTTTAATTTCAATTGAAAATATAGGCTATGAAAACATAAAATGCCACAATACATACTACAATATCCCTGGTCAAATAGACCTAAGACATTAATTTATTATAAAATAATAACAATAACAATCCAGGACAATTCATATAACACAACCTAGTACCAAGCTCATTTAATTTTTCTTTGTAAATAGATACATAATATATGTACGTAGAAAACCCACCTCAATATAAGCAATAGTACTCACTAATATTATGAATGCGAATTAATTCTGTCTGTCTCTCTGTCGCACTTTCACGCCAAATTATATAAAATTAAAAAAAAATACACAGATAGTCCAGATCCTGAGAAAAAACTTACTAATATAAAGGATTGTAAGGGGGTGAAAAGGGAGACGAAAGGTTGAATGGAAGTGTCGTCATTTTTAAGCTTGTCAGATATTTTTAGGCCTTTGATTAAATATAAATAAATATGACAAAGTTTGTACAAATTTTTACCCTTAAGGGGGTAAAATAAAATAAAATAAAGAATGGAGAATTTGTAAGGAAATTTCTCATTCGTCGTCTATTCCACGCAGAAGATTTCGCAGGCACAGCTAGTAAATATATATATATATATATGCATTGTGCATGAAATCTAATCCGCGGTCATCAATAGTGAAGCTGTGTGCTAAACCGCTAGATCACCGAGCCCGTATAACAGTTTACATAAAAAACGTAATACATCACGACAACATAACTTTACTAATTAAAATCATACTTAACTGTCAAATTTAACCGTTACAGTAAAAAATGTTCTAATTATTAAACATACAAGCAGACGCCAGCGACACGTTAGCGACCATTATCTCACACATCCGTCAAACCATCAATTAAACCATACACATTGAACCGGTTCCACGTAATCTTCTTAGCGAAGCTTTTAGAACAATAGTTAACAATGTAAACTTATAATTAATCTTTATTTAAAGTTTCTTGTATTTGACGATGACATAATTAAAAAAAAGGACGTATTTTTATGTAACTGGAACTATAAGCGATCTGCCAACCCACTTAGAAATTGGCAACTGTCACCGTCGCTTATATATTTTACACTAGCCGACCTGGTCAACTCGTCTGCGTTTAATTTCCCCATCTTTTGCAATATTTTTGGTCGTAACGTAATGTTATATAGATTAAAACCTTCCTCGGTGAATGGACTATCCAACACAAACAGAATTTTTCAATCCGAACCAGTAGTTCCTGAGATTAACGCGTTCAAACAAACAAACTCTTCAGCTTTATAATATTATATATATATTATTAGTATACATAGATATGCTAGCTGTACCTGCGACTTCGTTTGTCCAAATCTTCATCCTTAATATCACCCCCTCCACGATTATGTCTTAAGGTAATCAAAATTGATTTTATATGATGAGATTTGATATATTGATTTTGATGAAGATATCAAATGTCATCACATCAAATCAAAAAAAATATGTTCATCATTGTAATATGCTCCATCTTTATGGTAATTTTCATTAAGAGCCGTTATGTTATATATTCGTGAATTAATAATATTACAAATGCGAAAGTACGACTGTCTGGCTGTTTATTACATACAGGCAGAAAGTTGGCCGTAGTGGTCTAGCGATTTAGCGTCGTCCTTACCTACCATTGTCGCGAGTTCCATATCTCGCACGATATAAATATTTCATCATTTTAAATAGTCATGACTATGATTGTTTGTATTAGTAAGGATGTTTTCTATGTATATTATATATGAATTTACAAAAAAAATGTATCTAATTATATCTAACAGTTGTCTACTAGACAACTGTTAGGTAACACAAATTCTTTGTAAACAGAATTTCGGTTGTAGAGTCAAATCAGGTAGTGAAATTACAGTATGAGGGGATGAATGATATCACGGGTGATATGATAACGTGATGGCCGTAATGCTGTTCATATAGACGACGGTTTTTTTATGGATGATAATGAAATGGAGCATCTGCCTGCGCTAACGATTTAACTCTCGCGGGGCACCAGTGGAAGATGATAGGATGAGCATGGTCAGGTTAGTTAGTCCATCATGACAAATTCACCAAGAATTTATCACGATATTTTCCTGGGGTAACTGCGTGGAGGTCAACCTCACATAGTACATTGATAGCTGTAGGATAATCAGTCCACATTACTAACAATCCCCTTATTATGAAATGAGCCGTCAGTATACCAATCCTATTGCTTAAATAAAGTGGTCAAGCGAACGAAGTCGCAGCACAAGCTAGTTTCTCTATAATTTAAGATTTATGGCCACTATAAGAAGTCGTGAATAAAAAATAAACGGCGTTAATTTATCACCATAAGATGGTGTACACCAACAACGAATTGGAATTATTTGATTAATTTCTATACTATATTGTTAGATATTTACAATAGATAAAATCGCTATTAATTTTACTCGCCTATCGTAACTACAAATAAATAAATTTACCATTATATTAATTCACGTATTAATATTATATAACGGTAAATCTATTCATTTAATCAGAAAAAAAATTTCAGCATTTCAGGGCTAATTATAATAAAATAATAACTCAGTGTAAATGTCAGAATCTAGATTTATTTTTATTAGAAGCAAAATCTATTTTTTTTTACATTCTAAATTTAAATTGCGAAATTTGCGCGGACGTAAGAGTATTAACTTTCTGATACTTATAGAAGGAGTGCAGAATGCTAATGTTTTTTTAATTATGCATATAAAAATACATTTAATCAATAAAAAAATACATCACTACCATTATTACCACGTATTTGACACGTACATGCCTAAGCCTGTATGGATAGAACTTTAATAATGTTCAAGCATAATTTCAATTAATTTCGACCATTGAGCGATCACTAGTTTATAGTAATTTGTTGAAATGCCAGTTTAGTTTATTTAGTGTCTAAAATAAAAGTATTTCTGGCGTCCATAGGCACGGTAAACATTTACCATCAGATTGGCCGTATGCTTGTTTGCCTCTATAGTAATATAAAACAAAACCGGCGGAGGATGATAAGATAAGCATGAGGTCAGGTGAATTAACTCATCATGGCAAATTATTGGAATTTACTACGATGGTTTCCAAGGGAGACTGCATGATATATTGTTATTAAAGGGGTCACATTATTAATAATCCCCTTCCTTTCCTGTATGAGGTATTCGATGATATTTCCATGACAATAGTGAGAAATGGCATTGACGATGTCGATGTAGCGAGTTACGAAATGTGGCTCATCATTGGAATAACAATATCGTACTAATCGTATAACATCTGTAGCGGCAATTTAAATAATTGCATTCGTAAACAATGTTCCAATTTGCAAAGATACGTACTGTATGTGAAGCAAGCCTTGAGCTCAAATGGTTTGCTGTAATATCTTTTAATGAGTATAAGAATTAATCCATACATATTTCAGCCTGCATATCCTAGAGTTGCAAACCGTCATGTTTTCCCAGTACATGTCCTAGTTTTTGAAGTGTCCTGAGAAGTCCTGCATAGTTATTTGTCAGTATCCTGGGCTTTTAAAATATGCGCGCCTCTTAATTACTGATTTTCAACAGTATACTATCAAATACTTTTTATTAAAAATCTGATCATATTAATTACTTGAATTTTACTATATATTGATATAACTATTGCAACACTATTACTGCGTTCTGTTTTTAAACTGAATAGTCCTGGTTTCATGAAGTTTCTATCCTGGTATTCTATATTTGGGCTTGGAAACTCTGCCATATCTCTAATGCTAGTTTTTATATGGCTGATAAATAAGTCTTATAATGAAATTCTTGAACTCATTCTGCCCGTATGTCAGTATTAATTTATCTTTATGTACATAAAGAAAACCTAAATATATCTAAGTTTAGTGTAAAATTAATTAGTACGGGTCAACAATTTATACTACATTTCTGTGTCACTGTAGTGTTGAATAAGCACTGCTTATCCTAAAACACTACAGTGACACAGAAAAGTAGTATAAATTGTTTAATGTAGGGAATAAGCAAGCTTATCCTAAAGTACAGGATTTTTCCTATTTAGGGAGATGTGTTTCACCTTATATCATACAGATAAATGTAACATTGTACAATTAATAAATAAAATAAATTAACTCTCTTCCAAATTAGAAAGGGATAGTCAGTGTGAGCTAAATACTCCATCGGTAACAATGTTGTAGTCTAAGAAATTACTCCAAATATATTTAAGGCCACATGTACAACGTCCCTGCTTATTGGGGAGAAAGGTATAGGTTATAGGTTAGTCACTAACAAATTATTCCATTACTAACAATGTCCCAAGTTAGGTTAACGTCCACGCGGTTCCTGCTGGAATCCATCGTGATTAATTCCTGGTGATCAGTATGGGCCAACTGACCTGACCTCAAGCTTATTCTATCATCCTCCACTGATGCCCCGCCAGTGTAAACCTTTAGCGCAGGCGTGTGCTCTTTTCCATTATCATCCATTATAAAAACTTCTCTCCATACTATATTTGTTATTATGAAAATTCTATAATAACTGATTAAATTCTATGAAATTATATTCACAAGATTAGGGAAATGTTTTACCCTCATCAGATTTTATTTAAACAATTTTGTTTTATAATTACACGTAACTAAAAAAAACTCAATTATCGCCGAAAAAGAACGTATCATTGGCTCATTTGAATGAACAATTCAGGACTATAAAAAATTGAAAAATGTCCAATTTTCAGACTAATGATATAAAATCATTTTATACTCGAATTTACTGTAATAATAAAATAAGTCGAGTAGAGCGGAACGTAAATAAATACGCCTAAATTAGAATAGTTCCTTTTTTAAGGTGAAATTAGGCAAAGAAATTAATTATTTATTACACAAATATAAATTACAGGATAAGATACATGACAGAAGATGTCCTGCTTCGTATCCTGTAATTTCACTATCAATATAATTGTTTTTTTTTTAACTTTTACAAATGCAAATATTTTAATTTACAAAAGTTATATTTATTTGTTAGAGAAATAAACAATTACGTCTTAGAGTTCGACATTTTAATTTTGAAACAGTTTGCCAAATGTCGCCATTGCTCCTATTCTCACGGACATAATGATCTTATGGGACAAATAGTGAATGACGGACTTAGCTATATGTTGAGGAAGCAGCTTTCGTGTGAAGTATGTAGTCCACAGATATAAAACAGACGCCCTCAGTGGTCTAGCGGTTTAGTACACAGCCTTAACTCCAATAGTCGCAGATTCGAATCCTCGCACGGCATACATGAATACATATATATACATATTATATGTATTCATGTAATGTTTGATTCATGTATGAGTGCATAGATATACATATCGCACATAACACATGTTATGTGCGATATAGAAGTTTGTATAGTATAGTTTATACACAAAATATATATGCATTTATATCAGTTGTCTACTACTCATAACTGGTGGTATATATGATATTTTCTCTTTTTTTAATCTATGTATCTTGAACCTAATTTGAATTATTTATTAACAACATGTTTTATAGTTTTTATACGAATTAGTTATCCTTTTTTTTCAACATATATTGGGTTTACTGTACTGCTCAATAATAACATAGGTGTTTTAGTAATATGTGTAAAATTCATTGGAGTGTATACCTTGAAATTTGGGAGATCGTTTAATAAATGACACACAATTAGAATATTATCAACACGTACGTTTTAATTAATGTTTGTATAGTGATTGTATACTATGTAATTAATATATTCCACAGCGTGAGAGTTTGGAAAATATTTCAATAGAAGGTCATGCTTATATATTGGGGTATCATTTAAAAGAAGGTGTAATTAACACTACAATTAGTAAATTGCATATCATTTACATTACTAGTGGTTTGCATCGGATTTGTTTGGGTGCAGTACAATAAACAAACAACAAAGCAACATAGATTATTATAAATTTGTGATTTTTGTATCTATTAACATAATACAAAATCTATGTCACTCTAACTAATTTAGTAGCACTAGATTCTGGACTAAAAAATTCTTATCGATGCAGTAGTTATAGAATTTACTTTTCTCATAAAAAATAAGCTCTTTCCCTATATAATATTAGTGTTATTGGGCAGTACACTAAACCCTGTATATTTCGTATTAAATAACTAATTGGGTTCGATATACATTAATAATATAAAAAGTAAAATAATCAGATGTATTCACGATTGACTTTTTTTCAGCATTTTTTATTAAATTGAAGATGACATGGACATTTTTTTTTAAATGTATTATTTTTTACACCAACCAAATATTTCTTAATATGTATAAATCTCTGCAGACCCCTGAAATTTATAGCCTATATGTTATTCTGATGTATAAGCTATATTACTGTAAATATTCATCAAGATCCGTTTAGTAGTTTTTGCGTGAAAAAGTATTAAACATCCATCCATACTCACATACTTTCACGTTTATAATATTAATAAGATGTTGAATTACGGTATTTGGTGCCTATTTTGCTACATATATATTACATAAAAAGAAATATGCAATTAATTTTATGATGATATAAATTCCTTTCGTCCACTTTAAGCGACATTTTCAATTTATAAAACTGACAAGTAACTCAGCTACATTTTAAGGCTAATCTGTTAAGAATATGTATTAATATTAATTATGATTGATCAATCTATGTTCTTTTAATTCAAACACATTTAACGGTTTATGACGAATTGTTAGTTGATAACAAACAAGGCATGTTAAAATATTTTATGATAATTGACTAATGGTTACATTTTATGTTTAATATTTGCTACTATATTCTATTTATTTTAATTATGTTTTACAAGAATGTAAAAATGAAGCTAATGATTAGGTATATATAAGCTTTCAATATAAAAAATTGTTATAAACTAGCTGACGCGTCAACTCACCACAGCAACTTCGTCTGCATCTCACTTACTTGACATTTATCATTATATTTTGCCCAATTTACATAATAACTTGTAAAATTATAGCCTATGTGTTATTCTGATATATAAGCTATATTACTGTAAAGTTTCATCACAATCCGTTCAGTAGTTTTTGCATGAAAGAGTAACAAACATCCATATATACTCACAAACTTTCGCGTTTATAAAATTATCAAGATTAAGATATAGAAATAAGATAAAATAAGTTTTAAAGTAAAGGATATTATGAATTAGTTTCCTTATATTGATAAAGATAGTTATATCATTCACTAAACCTCTGACGCTACAGATTAAGTCTCAAAGCCTATTGTGTACTGTGATAAATGTTATTGCTGACTGATCGTTCGCACTGAGGCGTTGACAAATGACTTACAACTTTCATTTTTTATTTACAGGCTCGTACGATGCTCAGAAATACAATGCAGAAGGCGATTACACAGACGCAGTTAATGGAGTACACAATGGTAGACAACCGTCTCGGTCCGGGAATCGACCTGAATTGGATGCAACCGCAAGTGGCACGTTCATTAATCAGAACAATCAGCCTTTTGGCAGACCGACTTCTAATAATTTACCAGGACGAGATAATCAGGCCTCACTTAATGTACCAACCAACAACCAACAACAAACATCTACGTTTACTTCTAATAGAGTGAATGGTTTTAGCCAGAATATACAATCAAATCAAGCAAACAAACCTGGATCTGAGAATGAACTTATAAACTCATTTGAGCAAAATCCTAGCTCTCTTCAGAATGAAAAAAATCAAGGGTCTAATACTTTTGGATTAAATAAACAAACTACGCTTCCTGCTCAAGGCAGTATTACAAATACACATTCTACTGGAACCTTACATAATACTGATTTATCACAAGGCAGTGATCAAGAAACTGAGTCATTTTCAAGGCCAAGTATAAATACGCCAGGATTTAATACACCAATTTCTTCTAATGGAAGACCAACTACGGGCAATGTTTTTGGACAGGTCGCAAATAATATTAACACTCAGTTGAGCAATGGCAATAAATTTAGTTCCAATAAGGAATATTTACCACCATCTAATTTCAACAAAAATGAGGGACTTTCTCAATCTATATACCAACAGTCTCCACTAAATAACGGGCGTCCCCAAATTTCGACTACTTCTTCAACAGCTTTTGTTTCTGGAGTTCAAGGTAATACGGGTGATTCTTCAGGATTTGAGTCTACCCAAAACAATTTCCAGCTTTCAAACAGTGGAAAGCCTAATAAATTTTCATTGGCTTCAAACTTACAGCAATCTCAAGCAGACCTTATTTCCAGGCCTACATTTAATAGAATTCCAAGTACACATAAATTGACGCAAAATACTGGACATGTGTCCGAACAGTCACATCAACCAACTTCTCAACCTCAAACAGAATTAACTACTCCCTTTGAATCTAGACCAGCTGCACAGGCTAATAATGGTGCTCAGCAGACACTGAACTTTAATACTTATAATTCCCAATCTTCTAATGGTCGACCAATACAGTCACAGGTTGAAAATCTATCAAACAAAAATGTGGCATCTCAAATTTCTGAACCATCTCCCACTCTTTCGTCTGCCTCTGCTTTTGCGTCAACTTCTACTCCCCAACGCCCAAACCTAAACTCTAGACCTTTTGACAATGTAAATATTGGTCAGCCATCATATTTCACGAACCAGAAACCTCAAAGTCAAGAATATAGCCCTAATCAACAAAATAGTTTTACAGAAAATCAAGCAACTGACGTGCAGTTTTCATCCAGCACACAAAGACCTGCTTTTAGTCAAACCACAGTCCAAGCTCAGGGTCCTGATAGTTCATATTACTATAATCAACCGTCGAAAACTTTTAACACACCATTTTCACAAAATGAAGGTTCTAGGTTCCAAAGTTCTAATCAATTTAATAGACCAACACAAAGGCCAATTTTTTCTCAAAGTAATTCTCAGAATATTAACACTCCCCAGCAAAATTTTGGAATTAATTCTTTCCAAAGACAACAAGAATATAACCAAGGATCGATCAGGTATCCTAGTCCACCAACTTTAGCTCCTATTGCACCTACATCTTCATCACGAGGTAATACTTTTCCATCGTTCAATGGTATAACTCAGGCATCTGCATCAGCATTCCCCTCGAGAGCACCTACTGCCTCTTCTCAATTTGACAGACAAACTACCCTGTCTACTTTTAGTCAGACACCAACTCAACAACCATTTAGTCAATTCAGTAATATGCCAAATATTCCTGGTCAACAATTTTTTGCCAAACCTACAACTGTTCCTCAAGTTTCTAATAATCAATTTGGACAGCAGTCTACCTCTTTCCAGAATCAACAGTCTCCCTTTGTTCAGAAGCCATCAGCAAATTTAAATCGCCCTGAAGTTTCTAAAGGAGATTCCTCTCAATCAGTATCAAGTCAACAATATGATGGTGAAATCTATGAATACAGGAAACCTGCACAAACTTTACCAGCCTCTGCAAATACGGAGACTTCTGAGTCTGAACAAACAAATCAAAGACCTGGACAATCATTATCAAATCAACAATTCGGATCTCATGTTGGTCAGCCACAAAACTCTAAAGATTTCTCGAGTTCTCAATCAAATCAAGAAATATCTCAATTCGGCGTACAACCTTCCCGACCGCAATTCGGTCAAAATATACAACACAACCAGTTTAATAATCAAATACAAACCTCGAGACCTCAATTTGGAAATCAACCTTTAAGACCTTCTAACAATGTAAGACCTACACAGGGGGTACAATTTGCTCAAAGTACAGATGCTCCCAAAATCCAATCGAACCCAGATCAAAGTACTTCAAACCGGTTTAGTACACCAAACACTCAAGATTCGAGTCCTCAGTTTGGTCTTGGTCAAACGCCAAGGCCCATTGGAAATATTGCTCAAGGTTTTAATACCCAACAATCTTCTGAACAGCAATTTGGTAAGCCCTGCTGTAAGTCTACAAGTAGCACAAATGTTCAACCTACCCAAAGTTCTCAGTTCAGTTCCACGCAAGGATTCGGATCTCAGGATTCCGGTTTCACTTCTCAAAGCTTCCAACCTGGTCAGGGCTCGACTCAAAGCTTTGCGGGTAAAGGAGAAGTCTTCGGTGGACCCAGGCAACCTCCAAGCTTTGACCAAGAAACAGGATACCATTACTGAGTGTGAAGTGCCATTGATATAAACTTTTATGGACAGTTTTATGACAAAGTGGTAATATAAATATTGCTCATATGAAAACTTGTAAATTTATAAGTATATCGATGTAGAATGTTTAAATAATATGTTTCGTTATCTTATCGATTTGATAATATACTCATCTCCCACTAGTCGAATGACAGGGGTTCGAGTCTTGCCAGAGATAAATAGGGGATAAGTCTTAAAGGAAACCAAACCAACCAAGCCGAATGCCAGGTACAATACACATACATCTGAATTCTTTTCAACGAGAAAATGGAAATCTGAAAATAAATTTAGAACTTACCATACTAAGGGTGTAAATTAAGTAAAATTTAGTAAATAACGTAACAGACCAGGAATTATCTCAAATTAAAAATAATAAATATATTTATTATGCCAACAATGGGCCATTTGTACATCATATGTTTTTCTAATCCAAAGTTAGAACATCATAGTAGAATAAAGGTAAATAGTTAAACCTCTATCTAATAAGTACACCAACGGACTGTTCTGTTATATGTTCATACTGCTTCAGAATGTAATAATAATATTTATCATTTGTTTAAGACAAAGTAATGGTTCATATAACATTAGTACCAATATATTGACCGCGAAATTTGAAAGGTTTAAAGAATATTTTAAACTTTACACTTTACTTTTTTTGAGAGAGATTTTCATAAATAATTTGTTAATTCATAATTCACACAGCACCATCTAGTCCACAAGCTAAGCAGACCTTATGTTATGAATACTAGATAAATGATGTAAGTACTTAAATAAATTTTGTAATCGCATACATAATATAATATGTACATAGAAAGCACATGGGTGATTGTATTTGTATTCAGGATTGTATGTGTTGGTCTGTTCCAATATAAATAATCATACAAATGTTTTCACCGTGCATTATATATAATATATCATTGACCCTTTACGGTAAACCCAGAATACTGTTTCATAATCAAATAACTTAAGAGAGAGTTATACTCTAAAGAGATTTTAGTTTGTAAGATTTAATGTAAAGAATTCAATATTTTAAATGTATGTATTTATTTATAATTTTATATTTTAAAATGTAATATGACAATTGTAAAAATATAGTGTTCTAATAAATTATTGTGTAAATATAACCGTTCTATTCATTTATAGTCTCTTACACATAAAAATTACATAGAATATTGTAATTTAGTCATAAGAACTGAGAGCTGCAATTTAGCTAACTATTAAATTAAATTATAGCTTGATAGATATGGGACACAGTAACCTAGATACATCAAAATAATAATTGCATTTAATAATGTCTAGTAAGACAAATTCAATATTGTCTATTAAGCAATGCTGTGTCTAAACTGTGTCACCCCACCTTACATTTTCCTATTGTTATTTAGTATAAAGATCATTATTTCTATGTACATATTGTCAGTTTATTATCATCTGTAATATACATCGTCTCGACCAACAACATAGTCTCACCCGCAAAAATAGACAAAAACGAAACGGCAATATATAAAATAGAATATTCAACGCAATGCAAATATATTTTATAGACATTTCTATTTCAACATTATTGTATATTTAACAATAGAGTTATTTATTATTATACTTCGTATCTCTCCCGAAGATGATTACTGATTACATGCAGCACGCCAGATGATGCTGTCCTTATCACACTATTTTTAGATCATTTTAAATGCATTGATCGATAAAAATTAAATACAATCGATTAAAAAGTATCTATTCGATGACTCAACTCCCCACTCTTGGCCTCCCTACCTTATTAGTCTACAAGCGCCCGAACCTCATTACGCGATTTTGTGTTGTCCGAGTCACACGTCTCTTCCAACAAAAATAAGTTAAAATGGGAAAAAGGAAGCGGTCAGATAGAGGTGACAGTCATGAAGTAGAACGGTTGTTAAAAAAAGTTAAAAAGTTAGTGAGAACAAGAAGAAGAATTTTGTCATCATCGGATTCGGAAAATATCACTATAGAAAATAGTTCGTCAACTCCTGTGCAAATAAATTCAAATATCGAAAATGAAGCCAGTGATCCAATAATTCAAGGTAAGAACAATTCTCTAAAATGAATATCAAACAAAGAATATTATTATCTGTTTTATTTGACGGTACATTTATATAAATCTACCCGACGTAATCGTGTGTGGTAGTTATTCATATCCCGACTTTTAGTGTGTGGATATTGTATAAATAAATCCCGACTTTTAGTGTGTGGATGTTGTATAAATAAATCCCGACATATGTGTGTGGATTTTATAATATTTATATATTATTTTGTTATAATATTTTTATTATAACAATAACATAATCGAGTCTTGACGCAAAGCGTGTATAGACAAAAACCGTTGCATCTCAAATTTCATTTTTACCTATTATGTTATTTTTACGTCATTACTGACGAGATCCTAATTGAAAATGATCAAATGATAGAGGAAAATGATGAATTAGACCCAGACATATTACAGTTACTAGGGTCAGATCCAACACAAGATAAAACCTTTGGTGAAAATTTACATAAAGATCTAGCTATGAGATGGAAACATATTTTAACTAACGGGATACCTAAAGAAGAAAAAGCGAATCTTTTAAAAGAATATTTACCCGCAGAAAATTGTATCCCCATGAAAGCACCGGTACTAAACCCGGAGTTGAAGTCGGCATTGTCCGATAACAGCTTAAAAAAGGACTCGTACAGTGAGCACAAACAAAATCAAATGTCTAGCTGCATCTCGGCTATTGGCAAAGCATTAAACTTAGCTTTGACACAAGTGGAAAATACCCCTCAAGAAATTATTAAAACTCTGAGCGATGCAGGGCGCTTACTGTGTGACACTCATAGAATCCCTTTCGAGAAGGTTTACTATTGTTAATTCCATAAGTAAACAAAAACGTGAAATAATAAAAAATACAAAAATAGATGAATATTTATTTGGGTCAAATTTATCTGAACACTTAAAAACATCTAAGGTCATATCAACGTCAGCATCGGAATTAAGATTCTCCACACAAATTAGCAACAGATCTATCAATATCGCTCGCAGCCAAGAACAACTCGCCAGGGACTTTAAACGGACGGGGGCACCGCGGACAACGTATGCCGAGCCGCGATACCCCGGCCAGTCTCGGCACTCGGTACCGCTCCAGCCGGCGCCGCCGCTACAGCCCCCTCCGCCGCCAGCTCGGGGGCCACGCGACCGGCGCACTGCTCTGGCCGCCGACGCAGCGTTCGAGATCTTAGATCGACGACGTTGAATACATTATCACAGGTACATATTACAAAAACAATTGTACCGACTGCTGGCAGACTTCTGTACTTTTTTGATGAATGGCTTAAAATAACACGTGATAAAAATATTTTGTCCTGGGTTAAAGGTTATAAAATACCATTCTTTTGTGACCCACATCAGATAGTTAAAACTAAATCATATACGGTAACTGAAATCAACATAATTGATGAGTGTATTACGGAATTATTACAGTCAGGTTATATCTCGACTTGTTCCCCATGTAAAAATCAATTTATTTCACCTATTTTTACAGTCCCGAAACCTAATGGCAAACACAGATTTATTTTAAATTTAAAGGAATTAAATAAATTTATATCTGTTAAGCACTTCAAAATGGAGGATTATCGCACCGCATTAAAATTAATAGACCAAGACTGTTTTATGGCCACGCTTGATTTGAAAGATGCCTATTTTTTAGTCCCCATTGCCAAAAGCGATAAAATCTACCTTCGTTTTACTTGGAATTCTGAAATATATAAAAATCAACTGTTTGAATTCAATGTACTGCCATTTGGACTATGTACTGCACCTTATGTATTTACTAAACTTTTAAAACCCGTGTTACATTATTTACGTTCATTAGGTTTTATATCCGTAAATTTTCTTGATGATTTTTTATGCATTGGAGGCTCATTTAATAACTGTCTTGATAATTTAAAAACTACTAAATATACACTTTCTAAATTGGGATTTTTAATTAATGAAGATAAAAGTAAAACTGTACCCAAGCAAAAATGTTTATTTTTAGGCTTCATTTTTGATTCAATTAATATGAGTCTAACATTACCCGATGAAAAGAAAAAACGCATAAAAATGTTTACAAATAAATTAATACAAACAAAAAAATGTAAAATAAGAGAATTCGCTAGTTACGTAGGTTTATTGACCTCCGCATGTCCAGCAGTGACTTATGGATGGGTTTATACAAAATTATTTGAAATAAATTCCTAGCATAATTACTCTAATAATTACAATAAATATATCACTCTATCAAAACATCTAAAAGAGGATTTTGTATGGTGGAGAGATCACATAGACTCCTCATTTTCTTTATTTCAAAGTTGCGACTATTCTGTTGTAATATTTAGCGACTCTTCAAATACGGGTTGGGGCGTAGCGTGCAATAACGAAACAGCCCACGGACTCTGGAATAGTTCTCAGCTATTATTACATATAAATACTTTAGAATTATTAGCGGCATTCTATGGCCTTAAAATATTCGCATCGCGATATAGTAATTGTAATATATTATTGAGAGTGGATAATACTACTGCCATTGCCTATATAAATAAAATGGGCGGCATACAATACATTTGAATGAAATTGCTCGCGGTATGTGGCAATGGTGTGAAAAACGTAATTTGCATATATTACATCAAATCAAAGGAAAATATAGTTGCTGATTTAGAATCTCGTAAATCATTCAATAATGATACTGAGTGGGAACTAGCTCATTATGCCTTCGAACAGATACAGCTTTCCCTCGCCTGAATTCGATCTATTTGCTAGTATTCAAAATAAAAAATGTAAGAGATACGCTTCGTGAATTGGATCCGAACTCAGAAATAATAGATGCGTTCACGTTTAATTGGAATAACCTAAATTTCTATGCTTTTCCACCCTTTAGTCTAATTTCCAAAGTTTTTAAGATTAAATGTGATATAGCAAGTGGGATAGTTGTGGCACCATATTGGCCGACTCAACCCTGGTACCCGATATGGAACCAATTACTAATATCTGAAGTCTTATATTTTCAACCTAACGACAATTTATTGCTATCTCCTTCCAGGGAGCTGCATCCTCTATGTGCGGACCTGATCCTAATGGCAGGGATATTATCAGGCAGTCGCTGGTGAGACGCGGAATCCCGAACGCATCTCTCGACATAATGATGGGCTCTTTCTCTAATAATACGCTCGTTCAATATAACACAGCACTAAAATCATGGTGGCTATATTGTAAGGATAAAAATTTTGATTATTCTCATGCTGATATAATACAATTGATTGAATTCTTAACGCAAAAATATTACGACGGTGCCAGTTATAGCACACTTAATAGTTATCGTTCAGCATTGTCCATACTGTTAGGTCAAAGATATCACTTGCAACCATCTAATCAAGCGGCTTTTAAAAGGTGTATACCGTATGAAACCTCCTGCACCAAAATATGATACTACTTGGGACTAATTTAGTACTAAATTACTTAGCTGTTCATTTCCCTAATGAATTAATTTCATTAAAAGATTTAACACAAAAAACTATACGCTCCTTGCTTTAGCATCGGCGCAAAGAATACAGACTTTAAGCTTGATTAAAATTCAGAATATATTAATGGACTCAGATCAAATAAAAATAAAAATTGATGAATTAATAAAAACTTCAAGACCTGGAACTTACCAACCCTTTATAGTATTACCATACATCAAAGAAAATATATATGTCCAGCCCTTTGTTTAAAAACTTACATAGACAGAACATCCCCATTACGACATCAAGAGGAATATTTATTCATAAGTTTTCAAAAACCGCACAAGAAGGTAGTTACACAAACTTTATCTCATTGGGTTAAGGCAATATTAGAAAAAAGTGGAATAGATATTAAATTGTACGGCGCTCATAGCACGCGCCATGCATCTGCTGCGTACAATAAAGGCGTTAGTCTTGATGCAATCCGGAAAGCAGCAGGCTGGTCTGAATCATCAAACGTTTTCCTTAAATATTATAACAGAAACGTATTAAAAAGTTCCTAACGAATTATTTGATTCTGTATTTAGGACATAATTTTTTTTTTTTTTTTTTTAAATGTAACTTATTCTTTTTCTTTTATATTTTTATATATATATATATATATATTCTAATAAATACCAAGAAGAAATAAATCATTTGCTTAATTAGGTGGTTTATTTTTTCGATGCTCTAAACATCTACATGTAATCAGTAATCATCTTCGGGAGAGCAAGTATAATTTAGAATCAAACTTTTTACCTAGTGATGTTTGATATCTAATTATACGAGTGTCTTGACCGAAGATGATTACACTCCCACCCTCCCTTAATTTCTTCCCTGTGTATATCGAAAAAATTGGGCTCTGAAGGAATGAGGTTCGGGCGCTTGTAGACTAATAAGGTAGGGAGGCCAAGAGTGGGGAGTTGAGTCATCGAATAGATACTTTTTAATCGATTGTATTTAATTTTTATCGATCAATGCATTTAAAATGATCTAAAAATAGTGTGATAAGGACAGCATCATCTGGCGTGCTGCATGTAATCAGTAATCATCTTCGGTCAAGACACTCGTATAATTAGATATCAAACATCACTAGGTAAGTTCGTTTGATTCTAAATTATAATTAATCTATTCTCAATTGGAAATTTATGTGTTCAGTAAATGCTAGTGTATGTAATGTTGTTGACGGCCTCGATGGTCTAGTGGTATAGCACGCCGCTTTATTATCCAATGGTCACGGGTTCGATTCCTCGCACGGTACAAACATTTGCATTCATGAGTATTATTGCTTTTATCGGTCTGGGTGTTTTCTATGTATAATGTGTATGTATTTACGAAAAAAAAATATATCTATGTATTTGTATCAGTTATCTAGTATCCACTAGTATCCATAACACATGCTTTAGTTAGATTAACTTGGGTCTAGATGGCGCTGTGTGAATTGTCCTGAGATTATTATTATTATTAATTTAATGTCTTTTTTATACATAATTAAAAAAAATATATTTAAATAATAACATTATCTGTATAAACTATAAGTATGCGAAATTTAATACTCCACCATTCGCATAACTTTCGTAAAATGGTGTACAAAGTTTTTGCTTCGCGTATTAATATTATCTAATGATAATTAGCAAACTTGAGTACAAAATTAAAGTCATATTTTGTATAACTATCTTTATATTTAACAATCCATCAATCCGATCATCAGCGGGTAGATATTCAAATTATATTTAATGATAGCTTACTTGTATATAAATTCACAATTTCATTTTAACATTTGAATAATTATAAATAAACCAATAAAGAAATAAATCACTGTATCGATAATGTATATCATAATAGAACGAATTGCGGACTTTAAATTGATAGAATTGCAATAAAAGTCAGGGGCGAGGGGCGAATGCGAGTTATATAGACCTATAAAAATAAATTGTTTCAAACAGCACGATGAACAAATAGTAAACGTATTATAGCGCATTCAATTAAGGATATGATTCATTAGAAAATGAACGTAATGACGATGTTTTTATTGTTCTAATTTGTATGAAATATTGTGCTAATTCAAGGAAGTAGACGGCCTCGGTGGTCTAGCGGTTTAGCACATTCCGATGGTCGCGGGTCCGATTCCTGGCACAGTCCAAATATTGTATTCATGAGTATAATTGTTTGTATGGATTTAAGTATTTTTTCTGTCCCGGCAAACATTTTTTTTTCCATATAAGTTTAAGTACTAAAATCGCTATTAAAAATAGAGGTTCACCCTTATACCACAAATGAAGGGTGAAAATTGTATATTTTTTTTAACGCCAAATTATAATAGAATAAAATAAAATGTCCATATTGTGGACAACCCTTATAACTTAGGGGTATAAAAAATAGATAGTAGTCGATTATCAGACCTACTGAAATAGAAAATAAAATTTCATAAAAATCAGTCAAGCCCTTTCGGAGGAGTATGGTAACTGACATTGTGGCACGAAAATTTTATATATAAGATGTATATATTTACCAAATTCTATGTATGTTACTTATATATTTACAAAAAAATATATCAATTGTCTAGTACCTATAACACAAGCTCTGCTCGCCTTGGGACTAGGTGACGTGTGAATTCTCCACGGGGTATTGTTCATTTAAGGAAGTGATGATTTTTATGCATTTTTTTTTAATTTTTGGTTGGATACAAGCTGACTAGCCACCTGATGGAAAGTGACAAACGTTACAATGGACCTAACGGGATTTTGTAACCCTCGAGGTGGCATTCACGCATTGCTGGAGACTTAGGTGTCATACTACCATACCCAGTAATTACACTGTCATGTATCACCATACCCACCATGCAACTAGAATAAAAAAAAACTGCATCAGAAATAGGTAACACGGAAAGTTTGCTATTTCTATATGTACAGTCTGCTTTAGTATTAAATACACTATGACATGTTTCATAGTCTATTACAAAACTAAAATACTGTATTTGACGTTTATTGAATACTTACTTATTTACTTCATTTTTATATCTATGGGTAACAGATATACCTAAAGGCTATGCAACAAAATAAATATATATTACCAACTAATAAACGAATTAACGAAAAATAGCCAAATAGTTAATTTATATGCGGTCGAAGTGGGAGCAAGAGATGTAACAGCGAAATCTCTCTACAATCTTGGCTTGTCTAGAACTGGAGTAGGTTCTATACTAATTCAAATTCAAAAATCATTTATTCATGTAGGACATTTTAGCCGCTTATGAACGTCAAGTTTTTACATTAGAATTTTTTTTCCCTACCGTCCAGTTCGTTATATAGATCCAATTGAGAAGAACTGGCAAGAAACTCAATTGAATTACTTTTTTTTTTTAAATCCAGTTTTTTACAATGCATAGGTATTTATATAGGTGTCTATGTCTAACATTAAATGAAAATCCCGAACATGAAAACTATTGCCATGCACGCTCGTCATTCAAGTAATCGTTTAGTGAGTAATAGGCCTTGCTCAGTAAATATGATTTAACAGATGTTTTGAATTTATTTAAGGGTAATTCCAATATATCCTTTGGTATCTTATTGTAAAACTAGTATGTGTATCTAAAGTTGCACTACCAGGCTCCTACCAGATTTGTCTGGGCTGGGAGAGAAACACAAATGGTGAAGGCGAATGTAGACTTACGTCAGCGGTAAACCGACACCCGGGTCACAAGTCCCGGGAACTGCTCGGAGTTCCCCTCTCTGCCACACGACGGATCCGGCACCTACACGGTGAAGCCGGTATCCACACGGTGAATCCATGGAGTGCAAAAAGTCTCCCTGTAGTACAAGTTTATTAACATAGGTCAATTTATAGAGCGGATGAGTTAGGAATATGAGTTATAATTCAAGCAGTCGGGTGTACACACTCGCCTGTTCTAACGGTATACATTTGGACCAGTCGAGTATAAGAAGATGAACAGGAAGACGGATCAGTTACCATAGCCCGTGGCGAATGTACAAAAAATAACTACAATGATTTTTAAGGGGGGCTGAGCGTACACCTATATTGCTAGCAAATTGCCATCTAGGCCTAACTTCTAAAAATTGACTGTTGGAGATGTGATATAGCGACATACAGTTCCAAAATAATTAGAGCTTACTATGGCTACTAAATACAGACAAAAAAATATGTATATTTAATATATATATAATAATAACTACAATTATTTTTAAAAGGAGTTGAGCGTAGACCTACATTGCTAGCAAATTACTATCTAGGTCTAAATTCTGTAAATTAACTGTTGGAGATATCATATAACGACATAGTTTCAAAATAATTAGAGCTTGCAATGGCTACTAAATACAGACAAAAATTTATATATATAAAAATAACTACAATGATTTTTAATGGGAGCTGAGCATAGACCTACATTGCTAGCAAATTGCCATCTAGGCCTAACTTCTGTAAATTGACTATTGGAGATGTGATATAGCGACATACAGTTCCAAAATAATTAGAGCTTACTATGGCTACTAAATACAGACAAAAAATTATGTATATTTAATATATATATATAATAATAACTACAATGATTTTTAAAGGGAGCTGAGCGTAGACATACATTGCTAGCAAATTACTATCTTGGTCTAAATTCTGTAAATTAACTGTTGGAGACATCATGTAGCGACATAGTTTCAAAATAATTAGATCTTGCAATGGCTACTAAATACAGACAAAAAATTATATATAGAAAAATAACTACAATGATTTTTAAGGGGGCTGAGCGTACACCTACATTGCTAGCAAATTGCCATCTAGACCTACATTCTGTAAATTGACTGTTGGAGATATGATGTAACGACATACAGTTCCAAAATAATTAGAGCTTACTATGGCTACTAAATACAGACAAAAAATTATGTATATTTAATATATATATATAATAATAACTACAATTATTTTTAAAGGGAGTTGAGCGTAGACCTACATTGCTAGCTATTACATACTCTGGCTATTTCGCCACAAAATGATGGTAAATTAGTCAAACAATCCTTGTCTCAATTAACTAATATCGACCGGATTGCTTACATTTGCAACAAAGAAGTCAGTATCTTGTATGCAATCTATCTGTGTATAAATGTTACATTTATTTCGGGTAAGTTTCCAAATAGCGACTCGGTTGCTTCGACATAAGATGGTGAACTGTAGATACCGTCGATCTGAATCAAGTTCATTTAAGGTAACCTATGTATTGACCTTTCATGAATTAGGTCTCGCATAACATGAGTAAATTATGTTTGCTGATTTAAACATGATTGTGGGTATTTATAAAAGTTAATGCCATTGATAAACAATAACAATTAGATAACGGGTAGTATTGTCCGAAACGGATGAGCGAATAACGTCTCACTAGTAGAAAGTAGAGATGTAAACAAATTGATTATGGAAAAAAATGTTAGTAATGTTCTATTTAATATTAAAAAATCGATTAATCAAGTATTATTTTTTTTCAAGTCGTCTTTACGTAAATTGAAGTTGTTTCTGTTGTCTGTCCTCTTAGATCTATTAAACTGCGCAACGAACTTTAATCCAGTTTTTAGTAATAGATAGAGATCATTCAAGAGGAAGGTTTTTGGGTAAATGTATTTATACCTATACAAAGCAGGGGCGGGTGACTAGTAATAAATAAGGCTAAGTAGTGTACCTAAAAAACAAAAGAAGAACTTTAATAGGCTAAAGGGAGGAGAATTAGAATTTGAGCAATTAGTTTTTTTTTATCTTAGATTTATTTAGGAACTTTTGTCATAATATGATTATGCCAGTCCCATCGTATCTTAATACTTATATTATCTTTATTATACAATGAAAACAAAAATATTTGCTGGAGATGATACAGGATCAGATACTATACCGTGGTACATACCAACATCAAGCCGATTCAAATTTTTTCTATACAATTCCCTTTTAAGAGCATCTCGGACACGCTCCATTAATATGTGATGCAGATTTTCTATAGTATTGCATGTTTCGTAATTTGATTTATGCATCAAAAGGCAGATGAATTTAAGTTTTGGTTATGGGAAGTTATTCTATATTTAACAGTAGATAAATTATTGATGTAATTTCTATTGTTGATCGTAGGTTACATGGTAACTTCTCATTTAGGTACTAAATTGTTTACTAGGCTGGTGACCTTAATGAGAATAATAATCTCATTATCTCGTCATTATATCATAAGGGTTAAAATTACCATCCAGTAGTGTAATATTAATTAAATATAAATAATAATAAATAAATTATTAATTCTACAAATCATGACTATGAGAATGACATAAAACAGCAGAATTTTTATATTTTATTTTATGTTTATATATATATATATATATATGTTAAATGAAATGACTATGAGAATGACATAAAACAGCAGAATTTTTATATTTTATTTTATGTTTTTATATATATATATATATATATAAATGAAATCAACAAAAATAATATTTTCAAATATTACACATTTATTTATTAGGTAGATATTATTTTAATGTTATAAAAAAGTGAGTGATTTCTAAACAAACTTTTAGTTATTTCTATATTCTCTTATTTAATAATTCCTCTATATTGTATTATTTTCTGTTTTGCTACCTTCTTTTGTTTTTCTCGCTTACTTTCTCTTTCACCTATACAACTCTCCGTACCACCGTTCCATTTTACATATTATTCTATAAAATTCGTTATAAACAATAATTATTGAATTAATAATATATTTAATTAGTTTCGAAGATCAATGACATAAATATACTGAATTAATTTTGTTTTCAATAAAGCGATACCTTAAATTAAAAGAGGATGGTTTTATTTGGGTGGAAATAAATAATTAATAGTGAATTATTAGAACTACTAAATGCCAAGTGCATAATTAGCGGTTGTAAACATTTAAGATAAATTTTATCGTGACCCTAAACATCAGATGATCTGTAATAATTTACCAATAAAATATATAGCTGCACATTGGAACTAATCATTCTTAATCGATTACAACATGTTTTTTTTTATTAATTTTGGATATATTAATTTGGCGTCATATAGTACCAACTGTAGCAAAATAATAATTATGAATAAGAGAGAGAAGATACGACCTCTTGGACTAGCGGTTTAGTCCACAGCCTCAACTTAGCATGATTGCAGGTATAATACAAAGACATTCATAAGTTTATTTTGTACTGATTTGGTTCTGATGGTCGCGGATTCGATTCCTCGCACATACTGGGTGTAATGGATCGGATGAATCTATGATGTTGTGAATGAAGATTACGAGGTTGCGGGACAGCCTCTACATAGGATGAGTGGATTTATATATGAATGACACTTTCCAATTGATATCTACTAATTATATGTATTCTATTAAATAAAGAAACATAATATTTTAGTGAATCAAGGGAGAAAATATAATGTCACTTTTTAGAACAATCTGAGGAACGAACCAACAAAATTTTTAAATATAATAATAATAATAATAAAACTCTTTATTGTGTACACATAAAATAATAAGAAAATACAGTAAATAGTAAAACAATTACAAAAGGCAGTCTTATCGCTAAATGCAATCTTACTGACAACCTAGAAGAGAGGACTTATATACATAGAATAGGGTAGGTGGCACACATAAGACACTATTTATCATACTACTAAATATACATACTTACATTAGGGATAAATATATAAACCTATATATATACTACATATTGGAAGAAATGAGAAAAAGCAAATATTACTTTTAACTATAAAAATTTTAATGAAAGAGGTTTCACACTGGGTTTGTCGTAAAGGGTGTAGGTAACCAAGGTGAAAGTCAATGACGTATGTTGATGGAACATTTGAATTTCAAAAGATTGTTTGTATTGGTCTAGATGTTTCCTATGTATATTATTTATTACAAGTATTTATAAAAAAATGCATAAATAGTTATATCAAGTTGTCTAGTGTCCATAACACAAGCCATGCTTAGCTTGGGATTAGATGATGTTGTGTGACTTATCCTGGGTACTATATAATAAGATAAAAAAGTTACTAAGATCTACTAACAAATTTCTATAAAAATAGAATTTCAATATTATATCAATCATGAAAAATAAACTACAAAAAGGAGGACTAAATATGATATCATTAAATAGTTGCTTACTGGCAGAGCTTTTAGTAGAGCTTTACAAGACACTATAAAAGTTATTTAACGCCATCTATCGAAATTGAACTGAATCAACAAATCAGTTCTTTTTAAAGTATATTTGTCTACTATAATGCTATGTTACAATAGTGTTACTATGTTTGGTCAATTACTATTACTATAGTGAATGCTTCGATGATTTAGCGGTTTGGCATACGGCTTTACTTCCAATGATCGCAGGTTCGATTCCAACGTCCCTTGCATATAAGATATTAGAGCGAGTACGATTTGAATTAATAATAGTAGAAAGAGTAATAATATTAATATCCCTGGATAATTCACACAGCGCCATCTAGTCCCACGCTAAAAACTTGTATTATGGGTACTAGACAACTGATATAAATACATACATACATTTTTTTCTGTAAGTACATACATAGAAAACAAACAGACCGATACAACAATTATGCTTATGAATATAAAAAGTTTGTACCGTGCGAGAAATCGAACCCGCGACCATCGGAAGTAGAGCAGCGTGCTAAACCGCTAGACCACCGAGGCCGTTCCGTTTTGAGGACCCCCTTGATGCCTGAAGTAATAACTAGCAAATAAACTCACATGCAAGTTATTATTTATACTATTCTTTAGTATTATCACAGATAACATAATATTACATACAGATACCCCATCCCATACAAGAAAATGGTTCCATCCTAACTCGGGCTATTCTATTTCGCCGCCGTAGGCGCTAGATGTCGCTATATCTGAAGCAGTTCGGATTACCAGTGGGTGATTAGTAATAAAGCATGAAAGTAGATGGCAGGCAATTCAGTCTACATGACATCTGTTTTGCCAAGATAGGTATATAATACATATATAACTGTATTGAATACCTAATTAGATTAGAAGATTCAATGTAGGTGTGGGTAGCAGCTTGTCTACCATTCTTTTTAGAAATTTTATATTTTTCATATCTGTTTTTTATATTTCACTTTTGACTTCTTGTTACTTTCTCTTAGCTGTGAGCCCTTTTGGGAAAATACACATTTTTTACTACTATTTCATTTTAAATTAAAATAGTAGTTGTGTTCCCGCTTCAGTCACAGTAGGTATAATGTCATTAGCCGATACTGTAGAGACGGCTAATGTATCTATGTACTATGTTATACCACAGATAACATATTATAGCCTGAGGACAGGACAATAAATCTCTCGCTTCGGTCCGATATGAAAACATCTATAATTTGCGAAGTGTAACTTATCAACTCTAAAATTAAAATAATCAGCCGCGTGTTCAATTTGATCTTGACCGATGCTTTCAATCTCATATAGTCCAATGACTATATCGGTACAGATGAGTTTATTTCAAAATATGCGAGCGACAGGTTAGAGCATCCTTGTAGGGCAGTCACGACGACGTTTGGTAATGTACTAGAAGATTCTAGTAATAAAGACTATTTATAAGAGTATTTATACTCGGCTTGCATATATAGGTAGTATCATTATATAAATACGTGAACCATAAAACTTTGTAGGTACCTCTGTTTACGAAAATTACGTATGAAATTTCGGACACTTATTATTTATATAGAGAAGGAGTGCAGAATATAGTTTTTTTTTTAATTCATTCATTCATAATTAAAGACCTACGCTCTTGTCGGTGGAGCTTTTGCCACTTTCCATCATGCTCTTTAATTCTTTATACGTCACGACTCCCATTTTCTCCTTAATTTGTTTGATGTAGCTGTGCCTTGGTCTTCCCGTCTCCCTCTTCATTTTAATTACGCATAAAATGTACATTATAATTTAAATAAAAAGAATCATTACACCCACTATCATGGATTTTTGATATCATTTTCTCGAGAGACTACAGCATGGGGTTTTTCAAGAAGGGTATATTAAGGTTTCTGAAGGGTCGGCAACGCGTATGTGACACCCCTGGTATTTCAGGCGTCCATAGGCTACGGTAACCGTATCAGATGAGCCGTATGCTTGTTTGCCATCTAAGTGGTATAAAAAAAAAATTGACACACAAATATCTTTTACAATAGAACCTTAATAATGTTCAAACTTATACTTTAAATTAATCAAGGTTTATTGTTATTATTATTGTTTAAATTAATTATTAATTAAATTAATCGAATGGGCTCCTATTGAGTTAAATGTTAATTACGAACATAAAAAGGGATAAAGAAATTTTATAACAATTACGAACACAACAAATTAGAAAGTGTATCGTACATTTCTGCGCTTTTTCAAAAAGTCTTTTTATAATATTTCTAAATATTTATTATAAAAATCAGCCCAACTCTACTCTATCTATTGCTAAAAATTACATTAAAATATATTGCGTAATTTAAATTATAATATTTATTTTATAGCACAAGGGACAAACGAGCATGCGGCTCACCTGATGGCAAGTGTTACCGCCGTCCATGAGCACGGCAACACCAGGTGTATTGCAAATGCGATCTAAATAAACAGACAGCGGAAGTGATTTCATTTTATGATACGATGCAAAGTTTATGACGTCATTTTATAGTGTTTTTCCTCTGGTTTTAAAACTTATTTTCAATATTGAACAAAAAAAAAGAATGGAGCGAGGATACCATCACTCAACGGCATACCACAGGAGCGTTGTAGGAGTATAGCACACCATCCAGCATCTAACACCGCAATTGGATTCCAGCTCCTGTATATAAACTATAGAATATCTACGTATACCATTAATATTATAAAGCTTAAGAGTTTATTTGTTTGAACGCGCTAATCTCAGGAACTGCTAGTTCGAATTGAAAAATTATTTTTGTTTTAGATAGTCCATTTATCGAGCAAGGCTTTAAGCTATATAACATTACGCTACGACTAATAGGAGCGGAGCTGCAATTAAAAATATTGCAAAGGAAATGACGCACGCAGACGAAGTTGCGCGGGTCAATTAGTATAAAATAAAAGTGGATAAATAAGTACAAATTAGATATATATATAACATAAATTAGATATATAATATATAACACAAAGAACAAGTTTACTGATAATATGAAAGAAACTTAATAACAGATGCACTAAATAAAGCCCTGTAAATCAAATGACTGCCATTTAGCTGGGCTGACGGTCTCACGGGTTACAGATATATATCAAAACTACAAAATGAAAAGGACTTGAAGAATATATATTAATTTGACGACCTCGGTGGTCTAGTGGTCCAGTACACCGCTTTACGACCGATGGTCGCGGGTTTGATTCCTCGCACGGCACAAACATTTGTATTCATGAGTTTGATTGTTTGTATCGGTCTGGATGTTTTCTATGTATAATATGTATTTACGAAAAAAATATATCTATATACTTGTATCAGTTATCTAGTACCCGTTACACAAGCTTTAGCTAGCTTACCTTGGGACTAGATGGTGTGACGCTGTGTGAATTATCAAAAAAATATATATTTATACTTATATATGGGAACAAAGAAAACATATCATGCTATTACTCAATATAATAACGGACAAAAAGAAAAACACATTTACCCACATTTGACACACAATTGTTACATAACTTTTTTTTTTGGTTCAGTTTTTCCCTTTGTAGGGATATAATTATTACAAATACCTACATACATACATTACAGGACCAAAGGGAGAAAGGAAAGTTGGAAGACCAATACGTCTTATTGGTCTTATAGGCTGATGACATAGGACTACATAGGGAAAGACTGGCTAACTATGGGAAACACAGAGAATCTTAGAAAATGGAGGTGACCTTCACCCAAAAATCGTTTCATACCTACAAATAGCATAATTGTAATTATAATACCAACAAGTAGATCATAAGAAAAGTATACATACTAAAAACATCTACCATCAGCAAGGTGGACCGACGATTTGGTCAAGATCGCTGAAAGGCATTGGATGCGAGCAGCGCAGGACCGATCGTCGTGAAGATCTTTAGGGGAGGCCTTTGTTCAGCAGTGGACGTCTTCCGGGCTGAGATGAATCACATTTTACTTTTATTTCTTAAAACTACTGATGGATATGGAAATAAAAAGGCTTTATTATTATTATCTAAGTTACAAAATTCTCGGGTTTCCTGTTCGAAATGGTTTGGCCAATTTTGCTAAAATTTTACAAATACATATGTTCAGTAGTTCTGAGATTAGGTTAAGTAAGTTATATACCCCCAATTGTTAAGGGTGGCTCACCCTAAATTTATTCTTCTTGTTTTTTTACAAATTTTTTTATTTCTATTTTTTTCATGTGTCATTAAAAATACATACCACTCTAAATTTTCACCCTTCTATCACCAACCCTAATTTTTTAATAGCGATATTAATTTATATGTCTAAACAACGTTTGCCGGATCTGCTAGTAGATATAAGTGGTCTCGAACAGTGCGGTTTCAGAGGAGCTTCCTCCCACGTACACTTAGGTTGTGGTAACTTCCTGCTGAGTTTTTCTCACGAGACTACAGCACGGGGTTTTTCAAGAAGGGTATATTAAAGTTTCTTAAGGGTTGGCAACGCGCACGTGACACTCCTGGTGCTTCAGGCATCATCATTTACCATCAGATGGGCCGTATGCCTGTTTGCCACCATAGTAGTATAATATATATATATATATATATATACAGTAAATATCTCATTACACAGAAATACAAAGTACATTGAAATCTCATTTTCAATGTGGGTACGGTGGATACATTCGTTGTGGTCGTCAAACGTCAAGTCCACGGTGAATGTTTGGCAATCAGTAACGCCCATTTGACCACTAAATGCTTATTTAAGTCTATGACATGACACGTTATTAGTTCATCACAAGATTACATTGTTAATCGACTCTTAAACGAAGGTACTAGAGTACCTTAGGGTATTGTAATCCTTGTATTATTTTAAAACTAGCTACTCGCCCCGGCTTCGCACGGGGGGGCTTCGCTACATATATTATATATATAAACCTTCCTCTAAAATCACTCTATCCATTAATAAAAACCGCTTCAAAATCTGTTACGTAGTTTTAAAGAGTTAAACATATATAGGGACGGACAGACAGCGACAGCGACTTTGTTTTATACTATGTAATAATAATGAACTTAAGAGTAGAAGGTACTATAGTGCTTTAGGAGTGTCAATATCCTATTATTTCTTTTTGTTATATTTTATAACAATGAAAGGATAATAATGTTTTAGGAGAGGATTATTATTAGGAGATTAGGAGAGTTTAATCCTGGGTTCATTATAAATTTCATATATGTGTATGTGAACCGTGAAAAAACATTTATTCAAGGAGGTTAGTAGTCCCCACTAGCACAGATAACATAACATTACATACTGCTAGTAATATATGTGCGGGAAGGGTAGTGTTAGTAACATGGATAAACCCTAATAACCCCATTGCTAGGGGGTAAGGGGATTGTTAGTAATGTGGACTGATGATCTTATTGCTAGCAATGTACCATGACAGGTTGACCTCCACGCGTTTCCCCTAGAAACTGTCGTTATAAATTCTTGGTGAATTTGTCACGATGGGCAAACTGACCTGACCACTTGCTCATCTTATCATCCTCCACTGGTGCCCCGCTAGCGTAAACCGTTAGCGCAGGCGGGAGCACCATTTCATTATCATCCATAAAAAAACCTCATTGCTGCCAATGTACCTCTGGCCTCCATGCGGATCTCCCTGGAAATTGCCATTTACCACGATGATGATTTTGATGTACGATGATCATGCTCCATATTATCTTACTAATATTATAATCGCGAAAGTGTGTGAGTATGGATAGATGGATGTTTGTTGCTCTTTCACGCAAAAACTACTCGACGGATTTTGATGAAACTTTACAGTAATATAGGTTATATATCAAAACAATACATACTATAATTTAAAATGATATTATGTAAAGTGGGCGAAATATAATGATAGATGTCAAGTAAATCTAATGCAGACGGAGCAGCGCAGGTCAACTAGTATAAAAATAAAATACAGTGCGAGCGCAATCGAAAGCCGATTAAAATATTATTAATAGATATTAATATAGTTAGCTTCTAGACGATCTTTATGGATATCTATTAACGGTCAGCCACCATTGATGGTCAGTAAAAAAATTGCACATTTTCTTGAATCACGAAATTCGTGTTACGCTTGACCCGACCTGCCTGCGCACTATGGATCGACTTGTACATTCTGACACAGTTCATCTCAAATATAAAATAGTCAAGCACGAATGCATATATTGATATGGGTTCTTGTATGTAAATTTTTGGTAATTTAGCAATAATTATTAATAACAACTGTATAGATAAATTCATCATTTAGATAAATCATCCAGAATACTGAACATTTCTAATAATAATAGTAAGTCTTCTTCCTCATAATGTACTATCTCTTCCACACTCGGCTAAGACCCGTGTGGGTGAGTATTGCTATCTTTTATACCAAATAAAAGAAGAATTAAATATACTAATAATAATAATAACATATCCTACCTAGTAAAACATATCTCTTTCAAAAAGTCACAACACTGAATACCTGTCTCATCATAAGAAAAAAAATTACTTTCTCAATAATGACATACTCACATAGCGCAACCTATCCCACACTTGGCTAAGACCCGCGTTGGCAAGTATGACCATATTTTAAACCAGATAATAGAAGAGAAAAGAAAAGAAACATAAAAATAATAATAAACCAGATATAGCTGTGAGAATCTAGCAAATAATAATAATATACATTTATAATTTAAGATAATTTATTTGTCATCCAGTAGGTATTTACATTTTACATTATTCCCGAAGTAGAAATCTGTATTTTAAGTACCAGTTCCCTCCTCTTACAATTCGCGCAGCATCATCTCGTCTCAAGCAGATCGATCTAATGTTATGGGTACCTGACAACTGTTAGATATACTTAGATACATGCCTATTATACATGGAAAACACTGAGACAAATACAAAAATACAAATGTTTGTATCATATAAGGATCCCGCGACCGTTGCAAATAAAGCGGTGTGCTAAACCTCTAGACCACCGAGGTGGTCAATGGTTTAGTAATTATTACGAATTAGTTGTTATTGGTAAATGCGCGTAACCACGTTATAAATTGATTAAACATTAAGTTTTATTTTATACGTTCGCTTTTACATAAAATACTAATTATATGCAACTTCATGTTTTATTTTTAAATAAAAGATAACCTATATATTCATATATTCACTTTAAATTTCATTGATTCGTTCAATATTTTAGTCCTAACAGGAGTAACAAACAGATAAAAATTATATTAAGTCTATTGAATTAAAGCGTGAAAGCATATAAAAACATGAGCAAGGTGTGCGAGTAATTGACTTCGTGAGGATGTACGGTCATAAAGCACATCAATGTATGTACTGTGTTTAAACAGAAGGAAATGATAAAAGTATAACGCCAGCTACACAACTGAACAGTATCAGCAAAGACAACTGAGCTGGTGTATCGGGTGCTGGAATGTATTAATGGTCTTTCCATTAATTTCAATAGGAAAAATTTCATTGATATACGAGAAAGATTACGGAACGAATTATGTCGAGGTACCACTGTATTAATATTAAAATATAATTGTAATGCATAGCTTATTTTGCTTTATAATTTTCCAATGTCAGAGAAGTTGAAAAGTAATCTATTTTTTTATAACGCAGGAGACAAACGAGCATGCGGCTCACCTGATGGTAAGTGATTAACGCCACCCATGAGCACCCGCAACACCAGGGGAATTACAAGTACATTGTCTGCCTTTTAAAAAGGAATAAGCTCTCTTCTTGAAGGTTTCAGTACCGTGTCGGTTCGGAAATACCATTGCTGGAAGGTGATTCCACAATGTGGTTGTGCGTGGCAAAAAGTTTCTAGAAAACCGCATTGTGGAGGACCACCATTCATACAGATGATCAGGATGGTATTTTAGTTTCTGGCGGGTGGTACGGTGGTGAAACTCAGCAGCTGGTATTAATCCGAACAATTTCTCAGAACACTCCCCGTGATAGAGGCGGTAGAACATGTACAGAGATGCAATATCTCGCCGCAAAGCCAATGGGTCGAGTCTGTCAAATAGATGTTGATTATCAATGATTCTGGCTGCTCGGTTCTGAATGCGGTCAAATGGAAGTAGCTGGTATAGTGGTGCTCCCGTCCAGAGATGAGAACAGTATTCCATATGCGGCCGGATCTGCTCCTTGTGTCTTGAAACTGAGGAGATACGACAAATGGATTTTTTTTAGCGGTCTATTTAGACCCAACTGTTTCCATCAATATTCTAAAACTTCTTAAAAAATATATTCACATAACAATATCTCAGGAGAATTCATACAGCGCCATATAGTCCCAAACTAAATAATAGACAACTGATAAAAACGCATTTTTTTGTAAATACGTACATAATACACATAGAAAACACCCAGACTGATACAAATTATACTCATGGGTATAAATGTTTACATTTAAACTAGTTTTTTTAGAATCGAACCCGCGACCATCAGAAGTAAGGCGGTGCTTAACCGCTAGACTACCGAGGTCGTCAAATTATGTTTTTATTTTAAAATGAGGTCAGACATAAAAATATTGAAATTACATTTAATAAATGTAATTATTAGGTATAGCAGAAGTTAACATTAAATTACTGGCAAGTGCTAAAAATATTGCAATTTGCATATCATTTATACATATATAGCAACATTGAATTTAAAATAAGAGTTTATTGATTTTTATATTTATATTATTGTAGAATTATCACGAATTGTACGACTTATTTATTTGATCATCAGTCCTAGACCCTGAGATGATTGGTAATCATCGTCTTCCTGTTTGCATTCCATAGATTAAACCAGAGCGAAAATATGTTTCTAACCCACAAAGCAATGGGTGATATAAATTTGACTGTCTGTATACCTATCTGTGGTTACGTAGCTTCTAAATTAATTGGGCGATTATGATGCGTCTTTTTGGTTTGAAAGCTGAAGAAATTAGTTACCATTTAATATTGTTCTTATACATATTAGATGTGGATTATGGATTATATCTTTAGATTTTTAAAGAAATTGACTTTGTCGTATATGTGGGCACCTCAGCCTCATCTGTTTCCGCTGCCAAGCAGCTTGCTTTGTAAGCTGTGCTTAGATTGAAGTGTAAATATAAGTTAATGTAATGATAAATGAGATTAGATAAGTAAGATAAATTACCGGATATGTAGCATTATGAGTAAAACCTTCATAATTTTATATTAATATGTTTATTTTTTACTTAAATGACAATTACAATTTTGAAATATAAAATTAATTAGATACATAAGTTTGATACCATATGAGAATATATATTTCTATTTATATAATTGAGAATACTATAGGATAAGATAAGCATGAGAAATTATAGGATATCTATTTTTATTTCTCATTTAGATGACAATTCCAAATTTGATACCAAAATATGAGAAAGTATATTTTTATTTGTTTAATTAACAATATGTTTTTATTAATTAAAATTAATTAATATAAACAGTAGTGGACAAGAAAGTGGTATTATTTTTTTGGATCAGATATTCATTACCGTAGTACTCCGGAATGGCTATTTTATTAATAATATATTTTAATTTATTAAAATTAATGATTATTTAAAACTAGTCGACAAAAAAGTGGTATTATTTCTTTGGATCAGATATTCATTACCGTAGTACTCTGGAATGGCTATTTAATTAATAATATATTTTAATTTATTAAAATTAATTATTATAAACACTAGTGGACCAGAACGAGATATTATTTTTTGGGTCCGTTATTTATTATTTTAGTCTTCCAAAAAGGTGAGTACACAGTACAGTACACATGAGTGGTATCACGGTCGTGACATGGTCCTTGATGCTCTACATATATATATATATATATATATATAGATGACTGTTACCACTTACCATCAGGCTAGCAGTCAACTTATCTGCCAATTACGAAAAAGAAAAAACCAGCAAATGTTATCCATTAAGGCTGCTGATTATTACATTTAAGCTGCATTAAAAGAATGATCCTTTGTATTCAGATGCCCTAGTACTCGATTAAATTAACATAATCTGAGAATAACATATTTAAATATCTTATATGTATACAAATAAAACAATATATAATATAAAAATAACCATCCCACTTTGCAAATTTAAACAACTTTAAAAAATGAGGTTCTCTATTTTTTTTTTGTTTAACAGAACCAGAAATAATCTTCTCCAGGTTATCGATAAAGCAAGTGTTGCGTATAAGGACAAAAATGCCACTGGATTTACTCTGTCTACCTCCCGAGGCACTTAGCGTGAAGATAGATGTAGTTAACGAATAGGTTTTTTATTTTACGTGTTTGAAATGTAAAGCAAGCTATAAAACAATCTGACAGTGAGTGGAAACCGTTGCATGCATCTTACAAATTACAAACAGCTTACAAAGCAAGCTGTTTAACGGTAGAAATAGGTAAGACTTTGTCGCGGAGTCGATTCCTCGTACGGTAGAAACATTTGTATTCATGAGTATGGGTGTTTATATTGGTCTGTGTTTTTTATTTATATTTTTTATAATCGATGGTATTTTAATAGTGCACCAGCTAGCGCGGCTGGCTGGCCACCAGTGGAGAATTGATGAAAATTTACAGCAATCTAACTGATATATCAGAATAATACATAGGTTATAATTTAAAAAGATATTATGTGAATTGAGAGAAATATAATGTCAAGTAAATGTGATGCAGACGAAGGTGCGCAGATCAGGTAGTATTGCAATAAATAAAAATAAAAAAAATCACGACATATTTCGTTTGACATGGGGCGGGCCGAACTGGCGTCAGGCTCCCCAGCCGCCAAGTAGCTTGCTGTGTTTTGGTTGTAGGGTGCATCCAGACTGGGTAGTAAAATTACATGATATTGGGAATGCTATCTGAATCCTAAGAATGGCGACTCATGATTGGCATCATGGGTGTCACATGATAACGTGATATCCCTAGTACTGTTCATGTATATTTGAGACGGTATTCCAATACAATTATATAAAAAAGTGGAGGATGATAAGTATAGTGGAAAATTCAACAGGAATTTAACACGGTAGTTTCCAGGGAGAACAGCGTGGAGGTCAACCGAAAATGATGACCGATAGTCGAGGGTTCGAGTCCTCACAAGGATTATGTTTGTATTGATCTGGGTGTTTATATCTACTTAAGTATTTCAATCAGTTATTTAGTATCTATAACACAAACTCTGCTGAACTTGCGACTAGATGGCGCTGCGAATTATCCAGTGAAGGAATACTCTACCTGAGTAGATTTTGATAGACTTACTCTAATAGAGTACGTACTACATAGTAGATGTAGTAAAGTTTCTTAACTTCAGTTGTAATTTCATTATCAAACAGATTTGTTATAGTCGCCTCATTAGTTCGTATCAATGTCATTTATTGCCAAACATGAAGGCACGTACGTAATTGTACTAATGTAAAGTAAATTATATTAGGCGGAGTTACAACACTGTCAGTCTGTACACAGATACTCTGTATATATATGTATATAACTATAGGTCGTCAGTACACAGCCAGTATGTATAACATAGATGTAGGTACGAGTACATATCTATACAAATAAATAAAATTGAAGTGTCTGTTTGTAATATCAAATTTACTGCTGTTCACTAAATGCATATGAAAGCTGCTGTGCCCGCTGCTTCACTCGCATGAAATTTATTACTCTAATTCATTTGTTTCATCAAAATTCATTCAGTAGTTATTGCGTAAAAGAGTAACAAATATCCATCCATACTTATAAACTTTCACGTTTATAATATTAATAAGTTTTTTTCTGGGGACATCCCAGATAAAAAGGTCCAGCTCTGTTACAGCTTATTAACACATATTTTTTTAATATATTACGGGATACACAACAAAATATTATATTACTATATATATCTAAGGGACTATATGCTACAGACATACACAAAAAAAAATCATGTAAACCTATGTATTATAATAATTCTATGAGATTTTTTTCTCTGCTACAAAAGTTAATCAATCATGTAACGATAATTACTAAAATTATTTCGAAAATTAAATATAATTACTAAAACATCAGATTACATGTTGTCAGTTTTTTTTAGCTCCAAAACACTCCGAACTAACGGTTGATTTGACATACCGGAAAGTTTACTTGCATTAATGAAGTTAAATTGATTCGATTTTATTGATACCGTGTAGGCTACTTGACTTGAGAAGAACTAGTAAGAATAATAAAAAAATTGTAATAAAAATACTTTATTAACGTGTTTGTAATTCCCAGAACAAGATTTGTACAGATGAAAATATTCGAAAAAAATACATTAAAAAAAAATGCCAAATGGTTAATAAAAAAGTATGCGTATGTATTGAAAGTATCACGCTGGCCATCACCGAATAAATCTTTGGTACATTTTTACAGAATACTAGCTGTCCCGGCAATCGTTGTTTTGCCTTAAAATAAAAAAAATAATGAGGGGTGGATTACCCCTAACATTTAGGGGGATGAAAAATAGATGTTGGCCGATTCTTAGACCTACTCAATACGCTCACAAAATTTCATGAGAATCGGTCAAGCCGTTTCGGAGGAGTATGGGAACGAAAACTGTGACACGAGAATTTTATATATAAGATGTCACTTTTGTAACTTAGGTTTTTTTTCTAATGTCAACGTTATAAGCACAATCATTTTAATATAATATTTTATATGACGGCCTCGGTGGTCTAGCGGTGTAGCACACCTTACTTGGTCGCGGGTTCGATTCCTCGCACGGCACAAACATTTGTATTCAGAAATAGGATTGTTTATATCGACACTGATCGATACAAACAATCCTATTCATTAATGTTTTCTATATATAATATATGTGTATATTCGAAAAAAAAAAATGTATTTGTACAGTTATCTAGTGCCCTTTAATACAAGCTTTAGCTAACTTAACTTGTGTCTAGATGGCGCTGTATATTATTGTCGTGAAATTATTTTTATTATAAATATTAATTTACTGCTAAAGTCTAATATTACCAAAAATATGCAATGAAAATCTAAATAGCAGTAGTAATCAGTAATTGAGACGCAAATCACGTGAATAGCTTTACCAACCATTTAATATTGAAGTGATAAATTTATGATGATGCTTTAATACTACTTTAATTGCAGTCTCGATGGCGGACGTGTAATGTTGGAATATATTACACTCCATTTGACGGATCACGAAGTAATTGCTACACTGTATTTAGGATGGCTATGGGTGTTACCGTAAGCGGTGGGTAAGGAAGGACAGCTGCCCTTCACGTTAAAAATTGTATATGTTACAATATTATATATTAACTTTAGAAAAAACCGCGTCCCGAGTTATAACCTAACTTGCTTTCTGGGTCAGTAGTAAATTTGATTCCCCAACTTCCCATTGAAATATGTATATATAATTATAATAATCTAATCTAGGCCCAAGTTAAGCTGGCTAAAGCTTGTATTATGTAGATAACTATGTGTATGTAAATGTATGTAGATAACTGATACATTTACATTTTTTTTCGTAAATACAAACATATTATACATTATATCCAGACCGATATAAACAATCATACATGAATACAAATATTTGTGCCTTGTGAGAAAACGAACCCGCGACCATCGACAGTAAAGAGTGCTACACCGCTAGGCCACTGCCGTCAATATATAACAATATGTTATACATTAAAATTAGTAAAAAAAACCTGACACTGGTCTAATAAATCTATCTTGCTTCCTCGACACTCCGATCAGTAGTAAACCTAATTTGTTAGTTATAATCTAAGTACAGTCATGATTATCATCATCATCAGCCTCTTCCTTATCCCATTTATTTGTGGTCATAATATGTTTATCTCTTCCATTCATCCCTGTTATCAGTTAAGTAATTCTTACATATCATCTTTCACACAGTCCATCCATCTCTTTTTCGGCCTGATGATTATATTAGTGTATATTATATTATATCCTCTTAAAGTCCTCTCCGATCAATTCTCCTGTTCCATTCAAACGGGGATCCAAATTACAATGACCTAAGCTGAGTTTGACACCCCTAGCTGTGCCCTGAGAATAAGTTCGTATCAGTCAGGCAGGAGTTTGCCTTCAGCCGCTTCATAAATCCTTCCTCGGATTTGGAGTGCCATCTGCACTTACCCTATCATTCAGTGAAGCTGTAAAGGCCAGGAGCGGCCGGGGAAAATATTTTAGTTCGAAAAAACAGTATTCTGTTAGAGTGATTAAGCTGACCTGATGGAATGAACTGTCGCCTATAAACACGAACTTCAACATGCATATCACATTATCGTGAGAAGCTTAATGAGAATTACAAATGCGTTGCCATTCCTTTGTTCTGTCACTTTACTTTGTAGTTTTGCTGCCATTTATAACCCTTTAAATCAGTCAAAATAATTCCCAAAGTGGTATATCGACCCCGAGGAGTCTATGACAAACTAGTAGTCATCTTGTTTTTATTTTATATTTTTAACACTAAACTTTACTACAGTTAGAAATTTACAAAAACTCAATATCAGGTAAGAATGGGGGGTCTACCCAAAATGGAAAAATATGGCAAGGGTCTACGACACAAAAAAGTTTGGGAACCTCTGCTTTAAACATATTAATCTATAATAGACCTACATGAATAAATATATTTTGAATTTGAAACACTTGGCACTTGTCTTAAAAGTTTTTACTTACAATCAATGTAGAGTATATTACTCTTAGGTATAGCTATAGCTAGAAAATTTATTAAATTAAATAATATATCTAATTTAAGAAATTTCAATAAATTAGGTATTAATCAATAGGTACTGTTACGGAAGGAAGGACTGTATTAGGGCTGGTTAAAAATGAGACACGTTCCTAGGTGAGGTAAAATAGGTGTAATCAGCTCGCTAGCAAAAATATAAAAAGACAATATAGCATAAGAAAACAAACGGTATATAAAAGCAGAACATCAAAATATAAAATTCAAATATATATAAAAAACAGAAACTATCAAAAAGGTTGCCAACGGCAACAGGTACTACTGAAGCAATTTCCACTTTTTCAGAGAAGCGTGAATTGCTCATAAAATCGAAGTGCCGTTAAACATAGTGAAACCTATTAAACTCCTTCTGCTATTAATAATATCTTATATATAAAATTCTCGTGTCACAGTTTTCGTTCCCATACTCCTCCGAAACGGCTTGACCGATTCTCATGAAATTTTGTGAGCGTATTGAGTAGGTCTGAGAATCGGCCAACATCTATTTTTCATCCCCCTAAATGTTGGGGCTTGTCCACCCCTAATTTTTTTTTTTTTATTTAAGTAAAAACAACGTTTGCCGGGACAGCTAGTATATTTATATATAAAAAATTCGTGTCACGTTATTCCAGCGCGATGGACTCCTGAACTAATTGCAAATTTTATTTGCACATTGTGTGCAATTTGATCCAACTTGAAAGATAGGATAGCTTACATCTCAATTTATATTCGCAATATTGTTTTATTCAAGAACCTTAGACACAGCAGCGCGTGGCCGGGTCTGCTACAATATATAAAATTTTATATGCATATTCAGTAGATCTGAGAATATGCTACCATATTTCATACCCCTATAATTTTTTTTTATAATGTTGCATTAAAAATACATACAACCCAAAATTTTAACCCTTCAATCACGAACCCCTATTTTTTAATAGCGATTTTAATTTATGTGGCAAAACAACGTTTGCCGGTACAGCTAGTATTATTAGCATATACATATACAAAGCCAGTGAACAATTATGTTTTCCTCTCCCAATATTCCCCAACAGCTATTATATCTATGGCTACATTTCATATCATTATCACAGTTTTGAAAGAAATAAAACATAGAATTATTGTTTATGGTTTCAAGTTGATGTGGATTATGGTTTACGGGAAAGCATCCGCTTATCTGACACCATGATTTAGTAACAGACATCCAACGCTATAATTTCATATAGTTTCACAATTACTGGTAATAGCGTAACAATATTTTATTAAACATCATTACGTACAAATAGTGATGCTTACAACAAAACTAAATTATTATTACTAAATTATTAAGTAAACTAAACTACTCAATTGTTTATTTTTCTAAATATTTTGAACTAATTTATATTTTATGCTATACAAGTTTATATCGCAAGTTCGACTGACTTTTCTTTAATAAAAATCTGTTATTGTCATTCTTCGAGACAAACCAAACATTTCTTTTTTTTTTATTAGTATATATATTTTGAACCTAAAATAAATATAAATATTTTGTAGTATATATTTTCGCAACACTTAACAGTTTAAAAAGGATTCATTCAAACTGTCATCCTCCCTTTCTGTTTTAACTATCAAAACACACTGTACTCCTGTAAAATCAAATATAAAAATACAGTCCAAACATATTAAAAGCATATTTTGTTTTAATATATACACCGCATATTAAATTCAAGGCATTCTACACTTTTATATATAAACGCGACTTAGATAAGTACTAACGGGTACAAGAAGATATATAAAATAGGGAACACAACCAACCCAATGTTACCTTTTCACAAGTAATGGACCTTCCATTAGTTCTAAAAAGGTAACAAATAGACACACATACTGTTAGTAGAGTATATATAGTATTAGTATGGATTGATAGTTTGTTAATTGAAATGTAATGTAATATATGAGAAATAAGTGAAATTATTAAAAAAATATTAATTTTTATTAGCACAAGCCGAATTTACTCTGATTGATTGATGAAAAGTTATCAATCAATCAACCATTCAATCAAAATAAGTTCGACATGTGCGTGTAAAATTAATTAAATTTTTTTAATAATTTTAGTATATTCTATTTAATTAAGAGTACTTACAAAATTGGGTTGTTATAATACATAAAAAAATAGAAATTAATCATAAAGTTTCGATAAAACATTGTTATAATTGTATCGAAAACAAAGAAATCTAGATCAATCGAATTAGGTCTCTTTATCTTTAAATCGATTAATGATTAACGATCTATTTGATTTGAAATCGAATGATAGTATTGTATTCGTATTTCATATGTCAATCAACGGACCCCTAAACGAAAGCTGACCAAACAAAGTAAATCCGACCATCTTGGGCTCACACACACACATTACAGAATAATTAGTGTATTGGTAAAATCGATCGTTCGTTGAGCAACACACAAACACACACAAACTAGAGGATCTTCTACGACGAGTCAAAGGTTAGGACCGTGAGTCTGTGAAATACGGTGAGCGAATTTAGATTCATATAAATAGGGTACAATCTGCAAGATGCAACATTCAGTATTCACTTTCTGGCAAAACAACAGCTTTTGATATGAAGCTGGTAATTAGTTTATTTTATAATTAAAAAAATAATTTAGTTTTTATAAACTTCACATCACTAAAGTTATTCTAAATTTGAAATAAAAGAAAATTGTATTAGTATTCTAAATTTAAAATTTCTTTTCATGTAATGTGTTCAATTTAATGAAGTGTTACTAATAACAGTTTCTTTAACGTTTCTTGTTTTTAACTAAATATTAAAAACTCATGTTTTAAACATTATATAGTGGCAATAATAAATTTAGCAGGAAGTGACTTATATTTAAAAAAAAATTGTGTCAACATGCAGAAGTACTAGTGAAGTGTAATTTAGTTTTACGACATTATTTCGACAATGTGTTGTTCTTTTTTTAATAATAATATAGTTTAATAGATACTTTTTAAATTAATCTCTTCTCTCTCTCTCTCTTTATTATTGGACCGTGAACGTGCAGACAAACTTAAATATTAACATTTATTTTTATTCATTAAATCTTATTTAATTTTTGTAGAAAAGGCGGGCCTAATGTATTTTTATATATACATATATGTAGTGCAGAGATACTCGAAGGCAGTTTATTTAAAAATGACTTTTACTAACTACTTTTATTAACTCTTCGCTGATATTATTTTGAACACATTTTATTTATATTTCATAAATTCATAAAATCTTTTTATTATTTTTTTAAATAATACAATTAGGTTATTGTTTTGTCTCATTGTTGGAAAATTGTAGTTATTATGTTTTACTAATATTTAATTTTGTTACAGATTTTAGTCTTGTCAGTTATAGCCTGTGGCTATGCTGCAAAGTTAGACAGGACATACTTGCCACCCGCAAGTGCTGCTAGTGCTGGAGGAAGTCCTGGGTCTCTGAATACTCCATTTGGTTCAGGTTCTGCTGGCCAAGGATCAGGAGTAGGAACATCTGGATCAAGTGGTTTTGGTCAAACGGGATCATCTGCATTCGGACAAGGATCAAGGCCCTCGGGCGTGTCTGGATTTGGTCAACCTTCAGGAGCTTCGGGCCAGAATACATTTGGTCGTCCTTCTGGATCTGCCGGACAGTCTGGATTCGGTCAGCAATCTGGTGCAACAGACTTTGGTAAATCATCTGGAGCTTCACAATACGGCCAGTCTTCTGGGGCTCCAGGTTTTGGACAGTCAGGACCTTCCGGTGCTGGAATTAGCCAATCTGGTATTGGACAAACAGGCCAAGACTTTTCTGGACAGGCATACCAACAGTCTGAACGTGCTCAAGCCGATGCGGACAGAAACGCTGAAATTTTAAGATACGACAACCAAAACGACGGTGAAACCTTTTCCTACAGCTTCGAAACTTCCAATGGCATTTCTGCTGAAGAATCTGGTGTAGCTACAAACGGTGTCCAGGCTCAAGGTGGTTTTTCGTATACTGGCGATGATGGTGAAGTATACAGGGTGACATACACAGCTGATGAGAACGGCTATCAGCCTCAGGGTGACCATCTTCCGACTTCTCCCCCAATTCCCGATGAGATCCTGAGGTCTATTGAAGAGAACGCCAGAGCCGCTGCCGCTGGTACACAAGAAGGTAATTAAACGTTTTTATTTATTTTTATTGATAAATCTTTTAGTTATTTTATGCTTACAAGATTTAGAGATGATGTACTGATATTATCAAAATATTTATCAATATAATTGGATTAGAAAGTATACATGATCAACACTACGGCAATTACGTCACTATATGACATACGTGATATACTCATGCGTTATCATTACAGAGGATTAAGATGTCTTGCCTCTTATCCTAAATATATGTATGATTTTCAATAATATACCTATTATGAATAGAAACTTATACATAATTTTAATTCAAACACAGTTAATGTAAGCACTTATGAATAATCATACTAGTTCCAAAATCAATTATGCAAGTAATTAAATACCAAATTATTTATTCATGTAAAACATTTTAGTCACTTATGCTAGTCAAGTTTTTAATAGGTATTAATATTTTTTCCACTATCGTTCAGTTCAGTCTATAGATTCAATTGTGATAATATCATATCAATGATGTTTTTTACGTTTACATAGAATGCTTACTTTTTTTAATGCTTTTAGTTTGAATTTGATCAGGTTTTTGGCCACGTTTATTAAAAATTGTAAAAACTCAAAACATTATTCTAAATATTCAATTAATTTTCTCTACGCGAATTTCAAGTGTATTCTACATGCCACATAAGTAATATTAAGTATATGTAATGTATAGATAAGCTTTGCAGTGTATTACTAAAAAAAAAGTACACTGATTATAACTTATAAGACAGTGTTATTTTTTTTAAATGAATAATGCTATTTTCAGGCGCTTACCGTCCCGAAGAATATGAGTCTGAGCCTCAACAATATACTGGATCTGCTGCATATAGCCAAGGACAAGCTGGCGCTCAAGGTGCTGGTTACCAGCGCCAAGGATCTGGTCAAGGTCCATCTCAGCAATATGGAGCTCCTGCAGGCTCTTCTTCTTCCGGTCAATCTGGCAGCTCCTATAGTCAGAATCAAAGAACCCAAAGTCCTTCTCAACAATATGGTGCTCCTGGTGCTTCTTCGCAATTCAACCAAGGAGCCGGACAACGCACAGGTGGCGCTTTTAACCAGGCTCAGGGATCGCAAGGCAATTTGCAACAATTCGGCAGTTCTGGTGCATCCCCATCAGTGAATCAGGGTCAAGGTCAGCGAACCGGTGGTGCCTTTAATCAACCACAAGGATCAGCTCAAGGGCCATCTCAGCAATACGGAGCTCCTAGCAGCGGACCTTCATTCAACCAAGGACAGAGTGCTAGTCAGCGAAATGGTGCTATCAATCAACGACAAGAATCAGCTCAACGTCCATCTCAACAATATGGACAAGATCTACATTCAACCAACATCAAGCGCTGGGCGAAATGGTGCTATCAATCAACGACAAGAATCAGCTCAACGTCCATCTCAACAATATGGAGCCCCTAGTAGCGGATCTTCATTCAACCAACGCCCAAGCGCTGGTCAGCAAAATGGTGCTTTCAATCAACGACAAGAATCAGCTCAACGTCCATCTCAACAATATGGAGCCCCTAACAGCGGATCTTCATTCAACCAACAGCAGAGCGCTGGTCAACAAAATGGTGCTTTCAACCAACGACAAGAATCAGCTCAACGTCCATCTCAACAATATGGAGCTCCTAGCAGCGGATCTTCATTCAACCAAGCCCAGGCCACAGGTCAACGAGCTGGTACTAATTTAAACCAACCTCAAGGCCAAGGTCAAGGCCCATCTCAGCAATATGGCGCACCTAGCGCTTCTTCAGCTACATCTGGCTCTGACAGACAATTCGGCCAATATACTCAAGGAAGCCAAGGTAATGCCCAGGGCCGTGGATCTCAAAATCAAGATTCTGGATACCAGTACAATCGCCCACAGGGTGGTTCTCCATTTGGTTCGAACCAAGGTCCTTCCAACACTCAATTTAACAGACCCGGCCAAGGACAAGCTCAGTCTAATATCCCTGGTTCTAACAGCCAAGGAACTTTTGGATCGCAGGGAACCACAAGCCAAGGACAGTTTGGATCTAGGCCATCTGGACAATCTCTAGGATCTACTTCAGGATCTGTAGGTTCGTCTGGAAACCAAGGATCGTTTGGAACCAGTTCCCGACCTGGACAATCTTCTTCTATTGGAACAGGACCTTCTCAGGGTTCATTTGGAAACGCCGGCACGGGAAGCCAATCTAGTGGATCAAGACCATCCGCAATAGATTCTGCTCCTTACCAATATAATAAACCTGGATCCCAAAGCCCTAACCAGGCTCTTCCTTCAGGGGGTTCAACTCAGGGTTCTTCCGGAAGACAAACCAGCTCGCAATCCTCCAGTGCTCCAGCTGGACAACAATTCGGAGGTCCTCGTCAACCACCAAGCTTCAGCCCTGAACAAGGATACGTATACTAATACCAAAGTCAATGATAGTGAAATTCTAGATAGGTTTATTAAATGAGCATTTAAAAAAAAATGTCAAAAAAAATTGTTAAGTACACTTATTTTTATTTTGTACATAATAAGATTGTTATGTATAGAATTTGTAAAATAATATCACTATGTGATTAAAACGAATAAATTAAAGCAACATAATATGTATTTCATTTCTTGCCACATTTCCATACTATTATTATAAAGTTTGTGAGATTGTAGGCAGTAATCTCTTTTCACGGCTTTGGTGGTCAAGCGGCTCAAGATTCCGCCTTACTTCCGATAGTCGCCGATTCGAATCTTTGCGCGGTACAATCATTTATATACTATGTACAAAATCTCTTTATTTGTATCAGTTGTCTGGTGCCCATAACACAAGCTTTAGCTAGCTTAACTTGGGTCAATCTAGACCCAAGTTAAATTGAACGCTGTGTGAATTGTCCTGAGATTATTATTATTATTATAAATTTTTGGATCTACTGAACGGTTTTAGAAAATTCTTTTGCCATCAGATATTTAAGAGCACAATAGATCTCTGTAGTTATCTAGGTTTAAACCACATGGTACTACTCCAAACCCCTGAAAAATAAAATACCAATAGAGAGCCCAGTTATTTGAAAATGTCGTCGGCTTTATAACATCACGCTATGACTAGTAGAAGCAGAGCTGCGATAAAAGATGTAGATAATCCTTGAACAAATTCGTTCCGTATCAAGTAATTCCATTACTTGTTGTATAATTGCTTAAATTATATATACACAGACAAATATAGATGTCAATAATATTAGTTAGCTTCTATAGGTCTACTTTATTAGATAGACGTTATATATATATATATATATATAACTGTACTAACGGATTAGACAGACGTTGTCTTGCAAGGAAAATCACTTACCAGATCCAATAGTTTTAAAACCATTCAAAATCATCCTACCTGGATGATTTTGAATGGTTGCCTATTGAAATATACGCAAAATTCCATCCACATCGGTTCAGCAATAGGTGGCAAATACACGTACAAAAGAATGATATTTAAGTGACACGCGTATTAGTCAAACCATTATTTACTATGTCTTAATAGCAATTGTTTCTACGTATTCAATACATTGTATGTGTAATATACATACAAAATTGGTAGTCGTTTTATTGTGTAAATTACCAGCACGCACGCTCCAGGCTGTCCGGCGGTCAGTGATGCTAGAGTAAAGATTTCCCACCCAGATTTAGTCAAATTTGAAGCGATGTGGGGAATTTTGAAGGGAAGAAATATGTGGGAGTTTATGAGTTGAACTTAGGATTTTACCCAATATTAAATGAACGATATCAACGTATCCAAAAGGATATGTTCATATAGGCCAAAATAAAAAAAAACTTTAAACGAACAAGAAATACAAGCACAAACACGGAGACTAAAAACATTACCAGTCTCCGGAACAGATCGACTAGAGTTAAAGAACGAATAGCTATTAGGATTTTTAAGGAGTTTTCTTCAAAGTCTGAATTTTGGGAGGACGTTAAATATTTGAGGAGATTACAAAACATCTGGCAACACTACCAGCGACCATTACTCGTGTCATTGTTTACCATGATCTCTCTTGACTACCCTAAGGCTATATGGGAATAACTAGTACACCATTTATAGGTACAAATATGTACTGCCCGCGTGTTAGTCCAAGTGACATTGAAAATCTTTTCCTTCATACATGCAAATTTATGATGACTTGTTCAGCCGTGGGGGTCTTGATAAGGTAACAAATTCACGTTTAAGATATTTAGTAGTAAAGTATACAAGTATATATTTTTTCTAGAATATTCTGATAATTAAAATAAGAAATGACATTTATAGCAAACCTATTGATGGAATATGATAGAAATCGAGTAGAGAGGGGTCTGTTTATGAAAACTTCAACAAATTTGATATGGGTGTTATTCAAAGAATACTAGTTGTCCTTTCTTCTGACATTGCGCTTTGTGTTTTTGATTGTTATGTGCGCTGATACAAGCTTCTTCCTTATTCCATTTATTTGGGGACAACGTAATACCTTTTTCTCTTCCATTCATACTTATTCGTAGTCATCTCGTTATTTACTCTCTTTCAGACCATATTATCTTTCACATAGTCCATCCATCTCTTTTTTAGCTTTCCTCTCTTTATAACCTTTTGATAGATTTCTTTCAGTCTGTAATTATTAAATTTTTGTTTAGTTTTTTTAAGATTTATTATAATTAGGTTCGACATAATGAGGTTGACATGTTTGCTAACAGTAACCCCAAATTAAATTTAAAGATTAAAAAAAATATATGACAAACACATTTAATGCTGATTTAATAAAAAATAGATTTTCAATCCATACAAAGTTTATATAACACTTATAAGGTGAATAACTTTATAGATTGCAAAAAGAATAGTCAAAATCGGTGTCCTATTTTTGTCCTACTCCAAAAATAGAGGATTCATAACTCCGTCATTTAAAAACCAACTAGCTGTGTCCACGGCTTCATCCGCGTGTTATAGTTATAGTGATTTTGACCAAATAAAGAAAAATATTAATTACAAAGAAAAAGGTATCTATTTAGGAAAACCTATCTGTTTATTTGTTTCAATTATCGAGTACCCATAACACAAGCACTGCTTAGCTTGGGACTAGATGGTAAATGGTATATCTGGTTAAAACTTTTGTTCTAAACATTAATGATATGTTAATTACAGGTTTGCTAATAATAAAATAGGCTTGCATACATCATAGTAATTATAAGACTAACTTACTTATAACACGAATAGTGCGTACGTACCGTCTGATACAAATATTTTGAAACGATTTCATTGCGATGTCGAAACGTTATTAAGGAAAGGATCGTGTGAAGAAGCCATTATAGTCCGGTCAATAGATCATGCGTTGTAAACCGATGATAAAATAAAAGATTGTGAATATATGTAAAATATATATGTACATATATTACATTACATATTATCGTACAGACGACCTCGGTGGTCTAGCGATCTAGCACACCGTTTACGACCGATATTTGCGGGTTCGATTCCTCGCACGGTGCAAACATTTGTATTCATGAGTATGATTCTTTGTATCGGTCTGGGTGTTTTCTATGTATATAATTATAATATGTATATACTAAAAAATAAATCTATCTATTTGTATCAGTTATCTAGTACCCATAACACAAGCTTTAGCTAGCTTAATTTGGGTCTAGATGGCGCTGTGTGAATTGTCCTGAGATTATTATCATTATAATATGTACGTATTTCATTCACTCATAATTTAAGATCTACGCTCTTGTCGGTGGAGCTCTTGCCACTTTCCGCGATCTTCCATCATGCTCTTTAATTCTTGATACGACACGACTCCCATTTGTATATTACGTATATTATATTAAAAATGAAAATAGATAAAATTCAAATTAATAAATCCGTAATTCATAATATTTATAAAGATATGCTTAAACGTATTTTCTATTCTATTTCTTTATATTAATGTAATCTTTATAATAAGGTGAAACTTACCACATAATTAAAAAATATTTTAACAAGTAAATGCGTAGATTTTAATTTGATTTGATTTTTGATTGTGTACAATAATTTAAGCATAACAAAATCAAACATTTAAAATTATTTATACAAATAAATAAAATTGAAGAGTCTGATTGAAGTTTCGAATTAACAGCTTGTCACTACACTTATATGCTAATACATATATGTACTTACATTAAAAAAATATTTTAAACATTATTGTGTCTGTCTGTTTGTTTGTTCTTGCTAATCTCTGAAACTGCTAGATCAATTTTGACGGGACTTTTACTTCCTGTTAGCTAATGATACAAGAAGTAACTTAAGCATTATTATTTAAGAAGTATTTTTATTTGAATAAAAACTTAAATACCACGGAAACGAAGTCGCAATAGACAGATATTTTGAAATAAAACTTAGGTTACTACTTTATTTATGTTAATAATCTAACTCCACGCGAATAAAGTTGCAGGTAACAGTAAGTTTAAAACAAAAATGTTTTCGCGCCACGATCCATTGACCCGACTATAATGAGTTAAAGATAATTGAGCCTGTATCAGTGTGAACGCGCGCTAATGATAGTAATCGTGATATTGATTGTGACGTATTGCGGCGGCGCATGTGGGACCAGATTGCCTGCTCACGAGACAGTGAGCACATGCAACCATTACAACAAATCAAATCAAATCAAATCAAAAATTTTTTTTTTTTTAATGTCCAGCATTATCGAATTTAGGGTTAATAATGTTCAAACTTATAATTTAAATTAATTATGGTCGAATTTCGACCACTAGTTTGTATAATTAGATAGCATGACTTGTTTTTTTCCCTTCTCTTATATTATATACTTTCTCTATCCATCGAAAGGTAGTCTGGAAGAAATTGCTTATAGTTAATAAGTATTTACTATAATATTTTATCAATAATCAATACATAATAATTCTCAATCAATTAATTAATTTGATTAATCATGATTAAAAAAATTTATTGCTATCATAATTAACGGGTTTTAATAATAATCATTAATTCGTCTAGTTATGCCTCTGCACCATATTATTTCACTTCCTTTTCTCAACTGAAGCACAAGTTACAAAGTAAACTGCTTTAATATTGAATAATTAATTCTAAGGTACGACACACACGACTTTTTAGAAAATCTAATAACCCAAAACTTACTAAGTAAACTTACAATTAAAACTTGTAAAACTCATAATAAAGCACTATGTTATTTTTTTTTTATTATTTCTTTTTTATTTCAATATTACAACAACATAACAGCATACTTAATTGTATTTGGCTAGTATTGTAACAGCAGGCTCTTATGATTAGAGATGAACCCTAGTATAGTAATAGATTGTTTTTTTAATGAATATAATCCGGTCCCATCTTAGTCGTATTTGATTTCCCTCCTTTACAATGATAAATTTAAACCTTTTTGTATTGAAATAGACATTATTAAGTATATACCTAAATTACATAAAATATGGTTGTTGGAAACTCTTACATCCTACTGGACATCAGTGTGAGATGATACAGGTCAGTTAGTCCATCGTTTTGAATTCTCTAGGATTGTTATGTCAAACACCTCTGGCTGTTTATTATAGTAAATTCTCAGTAAGAGCAGGTTATTAGCCTAGTCTACTAATACTACGCTAGTCAAATGGCAAACGAAAATAGGTTTCTACTCATGGGAAATGATTGCTGCCACCCATAGGGATGTGCAATAACAGAGTAATTGCAAGTATATTGTTGCCCTTAAACAAAAACATAAATATATAATGCTGGAATATATTTATTTAAAAGAGCTACTTAAGTTTCTTCTACTTGTGATGAATCCGCTTTCCGAATGAGTGGTAGAATTAAAAAATATATGATAATTTGTTTACATAATAATAATCATAATAATCTCAGGAAAATTCACACAACGCCATCTAGTGCCAAGTTAAGCTAGCTAAAGCTTGTGTTATGGGTACTAGATAACTGATACAAATACATAGATTTTTTTGTAAATACATACATATTATAAATAGAAAACACCCAGACCGATACAAAGAATCATACTCATGAATACAAATGTTTGTGTCGAACCCGCGACCATCGGTCGTAAAGCGGTGTGCCAGACCGCTAGACCACCGAGGTCGTCGAATGTCGAATATAATGTCGAATATATATATTGCACCTGATGTATTACAGAAATTAAATTAACGAAATATTATAAACTTAATATAAGCACTTTTGAATAGTCAAGTTTTTTTATTCTACCGCTCATTCGGAATGCAGACTCCACAAGAAGAATGAGCAAGAAACTTGTGTGTTGCTCTTATGTTATAAAAGGTGACCTTATCGCTTATATAAGTTCTTCCAAACAACCTTTGGTAAAATTAATAATAATAATGGCAATAATATTACATACATAGATAAGAACATGCCAGATATAAATACAGAACATAAAATACTGTAAGCATTAAGAAACTGTGTCTCAAATACGTTAATTATTAAATAGTTGAATATTGTCTGCTCATAATAATCAAAAAGAGCGGTGACAAATTTGTATTCTGATTTAATCACTATATGAAGCATTTCATTCATCACTTGTTCATCCTTAATCATTATCATTAGTACCTACTAATGATGGCATCGGAGCAACGGCGTATCCAGGAGGGTCATGAAAGAAGTGATGACCTATTTCATCATAGTATTCCAGATTGCTGTTTTGTCAATATTAATTACTTATTAGACCGACCAACTAGTAGTGGAAGTCAACTATAGGCTGCTACGTTTACATTCAGCCGCTTCTCCTGCCACTCGCGCTGCCGGAAATATTGCCGGGCGACAACTGAGCGAAACACGCTGCCACTCGCGGTGTCCTTTGACTCGCGCACGAAAAACCGACAATCGAGGGAGCGCCGCGCCGGGCAGCGAGTGGCAGCGCTAATGGCATGGGAAGTGTTTACACTCTCGCGCTGCTCATTTCCCTGCCCACTCGGACTGAGTGTAAATTGGGCATTATGCCCAATTTATTATAACAATTTTGTAGTTTTAAGTAATAACTTGCAAGAAATTCGGGTTGTCACGGCATACTTGGCTCTTTACAGAAGATTTTGTTTTCATTTTTTATAACTGTGCCCGCGGTTTCTTTTTATAACCTATAGGTATGTTAAAATCCGTTCAGTAGGTTTTGCGTGAAAGAGTAACAAACAAAATTCAATTTTTATTCATGTAGATCATATTCTATTACAGACTCTTATGATAGTTCGGAATAATTTCGAGATAAGAAGAACCGACTTGTCAGTTCTTCTCTATAAAAACTCAGGTCGTATTTTTTTTTAAATGTTGTACATATTTATAATAATGCAATTTCATTTAAATTCAAATTTGGTAGAATAGAGTGACCACCAGCATATGCTATTGAAAAAAAATCAAAAAATCTAATCAGTGATCGCAACCTGAACAGACCAGTCCCCACAAGCAGCACCCGTTCACGAGTATGAGGGCTGAGCCCGCCATCATTGCACTCAACCATATTAGAGGGAGCACATCGACCCGACCCACCACGCCACAAGTTTGAACTTTATAGCGAGCATGACTGTTTCAAGTTACTTCACTACGTCATTTATATTATTTACAGCATAAACTGTACCAATCAAAGTTTTAATCCATTAAAATATTTAATTTACATTATTTAAATTACAATATGTCATTACTAAATTTAGAATAAGTTTCTTTAGTGTTTATTGAACATCCATCCATACTCACAAACTTTAGCGTTTATACTATAATATTAGTAAGATTTCTTCATCACTTTTAGTAGATGAATGAATCCATACAACTTATTTTTTTTTTCGTGAACTGAGTGTAACTTGCTCACCTATTTCTGTCTTAAAGCAACTCACTATATAAGCTGTATTTTAATTTATAGAATGAGATGTATCAATGACATTAGAGCAAATTAGGCATGACATTTTAGTCCTTAGGCATGCTATGTACCATCGTAATATGTAAAAAAATGAAACTGCACGAAGATAACACGTGTGTCATAGACGAGGTGTCCGTTGTGCTGTTCATATAAATAGGCGACGATTACCACATACCATCAGATGGGCAGTCAGCTTGTTTACCATTCTAATTACATAAAGAAATGGTGATATTTACCACTTCTCGTCACTTATTCACCATAAACTAACATGTTACCAATTTCTTATAAATAATGATTTGATGTTTGCTGTGCTGTTCATGTATATTGACGACGGTTACTGCTTACCATCCGGTGAGCCCTCACTTGTTTACCATTCCATTACATACCATTACACAAAAGGGGTTGTTATATAGATGACTAGCTGTGCCCGCGACTTCGTTCGCAAGGAATAGAGGATGAATGAGGAATTTCCATTTCATCCCCTATTTTATTTTACCCCCTTAAGGGTATAAGTGTCAAGCTTTAAAAATGACGATATTTCCATAGAACGTTTCATCTCCCCTTTCAACCCCTACAACCCTGTCTTCGCATTAAAAAGTAGCCTAAGTCCTTTCTCTGGGTCTAGACTATTTCTGTACCAAATTTCATGTAAATCGGTGCAGTAGTCGTGAAAGCGAGACAGACAGACAGAGTTACTAACGCCTTTACAATATTAGTAAGTACACAGATAACAATATTACATAAAGGATAAAAATATTTACCAATTAATTGACCATTCCAATTATCTAAATAAATTTTTTGATATATAGGTTATATTTACCTCCCACCACTTATTATAGTTTACCATAAACAAACTTATGAATGATCTAATTTATATATAATTGGCACACAACACACTCTAACCTCACGTTCCATAAATCATTTATCAGATAATTGTTATAAAATGATAGGAAGCCGATATACTTAAGTTTAAAGGTCAAAGAAGAGTTTCACTTGCAAGGTCAACTATTAGGGGCATTAGGTGTCCATACTTGCAATTAATGGGAGCATTCAAATCGGTTTTATTTTGTATGAGTGTTATGCCATAGTGAAGCAGAATTAAAAAAAAAATTAAAAATATCCTATGACTATATCAATTTGTTCATAAGCTGCATAATATATAGTTCTATACTATATATTTTCTTATTAACTTTATACTATTCTGAATAATTAACACACCGCCATCTACTCACTGTATGGGTACTGGTAGAGCTTGTGTTATGGGTACTAGATAGCGCGAGGTAACAGATTGAGCTGGTATGGGCATGTTATGCGGAGGAATGAGGACCATGTCTTATGGAAAGTGTATAATATGAATGTAGATGGATGTAAAGGGAGGGGACGCCCTAAGAAAAGATGGATGGATTGTGTGAAAGATGATATGAATATAAGAAGAAGTATGATTTATACTGATCGTGGAAGAGAATTTTATGATGAAATAGACACTATTTTTATATAAATAATAATAATAATAATCTCAGGACAATTCACACAGCCGCCATCTAGAACCAAGTTAAGATAGCTAAAGCTTATGTTATGGGTACTAGATAACTGATACAAATATATATATTTTTTTCGTAAATACATACATATTGTACATAGAAAACACCCAGACCGGTACAAACAAACATACTCATGAATATAAATGTTTGCACCGTGCGAGGAATCGAACCCGCGACCATCGGAAGTAAAGCGGTGTGCTAAACCGCTAAACCATCGAAGCCGTAATATGCAAAGCTAAAAATTTTTTTCATGTAAGATTTACACCAAATGTAAAAACTGTAACAAATGAATTCATTTAAAAAAAAACTTGATAAATTTACACTGTGTGATACAAATAATGATAATTTTTAATATAATCTGGATCTTAGAGATACCGAAACTTGCAATACTAGTCCAGTAATCGGTAGTCAGTTGATTCGTAATAAAAAAATAATTATTTCTTAAATATGTAATTACTATACTTTTTAATTTTTATTATGTACTTATGTGGGTATAAAAAAACGATCATATTAAGTAGATCCTTCTATTAGTTTATAGCTACTATCAGTGGATCAAAAAGGCGAGATATATCGGATAAAATGACTCTCTTTGTAATTGGCGCTTTTGTGGATGGAACTGGTCTATATTATATTTATATATACCTATATAAAAGTTGTTAAAGTAGGTATATATACTTTATTTTTAAATATAATGTTAACAATAGTTTAATTATAAAATTAATTGTCATAATAATAATGTCTTTTATAAGGTAAAATATATAATTAAGTAAATATTTCTTAACAATATATTTTAATTTAACACAACTGTAACTATAGAACTGAATATTGAAAAGTTAAAAATTGTATATAAAAACATAGTTCAAAATAAGAAAATACAAAAGGTTTGTCGCAAACAATACCTAAAAAGTTATCTGTTCAAAATTAATATTGTGATAGAAAAATATCTGAATAATTTATATAATAAATATCATAAATAATATATAATATATATAATAAATATCTGAAACGAATATCTATTCAATTTTATGACCGCTGATATTATTTGTAGATATAACTAAATTTACATATTTATGAGATGAACAATAAAAAATGTATAAAAACGTAAATATTTAGTGTTCAATAATGCACGTTGTTGCAACAATAAAAAAAAATATAAAACGTAAATGTGTTATAAAATCTAATACTGTATAAAGATGTTTGGGTTCCGTCCCATGAATTAAATTTAACAATTAAAAAAATCTGTTGAAATACTGACTGAAAGTTTCAAGTCTATATTAATACCTTAATCTCGATTTAGTTAAGATGACAAGTCTCACTCATGTATAGCTGTTCTCGCGACTTCATTCGCGTGGAATTTAACTTTATTTTTCTAAAATAAAAGTAGCCTAAAGAACTAAAAATTATTTTGTTTGTCTTAATTTATTCGTTCCATTAGGTACTGATAGGTTCAAACTAATACATTTACATCCTGCATCATCCCTTATTTTATCCTCATGGGGGTTGAATTTATCAAAATCCTATTTAAGCGAACGTCTTCATCATAGTAGCTCTAATCTGTCGAAAATCTAAGATAATTTATACAAATTTTTATCTCCTATTTTATCGCTTTAGGGGTGGAATTGATCAAAATCCTTTCTTAGGGGATGACTACGTCATAGTAGCTTTATGCATGCAACGTCTCAGCCCAATCGGTTTAAAATTGTCAAAGTTTCATCCCCTATTTTATCCCCTTAGGGGCAGAATTAATCAAAATCCTTTCTTAGCGGATGCCTACGTCATAATATCAACCTGCTTGTTAAATTTCAGCCCGATCCGTCCAGTGGTTTGGGATGTGCGTTGATAAATCACTATGTCCGTCAGTCACCTTTGAGTTATATATATTTAGACTAAAAACTCCTTAATTAATGTTTTTACAAGTTATTTCATTCTTATTAAGAACTAGCTGCACCTGCGACTTCGTCCGCGTGGAATTTAACTTTATTTTTCTAAATTACAAGTAGGCTAAGTTACTCCTTATTACATCGGCTACCTGCCAAAAATTGTCCCGTTAAAATCGGTCCAGCTATTTCAGAGATTATCTGGAACAAACAGTCAGACAAAAATTGTAAAAAATGTTATTTTGGTTTATATACCATATTTATATTCATATTCATGCGTTGAAAACGGTTATTTCAATATTACAAACATACACTCCAATTTATATTATATGTATAGATTGGATTTTATCAATGTTTCTGACACCGGGGAGTCAACCAGAAATATTCATCGTGATAATTGATTTTAGCAGATTTGTACTCACCTAAACTGGGTTAGTAAACATATGTGACATAGTCCATGATGTTCTAAAATAATAATGTTAATAATATCTCAGGATAACTCATACTGCGTCATCTAGTCCCAAGCTAAGTAGAGCTATGGGTACTAGACAACTGACGTAAATACCTGTAATTACATTGATACACTTTTTTTGTAAATACATAATATAACAGAAAACTTCCAAACCGATATAAACTAAATCATCAATCATGAATACAAATGTTTGGAATCAAACTTGCGACCATAGGAAATAAGGCGATGTGCTAAACCGCGAGACCACTGAGGCTATCAATAAGATAATAAAACAAATAAGTAATACGGAATCATATGCAAAATACAATTTACAATTCCCATTTTTTATTAATTGTTTATTATTGAACATATAACGCATAACCTCGTCCACTACAATTAGACTGGTCCATCTTCGTGAATTATTTTCTGATTAAGCAATACCGAACCACGATTTTTGAACAAGAGCATCTTCATATTAATATAGTTCTGTTACTGATCGCATTAGTATAAATATTGTACTTACTATTGAATGTTATCAGTACATATCAGTCCATCTGTGTAGTTGCTTCTCTATTGAAAACATGAAGCTGGTGAGTGCACAAAGAATAATATAACGATGTGATTAAATTGAGTGATAATGGATTATTTAAGTGGTAAATTGGTCGTTATAAAAGTGTTTCTAATAATTTTATCGATTAATAGTGTAATTCGTAAATTAATAACTCTAATTCTATTCAAGAGCATCGTAGCCTAGAAGATTATAAACCTAAAGTTTAAAAGTCCTGATATATAAAATATTTGGCGTCATTATGATTCGATATTACTGATGTCAAATGTGTAATTGTGTAGTGTCGTTTTAAATTGCTTAGTAACTTTATAACTAATTCATTTGATCAGAATGGTGCCCTAGTTATGTATAAACCCAAGGAATGGTGTTCAAAAGTCCTTATGATAAATTATTTGCTGACAGTAATATTCGATATAACCGATGCCAAATGTGTTGTGTCGTTAAAAATTGGCTAGGAACTTTATAACTCTGATTCATTTGATGAGAATCATGCCCATAATTAGTTATTTATAACCCCAAGGAATGAAATTTAAAATTCCTTATGATAAATTATTTGGTGACAGTAATATTTGATATAACCGATGCCAATTTTGTTGTGTCATTTTAAATTACTTATTAGTTTCTGATGATCTATAATGAACTGATACCAAACTAAATTCGTGAGATCATCGTAGGTTCACTTGTCATATTGGATGCTAATATTACTCAGCAAAATGTCAAGCGTTGTATTGACTCCAACATCAACAGTCGACATAGTAATGCCTCTGACTACGCATCTGAGATTAAAGTCGTGGAGTTATATTCTTTATTAGCTTTTGCCCGCGGCTTCACTCGTGTTAATTTATCCCCTTAGGGGTGGAATTAGAATTGGTGAAAATCCTTTCTTAGGGGATGCCTACGTCATAGTATCTTTATGCATGCAAAGTCTCAGCCCGATCGGTTTAAAATTGACAAAGTTTCATACAAACTTTCATCCCCTATTTTATACCTTTAAGGATAGAATTAATCAAAATCCTTTCTTAGCGGATGCCTACGTCATAATATCAACCTGCATGCCAAATTTCATGGTTTGGGCTATGCGTTGATAGATCGCTATGTCAGACAGTCACCTTTGAGTTATATATAATTAGATATTCAAAACTAAACCTCTAATTTCAAATTTCAGTTCATTCTTCTCAGTGTATGCGCTTGGGCCAGAGCTGCCAAATTAGATAACACCTACCTGCCCCCATCTAATGCCGGCACAGCAGGAGGTTCTGGAAACTTCTTGCAAACACCTACAGGCCCATCAGGGCGCAATCAGTTCAGTAACGGAAATAACGTTAACGGAAACAACTATGGGAGAAATGGCGGAAACGGATATAACCAGAACGGAAATGGATTCAACCAAAACGGCAATGCTGGTCAATATGATAATGGTTTTAATAGTTTCGATAACCGTCCAGAACGCGCTCAGGCTGCTTTCGAGAGAAACGCCGCTATTCTCCGTCAGGACAATTCCAACGATGGAGAAACTTATTCGTATGCTTATGAAACGGAGAATGGTATTTATGCTGAAGAAAATGGCGTAGCCACCAATGGTGTTGAGGCTCAGGGTGGATTCTCTTACACTGGTGATGATGGACAAGTTTACAGCATCAGGTGAGTTAATCACATAAATAAAAACGAATTGTTAAATTTATGTAAACACATAATTTCAGAACGTTTACAAATATTTGACTATTTTTTTTAACTGAGTTTGTAATTGTATTAACATGGTTATTAAAAACGATAAGTATAGGTAATATAGTATTGTAGTATTGTTCAATAGTCAAATAAATACGAAAGTATATCTATCTGTCTGTGGGTAATCTTCATAAAACTAATCGACTGAACAGATTTTAATAAAATTTGACATGAAAATAGATATACTACCCAAAGACATAGGAATCTTTCATAACTAAAAGCAGACAAAATTGCAGGTATTAAATACAATTAGTAGATAATATCTTATATTACTCATCAAACTTCTTTGTTCGATCACTTCAATCTTTATCTTATTTAAGATTGCAAGTAATCTTAATGACCTAATTTTAAATAAGACAATAATTCTGTTTGTTCGTCTCAATAACATCAATTGTTACTGTAATGTGTTTGACATTTAGTTTCAAAACAGATTCAACTTAAATTAGATTACAATCTGAACTGTTACTGTTCAGTTAGTCTAATCTATAGAAACATCTATACGAGTTATATAAATGTGTACGCACAACCAGAATTGACACCCGATCTGTCGAGTCGATTTGTTGGATGTTACGAAATTATTTGGGTTAATCATATAGTAGATATTTCTACGGGTACGAAAACTCATTTTATTTAATTACAAACAAGTTTTCGGGCTAACTAATGGTACGCAGTAATGTTTGCCTATATACTTAACTTGCAGGAAGGACATCATATTTCATGTTTTCACTCATGTGTTGCCAAAGGACTGAGATGTTATACCCTTATCCTATAATTCCTCTGCCTAATTATACCCTACAACTTGACATTTATTATATTTCTCCCAATTTAGATAATATCTTTTTAAATTATAGATTATGTGTTGTTCTGATGTATAAAGCTATATTACTGTAAAGTTTCATAAAAATCCGTTCAGTAATTTTTGCGTGAAAGATTAACAAACATCCATTCATACTCACAAACTTTCGCCTTTGTAATATTAGTGAGATACTATAGGTACCGGCGCCCCCGGGCGCCCCTCCGATCGATCTCCCGTCCAATTCAAACGGGGATCGAAATTACGACGGCCTGAGCCGAAGTTCGAACCCTAGTGGTGCACTCAGACTAAAGTCGTATCCGTTGGCCTTCAGCCGCTCCATAAGTCCTTCCGCGGATTTGGAGTACCATCTGCACTCGCCCCCTAACGTCCGGTGAAGCTGTAAAAGCCAGCTGCAGCCAACAGCATTAGAGTAGTCCGAAAAAAAAAACTATAGGTATACATTTATCATCAAACGGGACGTCACCTACTTTTTAATTCATATGATACATTAAACAAATCGTATATTTTATAAAATACAGCGTGTCTTAAACATCAGCCTAAAGATTAATTAATACGTGAATATAACATAATTTAATCGATTAATTACATGACCCATTAGGAATAAGAAAATGATGTGCCAAGGTTCAATGTGATGTACCTATTCTTCACATGTTAATCACGAGCGAAGTACAGAGTTCAAGTTTTAATAACATTATAAAAAGAAAACCTTGACTAAGTGGAGTATTACAAATACCAGTAAATAATTAGATAGTTCTTAATTTTATGAAGGAAAAACTCACAGAGAGAAGCCCGGCATCTTATATTATAAAAACAATTAACTAAGTAACTAAGTGTAATAGTGCAAATAGCACCAGGTCCTAAACAAAGTTGGACCTAGATTTTGTGCAAAGTGTTTTGTATTTGTATTTATTTGGCATCTTTGTTTCACCTTTTTCTGCTGCAAAACAGCTTACAAAGCAAGCTGTTTGACAGTTTCAGTTAAAGGGTAAGAAATTATAAGATATGGAGGCATAACATCTTAGGCCTCCGGACAAGGCAACGCAACGCTTGGGTAATATTATGAAAACAAAGCATCGGAAATGAAGCTGTATCCTGCACCACTAAACCACCAGGATTGTCAATATAATTACTTAACATTTGTTTAATACATTCATTATTTTTGACAGTCTTGATGGGGATTCCTCGAATGATACAAATATTTGTATACATGAATATGATTGTATCGGTCAGCATGTTTTCATATACATATGTGTTTACAAAAATAAATTTAGTTCTCTAGTACCCATAACATAAGCTCCGCTTAGCTTGGGGCTAGATGGCGCTGCGTGAATTGTTCTAAGATATTATTATTACTCTACAGATATACAGCTGATCAAAACGGATTTGTCCCTCAAGGCGACCATCTCCCCACTCCTCCTCCAATCCCTGAAGAAATTTTGAGGGCTTTGGAGCAGAACGAGCGTGATGAAGCAGCTGGCATCTTTGATGATGGTGAGCATATTATTTATTGTATTTATTATTAAACGAGCAGTTAAATTATGTTAACTAGTTAATTTACTATCTTAGAAAATACTTATATTTAGTAGTTAGGTCAAGTAACTTTAGTAGGACTTTCATTTCAATTAAGTGCTCCTATATTTCACGTCCCGAATCTTATATATAAAATTCTGGTGTCACAGTTTTCGTTCCCATACTCCTCCGAAACGGCTTGACCGATTCTCATGAAATTTTGTGAGCGTATTGAGTAGGTCTGAGAATCGACCAACATCTATTTTTCATCCCCCTAAATGTTAGGGATAGTCCACCCCTAAATTTTTGTTTTTTATTTTAAGGCAAAACAACGTTTGCCGGGACAGCTAATTTCAATATATGAATTTCAATAAAAATATAGCCAATGTGTTATTTTGATATATAATATAAGTTATATTACTGTAAAGTTTCATCAACAGCCGTTCAGTAGGGTTTGCGTGAAAGAGTAATAAACATCCATACTTACAAACTTTCGCGTTTATAATATTGTAATAGTAACTATTAATGTACATTAATGTCTACGGTTCATATTTATTTTTTTATATTTAGGCATATAAAAGACAGCTAGTCATCTATATATGTCCGATTTATTTATTTATTATTATATATATTTATTTATAAATTCAGTGCCAGATAATTAAGTGACAATTAAAAAAAAACTAATGAATATTTGTTCATAATTAACCAAGATTTTGTGTGACAAGAATAAATTACTATTTCAGTATATTACCTTTTGAACCTGTTCGTTATTTCTAGTATCATACTAATTTCATTAATATATATAAACATTCTGTAATCTCATTTTGTCACTATGAGTATTACATACTACAATGTTTACAATAACTACTATATTTGTAATAAATTAATGAATTAAAAATTTTTTACAGGATCCTACAACGAAGCTAAATACGGCAGCGGCGACCAGTACAACGGAAACAATTACAACGGTAATGGAAACAATTACAACGGAAACGGAAACTTCAACAGCGGAAACAACTACAACGGAAACGCGTACAACAACTATCAGGGCGATGAAGACAGCGTGGTCACTACCTCTGCTTTATTCCGTAACAGCGCTAGACAACAAAACAACAACGATAACGTGAGGACGGGTGGCTCTAATGGAAATGGTGTTAACAATGCCTATTTGCCACCTACATCGAGAAACGGAAACAGAAATAACGGAAACGGTTTCGGTACCAGAAATCGTCAGCCCACATTCAACGAACGCGAAGGCTACAGATTCTAATCAATGATTGTTTTATAAATTTATTTGTTTGTATATATTTATCAATAACATGATATGCCTTTTTTTATTTATAGAGCCCTTATAATATTAGTATAAATAAATACCACATAATGACACCAATTTTATGATCCCCAAGATGGGATCTTCTGAAATATTAAGGCAAACACATATCTATGGACCTCGATGGAAAAGTTCAGGTGATATGCAAAGCAAATACATTAATGTACATTAACAGTTACTATTACAATATTATAAACGCGAAAGTTTGTAAGTATGGATGTTTATTACTCTTTCACGCAAACCCTACTGAACAGCTGTTGATGAAACTTTACAGTAATATAACTTATATTATATATCAAAATAACATATTGGCTATATTTTTATTGAAATTCACATATTGAAACTAGCTGTCCCGGTAAATGTTGTTTTGCCTTAAAATAAAAAAACAAATTTAGGGGTGGACTACCACTAACATTTAGGGGGATGAAAAATAGATGTTGGCCGATTCTCAGACCTACTCAATACGCTCACAAAATTTCATGAGAATCGGTCAAGCCGTTTCGGAGGAGTATGGGAACGAAAACTGTGACACGAGAATTTTATATATAAGATATATCGCGGGTGAAACCGCGGCACAGCTAGTTTAAAATAAGACAAAAAAAATCCTAATAAAATGTATATTAAAAATTTAGATAGCCTCGGTGGTGTAGCGGTTAGCATACTGCTTTACTTCCGATGTTCGCAGGTTCGATTCTCATGAAGTATTTGGTATTCGAGAGTTTAATAATTTGTATCGGTTTGGGTGTTTTCTTTGTATGTATATTATATATGTATTTACAAGAAAAGCTCTGTTTAGTTTGAGACAAGAAATGAAATGCCAGGAATATTATTATTAGTGTTATCATAATATTAGTAATATCATATCATAACAGATAACATAATATTGTATATCTATATATATAAATAAATTTGGAGTGTCTGTTTGTAATATTGAAATAACCGTTTTTTTACTACATGCATATGAATATAAATACGGTGCATACACCAAAATATAATTTTATACAATTTTTCTCTGTCTGTCTGTTTGTTCGGGCTTATTTCTGAAAAGGCTGGACCGATTTCGACGGGACTTTTATTGGCAGGTAGCTGATGTAATAAAGCTTCTTTTATTTTAGTAAAATAAAGTTAAATTTCACGCTACAGTGTACAGCTAGTGTATTACATATTTAAAGCTATATGTACACATTTTGCCTTATTTTAAAGTGACGTATTCCATCCACATAAGTGATGCAACTCGCATGACAATAAAACTGATAACTGATATTCATCAGGTTGACCTCCACGCGGTTCCGCTGACCTGACTTCATGCTCATCTTATGATCTTCTACTGGTGCCCCGCCAGCCATTCCATTATCATCCACAAAAGGACTATCCTCTTCCACCCGGGGCTGCACTACAAAATTAAATGTACACCGGCTACATATGGTACCGTCACCTGGACCAGCTGCTGTCGGCACTCTCCATCTAGGCTAGGAGGAGAAACTGTTTATGCATTAATGCACACTTAAACTTAAAAATGTAAAGTAATAATAAAATTATTTAAAAGAGCAACACTCTTGCGATGTGCTTTCTGAATGAGCGGTAGATTAAAAAAATGTAATGACTATTCAAAAGTGCTTCAATGTAAGTTTATTTGAATAAATTGTTTTCTATTCTATTCTATTCTATTAATCTAGGTAACCAGTTAATAAACAATACAAATAATAATAATAAGAATCTCAAGACAATTAACACCATCCACACTAGCGCCATCTAGATCCAAGTTAAGCTAGCTAAACCTTGTTATGGGTACTAAATAACTGACACAAATACATAGATACATTTTTTCGTAAATATATACATATTATACATAGAAAACACCCAGACGGATACAAACAATCATGAATACAAATGTTTGTGCCGTGCAAGGAATCGAATCCGCGACCATCGAAAGTAAGACGGTGTGCTAAACCGCTAGACCACCGAGGCTGTCAAATTAATTTAATATTTATTATTAATATTATAGTGTTATATACAATATAACACCCCCAATTACATTGAGGGTGTTATATATATATAACACCCTCAATGTAATTTGGGGACGTGAAATAAATACATCAGCTGTAAAGATGTACAATAGAGACGGACACGTGAATGCAAATGACTTGAGTGTAAAGACACTTTATTCTTTTATAACGTCAAAAGATTTCATTCATAAATGACTTAAGAGGCAGTCCTTCTCTGCATTGTTACTTTTATTTAATACTAGCTGTTTCCGCGACTGGAATTTACCTTTATTATTCTAAAATAAAAGTAGCCTGAGTTACTCCTTATTACATCAGCTACCTGCCAAAAACAGCCCCATCAAAATCGGTCCAGCCATTTCAGAGATTAGCCGGAACAAACAGACCGACAGACAGACAGACAAAAATTATAAAAAATGTTATTTTGGTATATGTACCGTATATATATTCATATGCATGTAGTAAAAAACGGTTATTTCAATAACAAACAGATACTCCAGTTTTATTTATATGTATAGATAGCGTATGTATAATATAATAAAGAAATTTATATTTCAATTCATAATATTGGTTAATATAATATATAAACTAATATTATAAATTCGAAATACATGTGTCTGTTTATTACATTTTCACGACTAATCTTGCAAAAAATACCAAATTTTAATAGTTCTAACTAAAAGGCGTAAAGATAGATTGTTTGTATGGGAATGGATATCCATTCCCATATATATATCTCATATATCCCATATAATAGATAGTGTATATACACTATCTATTATATAAAAAAACAAATGAAGTCGCACGGAACAGTTATTAGAAATAGCAGAGAGGGTGGACTCACTCACTGAGTTATAGACCGTCTTGTCTCATTCATTAGTTTTGAATTATATTATTGTATGGGCAACAGTTGTATTGTGTAAAAAGTTTCTGTTTGAGACAAATAAAGATTATTATTATTATTATTATTATATTATTATATTTTTAATTTGAAATTAAAAACCAGTTCGGACCTATTTATATGTTTAATCGTATGTATAATTAAAATGAATAAGTTTTTATACTGATTTTTTATTTCTTCTGGATCAGTCTATAATATTAATTTCGGTTTATTGTTATTGTGTCGTAATTAGTATATTTATTACAAACCATGCCTACCCACAACTTCATATGCGCGGAATTTACCTTATTTAATTTAACCTAATTAAAATTAAAAAAAAATAAGAGAAAAGTGGCCTAAATTACTCCTTATAACAATACCTATCTGCGAGTGAAAGTCCTGTAAAATTGGTACATCAGTTTCAGAGACTATCGTCCGTTTAGCAAATACAAACAAACGTATAGACAGAAAAACAAACAAACAAAAAATTTATCAGACGAAAATTTAAAAAATTATTTTCTGATGTAAGTAGCCTTCCTTACATAACAGCTTACATACTTTTATATCCATTTAGTGAAAAGCTGTATTTGAAATTACAAATGGTCACTGTTATTTTATTTATTTGTACCGATAGATATAACAAAATAAATATAATATAATATAAATATAACTATAGAATTATTTTTTATAGTAGATTTTTATATATACAGATTTTACGTGTAATTCTATTAATTATTAGTTTTAATATAAAACTGAAAGTAAACTACCGTTTGTCACCAGACGTTCGTTAAATTATGTCTAATTATTATTCATTAAGTATCATTATCTGCAGAACCTCGTTGACCAACAATTTCTATATTTTATATTTTAATATTATAATAAAAAAACTAGTGAGTACTGTGCCTTAAAACAAGTTCACAGTTCAGGGACCTCAAAAACTAATTACAAAAGACAATGGCGGATGGCGGTCATCTCGAATCGAGACGATACCGAGCCTCGTCGTGTTCCACTCGACCTCTTTTATAATAACAATGAGACGTCGCATCATATATCGATACATCGGCCGAAATATCGATTAGCAGATTAAACAAATATTATTAGGATTTGCTAACAAGTTTGGTATATACATATTTTGACTAGCCATGTCCGCGACTTCGTCTGCATGGAATAGTATTGGATATCATAAAGTTCAATTATCTAGCCCAAAAAAAGCTAAAGGAAAATGTTCCATTATTCGTCAATAATGATGAGTTTCCATACAAACCATTTTCTTTTTTCATTCCATATTTTATTTTAAGGGTAAATTTTACACAAATTTTAAATGTCATATTTATTTATATTTAATCAACAGCCTAAAAAATGAATTTCAAGCTTTCAGATTTAAAAATGACGATACTGCCATACAACTTTATCAACTCGCTTTCCACCCCTTATAATTCGTTTTACACATTAAAAAGTAGTTTATATCATTTCTCAGGGTCTAGATTATCTGTGTTCTAATTTACATTTAAATCGGTTTAGTTTTGGAGTGAAAGAGCGACAGACAGACGGAGTCACTTTCCCATTTGTAATATTGGTAAGGACTGCAGAATATAATACACGTTTATATAACTGATATTATAAATAAACTACAATGAAAATAAATCGCCTCCTATATAAATAATGTATGTAAAGAAAAGGAAACAAAGAGTAGTCATTACAAAATAATTAGTCGTTTGGTAAAGTGTGTTTATGTTTTACAAAATGACTAATCATTTTGTAGAGGAACTGCTTTTTCGGATTACTTATAATATGTGATCTATACGATTTTTGGTGAACGTGTCAGATGATATGTACTGTAAATTCTTCATCATCATCATCGTCATCAGCCCACTACTGTCCATTTCTTCATAACTATTTCTATTTTTTTAAGACATACAGCAAATATTTAGAATGGCTGATCCAAAAGGAATGGAGTTTGAAGGTTGATAAGAATTGATAATCGCTGATCAAGAATTCTAATAATTAATTTGATTTATTTATCGTTATATTAATAAGTGAAACAAAACTTTTATACTCCTTATGAAAATTGAGCGGACGGCGGAGTATAAAATAAATATATATATTTATACACTTCTAATAAAATATGTTATACAAAAGGAGTGTAGAATGATGATATTTTTAAAAAATATGTATAAAATACAAAAAATAAAAAATAAAATAAAAAAACATTACTCACACTACCATGTAGTTGACACACACACACATAGATGTATAGTATCATTACATTGTATAAAATAAAGTCGCTGTCTCTGTCTGTCCGTCCCTATGTATGCTTAAATCTTTAAAACTACGCAACGGATTTTTACACGGTTTTTTTTAATAGATAGAATGATTCAAGAGGAAGCTTTATATGTATCCCCGGGCGAAGACGGGGCGAGTAGCTAGTTTAACAATATAACTTAATGATGTATAAATTTATTTATATGAATTATAGTCGTATTTGGACCATTGGGCGACTAGTAAGATTAAATACTTTAAATAACTCCTGAATATTAAAAAAAATCCAAAACATTGTAGCTAAGAAGATTAATCCGCTTACAAACAAAATAAAACCGTATTATAATCGGTTATATAGATATTACAATTAAGTCTTCTTAATGAGTTATCTATAATTTTAGAAGTTTTCGTTTAATTGGTATGGTACTGAATATGAATCTGAGTTTCTGATTCCAGCTGTAAAGTATGTCACATGTTTGCTTCATAGACGGAGAAGCAGATATAAAAAAATACATATTTTGTATTAATATATTTTTACTTTATTCACATTATTTAAATATTTATCATTACAGGGATGATGAAGGTCGTCCGTGACCTTCATCATCCCTGTAATCCCTGATGAAATTTGTAATAGCATTGAAATATCGGGAGTTCATAAATCCCATTTATGGAATGAGTACAATTGTAAACAATCGTAAAAAAAGTATTTAAACTATGTTTTTATTTTAATAACAATTAAATAACAAATATTAATCTATATTTTAAATATCTGATATAATTTTTAAATGATTAAAAAAGTATAGTGAATCCAATACGAAAAAACAGAATTATTTTAATGTTTGCTATAATCTCAGAAATTACTGAACTCATTTTCAACTGGTTCATTCATTAACAAAGCGATTTCTTAGGAAGATTTACATTACAGGTATTATAGGTTAAGGTTTTGTGTAAATTAATTGAAATACCCGTTTATATGAAAGACTACTGCTTGATGCTTTAGATCTCCATTACTAGGACAAATAGTCCTGTCTTCTTCCTATATTTGTCACCAATTATTACACTGGCGATCACATAAAAATGTCAAGGTTGGATAATTTCCATATCATGATCAATGCCCAACAATACAATGATGAAATAATAAAATAAACACTCTTAATAACTTGTTCAGGCGCTTGACAGCAACAATTAGGGTTTTGTCACGCTGTACGTCCATCTGTCACGTCCACACGTACGCCCAAATAGTCATTAGAGGTTAATTTTAGAGTATAAATAACATTTTTTGATTAGTGAAGACACACATCTCAACTGAATCCTGAGGAGGATACATCGACAAAGATGAAGATGTTTCTGGTGTGTATAGTTATAGTGGCATCAAGTGTAAAGTGCAATAAATATTTGAAGTGATTTCATTAGAGACAAACAAATCAAATAACAGAAAAAAAAACAGTTTTAGCTCTCGTTTAGTGGTTCTTAGTTTGTGTTTGTAAGTGAAAGTGGAAAACAATAGTAATCATGCATTTTCTGTTGCAGTTAATTTTGGCCATAGGCCTTGTGAGTGCGGAGAAATTGGACCGGACTTATTTACCTCCACCGGGTGCAAAATTTTCCGGGGGAAGTCCTGGAGATATTCAGACACCATTGGAATTCCCTAAGGAGACTTACTCGACAACATTGAGACCGCAAAGCTTTGGCGACCGGATCCATCCAGACCAATCAGTAATTGGAATAAGTCATGGATTACCAACAGTACCTCAAGGGGCAGGAATACCCTCAGATTTTGGACATATTGTTTCAACTTCTAAACCGGCATATGACTTACAAAGTTCATACAAATTGCCAACAACGACCACATCTTACGCCTTTTCACAAACTACCACTCACCCTCCTGTGGAAGGCTTAGAAAATACAGTTGGTCCATTCGGTCTTGTAACTTCTGGGTTTCCAACAACACCTTTTCCTGACTTCCCAACTACTGCATCTCGTCTATTTACGGTACCTCATTCACAACAAGGAGAGCAAGTTATTCCAGGATATCAATCATCCGAGAATATTCCACAACCTGGTCAAGTTCCAACCCTTAATGGTAATTTACAATACACAGGCTCAGTATCTCCATCTCTAATGCCTGTTGGACAATCCAATATTGGACTAAACCGCCCTGGCTATTCTGTAGGTCAGCGTAATCAATACCAACAGGCGCAACAACCTAATGTTAATATTCTTCCTGGATCTAATGTGCAAGTACCCGGATCAGTATCTCAATTACCTAATTCAGAAGTTCAAAACTCTAATCAGTATCAAGAATTTTCAACAAGAGTTCCGAATATTGGTCAACCTGGTTATCAATCCACTATTCCAACTGCCACGTCGCCTGGAACTACTTATGGTAATAATATTAATACTGTTCAAGGTCAAATTGTACCTGGCAGAAATATTCCACAACCGAATTTGACTATTGACAAACAAACAATAACAGGTGAAAGTGATTTATCTAGACCTGGCACACAATTAATTCAGCGACCTGGACAACAGCAATACCAAGGTTATACAGAAGGAAGTTTCCCATCAGGACAAGATTTGAATAGTGGTAGTGGAAAACCTGGGTTTACAGACGGAAGTTTACAACAAAATATATATACACCTACTTCTACAGTCTCTTCAGTTAGTCAGGTATCTGATTTTTCCAGTACACCCGGTTTCCAAACAGGAAGTTCAACGTTACCAGATGGATCCCTATTTTCAGAAACTCCAACAGGTATTAATCGCGGAATCATTCCAACTGCGTCAGTTAATCGTCCGGAAAGACCACAAGCAGAATCCGATAGAAACGCTATTATTCTTAATTATGATAATACTTTAACACCAGAAGGGGAATTTGCATACAGTTTTGATACTTCAAACGGCATTCATGCAGAGGAGAATGGAACATCAGTAGATGGTGTAAAAGCCAAAGGTGGATATTCCTATATTGGTGATGATGGAAAGCTATACAGTATCGTATACTCAGCCGATGAAAATGGTTTTCAACCCCATGGAGATCATTTACCAACACCTCCACCAGTACCTGAAGCTATCCAAAAAGTTATAGAACAAGCTTACAGAAATAAAGAAGCTGGAATAATCGATGATGGTAAGTACTTAAATTGTATTGAAACTAAAATATAACCGAATATTTTCATTATGTCAATTAATGAATCTTGTAATAGGTCATCAAAAGTCAGTTCATTGTAATTTAGGTTAATGCTAGAAAACATCAACAATTACCTATTTTATTTATTCAAATCATTATACTTATTGATTTTATACGTTGCGGTATATGATTTTTGTATTGTACGTATATCTATAATTGTGCTGTATCTATAATTATCGCAACATATAAAACACTTCCTGTACACCATATACCACAATATTCAAATATTGTTTATTTTTCAGGAACTTACGATGAAGACAAATATGGACATAATAAATATCAAGGTATTATGAATCGCCCTTACCGTCCTTATGGAATGAATAAAAATATTAACAAAGTTGGAAATGTAGAAAATTTAGATATAAATCGTTACAAAGATGATGGCGAAATAACCTCAATTGAAAGCGAAGATAAATACAGTCCTAGTGCCGAAGAATTTAGTGAAGATTCAAAAGCCGTTAATGTAGGCGACAGACGTCGGCCTGGCAGTATGACGTCCTCTAGACGTCCGGTAACCCACTTAACAGCAGAGAAAGGCGATGTAGGTAATCAACAAGTATATGAAAATTTACCTGAAAATGAATATAACCATCGGAGACCAATTGACACAATTCCCCAACGGCGACCTGCAAATCGTATCCCAGAAAATAGTAAAATTGAGAATTATCAAGACAATAATTTCAATACTAACAAAAAATATCCTACAGGAGAAGTACCTTCAAGACCTTCTTATACGAAACAGCCCATTGATATTGATACATCTGATTATAAGGAAGATTTTGTGGATAATGCAAATAGTCAAATAGATGTTGGAAATATGCCCCTAGGACGTCCATCTAATCAACAATACGGTAATCAGAACTATAATAATGAGAGACGACCAATGACTGAAATTCCATCTAGACAACCAGATAGCCGATTTATGAAAATGTTAAATGTTAATGATAGAGTAAATGAAAATAGTGGACCAGATTACACAAAACAAGGACAGTCACGTCCAATCGAAACAGGAAGGATTAGGACTCAAATGTCTAATAAAGTATACCCCGATTCTGTTAGGTATCCATTAAATCGTCCCAAAAGTGATAAATATGCTGCTTCTCAAGCAGAAGATATTCTAGAGAATGTAGAACAGACTGAAGATTTCGGTGATATTACCACAGATGTTCCTATAGTACGTGGTCGTTTACCTTCAAAAGTACCTAGTGCCGAATACAGTGATTCTGGTGATAATGTTGATAAATCAGTATCACAAAGCCGGTTACCCTACAGGCAAGAATCCATAACTACTAGACCAGAGACTTCAAAACGTCCTGGATTATATAGTAGATATAATCAAACTACAGTTAGTCCACAAACGTCTTCAACATATACACCTGAACCCACGCGTTACAACAAATTTGATGAAAATTACACAACGCGATCTCCAATAACTCAGAATGGAAAACATACAATATTTCAACAGCAGCCTATTGTTACTAACTTACCTTCTAGTCAAAAAGAAACTGGTTATCAGTATCTACCACCACAGAAGAAATTTGAGCAAACTGCAAGTAAATCTCCTCTTCAATTACAAGAAGTAACAAAAACACCTTCCAACTATTACGGAAATAAAGACGGTGAAATAAATATAAAACCCTTTACAACACCCAGCGTGAGTCGTGATGAAATACAAGACAATGACTATGATCACTATCCAGAAGAAGAAGAAGATCACGGTTCATCTGTTATCACTAAACCAAACTTTAAGCCTATTTTAAATCAAAATCAACAAACGTCATTTACTCAGCAAAAATATCAGAATTTAAATAAAAATAATGGTCCAGAATATAACGGGCAAGAAGGAACACCTTACAGAGACGATGGCAATAGAGATACTCAAAATATATATTCAGGACAAACTAATATACAGGCAGGTACTTCCCGTCGTCCTTCTTACCAAGGAACACAAACAACAAGCAGACCACAGCAATTCCGTCCTACAGTAAATGTTGAAACAGTACAAGATATAAGAAAACAAAGGCCTGGCCAAGATAATTACTTTGTTGAAAAATATGCAGACAAACCTAAAGATTCATTTGGATTGACGCCTTCAACTGCCTCAACGCCAATTCAGAATACATTCATTAAGATGACCAGTGCAGGAATTCAAAGACCTGGCCAAAACATCCAGGTAAATGATGCAGAAAGCAGCAAGCGTCCAGGTCAGCAGGAGTATGGATTTACTACTAAAATGCCTTCTCAATATTATTACACTACTGAAGGTAATAAAAATATTCCATCAATCTCGCAGAAAACTACATACCGACCACTGGGAACCACAGCTTCTGAAATAGATAACTATTCCAATACCTCAGATTTTGGAACAACATTGAAACCAGCATCAAAATTACCTGGTAGATTCAGCACTCCTCAAGGCCAACTTCCTAGTACCACCTACAGACCTCCATTTACGTTTACAGAAGGTGTAAATGAACAAGTTGATGATATTACACCTGGTTCGAATAAAGTTAACCAATACAATCAAGGAATTGAAAGCACTTCAACATACAGACCTAATTATGTGGGACAAGATATAGTTTCTAGTAAACCAGTATACCAAAGTTCTGATGATAGAAAAACCACGGAATATAAGCCAGGCGTTGATAGATTTGAGACTCCCGTAAACTTCCCCATAAAAGGAGTTCCATCCACGGCTGCACCATACAGAATTAGGCCAACAACACAAAAGGTCATCGGTGAAGATTTCTCTGGACCCAAACAGGCCCAAAAATTCGATCCGAAGTATGGATATTATTATTGATAGTATCAATGAGTTCTATTTATTCAAATTTAATTTATTATTCGCAAATAAAATGTACAAAAAATAAAGATATGTGACAATTAAGTTTTCTTTTTATTTAATGCTAACGGAGAGTAACCATATAGTATACATATATAGTATCTATATATAATCAGTTATGTTATATAAGTGATTAATCATGCAGTAAATATAATTCATTCCTTCAATTACATCACATTACATCACAGTCGTAGAATATATCATTACTGTTGCTAAGGAACAGTAGAATGGTAGAACCACAGATAATATAATATTACATAGTAGAACAGTATTAATTTTAAATGCGATGCATTGCAATTTGTATCAATGTCCTTAATATGGTCCTTTCTTTTATTACATTTTAAAACACATTAAATTTAAACAACGTACATAATATATTGCAGTCCAAAACTAAACTCCTTTAAAGTTATTATAAATTAACTATAGCACTAGTTACTAAAATTAAGGTTATTCGTTGATAATACATTTTTCTACAGAAGTAAGTTATTCGTATTTTTGATTTTATCTGTCAAAAAAATCAAATCTCTTTCAAATGAAATCAAAATATCTTGTTTATTCACAGACATAATCATTGTTAGAAATAATCTTCTTCATAGACAGTTATGATTAGTTAAATCTACAGTCACTTTTGAATGTAGTTTGAGAAGAACTGATTGGAAACTCTGCTCTGACTCTTTTCAAATGAGATAAATATTATTTTAATTATTAATATTTATTGTTCCACTTCTTCATCTCTTTCATTTGCTTTTCCACTGCATTATCTCTGTTATTAATTATTTATCTGTAATTTTAGTATCGTTTAGAAAAGACATACTAATGGTAGCGAAATTTGGTTTTTATATAGTCCTGGAAAGAAGAATTTACAATCAAATTCCACAGAAATAGAAATAGAAATAATCATTATTCATATAAATTTAATATAAGCACTTTTGAATAGTAAAGTTTTTTGATTCTACCGCTCATTCACAGAAATAAGTCTACGGCTCACAAAGATTACTTACATGACAAATGTGCAAGGTTGTTACTCATGGGACTCATTCATAATGTTTTTTATGGATGATAATGTAATGGTGCACCTGCCTGCGCTAACGGTTTACGCTTACGGGGCACCAGCGGAGGATGATAAGATGAGCATGAGGTTAGGTCAGTTAGCCCATCGTGACAAATTCAACAAGAATTTATCACGATGGTTTCCAGAGAGAACCGCGTGGAGGGCAACCTGACAAAGTGCATTGCTAGCAATGGGGTTATCAATCCACATTACTAACAATTCCCTTCCCCCCACTAAATTACAGTTTAGTATAACAGTACTATTCTTCCTATTGTTAGGACTATGTACCATGACAGATCGCCTTCAGGGGGAAGGGGTATACGATTATTAGTGTACTTTACTAACAATAGTAAAGTGTACTAATAATCCTATTACTAACAATGTACCATGGCAGATTAACCTCCCTACAGTTCTTCTTGGAAATCATCTAGATAAATGCCTAGTGTTTTGTCAGACTATAACAAATATATAAGCGGCTAAATTAACTAACCGGTTTGACCTCATGCTCATCTTATCATTCACCACTGGTGCCACTCCAGCGTAAACCGATAGAGCAAGCGGTTGTATTATTCCAATAACATCCATATTGGGGAGTTTGTCAGTAAACCATCACCCTTATCATTCATTCACTCATTGGAAACCATCGTGATAAATTAATAGTGAATTCACCACGATGTGCTAACTGACCTGACCTCATACTTGTCTTATCATCTTCTACCGGTGATCCGCCAGCGTAAACCGTTAGCGCAGGTGGGTGCACCATTTCATTATCATCCTCTAAAAAAGAATAACATCCATAAAAATAGATCGACTTCCTTGCGGTTGCTCCTAGAAACCATATCCACCTATAGTGCTAATTAAAAAATAGCGACGAATCGCGCGTAACAAGTAATTAATAGGTGTTTACTAGTAACTACCATTTGACATACTAGATGGCGCTACTAGTCTATTGACCATAACTTTCCGCAACAACACTTTTTTAATATTAAAATATACCATATATAAATCTTTAAAACTACGCAACGGATTTTGAAGCAGTTATATTTAATAGAGCGATTCAAGAGGAAGGTTTACATATATAATACATGTACACCCGGGCGAAGTCGGGGCGAGTAGCTAGTAATATATATTTTTAAAATACATTCAGCACCTCTATCTACCACGTCAAATACCAAAAGTAAAATTAACAAAATTAGTAAATTATAACTGGTAATGAAAAATATTAAATTGGAATCTATAAAAGGAAGTATGTAGTAATTAAACGAATAAAATTAAGCATTGAATAAGTACTTTAAAGTTTACGACTAATCTAAACAAAAAATTTAGAAAGCGCCATCTAGTGTTAATTTACAGTAACTTTTGACTCTTTGATTAGCAACCACACACATCGGTTTAGAAGTATAATACTAAGCAACTAACAACATATGGACTCAATAGATGGCGCGCAAATAATGGTGTAGGAACTCTGTAAATAATATTTTAATTACTTCATGGGGTAATGATTAACTACACTGACATACATTCAAAAAGGTCTTAAGTTCAAATCTGGCGAACAGAAAAAAGTGTCAGCTTATTTTTCTGAATGACTAACCGCTGAAGGAAACACCGATAACAAACGCAAAAATTAATCTGAAAGACGGTTGTGGTCTCTTCCATGCTGAATTCCAATATACCCAACGAAATGTGACCAAGTCTTTCGTTTTATGGAAAACGCATTTTCCTTTTACGTGTAATTCTATAACAAAAATATTGAAGAAAAAAAAATTGTCAAACAGTGTCAAACGCTGATTTTAATAGCCTTATCCTAAACAAAGTTTCATTGTGTTTAATTAGTTATTGTAAAAAAATTTCATAGTACCACTTTTTGTATAGAGAGAGGACCCCTCTGACTGATTCAAACGGGTATCAAAATTACGACGGCCTGAGCCGAGGTTCGAATCCCGACTAAAACTGTCGGTGCCCTTCAGCCGCTCTATAAAGCAGATCTGTCACTCGCTATCGTCCGGTGAAACTGTAAAGGACAGTTGCGGTCGATAGCATTAGAGTACATAGTTCGAAAAAAAGGAGAGAGGGCTGAGATAGTGTATATGTATTCGCATACATAAGAGATAAGACATGAATACATATATAAATATCTTCCTCGTATATTTAATATTTTCTCAGGTTTAGGTATTACATCAACTTAAAAACAAGTAACCATCTGCAAGACGCAAATTTCATGATATTTAAATCTAATGAAGAATCTTTTTTTTAAGTCAGTTTATATTATTTATTTTCAGTATATAGTGGATCTATATACTGAACTGGACGGTATGTATAGTGGATCTATATACTGATTATGAAGAACTTTTTTTTTTAAGTCAGTTTATTTTCAATGTATACTTATATAGATGTCTATGTCTAACATCTTGCTCATTCTTCTTGTGAAGAGACAGCATTTCGAATGAGCGGTAGATTGAAAAAAAAATGTGCTGACTATTCAAAAGTGCTTCAATGTAAATTTATTTGAATAAATGATTTTCTATTCTATTCTATTCTATTCTCGCACACTGTATACACGTGCTAAGCAAGATCGGGTCACTGATTCTGTAATATAAGTTCGTTAATTTGATTTTTTTGCACGTTTTTTATAACTTTCATAGAATCCGAGTTAAGCCCTACCTACGAACAAAAAAGTAATCAATATTTTTAGTACAAATGTAGGTATCTCGTATGTTACACGAGCTTGTATTAATAGCAGTTTTTGTTCGTCTGTGTTTTTGTTTGTCCCTAATGGACTCAGGTCAAGGGGTCCATACAGCATCCGGATATTACGTGTCAAAGTCAAGGTTAATCATAGACACCATTAGTTGATCTGACCATTTATCTTGCAAATACTCATAAATTATTAAAAAACTAATTGGTTTCTACGTTTGAGTTTAGCGATGAACACTTTAATTGGTTTGGCGATTTGTTAAATTTTGCAATCCTTAACTAAATATGTCTAAATATATATAACTCAAAGGTGACTGGCATAGTGATCTATCAACGCACAGCCCAAACCACTGGACGGATCGGGCTGAAATTTGGCATGCAGGTAGATGTTATGACGCAGGCATCCGCTAAGAAAGGATTTTGATTAATTCTACCTTCAAGGGGATAAAATAAGGGATGAAAGTTTGAATGAAAATTTGTCAATTTTAAACCGATCGGGCTAAGACTTTGCATGCATAAAGCTACTATGACGTAGGCATCCCCTAAGAATGTTGATAAATTCCACCCCTAAAGGGATAAATTAACGCGAGCGAAGTCGCGGGCAAAAGCTAGTTATAATATAAACTATGAGTTTATTATTCTGTCTACTAAATTACTAGTCCCATTACGATGAAATCTCAGATCATTTGTATAACATATTTTTTATATAAACTGTTATATACCTACTGTATAGTTTTTTATTGTAATTTTTTTTTACACTTTAATGTCTTGATAATCGTTCCTAATATCTCCGTATTTCAAGTCTTCTCTATATTTTATTTCTACCTATATGCGTATAAAATAGATTTACAATATAAATCACCCTAAAAAAAATCTTATCGATTAGACGTGCTTGATGGTCTAGCGGTTTAGCACACCGCTATACTTTGCATGGTTGCAGGTTCGATTCCTCGCATGGTACCAACATTTGTATTAATGAATATGATTGTCTGGGTGTTCTCTATGTAGATAATGTATGTATTTACAAAAAAAGTTTCTATGTAATTATATTAGTTATCACACAATCTCTGCTTAACTTAGGACTAGATAACATGTGAATTGTCCAGGGTAATTATTATATTATTAGGATTCTACGCAGCTAGGTGAAGCGACGACATACGTAGAGTTGTGGGTAATAATTGGAAGAGAAGGGCTGAAAATCGTGCCCAGTGGCGTGCCTTGGGAGAGGCCTATGTCCAGCAGTGGACTGCAGTGGGCTGATAAGTGGCAGTAATAAATGATGAGCATTTAATCATCATCAACAAAAATATATCGGATATTTAGAAATAGAAATAAAATGCCGTAAAAAATGTTATACATAATAATATGTTATCTGTGGTGACATCAATGTATTGTGAAAATAAGAATTCAGTAATTCCTTCTCACCCTTGACATAAATATACATATATGTTCGCATGTAAGTAAGTTTTGTCCATTAAAATTAAGGACAATTCTAAATTTGAAATCTCAAATTATAAGAAAAACACCACACTTAATCACATATAGAAACTGGCAAATGTGCGTTAGGCTTTTACACCGTGGGTTCAGTTTTATTCATTTTTCAAATTACACTCCACATAAATTGCGTAGCTGTATTTCACGTCTGATCGTCTCGGTTACCTCGAACATAAAGAAGGAAGGCCGTGCCTTGTTCCGGTCCTCTTTACGTCTATTGGTGGCGGCATAATATTGACGTCACCAACTTCACGTGACTTACTATGGTTCGAAATTTGAAATGTAAGTAACAAATTAGTCAACTGAGTGTTCTTTATATCTTGAAGGTAACATGTTATAGATTTTTTTTGTATAACCTACTTATATTGTTATTGACCTAATTAAAATATGAATCTAATAATAACTACCAATTTGTATTGTTTATGTAATAAATATAGAATGTCAAACAACGGTCCACCACTCCCCCTCCCCCCTGCGATCGAACCCCCATCCAATTCAAACGGAGGTCGAAATTACAAATTTTTCGCTGCTGATGCTGTTGGCCGCAGCTGGCCTTTACAGATTCTCCAAGTGAAAGGGGGCGGTCCACGATTATCATTAAAAGATTTATGCTATTATAAATTGTTTTACAATAGTTTACACTGTGTTTACTTGTGTGAAATTTCAAAATAAATAATCTCACACTATGGAGTCTCACAAATGTGAGCTGTTGTCACATTTGTGACGTTGGTCTTGTTTTTCCTAACTATTCTAATGCTGTTGGTCGCAGCTGGACTTTAGTGCAGATGGCATTCCAAACGATAGAGAGGAGGTTCTTCTTAACTCGCTCTCTATCGTTGATGACAGATGGCATTCCGGGGAAGAAATTATGGAGCGGCTGAAGACTGAAAGGAGGTTCTTCTTAACGAATACAAAACGACTAGAGGTCTGACAATCTGCACAAAAATCGATTGCAATCTTTTTCTTGACATAACCGTAAAACATCGGTTTAAAAATTTTTTGTTTTTTGTTTCGTCCTTTTTTGAAATTACAAATTTTAGGCCTCGTGGTCTGTTACTTCCGAGTTTAAAAGGGAATTTATTTGATTTCTTCATAAATAGCGTCGTTTGTCTGTCTTTATTAGAAATATAGCAACGAGTAGATGAACAGTCTCACCATAACGGTTTCAATCAATCAAAATATATTTATTCATGATTATTACAGATTTTTATGATATGTCAAATTTATTGTCAGTTCAGAACGCCTTCGAGCTAAGGAGAATTGACAAGAAACTCAGCTCTTACTCCTTTCCAATGAGCTTGTACATGTTTACAAAAATACAAATTCTAAATAGATGAGAATAGAGTGACCTCCAGCATATGATATGAAATTTTGTCAAAAGCAAATTGTCTGACGTGTGGTCATAACCAGAACAGACTAGTCACCACAAGCAGTACTCTTTCATGAGTATAAAGGGTGAGCCACCCATCATTGCACTCAAATATTAGAGAGAGCACATTGACCCGACCGGTTCCGTTTTACAATTTCGCTACGGAATCCTAATAACGTGAGAGAATAAACATCAATGTCGCAAGGGCACCGTCTGCCGGCCAATTACCTTCCCATTCTCATCTCAAATGTACTAACAAAAAGTTATAAAGTCTATTAAGCAGTTGCTCGGCACACATCTAATGCAATATGGCATCCATTTTGAAAATCACACACACACACACACACATAATTAATTTTTCTACATTATACAAGGTGTGTTTCTTACTCAATATACATAATGCAATGGTTAGAAATTGACCAAATCAAAAGACCATTCTAAAAAACAGCAATATTCATAATATTAATACTAGATTTAAAGACAAACTTGCTGTCCACAAGTATCGTTTAGAAAAAGTTAATAGGTCTTTTATGGGAATAGGTATAAAAATTTACAATAAGATACCAAAGGATATGTTGGAATTACCCTTAAATAAATTCAAAACATCTGTTAAATCATATTTACTGAGCAAAGCCTATTACTCACTAAACGATTACTTGAATGACGAGTGTGCATGGCAATAGTTGTTCATGCACTGAATTTTCATTTAATGTTAGACATAGACACCTATATAAATATACATTGTAAATAAACTGGCTTTAAAAAAAAGTAATTCAATTGAGTTTCTTGCCAGTTCTTCTCAATTGAATCTATATACCGAACTGGACGGTAGGGAAAAAATTTTAGAATATAAAAATTTGACGTTCATAAGCGGCTAAAATGTCCTACATGAATAAATGATTTTTGAATTTGAATTTGAATTTGACCTGCGGCGGTTTTTGTAATGGATGCATGGATTCGATATGTCCCTTAAACAAACACCTGTAGGTGCTACAGAAAGTTCTCTTCGGTCGATGCTGCTTTGAAGCATAAGAAATGGGATCCTGGAGTGCGTAGCAGTGGCCACACAATATACACTAATCCTCGGAACGGTGAGGTCGCTGTAAAGCCTGTGAAGATACCAGGAGGAGCTTGGCTGGCTACTTCTCGGCTCTAACGGCCCAGATGAGAGGCTAAATGTGGATAATAGCAGATTATAATAAAAAATATGGTTATCATTCCTTTTAAATATCATTTCAATGGAATAATAAGGTAGGTATATTATAGTGGTTTAAATAATTTTATTATATTAAATGGAATACAAATGTAAGATACTTTACTTGCTTTCTTATTTAATAATTAATAGGCATTCAGCAATATTTATAATAAAATGGTAAATATTGCTGAATGCCTGTTAATTATTATACAAGATCCGCTTTGTGCAAATACCAATATTTTGTAAATAAATATTTATTTCATCTCTTCACATCGCATCTACCTCACATCATCTCATCTCACCTCACCTCATTTGATTTCATTTTATTACTACTTAGGTGGAAACTATACTAGCCATTCACTACTGTTTGCTGCTGCAACTAAACAGACATTAAATCTAAAAATAACACACGCATATAAATAACATACAAACTCACTAAAAAAAAAAACAGACAGACATTCCGCCAGATGTAGAACATATAGAATTTAATATTCCACCAAATTACCAAATTACGTGAGAAGTGTCACCCGTCGTTGTGTTCATCTGGTTGAAACTCCGGTGTTGTTTAATACACCGCTCGTGGTCACGGGTTCGATTCCTTGCACGTTACGAATTTGTATTCATGAGTAGAGAATAGAATAGAATAGAATAGAAAATCATTTATTCAAATAAACTTACATTGAAGCACTTTTGAATAGTCATTACATTTTTTAATCTACCGCTCGTTCGGAAAGCTGTCTCATCACAAGAAGAACGAGCAAGAAACTTGCGTGTTGCTCTTTTAAATAATTTTATTATTACTTTACATTTTTATGTTTAAATGTGTGAATACAAACCACCAATTAGCAATAATTCAATTAAATACTCAAATAGAAAAAATATTGAATATATAATCAACTGGTTAAACAATTAATATTAATATAATTTGTGCTGGTCTGGGTGTTTTGTATGTATTTACAAAAAATATAATTAGGTTTTCTGTCGGATGTTTAGTACTCATAAGCTTTGCTTAGCTTGGGATTAGATGGATGGGTCTGGAATATTGTACTGGATTATAATTACTATATATCTATTACCAGTGATTCCCACTTTCATCACATTATTTGCCATTGGACACTCCCAAAACACCTTCACAAATTGGTAATCAAGATAACAAAACCACATGTCATATTTCCAAGTAAATTAGAGCAAAATATCATTCAAATGCCAAGGTTGGGTGTATAACGAACCATTGTAGTTTGAACATTTCCATGAAATCTTGAACCTATGACCCTAACCTTATAAATGCATCTCGTTTTGTTTATATAATGTTTTTGTTCACTGTACATCACCTGGTCACGATGAACTGACAAATGTTAGTTGTAATTGCAAATGATCTTTATTTATTTATAAAAAGAAAGAAAAAAATGTATCCATCCGACTACCTCGGTGGTCTAGCGGTTTAGTACAACATTTCACTCCCGATGGTCGCGGGATCGGTGCAAACATTTCGATTCATGAGTATGATGGTTAGTATCAGTCTGTCTGTTTTCTATATATATAGTTATATTATGTATGTATTTAGAAAAAATAATATCTAAATATTTATATCGGTTATCTAGTCTACTCATAACACAATCTCGATGAGGTAAAATACAAGAGCAACCTATTACATAGCGGCGTCCTACACCATTTTGGAGGCTAAGTAAAACAAGATGAGGTACACGAGCATGTCACGAATATGATCCTATATAAAGTAGAGAGATTATTCAACAGCTACGAAGTGGTGTAAGCAGCATTTTACATGCCCACTTTTCTCTGGGTATCTTCTAGTTTGTACTGTAATTCCATTCGATATATAAATTCATACAATTCCGTATTTATTACTATATTGTGAAAGAAATTTACTAATCGGTGAAGTCACTTTATTTCATACTGAGGTATGAGTAACAAAATCAGTTCTTTCTCTTTATGATAATAGTTCATTCATTCATTAATTTATTCATTTACGAGCTGCGCTCTTGATAATGACAATGATAATAACATTGCCACTTAATAAGTAATCAGCAACAACGAGTAGATCATTATCATTACGAATACAAATATAATGAACTATAGAACTTAGTTTCATTACATTTAAAGCCAGCCATACGTTAGCAATGTATAGTTCATCAAATAAATTTTCACTTCATTAACATTGTAGTAGAAATTTCTCAATTTGCTAATTTATTTTGAAAGAACGCACCCACGGCATCAGTTCAAATGTCAAAAGTTTTGTGATTGTAGTTTGCTAGGTTATATAATGCAAAACTACATGCACTCATCATCCTTGCCTTGCCTATATCCCATTATTTGAAGTCGGCGCAGTTTATCGTACTCTTCCACTGATCTCTATTGACCGTTGCACAGTTATCCTTAATTACTCCTAGACAATCAGAACTTAAAGCGGAAGAGTTTGTTTGTTTGTTTGTTTGTTTGTTTGTTTGTTTGTTTGTTTGTTTGTTTGTTTGTTTGTTTGTTTGTTTGTTTGTTTGTTTGTTTGTTTGTTTGTTTGAACGCGCTAATCTCAGGAACTACTGGTATTTTTATGTTGGGTAATCTATTTATCGAGGAAGGCTTTAAGCTATATAAAATCACGCTACGACCAATAGGAGCGGAGCTGCATTGGAAAATATTGTAAAAAGTGGAGAAATGAAATGACGAACGTGCTCGGGTGAGCTATGTATAATATAATACAACTGATACAAATATTCAAATAAAATACAAATACATGTATTAAATATCCTTAGAAAGAAAGAAAGAAAAATATTTTATTCAGTGCAATGTAAAAAATACAATACAACCGTTATGAATACAAATATTTGCATCGTGTGAGGAATCGAATCTGCAACTATCGGAAACATGACGATATGCTAAACCACTAGACCAACAAGTCAATTTAATAAATTAAGACGACAAATCGCAAATATTAATTACAAACTATTCGGGGCTAATATTTAAGTATTTCATTTTACAAATCTTTGACATCATTTTATCCGTTCTCGTTACTTGACTGATTGACTTTTGTAGCTGAAAAAACCAAAAGAATGTTACTTTAAAACAATACGCTTAATTTGTATTGTGTAAAGAAACAGGATTGTATGAAGACTAAAATTTTTAGTCGGCGTAGATGAGGTGTTCGAATTTTAGATAATTGCTAATCACAGCATCGTCTTGATGAAACAAATCTCAAAAAATGCTTTTTAGAAACATAAATTTGCATTTATAAACAAGACTATAAGATGTATGAGGAGTGCGGATCGAGGTGACTGATTTTTAAAATTGTTTAACATGGCGTCGCCTTCATATTCCTTTCCCATTTCAATAAAAGACTCGTTAACAACAACACAGCACCTGCACATAGCAACGTGGATTAATGTTACATTGATATATTTCCCTCGCTCTCTGACCATTCCGCGAACACTTAACCTCTAACCTCAACACATCAAAGCGGACTTGACGAAATCATGTGTTGATTTTACAACACAATGGCTGATAGATGAAACGCATTAACAAAGCCAACAATATAGTAAATTGTCCAGGTGACTACTATTGTAAACTTTAAGAGCTTCGTATTCCCCGTACAATTCATACGGGATCGGAATTATGATGGTCTGCGTCGATCGAACCCCTAGCGGTGCCCTCAGACTGAAGTTGTATCCAGTCAGCCAGGAGTTGGCCTTCAGACGCTTCATCAGTTCTTCCGCGGGTTTGCGGGTTTGGAGTGCCATCTGTATTCATCTCCTAACGTTCGGTGAAGCTGTAAAGGTCAGGTACGGCCAATAGCATTAGAATAATTCGAAAATTTTGTTCGTAATTTCGATCGAAAATTGGAAATCGAAAAAAAATGTCGAATATCAGCCGCCTCCCGATTGATTCCTCGATCGGGGCTGATTTTCGACATTTCAGATCCATTATATAAAAAATACAAATTAGATCGTAGATCCATATTTTAATGCCTATTAACTTCTTTGATTTATATTTGACAAAGGCACAGATTCGATTCTGATCAAACAATTGCCTTATGAGTTAAATTATAGGTGCTGACAATAATAATGCATCTTAGCATAAGATATAAAGGCGATAACATATCGAGATGTTATCATTTCATATTATCTTTAGTTTCGCAAATGCTTAAAGAAGATACAATAGGAGCGGACTTTGATTTTACGCAAGTTATAATTCAAGTATTTTCTATAGTGTAATAGGTCGTGCGCTGCAAGGTAAGGTGGTCTGATATCGCCTGAGGTGCGCAAGCATTTGCTGTACGGTGCACACGAGATACCTTTTCTATATTCTACTTCTATTTATTAGATAACAAAGTCGCGTCTTTTATTTAAAAAAATATATTTTATAGTTTTTCCGAAAAATATATAGGGAGATTTACTTCGTATTTAAAAAGTAAAAATAATTAATTAAATTTGCTGTTTGTGCACATCAAAATGTTTAATCACAATTCTGACTGTACAATTCTGCTAATTACTAGTTTAATTAAGAAGAATGGGCAATTAAATGTGTTTGGTACAATTTAATCAAAAACTAAATTGTTGAAAAGCACTGAATAAATATTATATCCTTTCTTTCTTTCTAAATCGTACTCCAACATTAAGCGATTAACTGCAGGACAGATTGTATCCCATCTTTACTTGTTACTATTTATAACAGACTATTTGATGTCTCAGGATATTTTGACAAAGTATTATTAAAAAACTTTTAATTTATTAGAATGCTCAAACAGTCATTCAAATCAAGAAGCTAAATAGATAAATGTGATGTTTGCAGTAGCTTAAAAACCCTTTTATTGTTAAGGATACATTCCTGGTTTTCTTGTTTCAAAATAAAATTTTCCTTCTATACAATATTAGTGTAGGTAAATATCCTTAGCGATTAAAAGTCGCCCGTCTGCATCGCAAAGCAGAACAAATTTTCGATGAATCGATCTTTTAGTATTACGCCACGCTATGTAGATCATAGTTGTTCATGTATTAACCGATGGATCCTTGTAAGTAAATTTACAATTATTGCAGTTTCTCACGGCTCGTGTATACATTTTTTGTATACAATTATTTCCTGATTATATAGCAATAAAATCGTAAATTTAGACCGCAGACGCGGAAGTCTGGTGAATAAAATGTCGCGTTTTATAATTTGTTTTTACAAGTTCAATGCTGAGTGTAACAAAAAACACTATAAAGATAATGACGTGTTGTGTCATCAATCAATACTCAATCTGTATCTAATATTAATAACCTACTCAGCTTCTCACGGGACTATAGTAAGATAAATAGATATGGACCTGTAATTACCTGTAATTACCTATTAAATGCCTTATGGTATTAAGTCCGGCATATATGCATATTAATTTATTATTTGTGCATTAAGTTTTAATAAATAAATAAATAAATAATGTAGGCCTGTAATTATCTACTATAGTTTTTCCCCTGACTTGAGCGTGAGTGTGGAATTTTACCGTTTCATTTTTGGGAAAAACACCGTCAGAAGCCCATGCCCCAATGGTCTTCAATATTTTGTAAATTTAATTCTTTAAATTTACAATTTACATTATTGTAGCAAAGTCAACATAATATAGTGTATGTTACAAAGGTCGTATAAGTATAAATAAAGGTGTATCAAGTATATGCATGTATTTTTTTTAATGGGTGATAATAGAATTGTGCGTGGCCTAACGGTTTACGCTGGCGAAGCATCAGTAGAGGATGATAAAATGAGCATGAGGTCAGGTCAGTTAGCCCATCGCGGCAAATTCACCAGGAATTTATTAACGTTTTCATTGGGATCTGCGTGGAGGTCTTCCTGACTTGGTACATTGCTCATTGAAATTTGGGATTTTAATATATCTTAAAAGAAATTGGCGAACATATTGTTAGCAACATGGCATAACAGTAGTCTATAATATCAGGGAATAGAGGGTACACTCGTACACAAAACTCGAATGCCTATACTACATCATTGGATAGGAGCCGAGCAAAGAAAAGGAAACGTACTCAACGACGAAATTAGCCAATCGATAGACAGGGAATTCATCCCCACATGCTAGAACCTAAGTGGTCTCGGACAGTGCGGTTTTAGAGGAGCTACCTGCCGCGTACACATACATTGTGGAATGAAGTACCTACCGAGGTTTTCTTACGAGACTTACAGTATGGGGTTTTTCAAGAAGGGTATATTAAGGTCTCTTAAGGATCGACAACGTACACGTAACACCCCTGGTGTTTCAGGGGTCCATAGGCTACGGTAACAATTTTCAGATGGGTCGTATGCTTGTTTGTTACCATATTTGTATAAAAAAACTAAATTATTGTTATGTTAAAAATGCCAAAAAGAGACTCACAATCTGCGCTAAAAACCATTATATTAAAAATAAATATTAATCCATTTAATATAATTAAACAACATTAAATATAACATTTATTTATGGAATTGAAACAATCAATCTATATAATTAACTTTGCCTACACATTTACGAAACAGCCGGTTAACATTTAACCTTTTATTTCAAAATATTTAAGTATCTCAAACCGATATGATAGCATACCAGTCCAATCGATTAACAACATACAGATTAATAAGAACTCTGAAACAACCGTGAATATGGACACATACAGGCGAGGTCAAAGGTGGAACAACTATATTTGGTTGCTTAGATTATGTAATATATTTATTTATTTATTTACGTCACACCGTCAACCTCCTAGAGGTTGTATACATATAAACACACTTATAAAACCCTAGTTACTAATACATAGACTAATTACAGAAGAAAATAATAATAACAATAATAATAATAATAATCTTAATTTTCCATACTACATAAATAATCTACTGCTATCCTACGAAACTCCAGCAAATTACAAGTAAATATGTCTAGATCTGGATAGCGACTAACTACACCGTTGAGTAGACTCAATGTTACATTTTTCACCTCCCAACCAGAGTAATGGGAGCCTGTTTGGCCAGCTCTGTTCTTCTCCATGGTATATTCTACATATAACATGAAACAAGTCTAGGCTCCGAATATGATTTTGTTCCATTCGGTGTTTAAGGAAATAACAAAAAGGTTAGTGTATTTATATCAGTCGTCTAGTAAAACCAGGTTTTTAACACATTAAGTTATGTTATATATAATCGGAATTCAATCTTTATAATTACAAATTAAAAAAATGTATATATGTATGGGAATAAAGTACCTATTTAGTAATTTGGAGTTGCAAACCAATGCAGTCGAAATTATATATATATTTTTTATGTTTTTTTTTAAAGAAACATCATTACGTTTGTTATCACAGATAGTTCATCTTATGATTAGTCTGATTTCCGAAGGATCAATAGACTTAAAAAAAATTATAAAAAAAAATTATATGACATGTATTATATATATGTAGAACTGAAATAATTTAAAATCCATACAAGTTGAAGAATTCTATTTTCTACGACCGAGTTAATTAATATATAAGACATTGAGACTTCCTTATAAGTTTTAAATGTATTCATTGTGACTAAGTTTTCTTTGTATATACCCACGTAAGTTTTATCATCGTTTAAGGTTGTCAGAATATTCTGGTGTCTGTGCTCATTTGGTAACATCAGGCGGGACTTATAACAGATCAATAGATTTATTCTTTATCACCAGTATGGTTCCTATTATCAAATCATTACAATATCTGTATTACAAAAACACAAATTTAAAAAATCTTTATACATGTAGGTCTATTACAGACTCTTATGATATGTCAAATATACCGTCAGTTCGGAATGATTTCGAGATGAGAAGAACTGAGAAGAAAATATTACAATATATAACTTAATGTAAATAAATTTTACTAATATTATTTTACGCGAAAATGTTAGTATGGATGAAAACTACTGAACGGATTTTGATAAAACTTTACAATAATATAGCTTATACATTAGAATAATACGGTAAACACCGTATTATTTTAACATTTAGTGGTACGCGTACCCCCAGGGGTACGTGAAGTTGCATCAAGGGGTACGTGAGCCTATCAGTAAAACAAATATATACACACACTCACAAACTTTCATATTTATAATATTACTCTGATTGCTACAATAAGGGGTACGCAAGGTTTGAGGTCTTTTTGGAAGTGGTACGCAGCAAAAACTATTTGGGAACCACTGGAACTTAGCTATTCATAGAAATACTTTTTAAATTGCGTATTATACATACAAAGCTAGGTGAAATGGATGTTGTTAATAATACGAACCTGCGATCATTAGAAAATAAACCAGCGCGATTAACAGCCTAACTACTGAGGTCTACACATTACATAGTATAAAACAAAGTCGCTGTCGCTGTCTGTCCATCTCTATGTATGCTTAAATCTTTAAAACTACGCAACGGATTTTGAAGCGGCTATCTTTATAGATAGATTGATTCAAATTCAAATTCAAAATATCTTTATTCATGTAGGTTTATATACAGTACATATAATCTACCGTCAGTTCGGAATGATTTCGAGATGTACACCCGTGCATATTTACATTATACTATGGGAGAATTGACCGAAGCCGCATATGCTATATAGATTCAAGAGCAAGGTTTATGTGTATAATACATGTACACCCGTGCGAAGCCGGGGCACGTAGCTCGTTTAATATTAACAGCGGCGTAAAATATGGTACTATTTATCTAATGACAGAGCATTAGTAATCTTTGATGCAGTTCATTCTTTACGATCTCCCAGCGGCCTTGAGCCTGATCTTCTTTGGACCAAGATTTATCGCTAGGTGCAATACCATTATGTGAATTTAAGATTGAAAGCGTTTATATATAACATAAAAATGATTAATGTTAGTAAAGTACGACGGCCTCGGTGGTCTAGCGGTCGAGCTGGCTGTCTTACTTCCGATGGTTGCAGATTCAATTATGAGATATGGATATTTATGTTTAGTTTTATTGATGTATCGGTTGTGATAATTTATGTATAATACTAGATGTCCCGCGGTTTGACCCGCTTTAAATTTTAATTTAAAATATAGTGGATGATGTAGGATCATCAAAAATGTATTAGTTTGAACCTATCTGTACCTAATGGAACGTATAAATTAAGATGAACAAAATAATTTTTAGTACTTTAGGCTACTTTTATTTTAGAAAATAAAGTTAAATTCCACGCAGACGAAGTCGCGGGAACAGCTAGTAGTATTATAAATGTGAAAGTTTGTAAGTATGGATGTTTGTTACTCTTTCACGCAAAAACTACTTATCGGATTTTAATGAAACTCTACAGTAATTTAGCCTATGTTTCAGAATAATATATAGGCTATATTTTATATTGAAATTTGAAATTTGCGCGAGTGAAATAGCAGGCATAGCTAGTCTTAATCTTAATCTAAATATATATAACTCAAAGGTGACTGACATAGTGATCTATCAACGCACAGCCCAAACCACTGGACGGATCGGGCTGAAATTTGGCATGCAGGTAGATGTTATGACGTAGGCATTCGCTAAGAAAGGATTTTGATAAATTCTACCCCCAAGGGCATAAAATAGGGGATGAAAGTTTGTATGAAAATTTGTAAATTTTAAACCGATCGGGCTGAGACTGCATAAAGCTACTATGACGTAGGAATGCCCTAAGAAAGGATTTTGATAAATTCTACCCCTAAGGGGATAAATTAAAGCAAAGCCGCGGGCAAAAGCTAGTTATTATATATATTTACAATCATATTCTCTTGAATTATTCCGTTTTTATTATTACAGAGAATTTACCACTAATAAAACTTAAAATCCTAAACTACAATAGTAAAAGTTCTAAACTACGTTCTAAATATAGGTCATATTATGTTTGTCAAAGTTGCAGAAGAAACTAATGTCAATAACGTTAGTTTCTTCCTGCAACTCTGGCAAATACATAAGTGATTTATTTATCTAAAACTATACAAACGACCAAGTAAATAGTGAACACATTACTGCGTTACAAAACTGTATTAATTTATTATTTAATATTAAATGGCGATATAATTTATTACTCGCCAATATTTAATTATTGGAAATGCTAGTTGTAATCTAATATTATTTATAGCTGCCAATAAAATGTTTTAAATTAAATTTCGGTTAATAGGATATTGCTCAGTTAGGTCATAATAAAACTTAGAATTTATTATATGACTTGAAGTGGCCGCAACTTAATAACAATTTTTTTATTACTTAATTGAATGTATTGATATAACGTATCAATGAAATTTGTGTTCAAGTCGATTAATCCTTTGATAATATTTGCTGGCACAGATCCACAGCCTGCCAGACAAAAATTCTAATATTGAATAATCTTTTATGACCTTGGTAATAGATGTACAAATTGTTTTTTTTTTAAATAATAATATTGATTTAATTTTGGTTATTAATTTTTATTTTGTATTCAATATGGAAAATTTAAATTGTTTCCTTGTAGAAATTTGTAGAAACTAGAACTATTTGTAGAAACTAAACTAGAAATAAGCAGGAATTTGTATTTTATGTACAACCGGTACATAAAATATAAATTTTCCCTCCTCATATAATTCACAATGATTGGAATTACAAATTTTTAACAAATTAAACAATTAATAATAAGAATGTGTTGATCTATTTAAGTAATAAAAGTACAGGCAGGTTTCGTTTATGATTTTAATTTCGTTTACCTACATAATGTTTTATTAAGGCACTGAAATTGAATGACTGAATAGAATATTGAAAATTTAGTTATTAATATATAAATTATAATTTATTAGTAATCGAAATAGTATATTTGTGGTAATAGAAAATTGATATAAGTGCTCAACAGTGCTTATAGTATAATAGTAATTTTTATGACTCTACCACTCATGCCTAAAGCATTTACGTCACAACAAAAATGAGTAAGAAAAATGCTTGCTGCACTTCAAATATTTACATTATTTCTTATATTTTTAAATGTTAATGTATTTCAATGTTGTTTTAAGATTGTTTAATTTAGTCTTATTTTCAATTACTTTTTGACACTAATTTACTATTTTTATTGTTAGAATTTATTGTTATTTTACTATTTCTAGGTTTTATTCGGTCTAAATGATTAAGTTTTAATTTTTAGTTATAATTTGTAGTATATAGTGTGGAATACCATAAAGTTTAAATAAATTAATAGGAATAGATGAAATTAACAAAGGCATGGACATTTAGAATTTAGCTGTATATTTACTAGCAAATTTCTTACTTGTTTTTCTTTATAAGTAGAAACCACAAACTATTCTATCATATTCTATCTCAAATGAATATCATGTATGTGTCACATATACAATGTAACTAAAACATCTACACAGAATTATTATAAAGTTAATATGGTGACTGTGATCTACTACTACTCAGAGTTTGACTTTATCATGAAATGTACAGCCAATTTCTCTCTGGAACAATGTATCATTCAAAAAGTGAAAGAATTTATCAAACCTATACAGTAGTTCCAGATATTACATTTGTCATAATAAAATCAGAGCTCTCTCTCTTTATAATAATTATTATTTAGTGTAGTCTGAATATAGTTGCAATTATTGTTCTATTCGAAATAAATAATTAACATACGAATCTCTTAATTTGAAGTTATAAGTGAATGATTATATCAAGTACGTGAAGTAATAACTTTGTACATCTATTTCTCTTTTTTTTCTTTTATTTTTCCTTTTTCAAATATTGTGCAGATAGAAGATTTTGAAATTTCGCACTCTTATGGTTAATATATAGAACGAGTGCAGAATGATAATATTTTTTAAAAATTGTACACAAAAAATATATTAAAGCAATAAATAGAACGAATTTATAAGTATATATAGACTTTGATAATATAGTTGAAACTTATAATTTAAATTAATTACGGTCTAATTTCAACAACTAATATATTTAAATATACTCAGTTTATTAATATCAAGGTATATTTACCATCAATTATATAAGTACCCTAATTATAATACTACTACTGTTATTAAAATTAGCATACATTAAGGACGAGCCATTAGAGGTCAATACAAGTAATAGTTAAATAGATCTGAGTAATTCAGCTCATCGAGATCAACGTGGGACGGTCGAGGATTCTAATTTTGCAACTACTTTTGCAATGGTCGTAAGGTCAGAATATACATTCCGTTTTAATGATTTCAGCTCTAGTTTATTTTTATGAAATTTTAATAGCAAACAACCTAACGGTACTGATTGTTATGAAATGAAATGAAAATTCTTTATTGTTCTTCTCATAATCATCACTACATATTATAAAATAAAGTCGCTGTAGCTGTCTGTCCCTATGTATGCTTCAATCTTTAAAACTGCGCAACGGATTATTTCAAGCGGTTTTTTTAGTAGGTAGAGAGATTCTAGAGGAAGGTTTATATATATTATATTTATAATACAAACAAACATTTATATACACTATTAATATATAAATAAGTATAAATATATACAAATATACAACATTGTCAAAAGGAAGAGGCAACAATGTGCGGCCTTATCGCTTCTCCTTATATGTAAGTGGTAACTTTTGACTATTTTTTTTATGTTACTAGCATAGCAGTGGAAGATGTCATACAGTGCCGACACCAAATAATGGGATAAAGCCAAGGCAATGATCGGACACCCGTCCAATGTATGTTGGACTCCAGTCTCCGCAATTAGCCTCTCATTCGGGCCGTTGTGCGTGCAGAGCCAGACTACTAAAGTAGCCAGCCAAGCTCCTCCCAAAAGCGCAGAACACTCCTGGTGTCTTCACAGGCTTCACGGAGCGACCTCACCGTTCCGAGGATTTGTTTTCGTTGTTGGGCCACTGCCGTGCACTCCAGGATTACGTGAGGCGTGAGCTGAACACCCGTCCAATTCAAACAGAGATCGAAATTACAACGTCCTTGACCGAGGTTTTAACTCCTAACGGTGCCCTCAGACTAAATTCGTATCCGTCAGGCGAGTATTGGTCTTCTGCCGCTCCGCTTTAGACTTTTATTGGCAAGTAGCTGATGTAATAAGAAGTAACTTAAAAATTAAATAAATGTTTGTTTGTCTGTCTGTATCTTTGCTTAATTCAGACTTTTAAAATAATAACTTAATTTCCACGCGGACGAAGTCGCTGGAACAGCTAGTATGTATTAATAATATATAGCAATACCTCCTATGGAATTACGCAATTATTATATATATAGTATTATTTACTAAGGAAGACTCCGGTTCTATTTTTTGGGATTATTAATAATAATGAAATGCGCTTTAGTTATTTTTTACCATCGATAACAATATTCTACAGATGTATAATTGAACTTGTTTTTACTCCGTATGCTCTTATTTATTCATCCTTATATATAATAATAATAATAATTTATTTAGAAGAAAGATGTCAAGACAGAACCTTACTTTAGTTATTTTTTACCATCGATAACAATATTCTACAGATGTATAATTCAGATACTTGTCACTATAACTTAACCTTCTCAATTACATATTACAGACTATTTATGACCTCTTATTTATATGCTAAGTTTGATATACCTGAAGACTAATATGCCTTCTCCTGTAGCTACCATTTCTCACCATTGAAACCAAGCTGCTAAGCAACATAATTGTATGTAACAGATGTACAATCACGCCGACATCTGAACCGGACTAGTCAATACCAAGTCATAATAATCAAGCTAAAATATAATTACAGTAATTTACATTATATAAAGGTTAATTACAGAAGATTTTTTTAACAATGCACTTAACTTTTAATGTATTTTAAAGGCATTTTAATAAGATATTTCCTATTTAAATACAAATAGTAAGAATTTGTAGTAGAAAAACGTATTAATACTATACTAGACTATAAAACTGATAGGTATTTCGTACACTATCAGTAAATTGCTATATGTAACTTCACGTATATGTAACATTTTCCTTAAAATAATTATAAAAGAATATTATGAAATATCATTCTTTCATACATCAACATTTTTTATAATTATTTTAAATATGTCTAAATACATATCCGTTACAATTATAAGGTAGTAAGGTCATATTTAATTTATATAGTTCGTGATTATGTTCACTAGGTCGAATGGATATCATCCGAGTGGCATTTGACAGTGCATAGAATGCTTCTGAAGCGCTACCATCTACCATCACGACTTATGGCTAAATCATTTTAATATGACACAAACGTAAAAAGATCCTTTATAAAAAAATTATAAGTTATAATTAATTTTATGTACGGACGGCCTTGCGTAGTAAGGATCCTTTATAATCATATTAATGTAGTAGTATAAAACAATGTCGCGTCGCTCTGTCCGTCTCTATGTATGCTTAAATCTTTAAAACTACGCAACGGATTTTGAAGCGGTTTTTTTTAATAGAGTAATTCAAGAGGAAGGTTTATATTTATAGTACCCGGGTGAAGCCGGGGCGAGTAGCTAGTAAGTTTATAAAGTGTTTATGCACAGAAGGCTTCGGTGGTCCAGCGGTTTGCACACCGCTTTAGTTGCGATGGACGCGGGTTCGATTCCTCGCACGGTACAGACATCTGTATTCATGTGTAAGATTGTTTGTATTAGATTAGATTGTAGACTGGGTGTTTGAAATAAAACATGATAAGATCTCGTGATTTTCCAAGGAGAATTAATTACAAGTTAAATTCAATATCATAATATATAGATATTATGATATTGTATTTACACTTTAATATAATATATAAATATACACAGGCAATATTGATAAAATTGTGCTACCAAATTATTCCAACGCATATATTAAAGATAAAGTAGAGTAATTAGTAATTATTAAGGTACATTCACAGTAAGCTGTTTGAATATTTGAATATTTTTATGATATGAAGCTAACATGTGAAAATTTAAATCTTAAAGAACAACAACCGATTTTAGCCTCTAGTAATGTTTTTGCTAGAGATGGAGATGAGTCCAGAGAAGATGTAATGTCTGGCGGAATATTAGCAAAAAAATCTTCAAAATTATTAACTACATCTTTTGTTGTTATCATTAATTTATTACCATAATTTAATGTTAAATTGATTACAGACTATTTTAGACCTTCCAGTTTCTTTATTTATAATGCACAATACACATAACAAATGTATTACTGGGACAATTTTCTCTACTCATATTGGAGTTATTGGAGACCTTTGGTGGGTCTACATGACGATTTTCTCCAAGTAAAAAAAAGGTCTACTACCTACGACTACGTCTGCTTTAACTTAAGTAACATTTTATCTATGACTTCACACTAGGCTATGCCTGTATCGTGGAAGACAATTTTCACAATCAAAGTTGCTGTAACTGGCTAATCACAAATGTATTTTGTATTTCAAATTTGTATTTAAATTCTGTAATTATTTTATATTATATCCTTTATTTAAATTATTAACCGGGTCTTAACACGAATAATTTTATGGCAAATAAAGGTATTTACCTCTCTCGACGTTTCGACTAGGTTACACTAGCCGTGGTCACGAGCTGACTGGAGTAACAGCGATGTCAATGTAGATAGGTGACAGCAGTTTTTTCTTCATCTACCGTCACTAGATTGTTTAACGTAAGTTCGCGACACACCGCACTCACGGTATCCGTACACTTATTGACTATTGATGGTAAATACCTTTATTTGCCATAAAATTATTCGTGTTAAGACCCGGTTAATAAGTTAAATAATGTATATTAAACACGAAAGTTTACAATTAACTTAACAAGGATATAATTCCTTGTTTATTGTCAATACTATCCAAAATATATTTTTTCTATATATACCAAGTCTTTATTCCTTTTACATATATACAATACAAATATAATAAAACTCATAGACTGTCCTGAGTTACTTTCAAAACATAATTTTAATGTACCAGCTAAACGTACCAGATTTATTCCATCTATTTCTATACCTTCTGTCTCCCCCTCCGATCGATCCCCCGTCCAATTCAACGGGGATCGATGTTACGACGGCCTGAGCCGAGGTTCGAACCCCTAGTGGTGCCCTCGGACTAAAGTCGTATTCGTCAGGCGGGAGTTGGCCTTCAGTCGCTCCATAAGTCCTTCCGCGGGTTTGGAGTGCCATCTGATGCCCCCTATCGTCCGGTGCAGCTGTAAATGCCATCTGCGGCCAACAGCATTGGAGTAGTAGGAAAAAAAACCTTCTGTGTCATCTAACTATAGGCAAAACAGTTGTACGTGGCGAGCAAGTAATAACTTCAATAGATTAAGTAGGATATTAGATATTGATTTGTTTTCCGATAGAATATCTTTAGCGAGATTCTTTGATTTATAATTCATTATTTAAAAATGTTTGTTTGTTAGTTTCAGCATATGTTTTAATTTAGTAGATTTTTATTTTTTGATATGATTTTATGAGTACTTATGACACAAACACGCCTCTCGTGGTAGTACTGTAATTTATTTTATATTACGTTTCTATCCGTGAAAACCTGTAAGTAGCCGTTCTGATTTAATTATGTTTATAACTAAGTTTGTAAATAGCCTTGGTTTTACAAAAATAAATAAATAAAAAAAAAAAACAAACAACAAAAGTTACATAGATACGGCGATCAGAGAGATGATAGTAATTTTACGTTTATATAATAGTAATACTTATAATATCTGACGAAAGATATTAATAATAACAATAACAAAAAATACAGATGGTTATGTACTTGTTAGTGAGAGAGTATGTGTGTGTGTGTATGTGAAAGAGTGAGAATAGTGACCGGAAGTATTGTAAAGTAGAGCTATTAAAATGTTTCAGAACTGTCAACTTTGTCTTGATTTATGCTACGGTTTTTAGAATTTTCTCAGTGTTCTCATAGAATTTTCTCAGTGTTCTTATAGAATTTTCTCAGTGTTCTCATAGTTATTACTGGCTAAATTTAAGTAGCGTTTCCAACACTCCTTCTGAACTCGCCTTTAGAAGATCTCTGGCATCCTTGAAGACTCCCCTTCATGAATAAAGTTTAATATGCTTCATTAATGTTAATTGACTAACAATGTACGTAATATTAAATTAACCACTAGGAAATATCGCGGCTTTGCCTTCGTGGAAACCAATTCCTTTAATGTCTATCATATAAGTTCTATAAGAACGTGTATTTAAAGCTGCACTAGCAGGCTCCTACTAGATTTGTCTGAGCAGGAGAGAAACACGAGCGGTGAAGGTGTGTTGACGAACGTAAGCAAGGCTCTTAAACCTACACCCGAGCAGTTCCTGGGTCACAAGTCCCGGGAACTGCTCGAAGTTCCCCTCTGTGCCACACGATGGATTCGGCACCTACACGGTGAACTCGATATCCACACGGTGAATCCATGGAGTGCAAAAAGTCTCCCTGTAGTACAAGTTTATTAACATAGGTTAATTTATGGATGGATCCAGTATCAGTATGGTGAATCCATGGAGCGCTATGAAATTTGTCCTCTCAATAACCTTTACATTAATTTTACAGTACCTATAGTTCTAATTAATAATATTGATCAATCTGTGAACTACAACAATAACAATTCAGACGCGCCATCTAGTCCCAAGTTAAGCCAGCTAAAACTTATGTTATGGGTACTAGATAACTGATAACTGATATATAAATACATAGATATTTTTTTTCGTAAATTCATACATATTATAAAGATACGGACTTAGTGGCCCAGCGCTTCAGCACGCTTTACTTCTAATGGTCGCAGCTTCGATTCTTAACACAGTGCCAACATTTGTGTTTATGAGTATGATTTTTGTATCAGTCTGGATGTTTTCTATGCATATTATGTATTTACAAAAAAATCAGTGTGGTGATCACTCCATTCTCACAAGTATGAATTTTAAAATTAATCTGTATTATTGTAAACATGTATAATAATAATTTGAAAAGAATACGAGCTGAGTTTCTTGTCAGTTCTTCTCATCTTGAAATCATTCCGAACTGACGGTAGATTTGACATATCGTAAGAGTCTGTAATAGACCTACATGAATAAAGATATTTTGAATTTGAATTTGAATATATATTTAATTATTTCTATCAGTTGGCAACATTTATTTAAAAGAACAAAACACAGTGAGCGGTTTCCGAATGAAAGCTTATAATAAAACAATTATTTCCACTTTAAATAAATAATGTGTTTGTTTATATATTTCGTTTGTCCGTATACATAGAAAACCCGAGACCCATACAAACAATCATACTAATGAATTGAACCCGCGACCATCCGAAGTAAGGCGGTATACTAAACTGCTAGACCACCGAGGCCGTCAAATGTACATTTATTAAATGAATTCCTTGATGTCTTAAATGATCGTAAATAGCTGATGAATTACATGACCGATAATAGCAATCGGAAATACCACTAATTACTCGTATAAGGCGTACCATAATATTACTTTAATAATATCATCATTTTTTAACAGCACAAGGACACCTTAACGTAATACACTACATAAGGTTATATTTAACTAGCTAAGCCCGCGGTTTCATCCGTATGAAAATAGCATATGTATTATTATGATGTACTAGCAGTATTCGCGACTGCGTCCGCGGAAATTAACTTTATTTTTCTAAAATAAAAGTAGCCTGTTACTCCTTATTACATCAGCTACCTGCCAATAAAAGTCCCATCAAAATCGGTTCAGCCATTTCAGAGATTAGCCGGAACAAACAGACAGACAGACAGACAAACAAAAATCGTAAAAAATGTTGTTTTGATTCATGTACTGTATTTATATTTATATGCATGTAGTTAAAAATGGTTATTTCAATATTACAAACAGACACTCCAATTTTATTTATATATATAGATAAGCTATATTACTATTACTGTACTATACTACTACTATATTATAAAAAAATATTAAACAGGTAACTTTTTTCTTTCTACATATTATTATATATAAATCAATACAAATGTTGTAAAAAGAGTAAGAGTAAGAGAGATGTAAGTTTTAGTATTACAATTTCAAATTAAGAGATTCACATAATAACTATATAATTTATACAGAACAATGTTTGTAACAATATTGTAATATACATAATTTTGTTATAAGTATAAACTTCGGAACCATTTTCATTACATTTATTACAGAAATTATTACAAGAACAATTACTAACTGATTACAAATAGTTAATAAATAACAAATCGACCTTACTATTGGGTGATAATTGTTTTGGTAGTACACTATAATTCTAAATTTAAATTTAACGAATTAGTCTCTATTTTAAATAATTATAGTCTAATTATGCATTCCATTAATTCAACATAACAATCTAATAAATCGAACCTACCTATTGGGTGGTAGTACATTATAATTCTAAATTTTTAATTTAACGAACCAATCGCAATTTAAAATAATTTTAGTCTAATTATACATCATACCACGCCTTCCATTTACTTCTTCAATATAATAAACTAATAAATCAAACCTCCCTATTGGGTGACAATTATTTTGGTAGTACACTATAATTCTAAATTTAAATGTAACGAATTAGTCTCTATTTTAAATAATTTTAGTCTAATTATGCATTCCATTAATTCAACATAACAATCTAATAAATCGGACCTACCTATTGGGTGGTAGTACATTATAATTCTAAATTTAAATTTAACGAACCAATCGCAATTTAAAATAATTTTAGTCTAATTATGCATCATACCACGCCTTCCATTTACTTCTTCAATATAATAAACTAATAAATCAAACCTCCCTATTGGGTGACAATTATTTTGGTAGTACACTATAATTCTAAATTTAAATGTAACGAATTAATTGTTATTTTAAATAATTTTAGTCTAATTATGCCTTCCATTTACTTCAATATAACCAACTTATAAATCGAACCTACCGATTGGGTGACAATTATTTTAGTAGTACACAGTAATTCTAAATTTAAATTTAACGAATTAGTCTCTATTTTAAATAATTATAGTCTAATTATGCATTCCATTAATTCAACATAATAATCTAATAAATCGAACCTACCTATTGGGTGGTAGTAAATTATAATTCTAAATTTAAATTTAACGAACCAATAGCGATTTAAAATAATTTTAGTCTAATTATACATCATACCACACCTTCCATTTACTTCTTCAATATAATAAACTAATAAATCAAACCTCCCTATTGGGTGACAATTATTTTAGTAGTCCACAGTAATCATATATTTAAATTTAAAAAATCACTCTCTATTTTAAATAATTTTAGTCTATTCCATTTACTTCAATATAAAAACTAATAAATCGAATCTACCTATTGCGTGACAACTATTTTAGTAGTACACTATAATTCTAAATTTAAATGTAAGGAATTAATCATTATTTTAAATAATTTAAGTCTAATTATGCATTCCATTTACTTCAATGTAACCAACTTATAAATCGAACCTACCTACTGGGTGACAATTATTTTAGTAGTCCACAGTAATCATAAATTTAAATTTAAAAAATCACTCTCTATTTTAAATAATTTTAGTCTATTCCATTTACTTCAATATAAAAACTAATAAATCGGACCTACCTATTGGGTGGTAGTACATTATAATTCTAAATTTAAATTTAACGAACCAATCGCAATTTAAAATAATTTTAGTCTAATTATGCATCATACCACACCTTCCATTTACTTCAATATAAGAAACTAATAAATCGGACCTACCTATTGGGTGGTAGTACATTATAATTCTAAATTTAAATTTAACGAACCAACCATAATTTAAAATTATTGTAGTCTAATTATGCATCACTCCACATCTTCCATTTTCTTCAATATAAGAAACTAATAAATCGGACCTACCTATTGGGTGGTAGTACATTATAATTCTAAATTTAAATTTAACGAACCAATTGCAATTTAAAATAATTTTAGTCTAATTATGCATCACACCACACCTTCCATTTACTTCAATGTATCATGCCATTCAAATGACCTTGACGTGAACAGCCGATGAACCTTTTTGGTAGTGATAGAAACGTCTGTATTTATTACTCGCATTGACTAATTGTGACGTATTCCATTACATGAGATGAACGCAATTCTCGTACAAGTTGCCCGACCCATCATTTCTTCATGACCTCTGGCAGGTACATTGAGGTATTATGTACTAACAAACCTATTAGAGATGATATTATACAGGTATATGCTTCATACGCGTACAAAATCATTTATAATTTTTAATATTTTGGTACAGTTAGTTATTATTAAGTTTAGATATGGTTACAGAAATAGCAATATTATTAAAATACATAATAAATATAATAGTCATATTCTAATATTTACTTATTGAAAAAACTTTTCAAATATGTACTACATTTTATATTTATAATATTCCTCTCAGACATGTATTATTAGGTAGTAGGATTCCCTACTACCCCATAATAATACATGTCTGGGGCTTATCAGTAGAGCTATTCCTTTATAAGATTGCTGAAAACTAATAACTAGTTTGACAGACCAAGTGACTAAATTGCGGCGATATAACTTCAATTAACAATGTTATTAATAACAACATTTATTTAAAAGAACAACACGCAATTCTTGCTCATTCGTCTTGTAATGATTCTGCGTTCCGAATGAGTGTAGGAATAAAAAAAATGTGACTATTAAAAATTGTTTAAGTTAAGTTTATTTGAATGAAGGTTACTTCTATTTCTATTTCTGTTAATGGCAGCAACTCCGATCATCAAGTACGGTATCTTATCTAATACTTTAATGCCTCCATGGTCGTCGTGCTGATTAAAATGCATGGAATAGTAATGTCAGATATGAGATGCATTATGTTATGTTGTTAACACATTAAGAAATAATCAAATGCTAGTTGAACATCGCCGTGAATAGTATTGGAGCAGGTTACAAAATAAAAAATGCTATTTAAGAATGGAAAACGGTAAAGAAATTATTCTTTGATAAGTTTACACTCTATCCTGAGGAGATAAAAACCATCGCTTTTAAGAATCTACTTCAATTCTAGTCCCTGATGGGTCTAGATAGCGAACTCTGAAAAAGGGCGAGCAGAATAGATCTATGTAGGTCGTAGTGCTACATGTTGCGGAAGGAAGGAAGGACTGTGCTGGTTAAAAATGAGACACTAGGTGATGTATGTGGTGGTGATGGCATAAGAAAACAAACGGTATATAAAAACAGAATGTCAAAATATAAAATTCAAATATATATAAAAAAACATAGAAACTATCAAAAATTTTTCAATAAAAGAAGGGTAGATTAGAAACTGTGTTCTTATCCTCATAGGAGGGTGGTTAACTTCGGGGTTGTTCACCTAACTACCTCTGGGTATCTGAATTAAAACTAATATATGTGCGTGTGGGAAAGCTTATTAGCACAGTACAATTAGCGTACAGTAAGGGAACTCAGGTGGTATCAAAAGATGTATTTAAAAGCATATTTTTGCAATTTTATGCTATTCTATTCGCCTTTAAAATAATTTAAAAATTAACAATTGATAATCAACGCAAGTAACACGGAATAATATGTAATTTACAGTTTATCTAATAAAACATTTATTTATTAAAACTTCAGTGTACAAATACACAAATAATAATAATAATAATATTTTCTCCCAGTCGACCATAGGCCAAACGGAGATCCATGTGGTGGTGCATTATCAAAATGAACTATGTAAAAGAAAATATACTTTGAATTATAAAAAGTTTTTTTTCTACTCAAAAATGCTTATTAATGTAAGTAGTTTTAATCATTTTAAATAAATATTTTCCAATACTGTTATTGTGTCTAAGGAAAGCTTACCTATCATTACGGCTATATTTCATATTAAAAAAATAAATATATGTTGTACTAGCTTTTGCCCGCGGCTTCGCTCGCGTTAATTTATCCCTTTAGGGGTGGAAATTATCAAAATCCTTTCTTAGCGGATGCCTACGTTATAACATCTACCTGCATGCTAAATTTCAGCTCGATCCGTCCAGTGATTTGGGCTGTGCGTTGATAGATCACTATGTCAGTCACCTTCGAGTTATATATATATATAGATAGATATACAATTATTATTTTATGTATTCTAAAAATAATTTATCATTCAAATTTATTATAATTTTTTTGTTATTAAATTAAGCTTTATTACTAAGCTTTAGTTAGCTTAACTTAGGTCTAGATGGCGCTGTGTGAATTGTCCTGAGATAATTATTATTATTTGTGGATGCAATTAAAAGTTATTATTATGATATAGTTTGTCATTTACTCAAAAAAAGAATTACATCTTCCATAACTGAAACACGACGGTACTACGATATAAAATATAATAATTTGCCATTTAATGAATTAATTATACATATACAATATGAACATTACTGCTTTATAGATTGATGTGATATAATAAAGTGATAAAACTGCATTATACGGGACTAGATCTCAGTAGATAGGCACCGCAATTAATATCCAATACCTGTAAATAAGAATTAGTGTGTCATAAATTATATGGGACCATTTGAATGTATCCTAGTGATGAAATGTTGATGATGAGTAGTAGAGTATTTTTGTATGGTGCAGTGTAACAACTTTATTTAAAAAATTAAATTGACCCACCGGATGGAAATAGGTTGCCGCTTTGACGTTATCAAATGTAATTCTTTGCAATTGTTATTTTTTTGTTTAGTATAAACAATCTGACCCACAGTGTGGAGAATGGTTGCAGCTTTTGCCGTTGAGATATAAATGTATTTTTTTGCAATTCTTTTTTTTTTGAATTAAGTGTAAACAAACAGACCCACAGAATAGAAGCAATTTCCGTTTGTAACGTTGTCATTTGAAAGTTTCGGATTTCGATTTAGAATTTTACATATTTTTGACAGATAAAATGGTTTATTTAATTATAAGTATAATATGATAGTTATTACAATAATAGTTATAATATTGAAATAAAATAATTATATTAGTTTAATTAGGTTTCATAATCAGTTCATAAATATTTGCGCAATTTTCCGAAATATGACTAAATCACTTGAACTGCGACTGCATTTAGATTTATTTAACTTTAAACTTAAACCGCTAAGTAAATAACCACTTTACACAAATTAAGTCGCGGCCGCGAATATTAAATATATTTTTACATACATAGTATTATAATATTACAGAACTGAAGAGTTCGTTTGGTTGAACGCTCCAATCTCATGAACTACAGGTTCAAATTTATCGAGGATATGGATTAGTGACCCCATTAGTAGCAATGTACCAGATTGACCTCTACGCGGTTCCCTCTAGAAACTATCTGACAAATTCCTGGTGAATTTACCACGATGAGCTAACTGATCTTACTGACTAACACTTTCTTTAAGGGATCTTCTTTAAGTAAAGAAGAAGGGAGCTAAATTAACGATGTCTCTTGTATTAATTTACGGCATTGGTTTTTTCTTTACCGTACTGATATCTAAATATATGTAACTCAAACGTGACTGACGTAGTGATCTATCAACGCACAGTCCAAACCACTGGACGGATCGGGCTGAAATTTAGCATGCAGGTAGATGTTATGACGTAGGCATCCGTTAAGAAAGGAGTTTGATTAATTCTACCCCCAAAGGCATAAAATAGGGGATGAAAGTTTTTATGAAGCTTTGTCAATTTTAATCGTTTAATTTTGTACATTTAATTAATTTGTCAATTAATGACGTAGGCATCCCCTAAGAAAGGATTTCGATAAATTCCACCCCTAAAGGGATAAATTAACGCGAGCGAAGCCGCGGGAAAAAGCTAGTAATATATAAATTTAAACACAAACTCAGGACCTTTTTGTTGTAAATCGGAGTATTGAACCACTACAACCGGTGTTACTTCGCCCTGGAGAACATCGTGATGTATTCTAGGTGAATTTGTCACGATGGGCTAACTGACCTAACCTCATTCTCACCTTTATCATCCTCCACTGGTTCCCCACAAGCGTAAATCGTTAGCGCAAGTCAATGCACCATTCCATTATTAATCTGTAAAAATATCACGCTACGACAAATAGGAGAGAAACAATAATAAAATATTATCTCAGACCAATTCACACAGCGTCATCTAGTTCCAAGCTAAGTAGAGCTTGTGTTTGGGTACTAGACAATAGATATAAATAAATACATTTTTTAAATAAAAATGATCTTACTACGGTCAAAGACAAACATTATAAAACGTGATATAATATATATATACCAATTGTGGGTCAATTTGTTTATACTAAATCCCAAAAAGTACAATAATTGCAAAGAAATATATTTCACAACGTCAAAAGCGGCAATCACTTTCCACTCTGTGGATCAGTTTGTTTACACGAAATAAAAAAAAACAATAATTACAATAGTAAACCATTTACCCGTGATCATGGCGGTTGAAACACTGCCGAAATATCGGGAACTCAACAAAAATAAAACGTGGTAAGATCCCATGATTTATACTAATTATATTTATAAATAGAGTTTTTATGTAAATACATAAATAATATACATAGAAAAACCGATACAATCAATCGTACTTTTGAATTCCATCCATTAGGTCCATTAGGTCCATTCCAATCATTGAAATGAAATGATTTAAAATTAATATTTATTGCTTAAAATGTGCCTACCTTAAAAACCACATACATACTATGTGGTTTTTAAGGTCTTTAGAATTAGTTTCACACATTTTGTCATTTCTGACATGCAACAGACAAAACAGATGTCAATTTTGGTTATGCATAGTTAATCAATATTAAGTACGTACATTATTTATAATATGAGTATGTCAATTTCGTATTAATGAAATATTTATAAATTATACATGTCAATGTTTTTAATTAAGTAAGTACTCCTGAATACTGAGTAAGATTTGCTGATAAGCCATCTATGTAGTTCATTGGAAGTAAGGGCGTGTGTTAAACTGCTACACCACCGAGATCGTCAGAGATATATTACACAACGAGGAAAATGTATTCCTCTTGATAGCAGACAAAGCTATTTTTTATTTTATTGATGATAATGGTATGGTGCACCCGCCTGCGCTAACGGTTTACGCTGGCGGGGTACCAGTGGAGGATGATCAGATGAACATGAGGTCAGGTCAGTTAGTCCATCGTGACATATTTACCAGAAATTTATCACGATGGTTTCCAGGAGAACCGCGTGGAGGTCTACCTGACATGGTACATTGCTAGTAATGGGGTCATGATTCCACATCACTAACAATCCCCTTCCCCCCAGACAAAACTATTCGGCACAGCTAGTATGTATGTTAATTTGCATTTCATAGATACAGTACAATAGATTACACAAAATGGCAACACTTCATCAGCAATGTGATGTCGGATGACATTTGGATCCTCGTGAACGAGTAAAGGTGACGTACAGACGAACTGTTCTTCAATTCTCTATATCAACCGTCACGAACAGATAGTATTACAATGTTGGCATGCCTGAACTATGCTAAGAATGTATTTACTTCCTGCTCTTTGAATTTTGTGGTTTGGTATTCATTCAGGATATTGCAAGCGTGAGAGCGAGATATATGTCAGATTCTATTTGTTTCTCTATAAGTGAGAATAGGAAACTAGATGTAGGCTCACCTGATGCTGACTGATACCGCCTATCAAATCAAATCAAAACAAATCAAAATATTTTTATTCACGTAGATGTATTTATTACATATTCTTATGATATGTCAAATTTATGTACCTTTTTTTGTGAATAGATACATAAAAATAATAACAACTTTATTGCGCACAGATAACAAAAATAATAATTAAAAAGTAAAAATAAAATAATACACATAGAAAATACCAAGATAAATACCAATTTGACCACCTCGGTGGTCTAGCGGTCTAGCACACCGCTTTACGTCCGATGGTCGCGGGTTCGATTCCTCGCACGGCACAAACATTTGTATTCATGAGTATGATTGTTTGTATCAGTCTGGGTGTTTTCTATGTATATTATGTATGTATTTACGAAAATATATACATAGATCAGTTCTCTAGTACCCATAACACAAGCTTTAGCTAGCTTAACTTGGGTCTAGATGGCGCTGTGTGAATTGTCCTGAAATTATTATTATTATTATTATTATTATTATTATTATTCATGTAAACAATCATACTCATGAATACAAATATTTGCATCGTGCAGGGAATTGAATCCACGACCATCGGAAGTAAGGCAGTGTGCTAAATAACATGTCTATACTTATATTACAAAGAGGTAAAGTTCGTGAGATTGTAACTGTCAGGATCTAAAAAATCGATTTTGTAAATTCTTTTAGTGTTATATAGGCCATTTATCGAGGAATCTTATAGGGTATATAACAATACGCTATGGTCAATAGGAGCTGAGCTGGTATAAAAAATGTTTCAAATACGGGGAATATGTAACTCGGATGAAGTTGGTATGTCAGCTCATTATATAGATATAGTATTATCCGGAACAAAAGATCTACATTTATAAACCTATATATTAAATTATTTAAAGTTTTTACCCTTCTTTAAAACTTGGTACCCTTTTTTACAAAAATTACACTGACTTTTGTATGAAATTTTGGCATACTTATAGTTTATATACAGAAACTGTGCGGAATGCTAATATTTATAATAAAAATCATTTTTAAAAATACAATACATTATTCTATATTAAATCAATAAAACTTCACGCTATAGTATCTCGAGAGAACCTCGGTAGATAGTTCATACCACAATCTAAGTGTACGCGGAACGAAGCTCATCTGAAACGGCACTGACCAAAAGCACATAGGTTCCAGCATATGGGGATAATTTCCTGTCGATGGAGAGCGGTGCGATGGTAAAAGATAACTGCAAAAAATAGCTTTAAATTGATAATGAAGATAGAGCTGTCAGTTTAACAGATAGTCTAATATTAGGTACAAGCCACGAATCTCCTTTCTCATTTACCCGCGAACTGCCGGAGGTCAGTACATAGAAGGGCGACCACAGTATTAACTGTTTAAACCAACGCACTTGAAATCCGGATTTGGGTATCAGGATGCACTTGAAAGCTATGCACGCTATTCAATTAATTTTATTCTATACTATACATATGAATAATATTGGTGCGTCTGTTTGTAATTTCAAATTAACAGCATTTTTCTATACCGATTTAAAAATATATTAACTTTCAATAAAAAAAAATCTTTTTTTTTCTTGATAATCTCAGACATCAAATGTTTAATTAAAAAAATCGTCTGTCAGCCTGTTTGTTCTTGCTAATTTCTGAAACGGCTGGACTAACTTACACGTGACTTTCAGGCCAAAAATGCTAATAGTTTTAAAATATCGCTGACAAATAAGAAAACTTTTTTGGATATACAATCCCTAAGGGGGTTAAACGGGAGTTTTTGTAAGGGAAATACTAAGTAGATCTTCTAACTTGATATTTCATTGGAGGAATACAAAAAACAATTAAGTTACCCATTTCAAGACATATCGTAAATCAACCCAAAGTAGGGACGGCATAGTTGAACCCTCGAAGTAGCTAATTGGATTATAATTTAAAGAAAATAACTATGGAAGGACTACCAAAAATTCTTGGAAAAGAACTCCCTAAAATTCACTAATGGTTTCTACCATGGACTAAGTTTTGTAGGACATTCACCATCCACCCTGCTAATTACCTTCAGCTGTTCCATATAACGACCTTTATCCCGCAAGTTACCCTGATTTCATTACGAACAGTTAAGCATCGCTTTGTTCATAAACATTAAGTCAATTTTATTTCACATTTTGATAAATAGGTTTAACATTGAAACACCTAATAACATATTATATAGTGCATAGATCGTTCTCATTTATGATCTATTAGATTTACTATTCTTAATAGATTGATTGCGTCATTCTATTCGCCATTTAATATTTGCGATGTGCCAGTTAATGCTAGCTAATGTGTTTCACATCATTAACTATTTTTCTGTGTAAACATTACACGTTGTATGCATATGGAACTATTATTGTTTATTTGTTTTTATTTGAGAATTTATTAACATTCCGTAGATTCAGTGTGCGGGCGCCGAGTCCATCGTGTGCCAGAGAGAGAAACTCCGAGCAGTTCCCGGGACTTGTAGGTTTAAGAAGTCCCTGTTGTAATAGATACCTAGAAAGTATTACGACACTCGGATCAACGGCAATCGGATCAGACCACAAAGCATGACGCAAGAAGGTGCGCTACCGAAAAAGACACCTGCGTCGAGTCAGAATTTCAATTCCCGCAGCAAAAGTACCCATTTCCTTTATTTTTGAGTTTATCTAACTTCACTTACGGATCACACATCTATACGAAGAAACCTATAATAATTATTTTAGAATTAAATTTAGTTTTACTATAAAATTGTTTTAATTTGGGTCTTCCGCCAGCGACTACAATAACTCACCTTCACCGTTCGTATTTCTCTCCTTATTCAGTCAAATCTGGTAGGATTCTGCTACTGTAGCTTTACATAGATACATGTTCTAGTATATAACTTACTGCAGTTCCAGACAGGCCTGGATCTTTTAGGAGATTGTTGAGAGATTTCGCTGTTATACCTCACGCTCCTACTTCGACCTCACAGTGTCGTATAAAAAAGATAGAAATGTTTAAAAATAGTTCAGAAGCATGGACTGGGAATTCATAGGATGGTGAGTGAGTTTATGAAGTATTGCTATTTTTTATTATGGTATAGGGCAAACAATCTTGCGGTATACCAAATGGTATGGGATTGCCATCATCCATTAGCATAACAGCAGGGGAATTGCAGTTGAGTTGCCGACCTTTTAAGGAGAAATAAGCACTTTCCTCGTTGATTTCAATATCGTGTAGGTTCGGAAATGCTATTGCTAAGAAGTGATTACAATACAAGAATTGATAGAAACATGCACAATCGCGTGGTAAAAATTTATGTCTCTCTAATTGTGAGTCTTTCTTTTCTTCTCAAAAGAAGTTAATGGCTGTAGGGGATCACCTTTCCTCCACGGGATCATGTAGATATTTTAATTTAAATAGCTTTAATCATATACCATCGAGTGTGTTTCAGGCTTATTTGTCCCCTATGCTATAAAATAAGGTTTATCACAATAGTAATATTGGTATAGCACCGCATAATATGTACATTAGTGTACATATAAATAAAATTGGAGTGTCTGTTTGTAATATTGAAATAACTGTTTTTTACAACATACATATGAATATAAATACACCAAAATCACATTTTTTACAATTTTTGTCTGTCTGTCTGTTTGTTTCGTCGAATCTCTGAAATGGCTGGCGCGTTTTTGACGGGAGTTTTTTTTGTAAATAGCTAATATTACAAGGAGTAACTTAGGCTACTTTTATTTTAGGAAAATAAAGTTGAATTCCACGCAGACGAAGTCGTGTGTACAGTTATAATATAAATAAACATACAAAATATTGATTATTATATATTCAGTTATGTCTAATTGATAGAAGTAATTAACAGGAAAAAATAGCGTAGCGTTTCTCAAAGACAAGAACATTATGGAATTACAACATTGTTCTAATTCCCATAGACTTATCTATTTGAACATCCAAATTAATGGATTTCTGAGCTCATTTCTGCTGCTAGTAATATAAAAAATTGTTAAGAAAGATCTTTACTAATATTATAAATTCGAAAGTAACTCTGTCTGTCTGTCTGTTCCGCTTTCACGCCAAAATTACTGAACCGATGTAAATGAAAGTTGGTACACAGATAGTCTAGACCCTGAGAAAGGACAAAGGATACTTTTTAATGCCAAAAAATGGTTATAAGGGGTTGAAAGCTTGTAGGAAGTATTATCATTTTTAAAGCTAGAAGAAGATTGCAACTTACTTTTTAGGCTTAGGGTTGATGAAATACAAATACATAAATATTCAAATTCAAAGACATTCAAAGTTTGTAAAAATTTTATCCGCAAAATAGAGAGTGAAATTTCTATTTTATGGAAAATCGTCATTCTTGAAGACTTTTTCTTTGAATTTTCGGATTACATTATTATTATTATATCTTTATTTGGTCAAGGTCTCTATTCCACGCGGACGAAGACACGGGCACAGCTAGTTAAAGCTGCTTAGAAATGTTCTAACAAGATCAAAAGTCATTAAGTGCGAAGATGAAATGATCGTTAAAATGAAATATACTTACGACTATAATCTAAAGCAGGCAAGCATAATACACTTATAGGCATTTTAACATTATTGTCAAAGTATGAGTTTCACGAATTTAGATATTTCTTTAAACAGAATTAAAATAATCTTTATGGAGAATAAATACAATTTATGTAGGATTTTTTTAATTCACTGCCATATCTAGATCATCATCTGCTTCTTCCTTAGCCCATTTATTTGTGGTCGGCGTAATATGTTTTTCTTTTTCATTCATCCCTGTTCGCAGTCATCTCGTTATTTATCCATCTATCCATCTCTTTTTAATTCTTCCTCTACCATTCACTGCCTTATTTACTCAAAATCACTCTGAAATTCTCTTTTCAATATTTTAGTGGTTATGATGAGGCCACTCTTTATACTCAAAGTCACTCATATCCTTTAATATTTTAGTGGCTATTATTACAGAGTGTTCCATTAAGTAAACTCATAATATTCTATTCTCTTTATATTTTAGGTATGCTTATAAGTCTAAAGAGTAGGGGATGATAAAAACTGTAATACGTCAAAGTTAACATAATTTATGTAGCACGTCAAACATTTTTATCACTATCCACACCATCCAGTTCGGCTAGTTAGAAGTTCTTCAGTTGAGAAGAACTACCAATGAAATGAACTGGTACATATTTAAATATAAGGGGCCGTCCAAGTATTACGTCAGATTTATTACTATTATTTATTCTCCCTTAGAAGGGGGATTCTCAGCAAAATAAGCGAAGCTCTTACCCCCTCTCCCCATGTTTACTTAAACATTTTTCAATAAATGTATAGTTTTTTTAGTAAAGACAATGTGAGTGTTGCCATTCCTGTAAAAAAGTAAATAACTGTCGATGACGTAATCATCATCTAGACTCCCCTACCCCTATATATCATCCAAAATAAGCAAAGTAAAGAAATGGTGCTTACGTAATACTTGAACGGTCCCTAATGATATAGGGGTCAGATATTGTTACTAATGAACCCCAATTACTAGTGATCCAATTACTATCAATATCAGGTCCCTGATCCCAGGTCCCATCAGGTCCACTTCAACGCCATTCTCCCTTGACACCATTATAGATCATTCGCCAGATGAGCTAATCGACCTGACGTTATTCTTATTATGACGAATGACGGCGTCGGTGGTCTAGAGGTTTTAGGCTTAGCCGATTACTTCCGATGGTCGTGAGTTGGATTCCTCGTACGGTTCAAACATTTGTATTCAAAAGTACGATTGTTTGTATCGGTTTGAATGGATTGGACTGGGTGTTTTCCATGTATATTATGTTTGTATTTACAAAAAAGAGCTCGGGATTAGAAGAGTATTATGTTATATGTATCTTTTCTTTCTCCTCTTTTATAAATTTAAAAGAAGTTAATACTCACCCTAATTATTATTTTTCTTTTCGACTTTCACTGGTATTTTTGCTGTGTACGGACCTTTTTTTTTTTTTACTTGGAGAAAATCCATCATCAAGACCCGCCCGCCCTGGGGGAGGCAAGCGATTACTGTGAGACTCCTACTCACTAAAAACTCCAAGGTATCCCGACGAAGCGCCTATTTGCTATGTACGGACCTAAGCCTAAGCTATGAATATCGGCCTGATCTCTTTGAACAAATTTTCTAACTATGCGGCATATATTTAGAATTACAACCTATTATTATGTCATCCTTCAATGGTACCATACAATTATCATCCACAAAAAATACAATATGATGATATAATATTTTAAAATACATTTAGGTACATTGTGCAACAAAATTAATTACAGTAAATTGAAATTAAATGTCAAAACTCGATGATTATCGCTTTCACTAATTTGAAATTTATTTATTTTGTATTTACAATGCTCACAATGTTTTGTTCGTCACGACCTTATTGTTATTAGTCTAGTTGGAGTGAACAACGTTCTAAAATATAGCGATGGGATATCTTTACTCATAAATATTTAAGAACGGTCGGTTAAATATTTACAATGAGAATATTGTAAATCTTTAACAGATATAATAAATATACTAATATACCTTTAGGATGTTATCCCAGATGAGATTGTTACAGAAATAGAAATAGAAATAATATTTTTTTTTATTTTGAATAGTCATATTTTTTTCTACCACTAGTTCGGATTGCAGACTCATCACAAAAATAATGTGTAAGAAATTTCCGTGTTGCTCTTATAAATAACTATTTTTCAGAGTTTATCTTTCCTCATGAATATCTAAGAACGATCGGTTAAATATTTGCAATTATCTTCTTCTCAATAATAAATATACTAATATACTTTTAGGATTTTTAACCCAGATGAGGTTGTCACAGAAATAGAAATAGAAATAATCTTTTTTTTACTCAAATAAACTTAATATAAGATTGAAAAAGAAAAAGCACTTCTGAATAGCCATATTTTTTTTCTACCACTCATTCGGAATGCAGACTAATCACAAGAATTATGAGTAAGAATCAGAGTTTATCTTTCCTCATGAATATCTAAGAACGGTCGGTTAAATAATTACAATTATTTTTTTTAAGATTTTTAACCCAGACGAGGTTGTCACAGAAATAGAAATAATCTTTATTTTATTCAAATAAACTTAATATAAGAAGGATTAGGATATATATAGAAAGCATTAAGAAGTAGCATTATTAAATAGGTATTAGAGGTAGACTGTAAATACTCATCTGCGTGGATACTACAGTTTCACCTATTTCAGTCATCGAGCATCTTGCTTTGTAATCTGTTTTTGGTTAGCAGGATGTTTTCGTACTGTAGAATAAGAGACATAACATCTTAGTCCTATGAAATGGCAATGCACGAGTGGTATCGGGTGTACCATGATAACCTGATGATCGTAGTGCTGTTCAAGTTTACAGGCGACGGTTATTAATATCAATCTTTTTTTGCCATTCCAATTTTCAATCCGCATTAAAACAGTCCTCTAGTGGCGACCGCGGACTGAAAGATGCAGCGTGGGAAGGCCTCCAGAAAGGGAACTGACGATTTGGTCTAGATTGTTGGAAGACATTGGATGCGAGCAGCTAAGGACCGATCGTCGTGGAGATCTTTGGGGGAGACCTTTGTGCAGCAGTGGACGTCTTCCAAGCTGAAATGATGATTAAAATACAGTAAATTCACTCACCAGAGTCAGTCTGAAAATGATCTATCAATACTCTAATTATTCTACCAAAAGCGACATTGCAATGCATTTATCACGAAATCAATTGTAATTCCCTATTAACTGCACAATTGTGAATTCACAAATAACTAGATGCATAAAAACGTTTCAAAATCCTGCATTCTCACGTCGGTATTACAAGATCTAAGCTCGGATATTACGGCGTGCCTGACGCCTTTCCAGGGTTGCCAGAATAAAATAGAACATTCTTTGTTCAAACAAACTTTTGAATCAAGCACTTTTGAATAATTATAGTAATTTTTTTAATATACCGCTCATTCGGAAATCAAGTGCGAAAATTCGGAAGAGGCGATCGAGTGGGTCAGTGTCACCAACTAATTTCATAAGGATCAATAACGCGCACGAAAGATGTCTGTAACATATACGTAACCATATACCATAAGATGGGCCGTTTGCTTGACTGTGACTTTCGAGACTTAGAAAGAAAGAAAACTAGAGGACAGGTATGGTATCTCTACCTGAGTGCAACGCATGAGTAGTATCACGGGCATCACATGACAACGTGATGAGCGTAATGCTGTTCATATAGGCGAAGATTACCACTTACCATCAGGTAGACCGGCAGCCTTACTGCCATTTTATTGACATGAAAAACGCGCGTTGCACGATTGACAACCCTCTGCCTGACGTCTAGAGTTGAGATTAATTTAGATGCATTCAATTTTATGAGGAACTGCACACTACATTGTAATGTGTTGAAGTTTGATTGTTTGTTGACTGGTTGAAGTAAAGCCTCTTTCTATTCTGTACAGTCGGCTACAGAAATCTATACCGATCTGTTATCGGCTTTGTACATATATGTGTCTGCATAGTTAGTAACAAAAAAAATGACTGAAAAATGTAAAGTACAACATTTGTATAAAATACCTACAGAAAAGTGTTTTGTCTTGTGCTAAAACTGTACAAATGAAAAAGTGACTATTTAAAAACGTTTAAATTTAAGTTTATTTAATTCCTTCAGCTGCTAAAACTGCTTATCAAATGAAAAAGTGACTATACAAAAACGCTTAAATTTATGTTTATTTAATTCTTTCATCTGCTAAAACTGCTTATCAAATGAAAAGGTGACTATTCAAAAACGTTTAAGTTTAATTTTATTTAATTCTTTCATCTGCTTATATCAAATGAAAAAATGACTATTCAAAAACGTTTAAATTTAATTAATTCTTTCACGAACTTGACTATTCAAAAACGTTTAAATTTATTTTATTTAAATATAAAATTTTAACTTTTTTTAATTTTTTTTATCTATCCTCAACATCGATGTCAATTACTCGCAAAACATAACAAAAGCGGTTTTTATCTGCCATGTACCACGCCTAATTAATACTCTGTGATACTGCGCGTATATCTATGGGTCCCTCGGCAAATTCGAAAATCTCTTTGCTTGTAATCTACAATAAGACAATTTGTCGTGTTCCTTGCTTATTTTATTTAAAGGATAATAATGGAATCGTACATCCCCAGGCGCTAACGGTAACGCAGACGGAGCTTCAGTAGAGGATGATAAGATGAGCATAAATTTATCACGATGGTTTCCAGAAGAAACTGCGTGGATGACTACCTAACATTGTACATTGCTAGCAATAAGATCATTAATCCATATTACTGATAAACCCGGTCTCCCTAAACTATTGAAATTCTTATCGAAGGTAGTAGCAAAATAAGGTATACATATGTACATTATATTTGCTATTGCTTAGGTCCAGTTTTTTAATATTAATTTTCTAATGTATTTTTTTATTTTTATTTATACTTAGATATATATTAAGGGATTTCGGAAAGTAATAATTAATTACATCTCTGTATGTTGGACATGACGATACGTTGGTCGTACCAACTATAATTGGTCGAAGCAATCTATATGTAAACCAAACATGTTGCATACTAAAATTATCTACATATAAATAGTATGTACTGAGAAGTTTAAATATAAACACGGATATTGATACAACTGCGATGCACAGAAATAATCTATATTTCTGCTTGAGGCTATGTTTTATTCAAGGTCCAAGAACAAATCCACCCTAGGCAATTAGAAGTGTATTAAATTGATGAGTTGATAAGGTTAATCGAAATGATTATGAAACTAAAATATAAATTAAAAACTGACTGTTTATAGATGCTTCACTAATGAAAGTTGTAGTTGGGAATAACTAAAATATAGTCTGTGGTATTGAGAGAAAATTTTTCTTCATCATCTTCCCCTATAATTGATCACTTGTTCCTTCTCCATTTGAACTCTTGTCCCCTTTTTAATTTCCTGTCCCATATTTTTGTTTAGCAAATTACCCGTATATTTGCAAATATAGTCGTATTGTATATAAAAATGTTGAGAAAATCTTTTGATATTATGTAATATATTTAAAGTTTATATTTTGTGTTCTTTAATCAAAACTTTATATCATTAAAACATTTATCTTGTTATAAATAGTTTAACTACGCATTTCTACAACAAAAATTCATATTCATGTTCCTGGAATAGCATGGGGTTTTTCAAGAAGGGTATATTAAGGTTTCTTAAAGGCCGGCAACGCAAAAGTGGCACCCCTGGTATCTCTAGCATCCATAGGCTACGGTAACCATTTACCATCAGATGGGCCGTAAGTTTGTTTGCCACCATCGTAGTATAAAAAAAACCAACGATACCGTCCTGTTAAGTGGTACTGATTATAATGAGAGAAATCTGGCTGATATAAAAAACTGTGTCAATTTATATTTCCGACTGCCAGGACCAAAAAGAGATAAATTTTTGGTTTATTATGAACAATAAATTTTCGGTTTATGACAACGTTTAGCACAAAAATATAGCCAGCGAAATGTACGAAAGACATATATTGAAAAAGCTTGGCAACAAAACCTCTGACCACTTGGGATAACAGCAGATATAGTATACTTTTATTATTTTATAATATACCCTTAATTATATTAAAAATTAATGCGTGTATTTTCATATACCTATAACGAACAATATACGCTATCTTTTATATATCATCTCAAATTGCTATGAGCATTTTTAAATAAATTAAATACCTAAAAAAGCGTGAAGATATATATAAAAAAGCGAAAAAGTCGCAGATATCTCAAATGTTATATATTTGAGTTTAGTTAGTGAGCATTTTTAAAAAAATAATTACAAAAAAAACCCAAAACGAAATTTCCAATACGTCAAAATGGTATCAAATGATAATGACGAAACAAAACAGTCTCTCATCGCTACACATTCAATGTAGGAAGACCTTACTTTACAATCAATAAACTGTACGCTGATACGATATGACGACCGTGGTACATTTTTTCAGTAGGCAAAACCCATTCTAAGCAAGTCGGGAGGTTAGTATATAACAGAGATGCATCTCAGACTCATCACAGTCAACCACCGGCTCACATTCGAGTAGTACACTCCAATATTTATATTAATAAACATATAATGAAGTTGGTGAGTACATTAAGGATTTTAGGAAAGTTACATTTTGTAGAGAAAGGATTCAGCGTCCTAGATTAGAAGGTGTTGGAATTTGCTCGCACCTTTGTAGGGCTAAATCGGGATGTGACAATGATTTGTTTAATTTTTTTTGGGATAAAATTATATATGTTTTTATATATCATTTTCTATATGGTTTTTTCTAAGTTTGTAATATATAAGCTATGACTAATATTTTTTCCCAACTAAAAGAGAATTGAAATATTTATTTTGAATATATAAGAGTTTATGTTAGTATTTTATCGAATAATTAATATGTTGAATCGCAAAATAAAGAGTATTAGATTATTCTAGAAACTTTTGTTGTTCTAAAGATATTCTCAATTAAAAAAAAAATATTAATAACAATTGGAACAATCAATGTATAATAACAGAACTGATAAACAAACTACTTCTATGCTTTCAGTTTGTAGTAGCTGCTATCATCGGTGCCTGCTTGGCCGACCGTCTTGACAACAAGTACTTGCCTCCTAGAGGAAACGATGGAGCTGGCTATGGCGCAAATAGTGGTGGCTTCGGTGCTGCCCCCAGTGCTGGTGGTTTCAGATCCGGAGGTGGTTTCGGCTCTGGTGGCTTTGGGGCAGGAGGTGCCTCTGGATTTGGCCGTGGAGGATCAGGTTTTGGTCAAGGCGCAGGTTTTGGAGGAGGTGCCGGCCAAGGATTTGGAACCCAACACTCTGGCAACGCATACAACGCTCCCGCTCAACAATACAGCAGCAGCCGCCCTCAAGATGCTGGTGCTCAGATCCTAAGATCAAACAGTGAAGTGACCGCCGAAGGGTTCTCCTACGACTTTGAGACCTCCAATGGAATCCGTGCTGATGCTTCTGGTGTTGCCACCAATGGTGTCCAGTCCCAAGGCAGCTTCGGATACAAGGGTGATGATGGTCAGGATTACAGCATCTCGTACACTGCTGATGAGAACGGTTACCAACCCCAGGGTGCTCATTTGCCAACCCCCCCTCCGATCCCTGAAGCTATCTTGAAGTCTCTGGAACAAAATGCCCGTGATGAAGCTGCCGGCATCTCTGATGATGGTAAGTGATTTCATATTACTTTAAATTCTTTAATGGAATATTTTTTCTTTTCAGCCCCATAAAACATTTTAGCGACATTTTTATTCTATCTTGTTGAAATACTAAATAATATAATTTCCAAATCAAATAAAAATAACATAACTTAAAAAGAAGTTAAAATTATTACTACATTAAGTTTCTTGTAGAAACAACGTAACGAGCGTAGTGTGTTTATTTAATTTGTACACGTCAATATTCATCGTATATCGCTGTGGTTTTTTTTCTCATATATACATAAGTATCGTAAAAATCTACGTAATAACTAAATCTAGCTTCAATTACTATTACGCATTTGCTTACAATAGCACTTAGTCCACAAAAACCCGGACCTAACGTAAATCTTATAAAAATAAATACTTCCATAAAAACTTAATAACTGAATTATCTAGCTAAATTTAGTACAAAAACTGAACGAGTCGGCAATGCTTAATAATTTAGTGGAATTTACAAAAAGCAATACAAAGTTTAGCTTAAAGCTAATAATGTGTTTTATCATAAAGTTCATATTAAGTAAGTCAGTAAACCACGGATTGACCTCGCTCGATCAATTGCTGGTGATCATTTATTGAATGTGTATATGATTGCTAAACGAGTTCGGACGTATTGAAAATTTGACAAAAATGTTAAATGATAAAAGCAATAATGAAATTCCCAAAAATGTATATAAAAAATAAATTATTTGTTCAACAAATTGTAGTAAAACCTACGTAGGTTTTAGTCAGAACACTTAAATATAAATTGATTTGTTGATGGGAAATCTAATATTATAATATGTTTACAGAATCTAACGGAACAGAAAAAATATAAATATTCGAAATGCATTATACACTTTTTTATTTAAAAACAGAAATGACTTGATTATTATAAATTTTTAGAAAAGCTATATATTTTCATCCCATACTAATAAACGGGTTTGGTCAATTAAAAATTCACTCTAAACATTCCGTGCACTTAAAACATCTTATAGACAACTAGCTACTCGCCCAGGCTTCGCCCCGGTGTACACATATAATATATATATTTTATACACTCCTCTTGAATCACTCTATCTATTAAAAAAACCGCATTAAAAACCATTTACCACAGTTTTAAAGATTTAAGCATACATAGGGACGGACAGACAGCGACAGCGACTTTTGTTTTATACTATGTAATACACGTGTATATGTACAGAAATTGATAGTCGCCACAACACAATTTTGCGATATGCAATTAAATGATGTTACAAAAGGTCGTGAGATCAGAGCATCGTCTTATGTCATACCGCGACGCCATTACTTTGTCTAGAGATGCCCTTGCGACGCTAAGCTGTAATTAGCTTACTTAGTATTAATATAAGTAGAACAAGTGTAAACATACTCCTACATCTTTTCAATTATTTAGAGTAAATTCTTTGAGAATTTGACATTGACTTAATATACTAATTTAAGTAATTTAACTTAACTTAGATATTTATTAAAATGATATGGTAATATTCTCCAAAGATTAAAAACGTTTTTATTGATTTAGGAATGATTATTGCTTAAGCTTTTTGTGATTATTAAGATTTCTTAAGGGATGGCATCATGGACGTAACACTCTTAGTAATTTAGAGATCCATAGGTTACAGTTTACAATTCGGTAAACCGTATGCATATTTGCCAACAGTGTGGTATAAAAAAAAACTTTTTTTCTTATTACGACTTTAATAGATAATAAATAAGCTTAAATAGTACAAAATTAATGTAATTTAAATCTAAATCTTATATATAAAATTCTCGTGTCACAGTTTTCCTTCCCATATTCCTCCGAAACGGCTTGACCGATTCTCATGAAATTTTGTGAGCGTATTGAGTAGGTCTGAGAATCGGCCAACATCTATTTTTCATCCCCCTAAATGTTAGGGGTAGTCCACCCCTAAATTTTATTTTTTTATTTTAAGGCTATACAACGTTTGCAGGGACAGCTAGTGTTAATATATATTTTTCTGTTAATAAGACAAATTTGTCTCTGTTCCGAAAATTCCATAAATAGGCAGTCACCCTACAGATTAACACCTAGCCGGCCAGCATGAGCCGATGAGTTACAAAATGACGCGAGAGAAGGTTGCATCAGGTCGTGACCGCTCTCCGTGGAAGCTGTTCAGAGCAGACTAACTGACCTATCTAATTTAATAATATAAATGTTTTCCTAAAAAATAAAGCTAAGCTCACGGTTTCGCCTGAGCGATATTCAAAGCCAATGTGTTATTCCGATGTAGAAGCTGTATTATTGTAAAGTTACATTAAAGTAGTTTCTTCGTGAAAGAATAACAAACATCCATATATACTCACAAACAGCCGCGTACAATATTAATAAGATATGTTATTATCACTATAATAATGGCAATAAAATCTTTAGAAAAAAGAAATTCTGAAAGTCGATACGAGAACTCGCGGTTATTCATTGAAACATTCTCTCAACATAAACATAAATTTTGTGTCCGAATTGAAATTTCAGCTTTATGGAAACTTACAGTATGGAGTTAATTTATTATTGTGATTTTTAGTTGGGTCAAACTCCACATATTGTATACTAAAATAGTTGGATCAAACTCCACATATATCGGCTCAATTGTATACTAAAAATTCAGGCTGACCAACCCAATTAGTCTAATTGTACAAAATTGAAACTTTTTCTATGTTGGTTACAATTTTCGAACTTCTCTATCCATTCCCCTTCGACCTTTACGACCGGTCGTTAAACTCGATGTTATTATATTTCGCATATTCTGTGCTATACATTTTATACTAAGTAAGACTAACTGACTCTGTAGCAAATGATAATGATCACTGCATAATGAGTAAATCGGGTATTTACAGGAATTTTGCCTTGGTTTTTTAATAACTTTAAATTCAATACTAGTAGGTAACATTAATGACAGTAGACTAACTCCATTTCTAATGAGGAACGCCCAACTGAAAAAAATAATCGAACGAAATAAATAATAATCGAACTCATTTCAAAATGAATAAAATGTTTATTGAGACAAAAATTCTTGTAATTACGCTTAAAAATGCTAATGTATGTAATTACAGAAGTTATGTAAAAACGTTATTGTAAATAAAAAACAGCGAAAATATATTTTTAGTATACATATTTTACTTTAGATTAGACATTATTAAAAAAATAGAAATATATATTATATATGTTACATTAGATCTATATAAAAATTGTATATTAACAAAATTGAATTCAGGTCATATTAAATTATTATTAGGCATTTCTTAAGTGAAAATTTTCTAAACATCCTTACATAGTATAAAACAAAGTCGCTGTCGCTGTCTGTCCCTATGTATGCTTAAATCTTTTAACCTACGCAACGGATATTGAAGCGTTTTTTTTAATAGTTAGAGTGATTTATGAGGAAGATTTATATAAATAATACATGTACACCCGAGCGAAGTCGGGGCGAGTAGCTAGTTCTTAATAAAACAACATATATATATATATATAATATATATATATATATGTTGTTTTATAATATAATATATATATATATTAGTTTATATTATTTTACTTTGGATCTAGATAAATATATATTTATAAGAAATACTGTTCATATTAAAATATTATAAGGCACGTATTAAGGCGTGGTGTAACACCGATCTTGTTATCCGATACATTGCTAAACTTCTATTATTAAAAGGTCACACGAAAATATTGTACTATTATTAGTTATTTCTAATCTATATACGGTACTTGAGAATATTTCGCAACATTTTTATTTGCTGATTCTTTTTCTTTATAATTTTAAACACTCAATTTATTAATTCATTTTCATTTAACTCAACAATTTGACTAATAACCGATTATTTAATAACGATGACGAAAAATATAAATAAATGATAACACTAGGATAATTTACACAGCGCCATCTAGTCTTAAGTTGAGTAGAGCTTGTGTTTTTCAGTTAGAAATACTTTTTTTTTAATACATAAATAATATACTTCGAAAACACCCAGTACATTACAAATATATTCATGAAGACAACTGTTTGTACTATGCGATGAATCGAACCCGCAACCATAGGAAGTTAGGTGGTGTGTTAAACAACTGGACCACCAAGGCCGTCAGTTTAAAAATAAAGGTTCTCTTCAAAGTTTCATGTAATAAAAATATTATTAATGTTGACCATAGTAGTAGGATTTGGTTATAATACATTAATTAATAATCAATAAGTAATGGTTTATGCATTTATTTAGTGAGTACAGAACCATAAAAAGAATCATCATAATTACATTATACTCAAAATTTTCATTTTTCAATTAGTGAGGTGTAAGTAGAAGTCGCTTCCGGCGTCTGTTCGCTTAGAATTTTTAAACTACGCAATGGATTTTAATGCAGTTTTAAGCAATAGATAGAGTTCAAGAGGAAGATTTATATGTATAATATATGTACACCCGTACAAAACCGGGACCGGTAGCTAGTGTATTATAAAATGACACACTCGAATTGGGTAACATTTCATCTAGCGAAAACGGTTAGACAGACAAATAGACATAATAACATAAGTGCGGGTCGGGCAGCAATCTCACTAATATTAATAACTGTAATATCAGCTTCATCTGGATAATGGCGTTTGCGAAACAGTGTGTATACAGGCTTATGTTTTGTAAGAACAAAAATAAACCTGGACAATTAACATAGCGCCACTCAGTCTTAAGCTAAACAAACCCTGTTATATGTACTATACACTGACATAAATAGTTTTTTGTAAACCTAAATATACATAGAAAACACACAGACTAAAATCAATCATACTCATAAATAAAAATGTTTACACTACAACTGCACTAGGAATCGAATTCATGACTATTGGAAAGTAAGGCATAATTACTTAAATTCATATTTTTATATATACATGAGAAGCATCAATACTAAAACAAGCAATCATACTTATGAATACAAATGTTTGTACTAATTACACGAGGAATAGAACTTGTGACTGTCATAAATAAGGCGCTGTACTGAACCGAAAGATATTTCGAAGATCCTCCTTCACTTTCTGTACCATGAAATTTCTCTGCCTCCTCTCACCTTATGACAGAAGCACATTAATTAATATATTTATGAATACGTTTTGTTTATTTATTTATTCAGTAACAATTTATATTGTGTTTCTAATTATACAATTTTTGCTTCTATTCATCAACACTATAAAAAGATTGTTCCGACAGAAAAAAGAGCAACATGCCCTTAAGAAGTGTTAGTTTTTGTATAGTTAGATGTTATTTTGTGGAAGTTCATTTCATTAAGCAAATATTAATATAGCAATATTAATTTGTTTAATTCCACTACCATTAGTAAGTTAGAAATTAAATATATTCAGTGATGGAGGCCGGACCACTATTAGAAGCGTTGCAATCTTTTATTTGTGACTAGCTACTCACCCCGGCTTTGCATGGGTGTACATGTATTATACATATAAACCTTCCTCTTGAATTACTCTATCTATTAAAAAAACCGCTTCAAAATCCGTTGTGTAATTTTAAACATTTAAGCATACATAAGGACAGACAGCGACAAGGACTTTGTTTTATACTATGTAATAATAATGATTACTTTCAACTGTTATTTAGTCTACATCCATATCCGAATGTAGGTATACACTCAATTAAAGAAATAATGTGCGAATATTCCAAATTTTGGCGGAATTAAATAAAATAATATCAAACTACTAATTAATATATTTAAGAAGTCAACTGTACCTGTATATAATGTAATAGAATGTCAGTACCATAACGTCTCATGTATTGTTCAAAGTTTCACACCAATCCCTGTGGGACTGGATTTTGTCATACAATTTTATGTTAATTGATGTGTTCGAGAAGTATGTTGTAATGTCCGCTTAACAATAGCGCAGTTAAATCTGTAGTTATAAACGTTTGTGTTATTTTGTTATAATTGGTTCAACAAGTACGTTATTTAGTGGCCTTCCATATCTTACGTCATCATCAGCTCATGATTTATTAAACCCATCTTTGTCACAGTCGGTCACTTTTTTGTAAGATAATCCTGCTTTACTGTAACATATTCTGCAAAATTCAACTCTACCTATCTTATTTATACATATATTACGACTTACTCCATTATTACAGTAAAAAATTAAAAAATATAATATAGTATAAAAACGACTCCCTTTACGCAATATTGTTACTTATATCGTCTTATTTATTTATTTAAACTTTATTGAATTGTATACAATGGGCTTAGAGTCCTTTTTTCTTCTTAGCAACCCTTGTCACACATTGCTCTACCTCTATAATATATATAATCTCTTATTAACAAAAGACATTGCAAATTGTACCTTATGCAGAAATACTAATACCCTAATTTAATATAACTAATACCATAAAACAATTATTAAAAATTAAACAAACCGAACTAACAATGCCATATAAAATTGCACAGATTCACCTGACCCCACTTTGAACTAGACAACTACTTGTCTAACGAGATGAGTATTAATTAAAATCACGATCAAGCGTGAGTCGTACAAAGTAGATGGTTCCGTGTCAAAAAGTTTTATAGTAATATACCATCACATATTACATAAGAATATATCAATAAATATTACACATTTATGACAAGATATGACTGTCAGATGTGTTTGTTGAATATAAAATTTAATATAATAATACCTCAAGCCAATTCACACAATGCCATCCAGCCTTAAGGAAAGCAGAGTTTCTGTTATCAGAACTAGATAACTGGCAATTGAGACATGTCTTTTTTATATAAATATATATAAAACACCCAGACCGATACCAACAATCATAGTCATGAAACAAATGTTTGTACCGTGCGTGGAATCGAACCCGTGAGATGGTGTGCTAAACCGCTAGACCACCGAAGTAATAATTTCTGTTGTTTACTTGACTGTGTATTCTTCAAGTTTATTTTTGTCAGAGCAAATTTTAATAACTTCTATTACTTTGTGCATTATGAAAGTTTCTTGGTTATTCTTCTTGTAATGAGTTTGCTCCGAATGAGTGGTAGAATAAAAAAAATATGACTATTCAAAAGCTCTTATATTAAGTCTATTTGAATAAATATTATTTTTATTTCTATATACGTTCTACAATGAGACCAACATTGTAGAACGTATAAGTTTCACGTGTGGCTCTGTCTCACCTATTTCAGCCGAGTGGCTTGCTGTGTAGGGATGAAATAAGGCAGAGAAATTACTGGGTACAGACCCGTGACATCTTATTCCTACGAAATTTAATACGGAACCCTAAAATAATCACAACTGTAATCGTTAGATTTGATAGATAGACATTCAGATAAACATTACCAATTGTATGTTACTCAAGCATTGTTTCAGTGTAACACTAACTATAAAGTTAGCTTACATAAGTAAGCTTTTACATAATAATGATCATAATCTTGTTAGTGTGATATTGATCATCATCCTAATTGGCTTGGCATAGTTATCAATACCTAATTAGATACAAGTTTAATTCTGTGTATTTGTTTGGAAAATCTAGTGCAATAAAAAAATCGTATATATGATGAAAGTGATTTTATCACTAGAAAGTATCGCAATAGTAAAAAAATACAGCTAAATTAATAAAAAAAAGAATTTAATCGATACCTGAAAATACCGTGTTGATTATTAAAGATATCATAGAGACGAGATGTAAGTTTTAGAATAAACAGACATTACTTAAATCAATTTAATAAAATCATATAAGTAAATAACCCTGCACAACGAAGATACAGGTCATTTGGTCCCATTTAGTTCATTTTACATTATCTGGTCCATTTTATATAAAAAAAATATTTTAATGAATGAACAGAACTTGTAATATACAATTGATAACAATATTTAAAATGTAAATACTTAGATTATTAACGTTAACAATATAAAAAATACAACTCTTAAATAAAAATATTTGTAATACCCGGGAATCGATTCTGTGACCATCAGAAAGTCAGGCAGTCTGCTAAGCCACTAGATCTAATATCACAAACATTTTAATACATTCAATACCTTATTAAACATTTGTAACATTACTCAAACTACATTTGTAACGTTCAAATGTAACCTTTTTAAATATCCGTGTAAGTACGAAAGGTCGATAACGACTTCATAACGGTAATCTCGCGGTCGCAACCTTGAGAAGCTTTCGGATGCCATCGTGGTGTGGCTACGAAATGCGCGGGATACGATTAGTAAGTCAAGCGAATTATTTTGTAAGCGGACGTCAAATCAGTTTTTGAAACAAATTCCGAATGAAAATCGTTCTAATTTTGAATATTTTTTAATATACTTTTAGATTAACAAAAAAAAAAAACCAATATGTTGTACTATGTATTTACGCTAAAATATGTGTTGATGTTGCAGTATATTTCTGGTTACATCTTGTATTTTTGTTACATACTAAATAGAAAGCAATTTTAGCGTTATATCTAAACTAATCTTCATTATAATAACTTTGATTCAAAGAAGGTTGAAATTTATGTTCAAATAAATTTAATAAAAAATAAAATTTGAATCGAACAAATCTTAACTCATAACTTGCAGTGAAAAATATTAATTCCTATCACTTACTTTAAAATATTTAATTTCACCTTCCCGAGGTTCCTGTAAACGTATCACGATAATTTCCTAATGAATTTTGTACGATGAGCTAATTGACCTGACCTTATGCTCATCTTGTCATCCTCTATTAGTGCCCTGCCAGCGTAAACCGTTAGCGCAGGTGGATGCACCATTCCATTATAATGCACAAAAAATACATTGAGGTGTAGCAGCTATTTTTTCTTTCTTTTTTCATTTATTTATTTAATAAATATAGGTACATTCATTTTTATACATGTTAGAAACGCTAATTTTGTGGCCAAACCAAATAATCAAGAACAATACAATAAAATACACGCATGATCATCTTATTACAAAACGGAAATTTTGTAATTTAAATGCGTTCATATTACCTGCCTCAATTATTATGAAAAGGCATATAACTGTTGGTTGTTAAGGTCACTCAAGTGTGGGACGTTATTGATAAGTTAATTATATCTGCACTCATCTTGGTTTTACCCGCGACTTTGCTTGCAAAAATAAAATTTAATAATCGTTGGGGATAAAAAGTTGTCTATGTTCTTTTTCGTCTTCAATTCTATAAAATTTCATGTTAACTATTTAATACAGTCTGCTAATGGCCTATATTATAAATATGTTATACTTTAAACTTTGACAGCTACGGTGGTCTAGCGGAATAGCACGTACCTCCAGTGATCGCCGTTCGATTCCTCGCATAGTTTTAGTACAAACATTAGTATTCATGAGCAGGATTATATCGGTCTGGGAGGTTTTTATTTAAAAAAAAAAGTATCTATGTATTTATATCAGATGTTTAGTACCCATAACACAAGGTCTGCCAGTGTATAAACCCGAGAGTTTGTTACCGATAAATAATTTATGCGTGACGAGGGGTCTTTGGGTAGAATGCAAAAAAAATTGTAATTAATATTAACTCATATAATAATACTCTTTACAGGCTCATACCGCGGTGAGGGTGCTGGTGCTGGTGGTTACTCTGGATCCAGCTCTGGTGGTTACTCCGGATCCAGCTCTGGTGGTTATTCTGGTGCTGGTGCCAGCTTCGGACGCGGTTCAGGATCTGGCTTCGGCGGTGGTGCAGGTTCCGGTTTCGGAGGAGCTGCCAGCTCTGGTTTCCGTGGCAACGCTGGATCTGGTTTCGGCGGTGCTGCCGCATCTCGCCAGTACTTGGCTCCCAACGCTGGATCCCGCCCATCCGGCTCTGGCAACTTCAACTCCCAAACCGGCTATAGATACTAAACGAATCCCACCGATGGAAGGGTACGCTGATTTATTTATTGCAACTTCATAATCCTGTGGATTGTAGTCAAAAGTTGTAAAAAACTAAAACCATTCCTTAAATTTTCCATCATTCATCATTGTTGGTACTTTGGTCTTCTGTTTAATTCTTTATTGTTTATTGTTTCGGTCTGTTCGTTCTTTTTAATCTTTTGTATCTTGATACGTCATTCATTAATTTAATTATTTATGAACATAACTAATGCTTAAATTACTTCTTGAATTTCTAATCCCTTCCATCACTATGACTTTGTGATATAACGATACTGTCTTACCAATTTATAGCTATTCTGTTCTTTTCTAGAAGTTATTGTCAACCTGGTCTGTTTTTTTATAATGTGATCTCAAATTTCTTTCTCTTTCTGCTTGTATAATTAATTACTTTTTATTAGAAAAATACTCGTTATTGTAAGTTTTATATTCAAGCTATGTAAATGGACAGTACTAGGAGTAAGAGAAAATGTTCAAAAAAATGTAGTTTGACTTTTGTACTATAAATTAGTAGTAAGTTTTGTAAATACAAAATGAATATACGATGTATAAAGCATTTATGATTTTTTTTTTACCCTACTGTACATTATTAATAGACTAATATACTGTTTACCACTCTAAATTGAATATATTTGATGACCTCGGTGGTCTAGTGGTCAAGCACACCGCTTTACGACCGATGGTCGCGGGTTCGATTCCTCGCACGGTACAAACATTTGTATTCATGAGTATGATTGTTTGTATCGGTCTGGGTGTTTTCTATGTATAATATGTATGTATTTACAAAAAAATATCTATGTATATGTATCAGTTATCTAGTACCCATAACACAAGCTGTAGCTAGCTTAACTTGGGTCTAGATGGCGCTGTGTGCATTGTCCTGAGATTATTATTATTATTATTATATTTGACAATATGATTGGAAAAGTCTTTAACATGAAATCGTAACAAACATATAAACTTTTATATTTACAACATCAGTCAAGTGTGTGTACGTACGTACTATTGCTGATGTACAAAATAATATTCTCTGGAATATGGTAGAGAAATTATTGTTCAAATATTAATAATATCCCTGGACAAATCCTATAGCGCCATCTAGTCCTAAGCTAAGTAGAGCTTGTGTTATGTGTACTAGATAACTAACGTAAACATAATTAAATATATTTTCTTATAAATGTATACATAATGTACATATGAAACACTCAGACCAATAGGAATAATCATATTCAAGAATTTCAATGTTTGTATGGTGCGGGTACTTGAACCTGCGACCATCAGAGGTAAGGCAGTATCCTAAAGCACTAAATCGCCGATGTCGTCAATATAAGTATAGTATGTACTATGTACTAATACTAACATAGGTACAAAATTGTATTCACAGAAATATGGCAATAATATCACTAAAAATTTATTCACTTAATAAACTTAATATTATTTATTAAGTCTAAAATCTAGAGCTAACTTTTTAAACACGGAAATTAAAAGACAATGAAACAGCTATATTAAAAAAAAATATAATAATAGATAAATTGTTTTTGAAAACAAAATTAGCCTAACTTCCCTTCACTTTAATAACTTGTCGCATAGAGTGACAACAATTAACAATACAATAATAAAGTTAAGAGTGACAAATGTATAGATAGACTGACAGTATCTATTGTTGTAAGTTGACACTGTAGTGTATTTAGTAGTAATTAGCATTATACATTACAATACTACCATTATCACGATAAACTATAAACTTTAGCTTAGTACAAATATGAATAAAATTACAGAACTAGAGGCAGAGAGAGATGGAATTTAGTCTTCATGAAAGGTTAGTGTTGTTCATGTTAATAGACAGTAGTTACTACTTACCACTGGTAACTAGTAACTATTATCTATGTAATTGTTCTATTAATGGCAAACAGTCTGATTACTGATACTGATACTGATCGGTATGTAATTTGTCATTTCAATTATTTAAAAAAAATGGATTCCACAGGTAAAAAACTAAGATAAGAGAGAAAAACATCTTAGTATTCCATAGATTTATCTTGAGGGTGCCGGGTCCGAAAGACGAGCGAAACTCCAAGCTGTTCCCGGAACTTGTGATCCGGATGTAGGTTTAAGAGGCCCTTGTCGACGTACGTCAAAACTCACCTTCATGGACCGTTTCTTTCCCTAAGCCAAATCTGATAGGAGCCCGCTAGTGTAACTTTAGGTACACCTCCTAGTATAGAAGTTACTGCAATTCCTGTATAGACAGGCTAAGATCATTCAGAAGATTGTTGAGAGATTTCACCGGTATATCTCTCGCTCCCCCTTCGACTGCAATATACATAAATTAGTCAAATAGTTTTTTTTCGATAATTCGTTTTAGTTCGTAATATTTATTTGTTTTTATCATACGCTCTTTAGGTACATTTATTTCCTATAGTATATCTACCATTAAATTTACGATGTAAAAATAATAGAATTGACAATAAATGTTACTTACTCGGAATAAACATTCAGAACCGAGCAGCCAGAATCATTGGTAATCAACGTCTATGTGACAGACTCGACCCATTTTTGATTGCATCTCTGTGCATCTACCGCATATATCAAGTGTTCAGTTTTCGGATTAATATTTTCACCACCGTACCACCCGCCAGAAACTGAAATACCATCCTGATCATCTGGATGAATCTTCCACATACGGTTTTCTAGAAACTTTTTGTCGCACAACCAAATTGTGGAATCACCTTCCAGAAATGGTATTTCCGAACCGATACGAATATATATTCCTTTTTAAAAGGCCGACAACGTATTCCCTTGCAATTGCAATGTGCTCATGGGCGGCGGTAATCACTTACCATCAGGTGAGCCGCATGATCGTTTGTCCCCTGTGTTATAAAAAAAAAAAAATCTTGGTTTCTTTATAAATATTTCTGAATGTAGTTAGAATCTATCTACGTCCTGAATGGCTTGGCGGTTTATAAAACGGTCTTACTTCCAGTATCTGCAATCTGATCGCAGATTCGATTCCTTGCACGGTACAAATATTTGTAGTCATGGATATGATTCTTTGTTTTGGTTCGTTTGCAATGTTTTTGAAAATAAAATATTAATACATTTGTATTAGTTGTCCAGTATCCATAATACATAAATGCTTCTGAACACCTCATATGCGATTACAGTTGTGACATATTATAGTTAATTTCATTAATATTTCTTCTTCATTATATTTATGAAGAAACATACAAAATGGTCCGATGTTTTTATTGTCTATACCTGTCAAAATAAGTTATTAAAGATCACGATACACAAGTTTGTTACTTAAGTATAATTTATTTAATGTTAACTTTATCGTTAATGGTGATACCACGAAAATGTAGAATGCATCTAAATCCAACAAGAATTTACAATCTAAAATGTCCGAAGAGATTACAAGTGACTTTAATGAATAATAACGATATTTTAGAGCAGCATAAAATGTAAATCCGAGTTTAGTAATTGCCATATTGCAGGGCTCGGCTAATTTCCTAATGCTCATGCTATAATTTGCTTAGTTTGTGAACAATTTAGGAATGTATCATCTGATATTTGAACTCATTCGAAGTAATCACTTTGGCGTAATTATTTTTAATTAGATGAGATACATTATAGTGTAGTTATTTATGGTGTACTGTGTATATTTGTATGATAATCATTTCACATCATTACCTCTTTTCATGATGATTGGCTGCTTACAGACAAGATGGACGCGTTCCATAGTTCACCTATAAAATATTATTATTATTAATCTTTGACAGGAGAGAGAGAGATTGTCAAAGACTAATAATTGATGGTAAATCTATCTTGATTTTAATAAGCTATGTGTATTTAAATATACTAGTGATCGAATTTCGATCATAATTAATATAAATTACAAGTTTGAACATTATTAAGGATCTATTGTCAAAGAATGTGTAATGTATGTCAAATGCCTATGCATTTGAATCTAAATATACTGCAATTGGTGTTACAAATCAGACTAGTAACGTTTATTATAGATTAGATTTTGTATTTGTAATGTTATAATTATCATTATATTAATGTAATAATACGTGAATGCAAAAACTATTTTAACTTTTCATTCATTCATAAAAAGGTGCCTTCCTTCATAAAAAGGTGTACAAAGTTTTTGCATTCACGTATTATTACATTAATATAATGATAATTATAAACGTTTCTATATCTAATCTAAACGTTACTAGTCAGATTTGTAACACCAATTGCAATATATTTAGATTCAAATGCTCTGGATGACATCTTCGTCTACGGAATCCTCCGACGAAGATGGACCGTCTAGTTTTTGCTGCAGATCATCGTTAGATACGTGCAACTCCATAAAAAGATATTAAAACGGGTCAATTGATTTATTATCTCAATGGTACAAGTGACATTCATTTGTATTTATCAACTCTATATATAAAGTAACAGGATTGAGATTCGTCTGACAGAAATAACGAGATGAGTCTAATACCCATTTATGTCTAATCGGAGGTCACGGGTTCGCAGGGTTCGCAGTTTTTGCAGTCCATCTCAATATTGTAATTACGTAACACGTGTAACATAATTGATCTAATGGGATCTGATTTTAATACTAAATGGTTGTAGGTAATATAAATAGAAGGATTTGAGATAAGTTTTTAAGATGATAAAAAATAAATTAAATATTTAATCTCCGTATGCATTTCATGTGATTAAATGCATATACTAACCTTAACATAATATAAAATGAGTTCTATGTTGAAAGGGTGATTTTTTTTAAATATCCTTCTGAGTTGTAATATGTAATATTATGTTATCTGTGGTTGTACTATGGAAGTTACGATATATATTTTTTTTTATAACACAGGGGACAAACGAGCATGCGGCTCACCTGATGGTAAGTGATTACCGCCGCCCATGAGCACTCGCAACACCAGGGGAATTGCAAGTACGTTGTCGGCCTTTAAAAAAGGAATAAGCTCTTTTCTTGAAGGTTTCAATATCGTATCGGTTCGGAAATACCATTGCTGGAAGGTGATGCCACAATGCGGTTGTGCGTGGCAAAAAGTTTCTAAATATTATGTATTATCATGGATACCTTTATGACTTGTTTATGTAAACCGACTGGGATAAAACAAACAATATTTTAGTGCAGCTTACCGCAAAACATTGGTGAATATTACATCAATTTTTTTTTCTTTATATTCTTTATTTAACTATAATAAAACTGAAATAAATAGAATTATACTAAGTGGATACTAACATAATGTAAAGTTTTACAAAAACAATTTCGTCTTTTTAAATATTCTGAACGCACAATTGCACAGACATATAGAGAGAAAAATTAAATAACATTAAAAAACACCTTCTATATTCTATGATAGCCATTAATAATTTTATTTATTTGTTTAGAAGTACCCCATTACCTAATATTTTACTACCCTTAGACTTAGATCAAAATAATAATAATAATATCTCAGGACCATCTAGTCCCAGACTAAGCAAAGCTTGTGTTATGGGTGCAACATAACTGATACAAATAGCTACTTTTTTTAGACATACAATAGATTTTTTTTTAAATAGATGTATAACATACATAGAGAACACCCAGATAGGTACAGACAATCATACTTATAATTACAGTTTTTTGCGATTACCGTGCGAGGAATTGAACCCCGACCACCGGGAGTAAGGCGGTGTGCTAAACGGTAAGATCAGAGAGGACGTCAAAAGGTCGTGACTTCAAATGTGACCGACATAAAACTTAGTGTTATAGTATTATAGCTATATTTCTGACTGATTTTCTGGTGATAGAAACACTAATAACAAATCGAAGAAATTTCGCTTTGTGAAATTTACCATAAGGTTTTGTGTCTATTTCTAATTTGAAATTAACAGCTTCTCATTAAAGTATAAACGGTATTAAATTGCATATGAAAGTATACTTACATCAAATATGTTTTTTTTGTCTGTTTATTTGTTCTTGCTAATCTCTGAAATATCTGGATGGAATTTGACGAGAGTTTCACATTCAAGAGCATTAGCTCTTGAATGTGAAACCTAAGTTACTCTGTATAATATTAATTATACAGAGTAACTTAGGCTACTATTACACATATTTTTTTATTAATTAAAAAATTAAAATTCTACAAGAACGAAGTCGCGTGTAACAGTTGTATCATATATTGAAACAACTATGACCACATTCGTTAGCAATATAATAGTTGTAGTTATTCAAATGTGCCGCTAGATGTCAGTACATAAAATAGATATATACTATTTAGTTGAGTAGGTGGCGCTAGTTCAAAAGTAGGTAACTGTGAACATGCTTTTGTGCATAAAGCAATAGTAAACTAGACTGCTAGTTTGTTGCTTTCTATGTTGATTAAGCACACAAGATTATTTATTAAAACTTCAATCTCTGACAACCTCGGTGGTCTAGCGGTTTAGCACACCGCTTTACGTCCTCGATCGTGGGTTCGATTCCTCCTACGGTACAAACATTTGTAGTCATTAGTATGATTGTTTGTATTGATCTTTTTCCGGACTACTCTAATGCTGTTGTCCCAGCTGGCCTTTACAGCTTCACCGGACGATAGGGGGCGAGTACAGATGGCACTCCAAACCCGCGGAAGGACTTATGGAATGGTTGAAGGCCAACTCCCGCCTGACAGATACGACTTTCAGTCCTTGTTTGAATTGGACGGGGGTCGATCGGAGGGTTCTCCGCGGCCGTGGACAAGCAGAATCCAGTAAGATTGTACATTGGTAAAAAAACTGCAGTGCCACACACATGGAGGTAAAAGAGGCACTAGTATTTTTTTTTAGAAATATAGGCAAACTCGATAGCTTAGTATTATTATAATAAGATTTCTTAAACGTCGGCAACGCCCACGTGACACCCCTGGTGTCCTAGGCATCCTTAGGCTACGGTAACCATTTACCATCCGATAGGCCGTATGCTGGTTTGTCACCATTGTAATAATAAAAAAAGTTAATTATAAATTGTCATTATATGTTAAGGATACAATGTGACAAATTAATATAATGTAAATTGTTATGAATATATATTATTAAAAATTTGTTATAGGTAGCACAGATAACATAATATTACATACAGGGGATTCCGACTCCTTAGCCTCTTCAATGAGTGCATGGAGTCAAAGATATGTATATAATAGATATGGGCGTTCTGTACCTCATTAGGGACGATTCTGCTATGTGGGTATAATATCGTTCGAACCTCGGCTCATGTATATACCTATTGTGTTATGGTTTAACATCAGTCCTTGTTTGAATTGGACGGGGGTCGATCGGAGGGTTGTATTGATCAATAGAGCTATTCTGTAAGCATCACTTACGAATTCGAAAGCAGAATCCTCAGTAAGATTGTACATTGATATTCTGTAAAACTCCATAGCGACTGCATTGAAAATACATAAATATATGTACCTACATTAAAATATAATTTTTGAAATGTATGAGATGTATGAAAACCCACACATGGAGGTAAAAGAGGTACCTACACTAGTATTTTTTTTTAGAAATATAGGTTAAAAACAAACTCGATAGCTTAGTATTATTATAATAAGATTTCTTAAACGTCGATTTTTCAGTACAAATGTAAATAACCAACGACACTAATAATGTACTACTATATTCCGTTCTTTGAAACACTGCTATACTTAATACAAAATAATGAAAATTTACTGTTCACAACGACTCATTAAAAGCATCATCGAATAATGCGCTGTAATACCTGTTATCGATTATTAAAAAAAATCGATAATACATGTATTTATTTTTAATATGACAACACTTCATACATAAGTATTATTGGAAATAGTATTATTTGCTTGTTCGGCTATTTTTAATTTACTTAAACTTTTTTTATATGTTTAATTTACAATAATAATATATTAAGTGCTTATTATTGGAAAATAACCATTTACCATCCGATACAAATGACAACAATGCCGTATGCTTGTTTGTCACCATTGTAATAATAAGTACTGGAAAATAAAAAAAGTTAATTATAAATTGTCATTATATGTTAAGTATATATATTTTTTTAAAAATGGATTAAACTATTGAAAAACAGTTTTGTTTTTTAAAATGTAAATTGTTATGAATATATAATATTAAAAATTTGTTGTAGGTAGACTGCGAGCAGCGCAGAACCGATCGTCGTGGAGATCTTTGGGGGAGGCCTATGTCCAGCAGTGGACGTCTCCCGGGCTGCGGTGATGATGATGAGACTGTGAAAAGTCGTCTGCAAGGGTACCTCACCTATTCAGCCGCGAAGTAGTTTGCTTCGTAAGCCGTTTTTCGGTTGTAGGATGCAGATTAAGCAGTGAAAGTTCAGGATAGGAGGAATGACATTTTTCTACTTTGGAATGACAACGCATGAGTGGTATCGTGGTCTCATACCCTGACGAAGCATGACATTTTAGACCTTACCCTGTCCTCGTCACAGTTGGTCACATTTGTGTAACTCTCCTTCGTCTGATGTGACATTATATATTTTTAATTTTTAACTATTTTCATTATTAATTTAAAATTTAATTTTTGTAAGTTTTTTTTGTTTGCAGAATATACATAGATGGCATTTAAATTACAGAATAAGAGGCATGAGATTTTAGCCCATTGGAATGATGACGCATGAATGGTATCACGATTGTCTCAAACCCTGTCCTTGTCACAGTTGTGCCTGATGTGACATCACATATTCTCAATATGAACTATTTTTATCATTAGTTTTAAAATTCGTGTTTTTATAATTATACTTATTATTATACTTTGCAAGGTTGTAAGTATTTATATATATTAGGTAGTTAAATGACAGAATAAGAGGCATGACATATTATTCCTTTGGAAAGGCAACGCATAAATGTTGTCGCAAGTGTCTTAAACCCTGTCCTTGTCACAGTTGGTCACATTTGTGTCACTCTCCCCCGCCTCTTGTGACATAACATATTGTTTAATTTTATCTATTTTCATCATTAGTTTTAAAACTCGTGTTTTTGTAATTATGTTTATTATTATAATATTACATAAAAAAATTACAAAGAAATATCCTTAAATCTGTTAGTAATGTCTATTTGATGTAATGAGCAAGAATCTAAAAAGATATGTATTGAACGTGATGTAAATTGACAACTGTCTTACTGACAGCGTGTAGCGATTTCAAAAATGTTTATATATGAAAAAAACCTACATAAGCTACGGTGTTCAATACGGAATATTCACGGATGGTATATACTATGTCTAGAGTATACAATATCGTCAATATACTCGTACTTATAATTTACATAGCCTAATTATAATACTACTAATATTCCTGGACAATTCACACTGCGCCACCTAGTCCCAGGTTAGTGTTATGGTACTAGACAACTTATGTATATTTTTTTGTAAATATATACAATATACACATACAAAACTCTACAAAGTGTATAGAAATGAAAATATTGAATTAATATATTTAAATGTTGGTACCTTGCGAGAGATCGAAATCGCGACCATCGGAAGTAAAACCGCAAAACCACTAGAGAGTAATAATTATTATATAATAAATGTATTTTCATAAATTGCCCGTGCTGTCTTATACTAGTAAAAATAAATTAATTCAATAAATAATGTTAATATTGACTTTTTTTACTTTGTTGTTTGATATAAAATGTTCTAATAAATAAAGAACCTTTGCTTATTTTATTTCTTTTATTAAAAAAACTGCCTGACATTGTAAACAAAGAATAGTTTGTAATATTGAAATAACCGTTTTTTACTACATGCATATGAATATATATACGGTACATATACCAAAATAAGATTTTTTATAATCTTTGTCTGTCTGTCTGTCTGTCTGTCGGTCTGTTTGTTCCGGCATATCTTTGAAATGGCTTGACCGATTTTGACGGGACTTTTTTTAGCAGGTAGCTGATGTAATAAGGAGTAACTTAGGATACTTTCATTTTAGAAAAATGAAGTTAAAAACCACGCGGACGAAGTCGCGGTAACAGCTAGTTATAAATAAAAAATGAAATATTTCCTATTCATATATAACATTAATTTGGAATAATCTATAGAAATTATAAATGGGGTCAATATTTTCTACAACTCGCTTATTTGTTTGCTTATGAAACAGACGCCTTACAAAGAATAACATTGCAAAAACGTGCATCGTACATTTTACCTTAGAGCTAGAGTTTGATAAGATCTGAATCATATATTAGCAATTTGCGAAACTTATACGTCTTCTAACCTCACATCTCGCTATATTGTTCACATGAGATTTATTTATTAATTCACATTATTTTGTTTATTTATTTAACTTCAATGCACATAATGTAAACATATATAACTCAAAGGTAACTGACTGACATAGTGATCTATCAACGCACAGCCCAAAACAATGGATGGATGGGGCTGAAATTTGGCATGCAGGTAGATGTTAATGTCGTAGGCATCTGCTAAGTACGAATTTTGGTTAATTCTATCCCCAAGGGGCTAAAATAAGGGATGAAAGTTTGTATGAAACTTTGTCAATTTTAAACTGATCGGGCTGAGACTTTGCATGCATATAGCTACTATGACGTAGACATCCCCTAAGAAAGGATTTTGATAAATTCCACCCCTAAGGGGATAAAATAGGGGATGAAAGTTTGTATAAATCTTCTTAGATTTTCGAACTGAAATTAAAGATTGGAGCTTCTATGATGAAGAAATAGGATGTAGATGTATTAGTACGAACCTGTACCTAATGGAACGAATAAATTAAGACGACAAAATCATTTTTAGTAGTTTAGGCTACTTTTATTTTAGAAAAATAAAGTTAAATTCCACGCATACGAAGTCGCGGGAATAGCTTAGTACAATATATAGTCAAATATATTTTGGCGGATTTAATACCATGCTGCATCTTCTGCCAATCAACCATAGGTAGTGTAAAGAATAATCATTGGCTGTGCAAATATAATAAATAATAAACAAAATGCAATAAAATATAAACAGAACGAAATAATATAATATATATATACCTAATATTATTCATTCACTAGTTTCCCGTCCTGAAAACATCCGGGTTTAAGCTATACAATAATAATTAAAGTACCTTTTAAATGTTGAAAGAATATTTCAAATAAGCTATGTAGTAGACGAGTTCACAAATAACAAAATAAATTATGATACACGCGGTACACACTTTGCCATTTCTAAGACCTATATCTGTCTGACAGGGTAGAGACTATACAGCGCCGAAGAAGGAACCGACGATAGTGGGCGCGGAGGCCCCTATTGTTCTATTAGAAAGTCCAGAGAAGCTTCGTGTGGTGTACCCACACACAACCTACCAAGTAGTGAAGGACAGGACGGGACTAACATCCGGATGAGAAGTGGTTCCTATACTTAAAATCCTACAGGATAGCCCAATTCTATAAAGGCACTCCGAACTGATGGTAGACTTGACGGCTTCGGTGGTCTAGAGGTTTAGCACACTGCCTTATCTCCGATGATCGCGGGTACGATACTTCGCATGGTACAAAAATTTATATCCATGAATATGATTATTTGAATCTGTCTGAGTGTTTTCTATGCATATTCTGTAGGTATTAAAAAAAAAACATGTCTACATATATACTTATATCAGTTATCTAGTGCCCATAATAAAAGCTTTGCTCAGCTTGGGACTAGATGGCGCGGTGCGAATTGTCTTATGATATTATTATATTATTTGACATAGCATTATTAAGAGTCTATAATAGACCTATATGAATAAATATATTTTGATTTGATTGATTTGAAGATACAGACCCACACAGATGATTTTATACAAACTGCCTATAAAATACATTGAGTCTATAAGCTTACGTACCTATATATACTGCGTCGAGTTCCGTTACCCATTAGCATGAACCTTCGCATGAGCACAAAATCATAAAGAATCGATAAATGATTGATTAAAAAAATATACTTAATTGATTTTAATGAGCGTTGCTAATTTATTATGACACGGAATTGATGAACACCCGGAAACTGGAGTACTTAATGCTTGCCATGTAGGCATGATATGATCATCTCAATAAAAAATAGGCGATGAGTGTCGGCTACCCCATGAGGAACTGTAAAACCCAGGTAGACTGTAAAAACTCGTCTACATAAGTAACACAGTCTCAACGGGTTGTACCTTGCTTTGTAAACTGTATTTTTTTTATACTACAATCTTGGCAAACAAGCATACGGCCCATCTGATGGTAAATGTTTACCGTAGCCTATGGACGCCTGAAACACCAGGGGTGTTACGTGCACGTTGCCGACCCTTAAGAAACCTTAATATACCCTTCTTGAAAAACCTCAAACTGTAGTCTCGTGAGAAAACCTCGGCAGGAAGTTCATTCCACAATCTAAGTGTACGTGGGAGGAAGCTCCTCTGAAACCGCACTGTGCGAGACCACTTAGGTTCCAGGATGTGGGGATGAATTCCCTGTGTTTCGGTTATAGGCAGTGAAATTACAGGATAATAAAAAATAGACGATGAGTGTCGGATAACCCATGAGGAACTGTAAAACTCAGGTAGACTGTAAAAACTCGCCTGCGTGTGTATCACAGTCTCAACGGTTTCCAACTTGCTTTGTAAGCTGTATTTCTATTAACGGCAGTGAAATTACAGAATATCAAAGAATAGGTAATGAGTGTCGGCTACCCCATGAGGAATTGTAAGACCCGGGTAGACTGTAAAAACTCGTCTGCTTAAGTAACACAGACTCAACTATTTGCAGCTTGCTATGTAAGCTGTATTTCCGTTAATGGCAGTGAAATTACAGGATATTAAAAAATAGGTAATGAGCGTCGGCTACCACATTAAGAATTGTAAGACCTGGGTAGACTGAAAAACTCGTCTGCTTAAGTAACACAGATTCAACTATTTGCAGCTTGCTTTGTAACTGTGTTTCGGTGATAGGCAGTGAAATTACAGGATAATAAAAATAGGTAATGAATGTCTACTACCCCATAAGGAACTGTAAGACCCGGGTAGGATGTAAAAACTCATCTGCATGGGCAATACAATCTCAACGGTTTGCAGCTTCCTTTGTAAGCTGTTTTTTAGTTGCAAGCAGTAAAATTACAGGATAATAAATATAGGTAATGAATGTCTGCTACCACACGAGGAATTGTAAGACCCGGGTAGACTGTAAAATGTCATGCTTAAGTAACACAGACTCAACTATTTGCAGCTTGCTTTGTAACTGTGTTTCGTTTGTGACAGGCAGTGAAATTACAGGATAATAAAACTAGGTAATGAATGTCTACTACCCCATGAGGATCTGTAAGATCTCTACTTTTTGTTGTGTGTAAAAACTCATGTGCACTAGAACATAGAATCTCTAAACAGTTTGCAGGTTCCATTTGTAAAAAATTTTTTAGTTGCAAGCAGTAAAATTACAGGATAATAAATATAGGTAATGAATGTCTGCTACCACACGAGGAATTGTAAGACCCGGGTAGACTGTAAAATGTCATCTGGTCGGGTACAATAGGCTCAACACTTTGCAGCTTGCTTTGTAAATTGTGTTTCGTTTGTAGATTAGATAAGGGTATGAAACATTGTAGAGATCCAAAATTAGAGATGAACCTGTATACCATACAGGTTCATCTCTAATTTTGGATCTCTACTTTTTGTTGTGTGTTCATTTTGGTGTGTTCCTAGAACATAGAATCTCTATTATGTACCAAGTCGCCCGGCCAACATTTAATTAAAAAAATATATTTCTGATTTGATTTGATGGTTACACCACAAATACAGAGTCAGTGAGACAGACATATAGCGACTTTATACAACATCTGCCTCTGACTAAAAAAAACTGCGTTGTTTGGTAATATTGGACTTTAATCTGTAACCTCGTATTTCATGATCTAGTCAGTTCTTTTTTCTAATAATTTTTTAAATTCTCAGATCAGTCCCTTTTAAATATTATTGCTGAGTTCTGTATAGTACCTACATTAATTTTTAAATTGATTTTTTTAATTAAGTTTTTTTTGGTATTTTGTATATACATATGTCACGTAATATCTTAGCTGCTTCTGTACCGATTTCAACACTTCTTTTTGCATACACAGACACGTGTTTCAATTAAATAAAATTTGTATTGTATTGTATAAATACGATGAAACATATGGTGGGTACAAAAATTCCAAAAAAGGTATGAGAATATCTAACGAACCTCACAACATACTAATAATAATAATAATTTGTTTTCAGACAACAATATTGTATTTTGTAAGTTACACATTCAATTAAAAAAATCGTTATTTTAAACAGTAATATTGGAATACCTCACAGATATACAAAATTAGTAACGAGAAATAGTTAACCAAAATTTCTCGCCTATATATTAAACTAGGTAAAATATAGCCTATGTGTTTTTCTGATGCGTAAGCTATATTACTGTAAAGTTTCAGCAAAATCCGTTCAGTAGTTTTTGCCTGAAAGAGTAACAAACATCCATACTCACAAACTTTCGCTTTTATAATATTAATAAAATTAAGATAAATACATACATGAATGAAAACTGTTTAAACAAATTAAACTGTAGTTATTGGTGCAATTAATTAATATTACCTACCTCCGAAAGGTTACAAATGTCAAATGCGAGATGCATCATATCAATTATGACAGAAAAAAAGGAAGCAACATTTAAACATTATGTTAATTAATATTTAAAAATAAAAAACTCATGTTGCATGGTGAATTAATAATAGTTTTTGTGTCAGGTTGTTTGAAAGATTAAACTGGCTTATGCCTGTGCTATATAGCGCCATCTATGGCATATTGAAGTATTTTTATTATTTTTAATTAAAGTATATTTATAAATACTAGAGACTAGATACGAGACATAAAAACTCTTTTGTATTTATTTTAAATTATAAATTTAAAATAAATACATTTATTTTAAATTATAAATTTAAAATAAATACAAAAGGGTTATTATGCGCGTCGCATTCATTTGTTTTATGAATAAAAATATTATTAGAGAGATGTGAAAATACCATCACGGCGTTTTTATTTATCACCACAATTTTAACAATGATTTATACAGTTATCCATGACTTATATGCAGAATATTTTTTACAAATTCAAGCTTGAACAAAAATAAAACCTGTTAGAAACTTAACAAGAGTCCAATATTCGAATATAGGGATTCCATAAATGTATGTAAGGCGACTCGTCGCCCGTTTCAAATGATGTCGATGTGGTATTAAGAATGGCCCTATAATTAATGAAATGTATAGAAATTGATATATGTTTTAGTTATAGCCAGATCTAGGTTTTCTTTAGAGACTATATGGCATATATATATATATAGCATGGGGTTTTTGAAGAAATTACGATTTCTTAAGGGACGGTAACGCGCACGTGACACGCTTCGTATTTCAGGCGTCAATAGGCAGCGGTAACTGTTCTATGTTATGAGTACTAGATGACTGACACAAGTACATAGATATACTATATACACATTTTTTCGTAAATACATACATATTATACACTAGCTTTTGCCCGCGGCTTCGCTCGCATTAATTTATTCCCTTAGGGGTGGAATTTATCAAAATCCTTTCTTAGGGGATGCCTACGTTTTAGTAGCTTTTATGCATGCATAATCTCAGCCCGATCGGTTTTAAAATTGACAAAGTTCCACTCAAACTTGCATCCCCTATTTTATCCATTAGAGGGTAGAATTAATCGCCTACGTTTAGTAGCTTTTATGCATGCATAATCTCAGCCCGATCGGTTTTAAAATTGACAAAGTTCCACTCAAACTTGCATCCCCTATTTTATCCATTAGAGGGTAGAATTAATCAAAATCCTTTCTTAGCGGATGCCTACGTCATAACATCTACCTTCATGCTAAATTTCAGCCCGATCCGTCCAGTGGTTTGGGCTGTGCATTGATAGATCACTACGACAGTCACCATTGAGTTATATATATTTACATAGAAAAACACCCAGACCGGTACAAACAATCATATCTACTCATGAATACAAATGTTTGTGCTATGCGAGGAATCGAACCAGCGACCATTGGACGTAAAGCGGTGTGCTAGACCGCTAGACCTCGAGGTTGTATAAATAATATTAATATAATAATAATATTTAATATTTGAAAATGGATTCTGATAATTTGTACAATACAAAATACTATAATTATTAAAATATATAGATACAAGAGCGATATTATGTTTTAACTCATTACACTTAACGTTTTTAATTGCGTTAATGGAACAGTTAGCAGCCACTTAACAACTGGTTTTATTTTTATGACGTTTTTAGGTTAAGGATTTTGAGGTGAATCATATTTTTTATACTACACTAGCTGACTCCGCAAACGTTGTTTTGCCAAACAAATTAAAATCGCTATTAAAAAATAGGGGTTGGTGATTGAAGGGTGAAAATTTAGGGTTGTATGTATTTATGCCACAAATAAATTTTGTCCAAAAAATAAAAAAAAATGTTAGGGGTGGACAACCCTTATCACTTAAAGGTATGAAAAATAGATGATAGCCGATTCTCAGATCTACTGAATATGCATATAAAATTTTAGAAGAATCGATCAAGCCCTTTCGAAGGAGTATGGTAACTAACATTGTGATACGAGAATTTTATATATAAGGCCAGTGGACAATCAAGCATACTGACCATCTAATGGTGAACGGTAACTATAGTCTATAGAAGACTGAAAATCCTGGGGAAATCCATATCCGAGTTACCGACCCTTATTTTTGATTATCAAGTACATCCAGCTGCGATTGTACAACAATATTAGCTATTACCCACGACTTCGTCCGCATGAAATTAAACTTTTATTTTTTATTAAAATAAATAAAATTTCTTAAACATAAGTAGCTTAAGTTACTCCTTATAATATTAACTATCAGCGAGTGAAAGTCCCGTCAAAATCGGTCCAGCCGTTACAGAGATAAGCAAAAACAAACAACTTTTGACTTGACAAAAAAAGAAAGATGTTGAGAAAAATATTTTCGTTAAAAAAAGGTCAAGTCAAAAATATTCATCTAATATTCATAGAATAAATAATAGCAGTAGTTGCGTGAAAGTGCGTAGTTAATATTCTAAGAATTGTCATAAATACCTATCACAGGCACACGTGATGACAAATCGTGCGTCGATGCACGACCCAGGCATAGTATGGACCAATTCCTGAGTCTAGCTGTACCACAAGATGAGGCAACCGCACCGACTTGGAATTTTAATGCTAAGATAAACTATAGTATTAAAATCCATTAATTATCCGTCACTCCGTATAGTTACTAAGTTACTGTTTCATCAATAACAGAAATGGGATAAACAGCCAAGTCTAAAATTAATAACAATAACAATAAATTACACAGCGCCATCTAGTCCCACGGTAAGCAGAGCTTTTATTATGAGTACTAGGCAACTGAAATGTATACCTATTTATTTTTTGTAAATTCATATATCTGTCGGAGTTTTCTACGTATATTACGTAGAAAACACCCAGATCTATACAAATAAACATGCTCATAAATGCAAATGGTTGCATAGCGCTATATTTCCGATGGTTGCAAGTTTGATGCCTCGCACTCATAAATAGAAATCCTTGTACCGAGATAGCAATCGAAATAGACAATTGATAGTAAACGGTATACTAAACTGCTAGACCACAGATACCTTGAAATATTAAGTTAAATCAAGTAAATAATTATTATTTTCCAGACAAATACACACAAATATACTCAAACATACAAATTTATCAATCTTACAAATATCAAACCTGCGATCATCGTAATTGAGGTGTGATGTACTAAAGCTAAAGCTTTAGACTGCTGAGATTGTCAAATGTTAAGTTAAATGAGGTATTTAATTATTTATCAGTATAGAACTTTCACGAACTTGGACAGCAAACTACCGTGCGTATTTATGTCATCCTTTCTAAGAAACACTTTATCTTTTACACGGATTCAGACTTAAGACTCATTATTATAGATCTTAAAATATTTGAAAGTTCATTTATGATATCTAAATATGGACATATTTATTTATCTATTGAAAGCATTTGAAGAACATATTATAGTAATAAATACCATATACAGAACGTTTTTGTCTAGTGGTTATATTAAACTCCAAAGGTAGTATGTTCCAATCTGGAAATCCACACAAAAAATATGTCTCTTCCTAACTAACTCTCCGGTGATGGTAACACCGGGAAACTAAATAAATTTGAAAGCTTATCTAAATCGAATATAGCAGAGGCGATTCATCAATATAAACGTTTCTTTTACCTAATTTTTTTTCATATTATCCATTTGAACTTATGACCTCTTCGTAATTCTGGGTAGCAAACCACTAGACCACAAGCATTACCATCATGATGTTAACTTTAATGATTTCCTACAACAAATCCGCGAGCCTATCGTCAAAATTTTTATGACTTCAAACATCTTGTAAATTGCTTTTAAACTATTAAACTACCGGATAAAATTGTATTTGCAACGATAGTTAAAACCAATAAAATAGTATATTATTTAACTATCGTAATAGTATCGATCTTAAATTTTATTAATATTGCTTTCTGCGGTTCCCCGTGAACCTACGATCTTTATGAACTAACAAGATTAAGATTGTCATTATAATATACTAAACTTGTATTTTCTTCAATTTATGATGAGCTGGGATGGACAATAACGGGCCACTGCCCTTAAAAATTAAACAATTTGTACACAATAGAAAAAAAAATATTAATTGCTTTTCAGTTACAATATAAACAAAACCAAACAAAAAAATAAAAAACAAAATAAAATGTATATACAATTAGACTTAATTTAACATGTATATAGATAATTAGTACACATAACACAAGCTATAGCTTGCCTAACTTGGGTCTGAATTGTAATTGGGTCCTAAAAAAAGAAAAAAGAAGAAAGAAGAAAAATAATCATGAAATAACCTTTTTTACATACATATAGGCACTGAAAGGACATCCATTCAGCTTTACTGTAGGTTCCATTAGATTAGATTAACACTGAGTTCCTTGTCAGTTCTTAGCTCGAAAGCACTCCGAACTGACGGTAGATTTGACATATCATAAGAGTCTGTAATAGATCTACATGAATAAAGATGTTTAGTCTTTCATTTTGTTCTTATCAGAAAACATTAAATAAAATTGCTGCTACATACAGGTTTGATTGGGTTACGCTCACTGTTTAGGCTATTTCCTTTTGACCAAAATGCCGTAGCATATGCTGGAAAGCACTCCGAATTGGTAGATTTGACATATCATAAGAGTCTGTAATAGACCTACATGAATAAAGATATTTTGATTGTTAGATTTTTGCTGCCAAGGAACTTCCTTTGTAAGATATGTTTTGGCTGAAGGGTTATATAAGTGAGATTATAGGATAAAAGACGTGGCATCTTAGTCCTTTTTAATGGCAACAGATGAGTAGAATCCAGAGCATGATATATGATGTCTATGGTGTGTTCATGTGCGACGGCCTGACATGGTACATTTCTAGCAATGAGATTAATATTAACAATCCCCTTCCACTCATCTTGCACAGTTTTAAACATGTATTTTTGTTTTAATTAAGGTGTAGTTTCATCAAATTATCCATGTTAGAAGCAATTTAACAAATATGATACGCCAAAAAATCATTGGTACCAGTTTCATATAAAAAAAAAATGTTCCTACTAACTCAAATAATTTTATATAACCAAACTGGCAAAATAAAATCGCACGATATAGCGCTGCATTATTAAAAACATTTTTATATGTTCTTAATTTAAAAATAACGTTCCAATTTTAAAAGCTCTATTGTTTAATGTTTACAATAAAATAAGTAATTAATGCGAGGTCGTTTCTAATTTGCAACAATACAATTTCAACAACGTGCAACTAAATTATAAGGACGAGCGCATCGGCTCCAACAATGCATGTTATGACTTTAGAATGGCAACGGATATAGATTTGAGAGAATGGTTTGCATTTACGTATACGGATTTCGAATTCTAAATTCAAAATGTTTTAGCTATAACAACTATGTTTTTGTATTTGAATTTAGAATTTGACCAGTTACATAGTGGAGAATTAATCATATTTATAATTATCATAATTTTAATAAATTCACACTTTAATAAAAGTTTGTGAGTATGGATGGATCATCTTTGTTATCTCACGGAAAAATTAGTTTTTCAATAATATAGTATATATATGAAAATAACATATGATAAATCAAATAAACCACGGGCATACGTAGTTTTTCATATTAGAATTTACAATGATAAATCAAATAAAAGTGGCATTCTCTCAAAACTATAACAATTAAGTATACTAAAACTAGTTAATGCTCACGGCATCGTCTGCGTAGAAGTCGGAGTGTTTGGAGTGTATTTATCGTTAAACTTATTTCTTATTAAAGATATAATTAAGATTAAATTTATATTTCTTACTAGAGAAATCATTAATTTTCCGTATAAACTGTCATTTCCACTTTCACACCTTCATATTTTATTTCTGTTATATTCATGACAAAAAGTAATCTAAGTCCTACACCTAGGTTTAATATATATCTATAGAAAGAGTCACCAAAAATTATATTCCATGGCGTAAAAGAATAACAGACAGACACAAAAAAAGCGCATTTTAATATTAATGTATATATTGCGCAAAATCGATAAACATCGATACATAATTTGTAAATTTGACGAATGAATGTTCAAAGGATCGCATTGATTCGCTGACCACGATCTCTTTCAAGTCTAACAATGCCGATATCGTTCTAACGCTTTCGTTTAAAATCGATTGATGAAACAACAATTAATTAATGAATCCTTGAATATGTACGTTGCTCCTATATATGACAGACGAGGCCAACACATCACGTTCGGTAGCTAAAAAAAAAAGTATATAGCAAGTAATTACTCGACCATGCATATCATAACTTGAAAATGCTCGTTTATTATATTCTATAAAACATTACGTCAGTCGTATGCGTGAGATGATCAGGATTAAGATCAGGTCAGTTAGTATATAATAGGTCAATTCGACTCAGAGCATCACAGTTTCGTGTGAGCTTCACATTTGGTTGTTACAGCTTGGACCATTTTCAATTATTCTACAATGAAACTGGTAATTATGAATAAAATAATAATAGTTTAATAACGTGAATTCATTTAATTAAATTTGAAAAAATTATAATTTCTATGATTCCAAATTTAAAATAAATATGTCTCATAGAAAAATGTACAGATAAAAATTTTCGAAATTCAACTTAAAGTTATTGAGTTTAGTGGAATTACAATTTACGTGGACCAACATATTTTTCGATTACTTTTTTAGATTTCAGTAATATTTTTTTGGATTTTTATTTAGATACAACAAAGATCTAATAAATACTGTAAAATCCCAATTTTTTTTTTGTGACATTTTCCTTTCATCAGTATCTGATTGTTGGGATAACAGAGTTCTGAGACTCACTTTTTATTATCTATGTCTGTTTCCTATATAATCTACAATTATTGTAAACTATGGCATACATTAATAATTTTATACTTTCTTTCCACAGTTCATCGTCGCCGGTCTTGTTGCAGTCTGCGCTGCTGGACGTTTGGAAAACTTAGAGCGCTCCTACCTCCCCCCAGACCAGGGTGGTAACAGCCTGGGTGGATTCGGTTCCAACGGCAACAGTTTCGGCAAAGGATCCAACGGTTTCGGCAGTGGCTCTCAGGGATCTTTCGGAGGCTCCAATGGATTCGGCTCGGGCGGCGCTGGCGGATTTGGCTCTTCAGGATCAAATGGATTTGGCTCTTCTGGATCAAATGGATTCGGATCGTCTGGTTCCAATGGATTAGGTTCGTCGGGCTCTTTCGGTGCCGCTACTTCCAACCAGTACCTTCCTCCCAACCGTGGATCATCTGGAGGCAACGGTCAATTCGGCTCCCAGAGTAAGTGAAAAATATTTTAATATATCTGTAAATTAGTGGTCCCGCGCAATTTTGTCTGCATTACACTTACTTGACATTATATTTCGCTCAATTGACATAAAATCTTTATAATTGATATCTGATATGTTATTCTGATATATAAACTATATTACTGTAAAGTTTTATCATCCCTGTAGTAGTTTTTGCGTGTGTGACAAACATCCATCCATCCTTACTCAAAACTTTCGTGTTTATAATATTAGTAAGATCAAAGTTAGTTTGTACTTGAATTTTAAAGTATTATGTATCACGTAACATGTGAAGGTAATTGTAATCGGATGCTATTACATTATTATCTTTATAAACGCTAATTGGACAAATTTTGTTATAACAATTTGTCTCGAAAAGGTCTATGTTTAGAAATTAGAATTTATATATGGATTAGACATCCAAGAAAATTATAATGTCTTGTCAATTTCAAAATAAAATGGTGAAACAGTTAACTCAAGACCAAAATCTAAATCCAAAATCATTTATTCATGTAGAACATTTTAGCCGCTTATGGACGTCAAGTTTTCTGTTTTAATTTTTTTTTTTGAATATACAGATTCAATTAAATACTGGCAAGACACTGAACTGAATTTCTTAATTTTTAAAGTCTCACAAGACAAGTTTTTTTTACATTTTATTACTTATATAGATGTTTATGTCTAATTAAAATACTTATACCACCTTTGACAATCGCCGTAAAGTGAGTCGTTAGCTTATTTTCTCATTGTAACTATATTGTAAAAAAATCTCACATAAAAAACGTAACCGTCAAAGACAACCATAAAAAGTTATATTTTTTTAATTGATAAATTAAAAAGAAATTATCGCATAGCCTGAAATGTGTCAATATACTTTATAGATGGTGGATCCCACTTTGGCGGCGTGTCAACTAGCTCTCGCTTCGGTGGTCAATCGTCCAACTCCCAATTTGGAGCTCAATCTGGTTCTCAGTTTGGATCCCAAACCCCAAGCTCGCAATACGGCGCCCCCAGCAGCGGTCCCAGCAACCAGTACTTAGCTCCTGGTAACGGCCCAAGCTCTCAATACGGCCAGCCCCAGTTCGGTTCAGCTGGATCCTCCGGCTCGCAATCTGGTCGCTTTAGCCAGCAGTACCAGAGCTCATCCCAGTCGGGCGCTGCCAGCCGTCAATACTTGGCTCCCAAATCCTCGAACAACTTCCAGAACATTCCCCAGCAGAGTTTCGACGAGCAGACCGGCTACCACTATTAGGTACTAACTGCATTAGAAAATTTCATGTGTTCTAAAATGTATAGATTTGCAATTTATTAAATAAAAGTGTAATATAATTACGAATTGTCTTTATATTTATTAGTATAAGAGAACTAAGATGTTATACTTTCATACCTTGTAATTTCACTGCCATATCTTACCCTTCATCCGAAACAGTTTCCAATGAAAGCTGCTTGATGCCCGAAATAGATAAGACTGAGGCGAGACTGAGGTGTTCATGCACATGATTACGGCATGTCAATTAATCGGTACGAGTTCTGAACTGCTGGTAGAATTACCTGATAAGCTATTATTTCATTACAATAGAGCAACTATTAAGATTCCCGTTCACCTTAAACGATCAGAAATAACCGTTAATACACTGTTGATATACATTATTAAATTATTTATTTATACATTGCACTTTATAACTTTACAGTAGGTAGTGAGTAGATAGTTAAGTTTACATTCAGCAGATTAATTATAAAAAAAAACCCAGTTGGGCACAACTAACAGAAGAAAAGAGAGGAGGACGAGTTCGTTGATTTATAATTATAAATTTGTATAATAACTTAAATATGTCGAATAAAAAAGTATGTATATTTTAAATATAAAACATAAATTGTCTCGGTGCTAAAATTATTACCTTCAATTTTATACTAATATTTAAAATCAAATTAAAAAGTATTATGTAATGGTCTAAACTATTATTGAATGCTTTTTAAACATTAGAAAATAACTCTATAGAAAATCACACTAAGTATTGTTCTAAGTTTCTAATAAATTTACAATAAATTGGACGTTTCATAAACGACTTAAATATCATGCAGTAATTATAATTATAGTTATTTTCTATTATCATTGTGTTAAAACGATACAGTTCTACATTAACTAGAATAACTAAGTATTAGTCTAAGTTTCTAATAAGTTTACAAAAATAGAACGTATCATAAACGACTTAAATATCATGCTGTAATTGTAATTATGATTATTTGCTATTATCATTGTGTTAAAACGATACAGTTCTACATTAACTAGATTAACTAAGTATTGTAAGTTTACAAGAAATTGAACGTTACATAAGCGACTTAAATATCATACTGTAATTGTAATTATGATTATTTGCTATTATCATTGTGTTAAAACGACACAGTTCTACATTAACTAGAACAATTAAGTATTGGTCTAAGTTTGTAATAAGTTTACAAAAATAGAACGTTTCATAAACGACTTAAATATCATGCTGTAATTGTAATTATGATTATTTGCTATTATCATTGTGTTAAAATGACACAGTTCTATATTAACTAGAATACCTAATTATTGGTCTAAGTTTGTAATAAGTTTACAAGAAATTGAACGTTACATAAGCGACTTAAATATCATGCTGTAATAATAATTATGGTTATTTGCTATTATCAATATGTTAAAACGACACAGTTCTACATTAACTAGAATAACTAAGTATTGGTCTAAGTTTCTAATAAGTTTACAAGAAATTGGACGTTTCATAAACGACTTAAATATCATGCAGTAATTATAATTATAGTTATTTGCTATTATCATTGTGTTAAAATGACACAGTTCTATATTAACTAGAATAACTAATTATTGGTCTAAGTTTGTAATAAGTTTACAAGAAATTGAACGTTACATAAGCGACTTAAATATCATACTGTAATTGTAATTATGATTATTTGCTATTATCAATATGTTAAAACGACACAGTTCAATATTAATATGAATAACTAAGTATTGTTCTAAGTTTCTAATGAGTTTACAATAAATTGGACGTTTCATAAATCACTTAAATATCATGCTGTAATTATAATAATCGTTATCATTACGCTTATTATATTCATACGGATCAAAACGTGACAGCTTTATTGTAAATCACACGCAATTGCATCCACCACATCATCACAATGTGAAAGTAATCCGCTCTGTATGGTTGTCAAGGATAAAACTGTTTAATAAATATTAATTAAATTCAGCATGGAAATAATTAGAATACGGGACAAATGGTTTTATTTGTCGGCCTCGGTGGTCTAGCGGTTTAGCATGCTGCCTTACTTCCGATGGTCACTGGCTCGATTCCTCGCTCGACACATACATTTGTATTTATATATATACATATACATATTATATGACATAAGGTTATTCGCATAGGGCGGGGGGTGAAGATTGGGGCCTAGGGGTTAACCCCTTTACCGCAACATCTCCGGGAGCTCCGGGAGCAACAACTCCTGTCTGGGTTGAGAACCTCTTGACAGACAGGTTTTTTTTGTATTATAATGGAATGGTGCACCCTCCTGCGCTTTACACTGGCGGGGAACCAGTGGAGGATGATAAGATGAGCATGAGGTCAGGTCAGTTAGCCCATCGTGACAAATTCTTTTGTAATTTATCACGATGGTTTCCAGGGGGAACCGCGTGGAGGTCAACCTGATAGTGGTACATTGCTAGTAATGGAATCATTAGTCCACATTACTAACAATCCCCTTTCCCCCCGGACAGACAGGTTTAGATAACACAAAAAGCATCTGTGTATTTAATACATCAGTTGTCTAGTACCCATAACACATGCTCTAACTCTGCTTAACTTGAGACTAGATGGCGCTGTGTGAATTGTCCTTAGATATTATAATTATTACAGATGTTATAATAAAGCCTGTGTGTACACAGCGCCATCTAGTCCCATTGTTCTGAGATATTATTACTTTTATAAATTGCATACCGCAGGTGAATCAGCGTGGCTATAATTTCCTAACGTAAAAGGTAGGCTAAATATATTTCCATTCTCAATCAGAGGTAGATGTATACCTTAGATGTATTTTTCTCGCTAAGCAGTTTAATTTATAGGCAGTATTTCAATTAAAGGGTGAGTGAATATATATCCATTCCCAACCACAGGTAGACTTGTATGTCGTCTGCATACCACAGACTCATCTATTTCGCCTGCAAAGCAGTTTAATAACTAATGAATGGACTAATGAATCCATTGCTATCAATGTACCATGTCAGGTTCTGCTCCAAGCGGTTAGGCTTTAAAACCATTATGATATGTTCCTGGTAAATTTGTCATGATGAGCTAACTGATCTGAACTCACTCTCTCATCTTATCATTATCTACTTATCATGATGCCCTGCCAGCGAAAACCGTTTGCGGGTACAACATTCCATTAATATGATATATACAAATAAATAAAATTTAAGTGTCTGCTTGAAATTTCAAATTAACATCTTTGCACTAAATGCAAATGCTTTCATATGCATATACGGTACTTACATATCATTATCATTACATAGTATAAAACAAAGTCGCTGTCGCTGTCTGTCCGTCTGTCTGTCCGTCCGTATGCTTGAATCTTTAAAACTACGCAACGTATTTAGAAGGTTTTTTTGTTAATAGATAAAGTGATTCAAGAGGAAGGTTTATATATATAATACATAATATATATTGTATATATATATCTCTGTCTGTCTGTTTGTTCGTGCTAAACTTTAAAACGGCTAGACTGATTTTGATGGGACATCACTCACAGATATCCAATATTATAAGGATTTTCAGATCCAATCAGGATACTGTTTAATCGTCTTTTGTAAATATAGTTTACATAGTTGTCACTAGATGGCGCTGTTTTTATTTTAGAAATTTTATATATTAGGCTCGCTGTTAACAGCTAGTAATATGTAAAGACGAAGATAGCATACAAGTTACGTAAAAAATCTTTTCAAAGCTCTACCTATATAGAAAATGTTATCATAATTCGTTAAGCCGTCAACTCGTGAAAGTTTAACAAACTCACTTTTGAATTAGTAATAATTATTACACTAGAGGGAGCTATGTTATTTTACTTTGTTATTTATTTGTTAAAATAATTATATTAAAATAATTAATTCACAAAACTGGAGTTCGACGTAATAGTGCGGCATCACGTGAACAATTAAAATGAAGCTATTAAAATTTAGTTACGGTAGTATCTAGATATTGATTTTTTATCAGGTTGATAAACACCTGGCCAGCGACTGATTTTAATATTTTCCATTAAATATTCATCGATTTGGTACAAAAAATATGTAAAAAAAATGTCTGGATCAACGTATATTTTTTATTATAGTATTAGTAGTCTTCTTTGTTCAACCGATGAGCGATGTTCCCATTTTATCTAGGGACGGGTGCCTCAGTACATTTGCGCTAGAGTACTCTATTCTGCGTTGTCTGAGTAGTAAGCTTGTTCCCAATTGTAGTCTATTCCAATAGACTACTACTATTAAATAAAAACAATATATGCATCAGGACTAGGGCCCTCACTGAATAGTGCAAACTGAATAAGCACGAAATTAGACGACCTCGGTGGTCTAGTGGTTTAGCACACTGTTTTACGTCCGATGGTCGCGGGTTCGATTCCTCGCACGGCACAAACATTTGTATTCATGAATATGATTGTTTGTGTCGGTCTGGGTATTTTCTATGTATAATATGTTTTGGATTACGAATCCTTATAAATTAATATATAAAAGAGAGAGTGGACTGTATTTATTGAAAAGAAAATAATTAATGGAAAAGAAAGTAAAAATACGATTTCGACCTGGAAGAACGTCTTCCACACTCCGAACACCCCAAAGTAAGCAATGTAACACCAAACTTACTCACCTTTGCTCAGGAACGTCCCGATGTGTAGTACTGTTTAGTGGCCACGCACTCTAGAAGATATATTTTCGTCAAAAACAATTATATTGTGTTAAATAACTCATTAATTATCTTGTTTTATATAGGTAAAAATACGGAGCGTCCTTTTAATTCCAGTTCTCTATTCTTATTTTAAATTGTTTTATTTATTATTTCTCGAAATTTAAGTGGCCACATGTTTTTATATGTGGCCAGTATTACCGAGCGCCCTTTGCTCCAGTAAGCAAGCCGGTGATACAACCTGCTTAGACTAAGGAGGTTCGGAATACGGAACAATATGTATGTATTTACGAAAAAAATATATATCTATGTATTTGTATCAGTTGCCTAGTACCCATAACACAAGCTTTAGCTAGCTTAACTTGGGTTTAGATGACGCTGTGTGAATTGTCTTGAGATTATTATTATTATTAGGTAATAAATTTGTAGATTTTGCCAAGCAGAATAGGAAACGCCACTACACATCCTATGTGGTTGTGGTCCTCTCATGCATAAACGACTATATCTCCTTTGGAAAGTACTATATCCTGAGGAGATAAAACCCTCACTCCTAAGAATATCCTTCAGTTCTTGTCCCTCACGGGTCTAGCGAACTTTGAATAAGGGCGAGCACAATAGATCTATACAGGTCGCAGTGTTATAGGTCTTAACATCTGACAAGTCTAAATCCCCCAATTTCTTTATATCTTCTTAATATGATTACTATATACCTATATCTTATTATTATTATCGACAGCCTCGGTAGTCTAGTGGTTTCGCACTCCGCTTTACTATCCAATGGTCGCGGGTTCGATTCCTCGCGCGGTATAAATACCTATTTGTATTAATAATTATGATTGTTTGTATCGGTTTTTTTTTATGTAGAATGTTTATGTATTTAAATTGGTTGTCTAGTACCCATAACACAAGCTCTGCTTAGCTTGGGACTAGATGGCGCTGTGTGAATTGTCCTGAAATATTATTATTATTATGTATTATTATTATTGTTCCACCAAGTGGCTGATAGCCTGCCTCTATCCCTGGTCGAGTTTGGTATGTTGATTACTTTCTTATATTTCTATTTGCGTAGCTAATATATATTCTCTGTACCACCTGGAACGGGAATACAATAGCCATTATTAAAAATATAAATTACTGTAAGAAATGTATATAATTCCCAAGAGGGCTGAAGAGAAGTAGTCCAAAGTGGCAAATAAAAAATAAAGATATTATAATAATACAACATTTATAATATGAATAGTGGACAAACTGCCAGCAATACCCATGGTTAATCAGCCATGGGCCAACTATTCCAATATGGTCATGCCGTGTGCTATAAAATCCCCCATATGTATTTTGAAATTAGATTAAAATTACATCTATACTCTGTGTTTTTTATTATCTACGAAAAATAAAATATATGGAGTAAAAACAAAAACTGCAAACATAAATCACAACTAATATAATACGTCGACCCAAAATAAGTAGGATAAGAAAAAAGCAGATGATGATGTCGAAGTAAATTCATTTTTATTCAATATTATTTGTTACATATATATATATATATATCCGTACATCCAGTGAAAATATCCTCAATGCTTAGAATTGTGTTGTGCAAAATTTTATCTAATCAAACTACCTCATATGTGATTTCCTCAATTCGATGGCAAACTGCGTTCTTTGCTGCACGTCGCAGGGTTCGAGACCTTGACCGGAGACCTTCGGTAGGTTCGTGAGATGGGTCATGTCAAGTTCGTTCTTTTAATCGTTCCGACGACGCGTTTAATTGTTTTTTTGTGCGTTTGTTGACCATTACGATCGTATCAGTGTTTTGATGATAGTTTACTTTGTTATAATTGCGGTTAAGTAAAGGTTAATGACTTCTACTAAGTAGTGTTTATAACTTCCGTAATATTGATTTTACTATATAAGTCGAGTATAACGGATACTTTGACTGTTTAGTTTCAATAGCCGTATGTTCAATTCCTTAAAAAAAAACACAATATTACTTATTAATAAAAAAAAATACTTAATTGACTATGGTGAGGTAGTCAGAGCCACATCTAGCTGAATATATTTGTATAGAATATGGCATGAGGTATACTTATCGTAGTTTCTTGAAGTAATTTGGTTTGTTATCGGTGTTTGCATCACCAGAGAGTTAGTAAAAATGTAATTCTTATACGGTATAGCCCAATAATTATAAAGATATTCATCTCTCGTGGTATTTTACAAAATGTTTATCCTTTCGATAAATACTTCTTAAATATGAAATTTATCATCTTTTTAATGTATAACGTCAAATAATAAATAGATATTCAAAATTAAACTCTATCAGCATTGTAATAAAATTTAAAAGATGTAGAAAGTGCTAGGCATTTTATTAAGAATGCAGAACAATTAACAAATCAAGGTCCTCAATTTCCAATGTCACCCTATAAAGATGCTTCTTAACTGTTTTCTCAATGTTTTTGTGTGGTATAAAAGTTGTTGGTAACACCTTATTATCACAGTACCTATTTGCACATTCACAAGTTGAATTTCAAATATATATAAACATCTATTTATACCAAGTAGATAGAAAATTAAAAAAAAATACAAGATGAAATTGGTAAGTTTATATATATATATATATATACATATGTAATCCTATATCTTATTATTATTATAAACGCAAAGTTTATGAGTATGGATGGATGTTTGTTACTCTTTCACGCAAAACCTACTGAACGGATTTTGATAGAACTTTACTGCAACGTAGCTTATACATCAGAATAACATATAGGCTATAAATTTCCCGCGGGTGAAACTCGCAGATCCTATATTAATTTTGTGGAAACAAAGACTATCAATTGTAAGAACATTTATCAAAATTTGATCACTATATACTATTGAGTAAATATATCGCATAACGTTGGTACAGATAATTTTAGATTTTGTTCAGAATATAATCATATTTATTCAAATAAACTTAGATAATAGTAAACTTAATTATAAATAATATTTATTATAATTATAATTATTTTACCACAACAATAAAAAAAATTGTATCGCGTGGTGTCAAATGTCAAATTCGAACAAAAACTTTATAATTAAATATAATTCTTATGGCTTCCAGTAAATGATATGGAACACATATTTATCTCGCAAGTCTCAATATATGTACCAAATTTGACAGGTTTATGTGAAAGAGTTTTTGAGTTATGAGGGGGTCAAAAGTGGCACCAGATGGTTTGTGTAAAACTACACACGGTGCTGCTCGCTAGTTCTATTACTTGAACTTGGCTTTGACATGCTCCCGTGTGTCAAGGTCAGTCATTGTGCCAATAAATAAACAAATATTATATGTCTATGGTAGGTCATTCATAGAGAGAACTTAACTTATTTACATAGATATTGTATTATATTTATGTAAATAAGTTAAGTTCTCTCTTTGAAGTTCATACGACATTTATAAATAAAAAAAATTATTAATATGATCTTTTGCAGCTAATCGTCGCAGTCATTTTATCTGTCAGCTCTGCAGCTCAGTTACCAAAAATTTACCTTCCACAAAATGGCGGCAATCAACAGGCTTTGTCCAGTCAAAATTTACAAAATACAGGTGGTGCAAGTAATAATGGTAACAGTAGGCCCCAACAAGAACAGGACAAAAATGCACAGATAATTAAACAGGAACAGGAAATAAATGAAAATGGTTAGTTACAAGTTATATAGTCGTATTACCCATAGTATAATAATTGCTTAGTTTATAACTAGACCGTAGAGAGTATTATATGCAGAGATATTTTTTATAGCAGGGACAAACGAGCTTGCAGCTCACCTGATGGTATGTGATTACAGCTCATGAGCACGCGCAACACCAGGGGAATTGCAAGTGCGTTGACCATCTTTTAAGAAGGAATAAGCTCTTTTCTTAAAGGTTTCAATATCGTATCGGTTCGGAAATAAATAGGTACAAGGTGATTCCACTATGTGGTTGTGCGTGGCAAAAAGTTTCTAAATAAACTCATGGTAAAGGATTTCCATTCATCCACATGATCAGGATGGTATTTTAGTTTCTGGTGTGGTACGATGGTGAAACTCTGCAGCTGGTATTTTTCCGAACAATTGCTCAGAATAGCAACAACACTTTATTATTGTGATATAAGCGGCAGAAAATGCACAGTATATATACAGATGTATAAAGAAACGCCGAAAATTATTGATAGGTCCTCTAACATAGATGCTATTTAATTTGATTGTATTAATTAATTTGCTTTCATAACAACGATGTTCATCTGTATTTTTTTAAGTGAACCACAGAACACTTTTATGTATATTTTATGTATTATATTGTGATGATTTTTATTTTGTAAATTTCAAAACTAAATTTTAAATTTGTAAATTTTAGAACTGCTTTCGGAGTTAATTTTACTAATGTGATAGATGTCTTTTATACATTATACCTTTAACTTTTAGCTTCTGTATTATATAAAAGAACTTAAGACATAATTTGTAGAAGTTTCTTTGATGGCTACACTTTCAGTTGAGTAGCCTGTTCTTAGGCATTTTTTATGTAATTAGAAGGGCAAGAAATAACGTCACCTACATGATTGGTACTACGGACATTATGTTATCATAACACGCATATGGGCCCAAGTAAGAGGCTAAATGCGGAAAACATAGTCCAAGATACATCACATTACATTATGACAATCGTGATTCTATGTACGTTCCCGTTACAAAGGACTAAGATGTGATGTGGTGATGAAATTTAAATTGAGCCAGAACTGAATGATAGGGTTCAAAATGAATATATTCATCATCCATTTAAACTCAAAATCAAAGGCATTGATTTAGATTTACTAGCTACTCGCTCAAGCTTCGCTCGGGTGTACATGTATTATTGTTCAATATCTACCCGTTATCATCGTAAGCACAGATTATTATATTAGAGTCCGTTAGTTTGTGTTCCCGCGCTTTGCCTTCCCCTCCTCACCGAGTAAACGGACCGTGCCTTGACGCGCGCGCGCATTTGTTGTGAATTAAAATAAATTAGAACTGTATATATATAAACAATCCGCAGAACCAAATCAGGTACGTTGAATCTAACATTTTGGTTGTTTCCCAAACAATTATATATATAAACAATCCTCTTGAATCACTTTGTCTATTAAAAAAACCGCTGTGTAGTTTTAAAGATTTAAGCATACATAGAGACGGACAGACAGCGACATCGACTTTGTTTTATACTACGTAATGATAATGATAATAATCTGACACAATAAAAAATATATCTTCTAGGATTCTACTACACCTATGAGACTTCTAACGGCATCAAGGCAGAAGAGAATGGAAATGCTAATCAAAGTCAAGGAGGTTTCTCCTACATAGGAGATGATGGAAACACATACTCAGTAACATTTACAGCTGGAGAAGATGGTTTTAGACCTCAAGGTGATCATCTGCCTGTACCTCCACCACCTCCACAGGCTATATTGGATGCTCTCGAGCAGAACGAAAAAGATGAAGCCGCTGGAATATTTGACGATGGTAAGAAAATATCTATAAAGCCTCTATTAAATGCTACGATATCTTCCGCAGTGAGCTTCTCATCTGGGCCATTATTCGTGTATTTAATAATCCTAATAATATTAACTACAAAAGTTTGTGAGTATGAATGGATGTTTGTTACTCTTTCACGCAAAAACTACTGAACAGATTTTGATGAAACTTTACAGTAATATATATCAGAATCACATATAGACTATAAGTTAAAAAGATATTATGTAAATTGCTTTGACGACCTCGGTGGTCTAGCGACCCGAGGTGCGCTAGACACACCGCTTTACGTCCGATGGTCGCGGGTTCGATTCCTCGCACGGCACAAATATTAGTATTTTTGAGTATGATTGTTTGTATCGATCTGGGTGTTCTTCTATGTATAATATGTATATATTTACGAAAAAAAAACATATCTATGTATTTGTATCAGTTGTCAGTACCTAACACAAGCTTTAGGTGCTTAATTTGGGTCTAGATGGCGCTGTGTGAATTTACAGAGATTATTTATTTATGTAAATTGAGCGAAATATGATAAGTGTGATGCAGACGAAGTTACGCGGTTCAGCTAGTATGTAATAAAGCTTGTATGTATATAGGTTAAGAAAAGTTTACAGTACCTAATTGTGAATCTGGATAATTTACACAACATCATGTTGTCCCAAGCTAAGTAGAAATTATTAAATTAAAGTATGTTATGGGTACTAGACAACTGTTTGAAACACAAACAAACAATGTATCGTATGAGAAATCGAACCCACGACCACCAAAAATAAAGCAGTGAGCTAAACCCCTAGACTAACTAACTAACTAGACTAACGAGCCTGTCGAATATATTGTAGGTGAAACGAATTGTACAGAGTAATTTGGTTAAAATAAATCACATTATAATAAGTTACATTATTATAGATATTTTTTTCTATAGATATAAATTTTTTTTAATAACAATTTAAGACCTTATTTCTTTAGTAACTAGATCAATATTTTTCAGGACAATACCGCCCGGATGTTCATGGAGGTGGACAAAACCGACCTGGACAATCAGGCTCTGATGTGGCCACTTCGAGTCATCAAGGAAATTTTAATGCTAACTCCGGTTACAGATATTAATAGAATAGATCATTACATAGTATAAAATAAAGTCGCTGTCGCTGTCCGTCCGTCCCTATGTATGCTTAAATCTTTAAAACTACGCAACGGATTTGCGTGCCCATGCGAAGCCGGCGCGAGTAGCTAGTAGAAAATAAAATATACGGCAAAGAAAAGACAGCAATGTATTAGAGAAGAAGAGAAATAAATGTAGAAGAGAAAAGATAAAAGAGAAGAGAGAAGACATGTACAGTTACAATAAGGCAGCCTTATTGCTGAAATCTTTTCAAGGCAATCTTTTCAATATAATTATACCTAATGTACATAATATTATTACGTAGATTAATTAATTAAGTTAAATAATACTTTTTTATAATGACAATGAAAAATTAAACGATTTTGAAAAAAAATACTTGTCTATGATTTAATGGCTAGTAATATTTTTTCTATACATATAAATAAAATTAGAGTGTCTGTTTGTAATATTGAAATAACCGTTTTTTACTACATGCATATATATATAAATACGATACACCAAAAAATTTTTTTACCATTTTTGTCTGTCTGTTTGTTCCGGATAATCACTAAAATGGCTGGACCGATTTTGACGGGACTTTTATTGGGAGGTAGTTGATTTAATAAAGAATAACTTAGGCTACTTTTATTTTAGAAAACAAAGTTAAATTCCACGTAGACGAAGTCGTGGGTACAGCTAGTTAATAATAACGCTTGCGCTTACGGTATACACTGGCGGGGCACCAGTGGAGGATGATAAGATGAGAATGAGAATGCCCATCGTGGCAAATTCACCGAGAATTTAACAGGATGGTCAGGTACATCCAGGGGGACCGCGTTTAGGTCAACCTGTATATTACTAGGAGGTAGATTAATAACCCTATTGGTTATTAATCTACCTCCTATATACATCACTGACAATTCACTTCCCCCCAAGTGTGAGTTAGTAAAAGATTCTCAATTAGTTTATTTATTAAATACTATTTTAAACTATTTCACGGCTGTTTACAATCATATAAACGGAATATTTAGTACAACAATTCCATTATCATCCTTAAAAATAAATCTTTCACTAACTAACTTGAGTATATTTATGTCATATTTACTATAATGTTTATAAGTCAAGGCCGCAATTTAATTTACTATACTCATTACGTTACACAAGACGTCATTATCATCATTACGGTGGTTGTATTGCAATATTTCTCTGATGAGGTTTCAACTTTGAGGTCATTACTATTTTTATTGCAATATATAAAGCGTATCCTACCTGTAATATCTAATTAATCATTACATATTAAGGGTGTATATACCCTTATGCTTCTCTATATAATGCCCTACTAAATTACCCCTCCGATTGATCCTCAGTCCAATTCAAACGAAGAAATTACGACAGTCTGATCCGAGGTTCGAACCCCTAGCGGTGCACTCAGACTAAAGTCGTATCCATCAGGCGGGAGTTGGCCTTCAACCGCTCTATAAGTCCTTCCGCGGGTTTGGAGTGCCATCTGCACTCGCCCCCTATCGTCCAGTGAAGCTGTAAAGGCCAGCTGCGGCCAACAGAATTAGAGTAGTTAAAAAAAATGCAATAACTAATTAAACTCGATGTCTATCTGTCTATAAGATAAGACTAATATTAACGTTTGACACTAATCAGATATTCTTTAAACAAGTTTGTTTTAGAATTACACATAATTGAAAATCTTGATTATCACCATAAAAAAGGACCTATCTGTATTGTCATGAACAATCCAAGACACGCTCTTCGTATACAGTATAATAATGGGAATTCAGAGAAAAAATATACAAGACATCAGATTTATAATGAATCCTTTTGGAATAACAGAGAATGGATAAAAATACGTGGATACAGATATATTTATATTTACTGTATGTATTATAAGTTACTAACATAGTTTTATAAGTTTTTTACTAACACAATATGGATGTAATCCGAATTAAAATTAAAATAAATAAAATAAATAAATAAAGGACCTATCTTTAGCATGAACAATCCAAGACAGTAAATGAATTCAAAAAATATACAAGACATCAGATTTATAATGAATTTTTGGAATAACGAAATAAAATACCTTTATATTTACTGTAATAATAGAAAGTATTGCTATTGTGATTTGAAAGTATTGCTATTGTGCTTTGAAGAGGCGAGACGTAAGACTCTAAAGATGTAGAACGAATACTAAAGAATACCTACATCTTAATATTTATTTTATATTGTGGGTATATTCCCACATACATATAAAAATTTCTGGATCACTTTCTAACTCGTGGTTGAACCATTATGTAGGTGCACATAACTTTTCCTTCACAAGTTATCGAAACGTTACTTTGCACTATAATTTCTATATAACTATTACACCTAACTTGACTTGAATTTTTTAGACAAAAACAGGCTATATTGTAGTCGTCATTCAGAATATCTTTTCACCAAATTTCATTAAGATCAGTCCTGATGTTTAGTTGGAAAATAGTAACAAACTTGTAGCGCCGTCTTCTATTTACGTTGTAAACATTTTTAGTTATATATTTATGAACTCGTATCAAAGTGTATAGTACACGTAATCTCTTTCTAGCGAGCAACAATAACTACATTATAAAACTAACAATTATGAAAAAAATATACATAAGTTTAGCATTCATAAATTAGTTTAGTACTATTTTGGTCTTTCAACTACCTGTAATGTTATAGCCATTTGTACTACTTTTAGTAACTGTTAGATCAAACCACAGATAACATTGATCAAACATAATAGAAATGAAAAATCAGCAATAATAGGCTTTAGAGCAAGACGATTTAAAATCATAGAAAACGCACTAATTATTAAAATGTTTCAATTAAAAAAAATAATCATAAATACTATAAAGATAAAAAGTTAGAAGATGCATCATAATACGCACTAGACGAAATGATATTCCTCTCTATTTTAAATAGAGTTAAAAAATAAATCTTATATATAAAATTCTCGTGACACAGTTTTCATTCACATACTCCTCCGAAACGGCTTGACCGATTCTCATGAATTTTTGTGAGCATATTGAGTAGGTCTGAGAATCGGCCAACATCTATTTTTCATCCCTAAATTTTTTTTTATTTCAAGGCAAAACAACGTTTGCCGGGACATCTAGTAGAATATAAATATTTGATATTTGAATAAATAAATAAAAAAATGTTGTAAAAATATTGATATCTTTTATTAAAAGAATAAATAATTCCATCTTGTAGAATGTTTCCATCAGTTATAACTATAACAATATAAGAATATATTCTCGGGCCCTACTAACACTATTCCGTATCAAACTGCATAATCATATCACAAATTCAGCTCTTTAGGTTAATAAAAAAGAAAAGTTTCTTAGCGCTACAGTGGCATTTTCAATGGCAAATTTTTGACACAGTCTTTCGACATTATATATTATAATATCTACGAAAAGTATCTGTAGAAATGAGTCAAAAGCATGAGCCTCAAATTTTCTTGTTCAATATTTAAACGCCTCACTTATATATTATACAATTCAAGCTGTTTTCCTCTAATATAATACAATACATTCATAATCAAGACTCAATTGCATCGTATACATAAACAATACTAAATTATTGATCACATATAATAGAACTGTATTCAAACAGAGCCTTAACAATTTATATCCCACCAACCAATAGAATTACAGCGACGTTGGTGTGTTATTTACATGACACAGATTATTTACAAATCAGAACAATCTTTTGTTTGTGTGTGTAATTAATGTGACGATTGATATCACTTTTTATTATTCTATTATTATGTGAGCAATACAAGTAGATTTAAGACTAAATGTTGGTATATTTACAAGGCGGTTAGTATTTGTAGGGTTGTCTGAAACCAGCTGAAGCTTGTGGTCTCGCGTATTGTTGTTGAACGACTCCAGCGTCTCCATATTTACCGGGGTTGTATTGTCCTGGAAGTTACAACAAAAAAAAATTAAATCACTGTATTAGATATATGTATATCACGATATCAGAAATAGATAAAATGAGTGAAGATTAAAATTGCTCGTGACTGATTCATCATTAGCAAAGGTTTTTTTTAATTTACTCCTGGTGCAATAAAAAAATAAACAATATAAAATTAATGTAGAGGTTTATAGTTAATATTTAAAAATTCTTTGATGTGTTTTGCAGTTGACCGGTTACTGTAATTTTTTTTGACATGTGCTGTATGATATTTGCATTAAGAATTTAACTAGAATATATAGTTTTCTGCTTAGTTAGTAGTTTTCTAGCTTTTTAGTAGCTTTAGTAATTTTCTGTAGAGCTGGTAGAAAATCCCAACACAGTCTAGTGAATTTTATCATTCTCTTGAACTTTAGACTATTAGACAATCTTTACTAATAATTGAAATCGAACTTTTTACTGTTTTATAATTATATTGTAATTATAACGACATATTCACAGTAACAAGTCACTTGTAACAATATCAATATATTGAGTGCTTATAAAAATGGTAAATAATAGATATCCTATTAAATAATACATACAATATTGTTATGTTATTAGTATTATTAACAAAAAATAGTTTAAATAAAATTGTTGTTGAATTCATTAAGTTGTTTGTTATCCTAAAAATTTCCATATTTGCGAAATTCCCATTGTTAAGTATACCAAATAGCGTTTACTTATGATATGACCTATTGTAAAGCGACTTTAATATCTTCCATTATTACGGACCATTGTTTGACAACATTGTTATTAACTACATCAACCTCAAAATAGTTGAGATTATTGTCTATTTACACGAAATACAACTGTATTTCCTCCACGATAAGGATAGTTATAAATCTTTTGATATTTAGGTTCTAGATCTTCCCAAGATTGTTCTAGACAAATTAAATTTGTTGTAGAAATTTGGACACTGTTACTATTATTTTTAGGTTGAAATGTGGAGTATGGTAAGGCTAGTGCCCAGTTTCCCAAGCTTCGGAATCAGAGTGAGAGGTCATTGTGAAACATCGCAAAGGTCAGTGCAGTGTGTTTAAGGTATAGTTGGACACATAAATTATTTCAACACTGAATATATAATAAATGTTTAATTTTCTTATCATCGACAGAAAATCTTATTTTCAACAGGAAAGAAAGAAAATGCCTACCGCATTGTTATATAAAACTAAATTAGTTCGAGGTATTGCGACTATTTTACTGTTACTTTACTGGGATAGATTTTATACAAAGTCAAGGTCATGTTTCCCACCTATTTTATACCCAAGCAGCTTGATTTGAAAGCTGCATTGATATGCTCCTCTCGTGTATTGCTATTCCTGAGGACCTAGATCTTATACCTCTGTACCGTAATTTTGCTACTTATCCCACTGTTGAATCGAAATAGTTCAAAGTCAACAGGCTCTAAAATAAATTTTTGCCTACATTTACATTAATTTACACTCTTCTAAATTTAGAATGCTTGTGTTTCTATTCTCTCTATAGATATTTTCAATTTTCACTAGACAACATCCTCTCCGATCGATTCCCCGTCAGACTGGGATCGAAATTACGACGACCTGAGTCGAGATTCGAGCTCCTAACGGTGCCTCAGACTAAAGTCATATCTGTCAGACAGAAGTTGGCCATCTTCCGCTTCGTAAGTCCTGCCGCGAGTTTTGAGTGACATCAGCTCTCAGCCTATCGTTCGGTGAAGCTGTAAAAGCCAGCTGTGGCCAACAGCAATAGAATATTTTGAGAAAATACTTGACAACTTAGTTTTGTTACAACTGCGGCTGAGATTAGACCATTTACGAAATTTATATCTGTATGGCTTGACATTTGCGATGAATAGGAGTCATCTAGTATATTGCAATAGGGCGGGCCAACTGTGAAAATGTGTGGGCAAATAACTCAAAGTAGTTTATCATGCATCGTGAGAACACCGGTTGGTTTAAATTAGCGATTATGTATGCAGGAATGATAAAATTGCAATGAATTACTTTGCATCTCAACTAGATTCATATAGTAATTATATTTACAAAGTTATAAAACAAAGATAGTGGTATGGCCATGTAATGGAAAGTGACGAGGATTATGTGGTCAAAAAAGCCTTAAGACTACCCGAACGCAAAAGAGGAGAGGACGTCCTCCAGTCACCTGGTGAACCAGCATGAGTAAGATTATCGCTGTGGAAAAATTGCCCGGCCCATTAACTCAGGACGGATTGTCCTGAAATGTCGCAAAATTGGGAGGGCCGACCCCGCACAAAAGAGAGATAGAGGTAAAAGAAGAGGTATAAAATAAAGATACTAACGCAGTCTGGACGATTATAGCTTTTAAACAACGCAACGGATTTTAATGCAGTTTTCAACAATAAGTAATTCGAGAGGAAGGTATAATGGACCCGTGCAAACCCGGATCGAGTCGCTAGTTTTATATAATTTAGACATATTATTACACTTTAATATTAGAATTAACAAAACAAAAGAAATGGATAATATTAATATACCATCACGACTATCCTAAATGGGGTAGACGGAGGCATTTCCAAAAAATGATGTTCCAATACTTTTTATACTACGATGTTGGCAATCCAGCATACAGTACCGTAGCCTATGGACGCCAGAAATACTAGAGGTATCAAAAGCACGTTGTCGACTCTTAAGAAACCTTAATTCCCTTCATATAAGACACCATGCAGTAGTGTCTCGAGAAAACCGCGGCAGGTAGTTCATTCCATAATTGAAGTGTACGCAGGAGTAAGCTCCTCTGTCCAAGACCACTAAAGTTCCAGAGTGTGGAGATGAATTCCCTGTCTTAGCGGTGCGAAAGTAAAATGTAAAACTTTGCTTAGATTATTCAAATTCAAGAATGTATGTTTCCCTTCTGTGAGATTAATTTGATTTGTTAACGGTGTTTCCATCACTAGACAGTTAAGTATGCAAATTGGCGTATAAATAAGGGTACTAAAGTATTATTTTAAACTTACCATCGTCAATAATACCGGCAGCCTCATCACGGGCGTTCTGCTCCAGCGCCTTCAAGATGGCCTCAGGAGTAGGAGGGGCAGTAGGGATGTGTGCACCCTGAGGTTGGAATCCACCCTGCCCAGCTGCATAACTGATGGAGTAGACCTGGCCATCATCACCGGTGTACTGGAAGCCACCTTGAGCCTCGATGCCGTCAGCCTGGAAATTTCAATGATGGAAATTGAGTACGAGATTATACACTATAAAATGGCATTTTTATCGATTAATACGATACACCTGTCAGCGCTAGCGGTATATGCTGGCAGTACACCAGTGGGAAATAATAAGATGAGCATGATATCAGTTATACCATCATGACAAAATAACCATAACTTATCGTTTCCAAGAAGAGCAGGCAGAGGTGAACTGGATATGATGCATTGTCAGCAATGGAACCGTTCTACCTACATAACTATTATTTACAAATGTAGAATGAGGAAATGTTGCTTGACTTTTGATTTTGGTTAGTGTAGTGTTAAGACAACTTTCGACATGGATTTGATTCTCGGATCATATAATAATAATCTCTCTTTTTGATTTTCTTTTGAATTGATCTCGAGTATTTTATAGTAAATCAGTAGTATGCCATTAGTACAAACTCTTCTCAGTTTGGAATCAGTTGGCATTATATGATATATGTATGTATGATGTGTAATCATTATTTATTGTTAAAGTAATTTTTTAATAGATTTCAAATAACTAACACTGAAATTTTTACATAACAATTTAGTGTGGGACTGTGATAAGAGACCTCTAAATATTCATAGTAAATCGATGAGGAAACTGTACATAAACCACTAAAAATCGTACTACAGAAACATAAAAATAAGCGGGTAATAAAAATAAAGCGAGCTATTACTTACACTGTAACACAAACCAATATTTCTAAAGACAACATTTAGTTTTAGAATACAAGACGTTATTAGTTATTTTTACAAAAACATTTCAAACTTAACTTCGAAACCATTGTACACTCTTCAGTAACGTTAATATGCATCTTTTCGTGTTTTAAATTCAAAAATCATTTATTCTTGTAAGACATTTTAGCCGCTTATGAACGTCAGAACTGGCAAAATACTCAATTGAATTACTTTTTTTTTTAAAGCCAGTTTATTTACAATGCATGGGTATTTATATAGGTGTCTATGTCTAACATTAAATGAAAATCCCTTGCATGAACAACTATTGCCATGCACGCTCGTCATTTAAGTAATCATTTAGTGAGTAAGGCTTTGCTCAGTAAATAAGATTTAACAATTGTTTTGAATTTATTTAAGGGCAATTCCAATATATCCTTTGGTATTTTGTTGTAAATTTTAATACCTATTCCCATAAAAGACCTATTGACTTTTTCTAAACGATACTTGGGGACAGCAAGTTTGTGTTTAAATCTAGTATTATATATATAGAGATATATTTAATGGTCACCCATCCATTGTACAAAAGTGACAGCCTCATCTAACATTAATCTCTCGCCATCCGAATTGAAATGTCGTAAAATACAATTCCGAATATCTATCTACATCTAATTGCGATACAGACAGTAAAACTAATGTTAACAAGTGATTTTGCAGTTAAAATGTCTATAATATTGTGTTGTTTTGAAATATTAATTTATAGTTGATCTTTTGTGAGAATATTCAATTACATTATAATATTATATATTTCGACATATTGTAGATACTGAATTGGAATCTCAAGTTTGATAATTAAAGAAAGTATTAAGAAATCATGTTACGTAGTTTCTTTATTCTATTTTTTTATGTGTTATTCAAAAATTATTTTTCTATTGTATTTCTTGTTAAATATTACCTGATTCGAATACATATAGTAACGTTTTGTCTAAATGTATGTATGTGTATATCTACTGAGAACTTGAGAACTCTAGCCGACATTCAAACCGCATAACCAAAGAGGCGTCACTGATTTCAATTTCATAAATAATGATTATCAAATTACTGTAATTCACATCAATAATAACATTACACAATCCAAAAGGTGAGCAAGGTCAATACAAATTGTCTTGATCTAAATTATTGTAAAGTTCGATCCGCGGAATTGAACTTGTAACGGAATGGAGGTCAAACGTAATAACTTAAGTAAAGTTAATGTATTAAATGATGTATTATATAAAAAAAATCGGAAGTAATATCAATTAATTTAAAAATTAATCAATCCATAATTGATTTAAGAAATCGCGCAAACAAAATAATTCAGATGAAAACATGTTGGTTGGTTGTAACAAGTTTTTTTTAAACTGGGGTTTTTAAAATCCGGGTTCCAAATACGGATAGATATACTATTAAATAATATATAACCGTATATTTACTTTATAGTACAACTAAATATTTCTCGCTTCTCATAAAAATGTAACTATTTATTTAATAACAATTATATAATGACATCATCAAATGATTTCAAAAATAACTAAAACAAATCAGTTAAAACCATTTCTGAATGCAGCTAGCATGATTTTCTAATGATTCTACATTCATTAGCAACAGATTTTTATTTGCATACGTTTTAGTTCGCTCTAAAAATATATTTCAAAATTTGACGGTCTCGGTGGTCTAACTGGTGGCACATAGGTTTGATTCCTCGTACGGAGCCAAAATTTATATTTATGAGTATGGTTGTTTGTATCGGTCTAGGTGTTCTTTATGTATATAATGTATGTATTTATAAAAAAAATATTTGTATCACTTGTCTACCATCCATAACACAAGCTCTGCTTACCGTGGGCCTTGATAGCGCTGTGTTAAATGTCCATACAAAAATTATATTAAATAAAATCAAATTAATTAAAATATGAATGATGATTAATGATTATTAAGATGTTGTAAAAGGGAATGTGATATTTATTACATACCTATAACCCTTTAATCGTATGTAACTAAGTTAATCCTTGATAATCTTGTATTTAGCAATTCGTATATGGATACATTAATAATTTTGAATATCAATGTATCGAGTTATAAGTTAATTACAACTTACGTCTCGTGCCGGTATACATCTCATAAATAATTGAGTGCAAGATTTTAATAAGACCGCATTGCAAATGATATAAGATAATTGATACATATATATATTTTATGGTTATTAGATATGGTTATAAAAATATGCAATTAAATAAAGATTTACAATCAGTAAAATGAATTTTAAAATTATCTTATAATTCTTTATAAATCTTATATATAAAATTCTCGTGGCACAGTTTTCATTCCCATACTCCCCCGAAACGGCTGACCGATTCTCATGAAATTTTGTGAGTGTATTGAGTAGGTTTGAGAATCGGCCAATATCTATTTTTCATCCCCCTAAATGTTACGGGTAGTCCACCCCTAATTTTTTTTTTATTTTAAGGCAAAACAACGTTTGCCGGGACAGCTAGTAACTCTATATAATGAAACGTTTAATAACTCTGTAGGATTAATATTTGATCTCCTTTTAAAACTGATGGTAGTTGACATAAAATTCTTAAGTTATATTATATTAACCATTATATTTATAATGTTGTTTTTTTTATTATTAGATATATGTAAACCTTCCTCTTGAATCGCTCTATCTACTACTAAAACTGCAATAAAATCCGTTGCGTGGTTTAAAAGATCTAAGCGAACAGATAGCGGAAGCGATATCATTTTATACTATGTAAAGATTTGCTTTATACCATGATCTTATTCATTTGGAATTTTTTATATACACATTTTGGTATACTTTTCGCTCCCACTTTGACCGCATATAAAATAACCACATAATCATTTTTAGTTAATTTATAAGTTCATTAAATTCTCGTACATAGTTATAAACTACTTTTATATTATAAACATACCTCAAACTTTTATATTTCAGTTAGTCTATTCTAAATATGAACTTACAAAAAATACAATAATGCCATAACTTAAATGTATACGTTTTGTATTGTAATATAACTACATATAATATTTAACTATAAGCAATCTAATAGGTTTGTTCCATTCGATTGATTTCACAATAATACCCAACATATATCTAAATTTTCCACACAAAACGTTATAATTTATATAAACGGATCCGAACCTTTTGCAATAGTCGCTCCCTGGCCACAATTAGTCACGGTCAGAGTGGAAACTTTACGGTTTCAATAAGTCTCGATGTTCCTTTGCATAATTCTCTTGACCTTTGCGTTTGGTCACTGCCCTTTCGTATGATTGTCGGATAGGAGATCTAACCTCTAATCTAGGTATAGGTCACTTGTACATTGTATATCTAATAGGTCACAACCAGATCCGGCACTGTGTTCTTATATCCCAGGTTATTCTATTGAGAACGATGTGACCTAGTGGTTTTCCACACTAGCTTATTGACCACAAAGGTCATGAGTTCAAATACTGATAGCAAAACTCTTTGTGTATCAATTTGTATTTGTAACTAACTCCTATTTCAAATATTTATTATAAACTAGCTGTTACCCGTGACTTTGTCTTCTATAAAAATAACCTTTTATTTTATTGTCGAATTTCAATAATTTTCGATCAGCTGTTTAGAGGTGAAAAAATAACCTGTATGTTATTTATTTACAGTTGATCGAAATAAATAGACTTTTACGTTTATAATATTAGTATACCTAGAATTAAATATTGCGTTTTGTTGAGCATAATTTATTTATTTTTATTTATTTATTTATTTATATAACTTTAATGCACAAAATACCAAGGTAAAAGTACATATGGCGGACTTAACGCCTTAAGGCATTTTCTACCAGTCAACCATAGGCTGTGCAGAGAAAAACTGTAGGCGGTGCAAATATAATTAATAAAAACAATAGGTCAAAAAAAAAAAAATATACATATACTAAAAGTAAATACATGTAAACACATGCACATACATACACAAATTCTTTCTTCGATACGGAAACTCAATTTTCTGTAAATCAATATACGATTGTTGCCGAATGCAACCGTTTTGATGGATATTTTTATACATTATTATTGTATAAATTATATTTTGACGTTCTAGAAATTATTTTTATAATAATTTTGTACTACTTATTTTCTCTTACATACCACATTATCCTCTTTATTTTTACGTATCATTTTTAAAACAGAACAAAGGAAATATAAAATGCAATAAAATATATAAAAAACGACACTAACAAACTGGTTGAAGTAACTTAATTAACCTCTTTATATGCCACTTTCAGGATCAGACAGATTTTTTATTATTCATCAATCAATCATATTAGACTTATTCCTTTTCAGTCAAAATTATTGGTAATAGACCTCATTATTTATGTAATAACAGCTATTTTACTGTGACAAGAAAGAATAATTTAATGACAATTTTGAATTATGTAATTGACTATTGAATTATGTAATTCAATATTAAATTAGTCATATAAATGTCATGTAATTACTGTGTGCCTGTCTAAAACATTATTAATTACCAATAGCACTATTAATTTAAATGTCTATGACTGTTTATGACTTCTATTGATAAAGAAACATATTGATTGATAGATTAACTAAAAACATTTCTTTATTAAAGTACACCTTTTTAAAAAAATTACATTTATATGCCCAGATACCTTTCATTATCATATTGCCTTGCCATCCCATTGTTTGGAGTCGGCGCAGTATGTCATCTTCTTCCACTAAACCCTATCAACCGTCATAACTGAACTTAGTCTACTTACTCGTACATATCATCTTTCACATAATCCATTCAACTTTTTTTTTACCACCTATACTTTTACATCCATCCTTTCATTGTTCTTGTTAAATATTTCATTTAATCTACCCAGATACCTCTATCTTACTTATATGTCCCGTCAGATAACATATTGTACAAAATGTGTTCTGATTAGCAGGGTACAAAAGGACGGATGGGCAAAAAAACATGAAATCCCATTATACTATCTAATGTAGTTAAATATACCGGGAGGAAGCTCTTCCTAAACGCTGTCTGAGACCGTTTAGGACCCAGCATGTGGGGATAATTGTTTAGAATACAGGACTGTATTCTGTATTGTATATTCGAAAGAATACACAAAGGTATGTGAAGTCTCGCTTCAAACTAAGAGGCTCGATACCGCCAGAGAGATCGGGATCGTCGACAATTCTCATAGCACATCTCTGAACCGATTCATCTTACTTTCCATCCAGTGGACATTCAATATACCTACACTTCAGGTTATATAAAATCATCTTACCTCATGACCTTGTTCTTCAGCTTTGATACCGTTCTCAGTTTCGTAGTTGTATCTGAAGGAATCCTCTTTCACGTCTGAGTCCAAGGCCAGAATTCTGGCGGTCTTCTCGAAAGAAGCTTGGGGCCTGTTGGATTGTTCAGGATAGCTGGCGGCGTATCCAGCGGCAGCAACGCCGAAGAGAGCGGAGATCAGGATCTGATGATGGAAAAGTCATATTTAGATTTTATGTATTTTTTTTTCTTTCAGTATGTTCCTCTTTGCCTATGAGTGTAATGATGATAAACTTTATTTATTTATTTATTTATGTTGGACTGCACAATTATGATATAGTGACTTACAATCACTTTATATACTTTATAAGTAATTTTTGTATATTAAATAATATACTATTGTAGTAATATTAAAATATATAGTAGAAAAAGAACAAGAAAAAGGTTGCTACATTGAACGGTAAAGAAGAAACAGACAAGAAAATAATATTATAATAAAAAATAAGGTAAAAATTCATTGTGAAATAATAGTAACGAATTTTGAACATTGAGCTATATCAAACGGAGCTATGATATTTTTGTTTTTTTTTATGACAAATGTTTATGTTTTATCAATTATAATAAAGTTCTATAACAACATAGTATGATAAAAAATTGTACCATGAGGTTATAATTTATTTATAATAAAATCTATATTATTTACTTCTATCACTATCAATGTAGACTAAATTAAGAATTAAGGTGACCACTCGATTCAATAGAATTTTCTTTTTAATTATAATACTTTATTTCAACTACTTTAAAAGGACGTAAACCTCATCTTAATTCTTAGTAAATTTCCTACAACTAATAAGTGACCTAATCACATGTTTGCTTTTTGTAATATTTTAGAATTCTTTTGAGATTGGAATGGCAATCAATCTGTCGGCAACGATAATTTTATGGTAACGGTAACAGTCACCTATATGCATGGACAGCACTACGGATATCACGTTATCATGTGACACCCGGGATATCACTCATGCGTGGTTACTCTACATACTCCCAGAGAATTAAAAATATCAGCCTACAACCAAAAAAACATTTAACAAACTAACAGTGTTACCAACAAACAAAGTTATTAGGTTATTGTCATAACTGTCAATTATCTCATCACTTTAAAATACTCATAATCGAATATTTGTCTATGGTCTGATGCTCTGTCTAGCCAGTAATTTTATATTAAAAATGTTATATATAAATAAAGCCTGACAAATAAATGTGGACCTTACGAGGATTTAATTATAGAATATATTTGCTTATGTGATAGAAGATGACACAGCAGATAGTGTCTAGTTCTCACTAGAAATATAAATGTGGAATAAGTACGTAATAAGAAAACACTTATATCAGCCGTTTATTACAAAGTTTCCTAAATATTAGGTAAGAAACGAAACAGTGGTTGTCACACCTACACAGTTCTAACAATCTATTGTTCTATAATTATGCAAATGATACATGAATAGCTGGAAGGTAGGTGCAATTTTTAATAACTCTTTTGTGACATTGGATTTTGTAATTTGAAGAGTTTCTGAAAATTTGAATTTAGAACATTACATTGAAATCTGTTAAAACTTATGTTTAAAAAAGTAAAAACTGTTCTATTTTTAGCCGATTATGTATTCGTTTTTATTTGAATTTCGAAACTGATTTGATATATAATAATAGATATATGGAAATTTTTATTTGTGAAGTTTTATGACGAGTCGTTTTTAAGCATGTAAATCACACGACCACCAATATGGATATTAAAAGTAATCATCAAAAACAGTTCAAAATTTGCGAAAATTTGACGGAGTTTGTTAATTATATTATTTATATTCTTGGCTCGAACTACTTTCAGAACTGACGTTAGATTTGACTTATCATATGTTTGTGATAGACTTACATGAACAAAAATACTTTGATTTGATTTTATAGTCTACACGTATGTTGTATATTTAGTAATAATATAAGTATTTTATTAATTATTATTGACTCATATTACTTTCAGAACTAACAGCAGATTTGATATATCATAAGTGTCTATAATAGACCTATGATTTGATTGACTATATGTATGTTATATAGCAAAACTATAAAGGTGTGAAAAGCTCCGCGGTTACTTCGCTGTGCTTAATTGTAACCATTGTAATAAATCACAAATGAGATTGTTACGAGATAACTAAAACAATGGACAGACAAATAGACAAATTTCTTAATTAGTGTTAACAAAAATCTTTAATCAGGTCTATGCAATAGGTTCTATGTAATTTATTGTTCGTAGAAATGTCTTTGTTTCTTCTCTTTAGATATTATTTTTTTCATAACTAGAGATGCGTTCTGACTTCATTAGCGTTGATCAATATACATTGTATAAAAATTTTAAGATTATAGTAATTGTATGAACTAATTTGGTTCAAAATACAAAAGAATGACAGTATAATCACTTTGTTTTATACTATTCAGAATGTGTAGTATATAAATATAATATATGTAAATATAATACAGAATGTTCATGTTAGTATAAGAATTATATATTTTTTCAATTACAAGTGAAATCTATTATGATTATATTAGTAACATTGGTATCTACCAAATCTACCTAGATTTTGTGTAATTTTAATAATTAAAAAGATTCAATCGTGGCTAAAAAAATATCCTTTTATATTAAGTTTTTTTACACAATAAAATGTCACAGAGGCGTTTGTCTAAGCCTGTTTGAGTGATCTCTGGCGTTAGCAAAAATAATCATCAAACTCGGTTATATTTTAACGACTATTTAAAACTCGTGTAACATATGTATTAAAATAAAATCTAATTATGAATATTTTAACTTTTAAGTTAGTTTAAGAATATATAAAGTCACTTGTTGTATACCCTATAATTACACGTCGATGCTCGACAATCGATAAAATCAAATAATCGATAGTTACACAACTGACATTTATCTCGTCAATTGATCGTAATCGATCATCGATCGATGGTATCGAGTATATAAAAAAATCGACTCACCAGTTTCATATTGGTATGTCGTGTCAGGTCGGAGTTGAAACCACGAATGTAGTTGGAAGACCTTCCTTTGCATTTATATACGTCGCTGGGCGTTACAAAATTCATTCTAGTTCATAATGAAGCCACATTTCCCGATAAATATGTGAAGTTCAAACATAGATTTTTTTGCGTAACGACGCTCTTTGTTACTTTGTCTTGCGGTTTTGGTGAAATGCATTTTATGCGGTTTGATTGGACGTTGCATCTTTTTTTATGATATTTATGATTATCTGTTGTTGAGTTCGGATCTGAAAAGGAGACGCGAAATTTGATCTATAATATTTTTAGTAATATAAATGTTTTTTTTTTTAAATAACGACACAATATGAACTGCCAGTATCTTTGACATATTATATAGTCTGTAATAGATCTAAATGAATGTTTTAATTTGTTTTCAAATATTTGAAATATTCCCTGTTCATTGGAACATGTTTTTTCATGGGGATAAATAATAGTGTTATGGGCATTAGAATATTGATATAAATACATAGATATATATTTTGTAAATATATACATAATATACACAGAAAACACCCAGACTATCATACTGAAGAATACAAATGTTTGCACCGTGCCAGAAATCGAACCCGCGACCATTGGAATTATGTCGTTGAAACTTAATCATAAATCGTCAATTGTGCATCACTTATCATCTATCTTATTAACTTATATTTATATTTATCTTACGCTATTTATTTTATTTTTTATTTAGCCTTCGTTAGTATATCGACTCATATATTATGAAAGTTTTATTGTATTTCCCTAGACTTTTTACGTGAAACATTAACACAAAAACAGTAAATTTTCTTATTTCATTATACGTAATAAATATATAAATAAAATGATTAATACTCGTATGATAGTGTAATAACTCCATAGTATCTAAATTTGACATCGCCCTTCAGCTTAATTCACTATTGATTGATGATGTTGATTGCTCGGTTAATAAATGTTTATGTTTTTTATGCAGTGTAGGACGACCCCCCGCGTCGCGTGACGACCTTAAGACTGTTATAGGGTTACTGTTGGTAGCAGAAGCTTAATCTGTGACGTAATATGGGGCAGATGTGTGTGTGTATTTAATAATAGATTGGTTGTATTAATAATGATATTGGTTTTAATTTTTTTCATATACATTCTAATTCGACTACTTATAATATTAGGTTTAATATGAAGTTAGTTAGATTAGAAGGTGTTACATATAAATGTGGATGGTTATAAGGGCAGAGGAAGACCAAAAAAGAGATAGATGGACTGTGTGAAAGACGATATGGTAAGAAAGGGAGTAAATAACGAGATGACTGCGAACAGAGATGAATGGAAGAGAAAAACATATTACGCCGACCACAAATAAATGAGACAAGAAAGAAGCAGATGATGATATAAAGTTAGTATAATGTATTGTACTACATGTATTATTATTTAAAAATAGATATACTTTTACAATCAAGAAAGAAAATAAACGATTACACATTTTTGAGTTTTTTAGTGATATCAGTATTTAGCAGTAGAGTACATTCCACATAGATCCGATGGTCGTAAGTTGTATTGCTGTGCACATACAAACTTTATATTCATTAGTGTAATGTTCTATGTAAAACTAATGGTAAACAAGTTGATGCACGATCTGATGGATATTTAGAATGGTTACGTGGTCCATATATTATAAATGAACTGAATTACATTACGTCTGCTTCCAGTAAAACCCCTCTTGCGTTGCCATATCCGTGTATTAAGATATCAGTCATTTCACTGGAATGTCTCACATCCTATAAACTGAAATACAGTTTCCAAAATAATCAGATCTTTATAAAAGCACCCTCGCATATGACTTTGTATAACGTATGGCTTGGAATACCTTACTTACCGCTGGAGTTGAGGTATAATGCTAACACGAACTCTGAACTCCAGCATTGGTGCTCGTAAGTACATCGTATGGTTTTCTAGTGGATAAGAATCCTACACACACCCTCGATGCTGTTCTGGCAGGGGAAGATCTATTAAAGATTTTTATACACGATAAAAAAAATATAACTTACAAATATGACAGTGAAGCGACGCTACCGTATCTGCATATCTCGCGGAGATACTCGCAAAGTGACTCATAAGCAATAGCTTGACTGTTGAGTCATAACTAGTATTTAACTTCGATTCCTTGCCGTAGGGATACATTTATTATGTTTTTAAGTAGACCCATCTAGCTTACAGTATTCTAAACTGGAAATTATATACGATTATCTCTACATACAATTTTATTAACACTAAAAACTTCAAATTACAAGTGTTTTGGCCCGGTGGTTTAAAAGAAAAATAAATAAAACAGATATTTATTCTATAATACAAACTCTACTTAGACCTAAATATATTTATTTATTCTTTTATACAGAAAATTGTACATATGGCGGACTTAATACCTGTTGGCATCCTCTACCAGTCAACCGTCGCGCTGATCAGAGATAATGACGAGAAATCTGGTATCAAAAAAAAAATATCTTTACCAATTACTTACATACTTACTTACCAATTTAAATGTATGGACGAGTCTCCGGTGATGGAAACACTAATAACAAATCAAATTAACCTGAGACGTAAAGGTAGAGTCATCCCTATCGTGTTGGATTCAAATATACTTAGCAAAATATTAGCAAGTCATAATTTATGTACATGATGCTGCTCAGCTGCTGATAATACCTCCGACGAGAGATAGATTCACGATGCGGGAGCCGGGTCCAACGTGTGGCAGAGAGGGAAATTCCGAGCAGCTCCCGGGACTTGTGACCCGGGTATAGATTCTCCTTTACTGACATATGTACATTAGCACTCACCTTAACTGCTAGTGTTTTTCACTCTGCCCAGACAAATCTGGCAGGAGTCTGCTAGTGCAGCTTTAGTTACACATTATAATATAGAAACTAATAGATCTATATAGGCCAAGATCTTTTCTAATTGTAGAGACATTTCGCTGGGTTACCTCTCGTTGCCAGTTTCACCGCATATAAATTAACTACATATATAGTAATTTTTCGTTAATTAATTTATTACTTCGTAATATTTATTTGTTTTTATATGTTACCCATGATACAGTGAGCTCTACCATTATTACACGTATAGTTAATAATAATACGATTCATAATACTTACGAATTTATTATATATATTATTGTTAGAAAATCCTCAAGTTGATTGTTTTTATGTATGTGATACCTACGCCAAAACTGATTTACTATTCAATTGTTTTTTTTACAATATACAAACTTACTTAAACTCACTTTACGTACCTTGACCGATATTATTACCTATATTCGTGGGAATTTCAATAAATCCTTTCTCAATTGCAGTAATTTGTAAAATGAAACGAAGGCTTTTTTAATTCATGAAATATTCGTCGTCGTGTATCTTAGGAAATAAATAAATATCGACGGCCTCGGTGGTCTAGCGGTTTTGAATACTTCATTTCTTATAGCCGCAGGTTCGATTCCTCACGGTACAAATATTTGTATACATGAGTATGATTGCTGTCCTGTGTGTATATCCGTCTGGGTATATTCTATGTGTATTATGTCCTTACAGAAAAAAGTTATAAAACTTTCGCGTTTATAATATTAATAATAAGATTATTAGAGTAAGCCAATAAAACAATAAAATAGAAACATTCAGCATCTTCTCCAATATTGAACCTTGAACTCCAAACTATCCTGACCTTTGTAGATACCATATAAAGGTATGTGACCTTTTTTAAAGTTACCTAATGGCTATTAGTTCTTTCAGGTTTCAAAAGGTTGTAACACACAATGATTAAGCCTTTTTTTAATTATCTCCTCCTACTATACGAAAAGTAAATTTATTTATTTATTTATTGTATAACAAGTGCTCGTATAATATACATCATGTAAATATATATATATATATATATATTTACCCTGGTCAATTAACACAGCGTCATCTAGTCCCACATTAAGCAGAGCTTGTTTTATAGGTTCTAGACAACTGATATATTTTTGCTGTATACCTAATATATACATAATGTTTTCTAAGTATATTACGTATATATTTACAAAAAAAAAGAAATGATTTGAAATCTTTGTATCAATACAATACTACTTTGATACAAAAAATCATACTCATTTCTGATCACCACTACGCCAATTGCATGGCTACTTCATCCCTTCCCATTTGGGATAACAGCCCTAAAGGCACATTTCGTCAATTAAATAGAAAAATGTCATTTTTCAAAATTAGCTAGCATCTAATTTTGAAAAATGACATTTTTAATTCAATTTCATTTCATCAATTTCAATTACCTCCTTTTATATAAGTTAATTAAATTAACCACGCCGACTTAATCATTATCTAAATTATTTAAAAATGATATATAATACTTCTGTGTAAATTTAAAACTTTAAAGGAAAAAATAATTTAAATTAATTTAAAAACTTTAAATGCTTGTCTTGTAAAAAAAATGTACATTTTTAATACTGTCATTTTTCTATTTAACCGACGATTTATTGATTATTCGGAGGTCGAAGTATTATTATTATTACAATCCGTTTAAAAATAAAAGTTACATTTTTAAAATAAAATTTAAATAAATTTAAAAACTTTAAATGCTTGACTTGTAAAAATATTGTTCAAAATGTTCAATTTTTTTACTGCTATTTTTCTATTTAACTGACGGTTTATTGACTATTCGGAGGTTGAAGTATTATTATTATTACAATCCGTTTAGAAATAAAAGTTACATTTGAACAGCAGTCCAACTAGAGCTATGGAAATAACCTGACATTTTGTTACACATTAGCTCGTCAGACATCAGTTTGACATTTCACTGTGTCAATAATGCATATTCTCAGTGCAACATGTTATTAGATAGATTTAAAGGTTGCACGTCAAGGTTCGGGCGTGTTGAGTGCTGGTAGGTTTGTAGGTGTATGCGACTCACGTGTTGGTAACGTCTTCGTACCTATTTCTCTTCACACAATCATCAGACCAATTCACACAGCTCCATCTAGTTGCAAAGTAAACAAAGCTTGTATTATGGGTACTAGATGACGGATATAATTACATAGATTTTTTTTAATACGTACTGTACATAATATACATAGTACATACAACCATAGTGCCACAACGAAAAAAAACTGAAATGTATTTTTTTTTTCCAAAAATGGTATCTAAATCGGTATACAAACAAAAAAGACACCCATGATACTAAAGTTGACACATAGATATACCACTTATAGATTCGTAAAAAAAGGAAAAATATCACAGTGAAAATTTTGATGAGCTCTCCTGTAAAATTTACCGTTTGCGTCATGTGGCACTTTGGTATTTAATATAGCAACATATTCTTAAATACAAATTTTAAGCTGACAATCAAAAATATACATAAATAATTGCACGCGTTGTCAAGTGCTGAGCTTACATATAATGGTATTATCTGATGGTAATTGGTAACTATCGCCTACACATTGTACATGAACAACACTATGGATATCATGAGACGCCTGAAATGTCAAGATACCATTTCTAATGACTAAGATATTATACCTCTAATCCTGTCATTTCACTGCCTTAATCCGTACAATCGAAACACAGCTTACAAAGCTGCTTGGTGACTGAAGTAGATAACACTGAAGTTTTAAATTATACATTTTGTAAGAAGTATGTATGTTTCTTACAAATTGTATAATTTAAAAAAAGTACGAAAAACAGTGACCTACATTTTTTACGACTAAAAGCTTAAAACGATGATTAATACAATATAACAATTAGAATCTCAAATCGATTAACTTAATATCCTACTAGAATGATTAGTGTGTGAGTGTCCTCTTTATCTCAATAAAGGAAGCAGACGAAATCGCGAGCTACAACTAGTAAAGAACAAGCTACATCTGTGCTGTGTTATTGAAAATCTTAGTTGAAAATATTATTATAAATATTATATAAAACAAAGGAACAAAAACAATGACCTACATTTTTTATGGCTAAAATCTTAAAAGGATGACTAATTCAATATAACAATTGGTATCTCAAATCGATTAGCTTAATATCCTACTAGAATGTTTGTGTGTGTCCTCGCTTGAGAGTATTGGATGTATCAATGATTGTGAGGTTTATTCTACTTAGTTCTTTATATTTGCTCCAATTGCAGTATATAAATATAATAGTAATGCTTCTATGTAATATATGGAACTCAAAAATAATATGTTACAAAGTAGGGTACATTTAATGTTAGACATAGACACCTATATAAATACCTATATATTGTAATTAAACTACCTTTTAAAAAAAAGTAATACAATTGTTTCTTGGCAGTTCTTCTCAATTGGGCCTATATACCGAACTGCATGGTAGGGAAAAAAATATAAAATTATAATGTAAAAACTTGACGTTCATAAGCGGCTAAAATGTCCTATATGAATAAATGATTTATGTAACGATAACAGTCACATATACATATTGCGATAGTAAGGAAATTTGTATGGAATGTACATAGTTTTTTTAGTATGAAAAAATAAATAACACTTAGAATTCGATGTTTTTCGCTATCGTAATGTATATTAATTACACAATATGCAGAGTTAATATACAATGAAACAGAAATCAGACACTTTTATAGGAATTAAAAATATTTCTAAAAAACCTTTAATTTCCATGAATTCAACAAGAACATATATGCACTATAACAATAATAATACTAGAAAATGTGTGATGAAAGTGAAAACATTAGTATTTCAACGCATTTACGAACGGTAGTAGTGCTAAAAAAAATCATGCACAAATAGCCGAAGTGGCTCTATTTGAAAATATGATGTTTCAATTTGAACTTTATCATATAAAGTCATAAATCCCATTACTGAGTAATTCAAGCAATACAATAGATAAATCTATAAATAACGTTCCACTATTAATCTACTTTTAAACGCATTAAAAATTTACGAGATCGTTTAGAAAAATACCCCGAGGCGGTAATTTCAAAGTGGGCTGAATGTCAGTGGGTCAAAGTGCAGTGCAACAATATTGCAGAGTGGAATGTAAAATTATAAGATAGCACAATACATGTAAATTATGTAGGCAGATATATGAATTTGTAATGTTTGACTCATTGACAGTGTGCGTAGATGAATTTGATTGTAGTGTTGCGTGCAACGTGCCAATTCTAATTACCCTATTTTGTATCTAAGCTATAATATAGATATTATAGATAGATAGACAAATAGCTTTATTTTTCTCATATATTAAAAAGTTAACGATTACTGTTTTCCAAATTATTAGATAGATGTAAATTATGTAGGCAAATTTTTATAAGGCATGAATTTGTAATGTGTGACTCATTGAAGTCATTGAATCCTATTGTCTATCTAAACTGTATAGATAGATAAAATGACTTTTTTCAAATTTTTACAAACTTTACAAATACTGTTCTCCATATTATTAGATAGCACAATACATGTAAATTATGTAGGCAGATATATAAATTTGTAATGTTTGACTCATTGACACGGTGCGTAGATGAATTTGATTCCAGTAATGCCTACGACGTACCAATTCTAATTATCCTGTTGTCTATGTAAGCTCTAATATAGATAGATAGATAAAATAATTTTTCTCAAATTTTTACAAAATTTACAAATACTGTTCTCCAAATTATTAGATAGTTACAATACATGTAAATTATGTAGGCAGATATATAAATTTGTAATGTTTGACTCATTGACAGGGTGCGTGCGAAGGCAATTCTTCGCACGCACCCTGACTAGTATTAACTACAATCAAATTCAGATGAATTTGACTGTAGTAGTATTGCCTTCGACGTGAATGATAATTTAAATTATACTTTTGTCTGTCTGAAATATAATAGAATATTTTTCTTATGTCTGAACTTGAGTAAACTGATTTTGACGGGACTGTCACTCACAGATGGCTAATGTTGAAAGAAATAATTTGGTTACTTTTATTTTAGACATTTAATATCAATATTTATATTCTTATAAAAAAAAAGTTATATACAACGCGAACGAAGTCACAGATACGAACTAGTTTTGCATATAAAATGACTGTCCTGTGCGAGGAATCAAACTTGCGACCATCGGAAGTAAAGCTATGTGCTAAATGCTAAAGCACCGAGGCCGACGAAATATTGATGAAATATTTCAGCTTTCACTATATCACTTTTAGGAATTATGGCCTTGAGAACACTTATAAAATACATGCCATTAACTTCCACTCGTGGTCCAATCAACCTCGAAAAAGAAAATAAAAAAACAACATCAACCAAACTATGAAGATATATATCAAAATAAAAAAAAACTACAAGCATAACAAAGAAGAACAGTATATTTTCTTAGTATTAATTTGATTAATGTATTACATACATTAGACTAGACATTTGGTTATAGTTATTATAATTAGATATAGAATATTTACATCTATTTTCTTAACAGTTTCAAATAACTTCTATACAATTTCATAATGTCATACTCACAGTTCTCAATGGAATTGATTTATAAAATAAAAAGAAATTTTTTTTCTTCACTACATATAGTTAGGACCTTATAGATATAATAAACTGCCTTAGTATCTAAGGCAGTTTATTGATCCCTTAAGTATTTATCACTAGATATTGGACATTTGGTTATAGGTATTACAATTAGACATGGGACATTTATATCAAAGTTCGTAACAGTTACAAATAACGTACGTAAATTTATATAACGTTATATTATACTTCAGTTCGCAACTGATTTAATTTGTAAAATAAAAAAAATCATAATATATTTTTTACTAATGTAATAACGTCTTCATTTAGGTAGTAAGCTTCTTCAGTGATCCGTTATATACTTACAACTTGATATTATACATTTGGTTATAGTTATTATAATTAGACATGTGAAATTTATATTGATGTTAGGTACTCTATTTAAAAAAATATAAAACTTTAAACTTGATACGAAGTTATATACTTACTACTAACATTTTTATGTTTTTATGATTTTCAGTGAAAAAGTCAAATAACGTGAGAAACATTTATAATTTCATGATACACATTTCCATAAAAATATATAAGTCAATCATCGCTTTAGGGCAAGTTATCATTGCTTAATTATCGCACTATTTGATCTACAATAAATAACATTTTGTTGTTCACTAGCTGTGCCCACGATTACGTCTGCATGGAATTGTGACATTAAAAATGACGATATTTCCATACAATTTATATTACTTTGATTGTCATATTTATTTATATTTAATCAATAGCCTAAAAAACAAGTTCTATGCCTCTAGTTTAAAAAATGACGGTACATCCATCAATCTTCACTTTCAACTGGTAAGGTATAATATACACAAATTTCATTTAAATCTGTTCAGTAGGTTTGGCGTGAAAGCGAAACAGAGTTAGTTTAGCATTTATAATATTAGTAAGGTTTATCAAAATAAATATACAATATTATGACCTCTATAATTTTATTACATATTTTAGATACAAACATTACAGTTATTTACAGTTTGTAAGTATTACAACAAATAGATAATAAATATCTTAATAGCTTTGGATGTGTAAATTTCTCATACTAAAACCTAGAAAATACATCTACACTATTGTATGACTATATTTACTTTACTATTTATAAGGTAAAGTACTAATTTATTTTAGATTAGTTTATAATTGAGCCATAATATTCGTGGTAGAATGTGGAAAAGTTGGAAATTACTACAATAAAATTGTTAAAACTAAACTAAAATTACAGTTCCCTCAGTATATTCATTATGTAATACAGAACAGTCAACACTGAGCTTCCAAGCTATATCCGAGCTGTATTCATTTCCTGATGATACCTTGCCTAAAGGCGATACACGTATATGTATAGATGTAGATCCAATAACGATCGAAATTTGATCACTAATAGAGATGGTGCTTCCAGTAGCGGTGGTTAGGTTTTCGCACTGAATATATGTGATCTGTTAGACCACCACGTTCTAATAGTAGCAAAATAATATACATTAATGAACTGACTGTATTTGAAAAACAACTTTCTTTGTTTCTTTATTATTAGTTAAAAAAATTAAAATCTCTAATATCTCTATTCAGTTATTATCTTTTAGTTATGCTTTAATTGCAATGCTCTTTTAGTTATGCTTTAATTTAATTTATGCGCAATGTAAAAATGACCTAATATTTATATTTAACTATCTTCGCTCGGAGCGTTACAAATCTTTGAATATCTCGGCTGGTTCTATACTACAACACGCATGTATTATTCACATAATCCTTCCTCTTGAATCACTCTGTCTATTTCTGAGAACTGCATCAAAATCCGTTGCGTAAGTTAAAAGTTATAAGCGAACAGACTTTGTTTTATACTATTTAAAGTTTAAGTAACATTCATGGCTCAGTTATAATTATTATAGTTATATTAATTTATTATTTATGATATCCATTACTAGCAGGGATGTTTATTGTTGTCGGAATGTTTTGTTGGTATGCATTCTGCTTGTAATTTGCTTGAATTTGCTGAACACCATTATTCCACCCGCTTTGCTGGTATCCAATTTGGTGGTTGGTGCTAGGCTGGTAAATATTCTGGGCAACGCTTTGCTGGTAATTGTTTTGTAGATAGGCATTTTGCTGGTAACCATTTTGCTGGTAGCCTTGCTGTAAATGGTTTTGCTGTTGTACCTGGGGCTGATAACTGGCCTGCTGATAAGTAGTCTGCTGATAATTATTTTGTTGCACGGCTTGTTGATAATTTGGTTTGTAGGAACCTGAAATATGAAAAACGTGGTATGTAGTAGACATCCTATTTAAATATATTAACTTTAAAGTATATGAGATCTATTTATTTTAAAATCAATCTCAATCAATCTCAATCCACCCTCAGAATTTCAGCTAACTTTCACTAGCTTTCATAATACAATCTTCCTAACCATTATAGATATTTTGGATCGTCAGAAAATGTTTGACGAAGTTCGCCTCTAGCTCGGAGACTATAAGTGTCAAAATTGTTTACACAAATACAGGCTATTTTTTATTTCTATGATATTTAATGCAGATGCACTTTTTTTATTTCTATCTCTGATATTGTGTAGCATTTTTTTTCTTAAATTCATATAGATAAACTTACCATCATCGTAGATACCATTGACTTCATTATAGGCATTCTGTTCTACAGATTTGAGTATTGCGTCGGGTATAGGTGGAGGGGTCGGCAGGTGGGCACCCTCGGGTCTGAATCCATTTTCATCAGCAGTGTACCTCACACTGTACACCTGACCATCATTACCTCTATATGAATACGCTCCTCGAGCCTGGGTACCCTTGTTTATTTGTCCAGATTCTTCTGTTTGGATGCCTGAAGTAAAAAATAATAATTAATTATTAATAATAATCTTTCATCATCACATGAATCATCCGCATATAACTTTTAAACTTTGAAGACCTCGGTGGTGTAGCGGTCGCGGGTTCGATTCCTCGCACGACACAAATATTTGTATTCTTGAGTATGATTGTTTATATCGGTCTGGGTGTTTCTATGTATAATATGTATGTATTTAATAAAAAAAAATCATCTATGTATTTGTATCAGTTATCTAGTACCCAAACTTTAGCTAGCTTAACTTGGGTCTAGATGGCGCTGTGTGAATTATCCTGAGATTATTATAACTCATCCACGCTTGCCTAAGGCCCGCTTGTTTGGACGTATTACCCCCGTAAAAAGGGAGATATATGAAATATATATAAATAATAATAACACAAATGTGTAAACAAGTGACTTAATAAAAACCCGTTCTTGTCATCATTATAAAATAACCAAATGTATGTTGGGAAATTGTTTAAATATTATTTATATTATAATAATAAATATGAATAAATAATAGTTATTATATTTTAAGTTCCACAATAATAACATCTTCACATAGGATAACCTCTCCCACACTTGGCTAAGGCCCGTATGGGTGAGTATCACCTTTTTTTAAAGAAGATAAAAGATTACTAATAATCCTAAGAGGATTGTTAGTATCATTTATCTTTCCCCCAATGTGATATATTATAATATATTATTAATTAGCTGTATCCACCACTTCGTCCGCGTGGAAATTAACTTTATTTTTCTAAAATAAAAGTAGCCTAAGTTACTCCTTATAACATCAGCTACCTGCCAAAATAAGTCCCGTCAAAATAGGTCTAGCCATTTCAGAGATTACACAGAATAAACAAATAGACAGACAGACAGAGTTCCGTCAAAATCGGTTCAGCCATTTCAGAGATTAGCCGGAACAAACAAACAAACAGACAGACAGACAAAAATTGTAAAAAATGTTATTTTGGTATATGTACCGTATTTATATTCATATGTATGTAGTTAAAAATGGTTATTTCAATATTACAAACAGTATCTGTTTGTAATATTGAAATAACCATTTTTAATTATATCCAATTTTATTTATATGTAAAATAGAAAAATGGTACTAACCATTATCTGTCTCGAAAGAGTAATGGTAACTGTGACCGTTGTTCTCTGCATTATGGCTCAGTATCCTCGCACCCCCTTCTGGTGATTGAACCTGCTGACCCTGATACGCCGCCTGTGTGTACCCATCTTGCTGTTTACTGAACCCTCGCGGTTGATATGCCACTTGCTGGGTATACTGCGGTGTTTGGTACACTGCTGGTGATGTACCGTAGTTCTGTTGCGAGTAGATCTGAATTGCTCCAGTTAGGCCAAAAAGAGCCAAAGCAACAGTTGTACTTATCTGTAAAATAGATATTTTTATTTTTTACTGGCTGGAAATAACACACTTTAATGTCCTTTGAAAAAAAAACTATTTCAAACTAGTTCGAAATTTGAAACAGACTTTTGTTGACGGATATAGAAACTGTTTTTTATAAATATAATTTACACCGTAAAAAGAATACGCCGAAATAAGAGAAGTTTAATTGTGTTTAAAGAGTTGTTAATATAGATTTACATAGAATTAACACAAAACGTCACTATTTACAAAATAAAACTATGTATTTCATTTTTTTTAATATTAAACTATTCACTAACACATGAAACACTGGTTATGTATTAATTAAATGTAATTGACACGTACCAATTTCATTTTGACACCGTAATCCAACAGATGGTGAGATGAGAATGATAATAAAAAATTTCACCGTTACGTTTTTATACTCCAAATTTCTTATACGCACTGCTGCATCGGGTCCCAAAACTACATGCTTGTGATTACAATAACTGTGGAGTTAAGACACGAGAGCAGTCGTTTAATTTATTAGTTAGAGTAGCTGTTAATAGTCGTGACTTTGTATGCTAAAGCATATTTTTTAAGATAAGTTTGTCCGTCGTTGTGACTAATTTATCACGTAAAATTTATTAAAATCTGTTTAGTAGTATGTCTGTAACATAACATATACACAAATTCGCAGATATAATAATAATGATAGTTACCCAGGACAATTCACACAGCGCCATCGGTCCCAAACTAAGCAGAGCTTGTGTTAGTGGTGCTAGACAACTTATATTAATACATATTTTTTTTGTAAATACATATATAATATACGTAGAAAATATCCAGACGGATACAAACAATCATACTCATGAATACAAATGTTTGTGCCGTGCGAGGAATCGAACCCACGACCATCGCATGTAAAGCGCTGTGATAAACCGATAGACCACCGAGGCCGTATAATATAATCATATATAAAGATTTTTTTTATTTAAACTCTTTATTGCACCAGTCAAAGAAAACACACAAAATGATGTATTACATAAACTGATACAAAAGGTGGTCTTATCGCTAAACAATCTACTACTACTACTACGACTACCAGTAGAGAAAGTAACATTAAGATAAGAAAGGGGTAGGTGGTGCACCTAATGAACATAAATATATACATATACATTTATAATATATTTGTATAATAATGCACATATCTTCAGAAAATATGAAGGGAACTATGAGACAAAGAGGACAATATGAATATAAAGGGAAAGAAAGTGGAATTTGACAGAGACTTTGAAATTAGCAAGTGACTGAATGCTCCGAATGCGAGGGGGGAGTGCGTTCCATAACCTGACAGCCTGGACAGAAAAGGATTTAGAATAGAAGATGGTGGAATGAGAGGGATATCTGAGAAGGAGGTTGTTAACATTACGCGACGGATAGCTACTGTTCACACTGAGTAATGTGAATCTGTCTTTTAGATAATCAGGAGTGAGGGGGTTAAAAAGAATGCTGTAAGGGAGTGTAAGTTGCGACGAAGATGGATAGGGAGCCACTTGAGTTGAGTAAAAAACATATATAGTAATTGCGAATTACTTTTTGATTAACTTCACAGTTTTCGTGTACACTATACGCAGGTGTGATGCGATGAGAGTATAGTTAGGTAATATTAGATAACACGGCGCGCCTACTGTCTGAACAACTGGAGCGACATCTGCACTCTATTGTTAGCTATAGTTAAGGGATGAAGAGTTATATATTTTTAAATTGATAAACCTACTTACCTATTTATAGATAATATGTTAATAATAGTGTATAGATATATAATAATAATATTATTAGAATTCACATCATTATTGTAGAAAAAATCCGATATTTTAAAAATATATTAAAAGAAGGTAGTTTGTTTTTAGTATTAATGAAGTACCCAATGTAAAGATTATTACGAATATTGTAAATAGCGCCATCTAGTATTTATAGACGAACCTACTACACTGACTTTGGTCTATAAATACGGAGGTCGGTAGTTGAATAATCCTCTTTCGTTGCGTGAGCCGCAACATTCAGTCGCCGAGCGCAGAGCGTGCCAGTTGTGTTTTGGATACTAAAGTGAATTGTATTAGAAATGGGTTTATCCCGGTCTTAGTTGGGCCTGGGGGGAAACCTACTAGTAGTGAAGGTGAGTGTTAATGCATTCTAAAAGGGCCTTTTAAACCTACACCCGTGTCACAAGTCACTGGCGCTACTTGGGGTTTCCCTTGGCGGTAGCCGGCTTCAAATCCTCAGTCGTCCATCATAATTAGTGCTTCTTACAATAATAATAATATCTCAGGACAATTCACACAGCGCCATCTAATCCCAAGCTAAGCAGAGCTTGTGTTATACATTTTTTTTTGTAAATAAATATATAAATACATATTATTCATAGAAAACACCCAGACCGGTACAAACAATCATACTCATGAATACAAATATTTGTACCGTGCGTGGAATCGAACCCACGACCAACGGATAGAAAAGAGGTATGCTAAACCATTTGACCAGCGAGGTATTTCTATCCACTATTGTTAGAAATTATATATATATATATATATATATATATATATATATATATATATATATATATATATATATATATATATTTAATAATAATATAAACAATAATTTTATTTATTTATTTTTTACCTCTAATTTATTTATTTATTTATTAAAACTTTAATGCACATAATTGAAAGTACATATGGCGGACTTAACACCATGCGGCATTATCTACCAGTCAACCATGGGTGGTGCAGAGAATAATTGTTGGCGGTGCAAATATAAAAATTATATTAAACGATACACATAAAAATATATTTGAATAAATAACTACATATATATCTAATCAAAGCTATTCCGGTAGAGAATGACCGCCTTCTGTACTACTTTCTTAAAATTGTCTCAATTAAGATTATTCTTCTTGTACAACAATATGGTGCACTTTTTACATTCATTAATATACTTTATTGTGTATAAAGAATAATAAATAATGTTAAACCTCGATCTAGGTCCAAACTAAGCAGAGCTTGTATAAGGAGTAGTACTACACAGAAATACTTAAACGCACTTTTTTGTAAGTGAATATATTATACATAGAAAACACCTATATATTATATACACTACATACACACCAATACCAGCAATCATACTCATGAGAACAAATATTTGTAACATGCGAGGAATCGAACCTGCGACCATCGGAAGTAACGGGGTGTATTAAACCGCTAAGCCACTAAAACCGTCAAATTTATAATACTAGTATGGATTAATATTGACTGGAAAGGTATATAAATATAAATAACTGTTTTTCAATTTAATACATTTATTCAGTAAGCTGTAGCGAGTTTATTATATTATATCAAATATTGGAAACATATGTATATTATAGTATAATAAATATCAAAGAGAAGTGATAAGAAATCATATTAAATTACTACTAGAAACTAGAAAAATGTAGAATTTAAAAGCAATAATAAAAGTGCAATAGATTCATAGTGATAGATTGATAAAAAGACGATCCTATATTTGATAATGTAATAAACCTACCACTACATGTACATGGCACTTATGTGTTTATAATTTTGTCCTCCATATAAAGTTTATAATACAATAGTTTGTTTTTTATCCACTATGGGCTCCTTTCAGGCACCATTATTTTTGTTATACAAATTGTGATTTTTAAATTTAGAACATCCTTGTTTTCATTTGATTTCTAAATTTGAAAATAGAATTGAAATCAAAACTGTAATGATGTGTTATGCTCAAACACCATTCGTTCGTTATTCAAATTTATTTTCAGATTTAGAACGTTCTCATTCATTTGATACGCTTTTTTAATTTGAATTTGTATTTGGATGTAGAATAAGAAAAACAAACTATGATTTAACATTTCCCGCCAAATTGATATGAGCATAACCAATCATAGAACGCCTTTATATTTTAACATACAATATTAGCATAGAGCATAAAGGGATGACTATGTTACACTAAAACTAAATCAAAGAATGTCGTGTATTGTCAAATACATACAATTGCATACATTTTGCATCCTTATATTAGTATGTACATTCGTATTGATGGAAAATTATAAAAACGGCTATTGATAATGAAGCACACTTAGTAAATTATTATGCGCAAGTCACGTGATAGGTTTTTAAATTATGCTCAAATCATTCGCCCTTATTTATATAAATGTAAATTACATATATAGCTTAGTATCGGTAACCAGATGATCGGAAGCCAGGAGCTAGATATTGCCTGTTCGGTTGGAACTGAGCTCTAGCCACTACTACGTTAGAATCGCCATATTTCCCGTCGTGGTAGCTGCCTGTAATTGAAGGGAAAAAATACTCTTAGTATATAATATATATACAAATTAAATTGTATACGGATTTTTAATATTTTTTTTTTATTGTGAATATATAATTGAAAGGTATTCCAGCCAGTGGTAAACTTATATTGTAAATACGCTCGCAGGCCATCAGTGAAGAATAATAAGAAGATGAAGTCGCTAGCTATCATTATATTATGTTATACAATACGCTACAAGAAATTAAGTATGATGGGACATTGCTACAAATTTATGGCCACTTCTCCCCATTAGTAACAACTCCTCTATTTTCCAAACTATATAATTTCTTCCACTTTCACCCAGTTACTTACAAATTTATGAGTTTTTATGTATTAATATAATATGATCTGTCATAATATACGTTTAAAACAGTGAAACAGTTATTTAAAAAAATCAATCAAGTGAAATATTGTTGCAGAATTAAATCTTAAGATATGATTAATGCAATCTAAACGTGACTCGAAACCATCAAGCTAAAAAATAAATTTAAATATAACAACCATGTTTTATCTCCAATGACATTTTTTACTAAGTCTTATATCTCTCGAGTGCTCTTAAAATCCACTAAAAAGAATATCGATCACTGACACACTGGCCACATATAGAAAAACATTCTATTTTTAAAAATAATTTGAATTATTCCAAAGATCAAATAGCGGTCACCCAGACTTGTTAACTGGGATCAAAATATTTTTTCAATGAATCTGTGATACCATTTTTTTTAATACAGATTATTAGCGTACATTTATTTTGGAGGTTTTACACTGATATGTACTCAATATTAAAATATACTTTCGTGTGTTCCTGTGCAAGTATATAGAACTAGTACAGACTGTTTTATATATTCAATTTTTATAAGGGCAGTGCCAATTTGATAAAAGTATATAATAAAATTGTCTATGATGTAACTGTTAGTAGAATCAATTAAAGAAATTAATAATCGTATTCGAATGTTTTATTTACAAGTTAACAGCGTTAGGACATAACAAGGAGAACAAAGGACGGAAGCTGTTGATGGCCAATTCTTGCTTGTTGGATATGACTTTAGTTTGAGGGTTTGGGGTTCGCCCAAGCGATGCCAATCAGCCAATCTTGGCTAAGGTCGATGGTATTTCGATCCGTGTATGTTTTCTATAGAGAATCATTCAGAGGGAGTCATTTTTCACTATAATGTATAGACGTGGGCATAGACTCCGCTGAGGAAACGAGTTCATGTCGAGTTTCTAATACTTCTCGAGGATAAACAGAATTTTGCATCATTCAGAGGGAGTCATTTATACTACACTATAATGTATAGACGCGGGCATGGACTCCCCTGAGGAGCGGAGTCCATGTCGAGTTTCTAATACTTCTCGAGGATAAAGAGACTTTTGCATCTCGGGCATGGACTCCCCTGAGGAGCGGAGTCCATGTCGAGTTTCTAATACTTCTCGAGGATAAAGAGACTTTTGAATTTATAATATTATTATCAATTAGACTGGAAGTAATTGGTTTCAATCAGAATCAAGTTGACGAGCTATTTATTATATCTACCTAATGACGAGCGTATATGGCAATAGTTGTTGATGCACGGGATTTCCATTTAATGCTAGACGTAGACACCTATATAAATATACATTGTCACTATAATGCATAGGCGCGGGGATGGAGTCTGTTGAGAAAGCAGAGGCTTTTAAAAAAAAGTAATTCAATTGAGTTTCTTGAAAGTTCTTCTTAATTAGATCTATATACTGAACTGGATGGTAGGAAAAAAATATAATAGTAAAAATTTGACATTCATAAGTGGCTAAAATTTCCTACATAATTTATTTATTTTTGAATTTGAAGTTTTAGTTTTGGAAGTAGTATTTTAGATTTTTGAGTTATATAAAAAACTGTATTTTACCATCATCAAAGATTCCATTAGCTTCATCACGTTGATTCTCCTGTAGTGCCTTCGCTATAGCTTCAGGTAAGGGTGGGGGCGTCGGAAGATGAGCACCTTCAGCTTGGAAACCGTTGGCTCCAGCTGTGTACCTCACACTGTAGACCTGGCCATCATCACCGGTGTAGGAGTAACTGCCCTGAGCTTCAATGCCGTTGGATTCATGCCCCGTCTCTTCAGCTTGGATTCCTGGAAAATGTTATTGCGAAGACTGTTACTAGGCGGTTTTTTATTGAATGATAGTGCATCTGCTGGTGCCCCACCAGTGTATGTTGATAAGATGAGAATAAAGTTAGGCCAGTCAGCCAATCATAGCGAATTCATACGGAATAACAACGATAGATTTCCAGGGGGAAACGCGTGGTGGTCAACCTATCATAGTGCATGACTAAAATGGGACTAGATAATTGTTAGAAATAATTCAATAATTTTTTTTTGTAAATTGATATATAATATACACAGAAAACATTAAGGCCGATACAAACAAGCATGAATACAAATGTTTGCACCGTACAGGTATCGGACCCACGACCACCGAAAGTAAATTGAAGTGCTAAACCTCTAAACCACCGAGATCATCAGTAAATAGATCTAGCTTTATAATAACAATATAACTGATTGCTGTCTGTCTATAAAATAAGCCTTATTTTCGGATACTCTAATGCTGTTAACCGCAGCTGGCCTTTACAGCTTCACCGGACGATAGGGGGCGAGTGGATGGTACTCCAAACCAAATTTTCCAAAATGAATTTTCTAGTAGTCCGTAGAGTGGTGTTTTTCCCATGGGAATGAAATTTACAGCTAATGTATTCAGGATAATTAGGATGGTATGGAATCATAGTTATTCCTCTATAGTTAATATTAGTTTATGACTAATTATTATAGGTCTGAGACCATATATGATATATTCAATAGAACTATAAAAACATCAGTATGAAGTTGGAATCTAGTTAATAACATTAATTATAACCATTACATTGAAATTCGATGACTTAGATAATAGTCGATATATATTTATGTATCATATAATTATACGCCATGATCTAAATAACTGCTACTACGCTCAACAATTTGCCATTGGCCCTATGTAATCCTTACTTAATTACAAATGCAAAAGTAACTCTGTCTATCTGTCGCGCTTTCACGCCTAAACTACTGAACCGATTTAAATGAATTTTGATACACAGATAGTCTAGACCCTGAGAAAGGATATAGGTTTGTTTTTAATGCAGAAAAAGGGTTGCAAAGGGTTTAAAGGGTAGATGAAAGGTTGTATGGAGGTATCGTCATTTTTTAAAGCGAGAAGTTCGAACCTTATTTTTATGCTTGTTGAATATAAACAAATATGACATTCAAAGTTTGCAAAAGAATACCATTAAGAGGGTAAAATAAAATAGGGGATGAAAATTTTGAAAAGAAATTCGTCTTTTTGAAGCTAGAATGATGTTATGCATATCTTATTTGTAAAATAATAATCCGAACTAATTAAAAATACTATTCAAGTTCTCTCTATACTACGCGGACGAAGTCGCAGGCACAGTTAGTATAATCTTATTAATATAATAACCTCGAAAGTCTGTGAGTATGAATGAATGTTTGTTACTCTTACACGCAAAAACTACCCTACGGATTTTGATGAAACTTTACAGTAATATAGCTTATACATCAGAATCGTGAAATTTATAACTATACATAAATTTCACGATTTTGATGACTATATATGTTATATCGTGAAATATCTATATATTAGGCTATAAATTGCACGCGGATGAATCGCTGGCACTAACTTATTATTTATAACAGATATTTAAATATATTAGTTAATTATTATTATAAAAAAAAAAACACTTAATAAATGTGCTACATACCATTTTCAGTTTCATAAGCATAATGGAATCCACGATCGTTGACATCTGACACTGATCTTAGAATTGCTGCACTCCTCTCTAGACCTGATCGGGGTCTGACAGACTCCTGGTAGTATGTGGGGGATGTTCGGTACTGTGGGGGGAGGTAAGAGGGGAGAAGACCGGCGGCACACGCCCCGATAACAGAAGCTAAGACGATCTGAAAAAATCATATATATTGGTTAGGTTATAAGAAAGACCGAAAAAGATATGGATGGACTGTGTGAAAGATATGGTAAGAAAGGAAGTAAATAACGAGATGACTACGAACAGGGATGAATGGTCCCTCCGATCGATCCCCCGTCCAATTCAACGGGGATCGATGTTACGACGGCCTGAGCCGAAGTTCGAATCCCTAGTGGTGCCCTCAGACTAAAGTCGTATCCGTCAGGCGGGAGTTGGCCTTCAGCCGCTCCATAAGTCCTTCCGCGGGTTTAGAGTGCCATCTGCACTCGCCCCCTATCGTCCGGTGAAGCTATAAAGGCCATATGCGACATACATCATTAGAGCAGTCCGAAAAAAAAAAACAAAAAGGGATGAATGGAAGAGAAAAAGATATATGTATATACATATATACGCCGACCACAAATAAATGGGATAAGGAAGAAGCAGATGATGATTCAGTAATATATTTGCATAAAAATAAACACTTTACTATCCAACCGACTTCAAAAAGGATTAATTTTAATTAGTTGTATATTTTTTCATATAATAATCAAATTAATAGTGATAACAATTAAAACGTTAGTAAGTTAATTTTTGTTCTCTACAATTCCAAGAACTATCTGTATGCAAAATTTTACGATGATCGGTTAAGTAGTAAAAGTGTGAACGTAATAAATAAGTGTATAATTTTGTATTCATAACGTTAATTAGGATAACGATTAGTATTATAAATAAATATATATACAAAAACACATATGCAAACAAAATTTTTAGTCACAAATTTCAAAATTTATAAATTTATGAGGTCGTTATAAAATAAATAAATACATTATTACAATATAGACAATCTGCTGGTCATAGGGACCGTTAAGACAGTACTTGATTTGAACTAAAGGCGAGGTCTCATCTCATAATTTAATTTTAGAAACTCATATCGGTTTATTGTAATTGTCGTGTTAGTCTGCAGTTATTTGTATTGTCTGTCCTAGATATATATTTATAAGCAGTCCTGTCAAAGAGGCCGTAAAACAATTTCTTCAAAAAAAGTATTAATAAAGTAAATAAAAAGTTATATTTATCCACGCAATACAATTCGAAATTCAAAAATTGTTATAAATTACGTTATTCATATTTTATAACAATGTTTGAATTTCGAATTGTATTGCGTAATTATCTTCGAAGAACATAATAGATAATGTCAACCAAATTCAATAAAGAATCGAATTTCAAAATCCAAAATGTTGTCAACTGTAAACACGATAACAATTATATCACTAAAAAAACGTCGATGACAAAACGGTATTATTTAACAATAAAATTCGTGATACCAATCAATAAACGAAGCTATTTTCAAATTGCGTAACGCACCAATTTCATGTTGCACTCGCTTCGGGGATCGATCGAGGAATGTTGGTTCGGGTAGCCTGTTCTGTTTATATAGGTGCTTCAATTCATTCCTCAATGTCAAGGTTACGCAGTAGGATGTCAGGTTGCATTGAGAACTACCACGTATTATTGGAACTTGAGCTTTTAATTGATCGCGGCCGAAATAGGAAATGTTACTATTGTGTAAGGATGAACGAATTCTCATGAGTACATTAGATATCTATCTGTACATGTAGTTTGGTATTTCAATTCAATGATAGTAAATTATTCATAAAAGGTTCTTAATGGACTTAAAAAAGTTTTTAAGGAATCATACAAAATTTGTTATGCAAACAAACTGATGTTAAGCTATGTTAGGTTACAAAATCATGAAAAGCACCAGGAATATCACGTTATCATGTAATGCCCGTGATACCTCTCATGAGTTACCATTGCCGAAGACTATGACGATTTCATTTCTTGCCTCTTAACGTGTAATTTCAATAACAGTAGCGTTTCATGAATAGTAGAAACATTAGTACATATTTTTATTTATAAAAATATGTTATAAATATTTTTTTTTTATATAGGTTTAACAAGGTATTTATTTGTTGCATAACATAATAACATAAACTCCTCATAAAAGTGTAAAAAGGCTCGTCTTATATCAAACAGCTTAGACTACAGAAATATACATGCCTAGATTATGTTTAGCATGTTCCTTCGTTATCTAATATTCTACTAAGCAAATCTTGTGCATAGTAAAGCAAATATTTTGAATTTTTTCGACCAGCAATAGTACGTATCATAAAGATGTAATACCTAAAGGATCGACTCCATCATAAACTTATAGTTGGGAATTACTCAAAAATCTATAAGAAACTAAAGGAAGAATGTAGGAGAACAAGAAGTGTGACTGATCGTGTGACAAGCGTATATTTATATAGTATAATGAATCCAAATTTAAATCTTTCCAACCGATTACAGACGGCCTGACTATGACTTATTTGCAATCCTAGATTGAGAGTAACACATAACAACTAGTGTTCATGTGTTATCTACATTTAGTATTTAGATATATCGTTAAATATATGTCGTTTTAAATCCAAATTTTAATCTTTCCAGCTGACCAGGCACGGTCTAACTACAACATTACTTCTATCCTGCTTAGACATGAACAGGAGTCCCATGCTCACATTATCCTAAAATATATTCATTGTCATATTTTGTTTAAGTTTATTGTCTACATAGTGACTTTTATCACGTCACATTCAATAGACATAACACCAATCGTGGATATTATATTCCCGTTGTAATATTATACATTATAGGTAACCTAGTTTTTAAGATATAATTAAAGATATGTTAAGATAGATGAATTTAAGATATGTTATTCTACTAATATTATAAACGCGGGACTTAGTGAGTATGTATGGGTATGGATATTCATTACTTTTACAGGCAAAATCTACTGAACGGACTTTCATAAAACTTTCCAGTAATATAACTTGTACATGAGAATAACACATAGGTGACACAACCAAAGTTGACATATAAAAAAGGTATCAATTGTAATAAGTCTTTTGGAATGTTAAAGTATTATATTATAAACAGACACACAGAAACACATCTTTATATATGTATACGTATATATGAACAACTATTATGTATTGTATTGTAACGTAATTTACTCATTATATTGAACCTCTCCTGTTCTCTAACTTTGGTTCTAACCTGTTTAACTGTTTCTCTGTTTTAAATAATCAACTTGTTTTCTTTATATTTTGTACTAACTGTCCTCGTGGTTTTTATCGCGTCAATTTTTTACCCTATATATTATTCTGATGTATAAGCTATGTTACTGTAAAGTTTTATCAAAATCCATTATCCACAAACACTATTGTGTTTGTATGAAAGTAAAAATCCATCCATATACACATCATTTTGTTGTTCGTTGAATAAACTGCTTAGATTAAATTTAAAATTACTTGATGACGTCACTCTGTTCACACTAATTAAGTAATACTAACTAATATATACTATATATAAAATTCTCGTGTCACAGTTTTCGTTCCCATACTCCTCCGAAACGGCTTGACCGATTCTCATGAAATTTTATGAGCGTATTGAGTAGGTCTGAGAATCAGCCAACATCTATTTTTCATGCCCCTAAATGTTAGGGGTAGTCCATAAAGCAAAACAGATAAACAAAATCCATATTTTAAGGCAAAACAACGTTTGCCGGAACAGCTAGTATACTATATAAGCTATTGATTACCTAAATAAATAATAAAAAAAAAGAAATGAATATAATTGAAAAAAAAAAAACCTTTTTACGTGGAGTGGACCACGTTAAAAATTGTCCTTACACCCAATGAGTATGTAGGTTCGAAGTTCGTTGTTTACGTATACATTAGACCACAGCTTAATTATTTTGTGTGGCATCAGTAGGCATTGTTACGCCCACGCGTGTGTCAAGGATCCCGCTGGTGAATCACGGAGAAACATTAGGTTGTGTCTAATACGAGTCATCTGTGTGCACTCACCGAATAATTGATATAGTAAATAAACTATTGCAACTTAAAAAACCCAAGAATACTATTATGAAAGATCAGTCAATATACTTTTGCCACAGACAAACTGTACAGCATTGTTCTATGTCAGACACGAAACAGCTAGCTTTGTAACCTATATTTCTGTCCCTGAAATACGGCGATGAAATTACAGACTAAGAAGATACAACATTTATTAGAAAAGAATACGAGCTGAGTTTCTTGTCAGTTCTTCGTTTACATATCACACACATATATATATACATACATATTACACGCATATCATCATTGACATATCATAAGAGTCCGTAATAGACCCGCAAAAGAATGCGAGCCGAGTTTCTTATCTAGTCTTCTTAACTCGAAATCATTCCGTACTGACGGTAGATTTGACATATCATAAGAGTCTGTAATAGACATGAATAAAGATATTATGAATTTTGAATGTTTTTTTGAATTGAATAAGGTACCTTTCATAGACCTACAAAAAATCCAAAACTGTTAACTTCATTATTGCCTGTATATCATTTATTCATTATTTAGTTAATGTTCACATCTTTCTAAGGGGGAGTCTGTTTAAAACCTTTTCTGTGTATAAAAAACAACTAAAACATAATAAAATAATTGAAATATACTCTTACATGTCAACAGACAACGATCTTTGATTTTAATACATTATAATATTAATAATATTATAAACGCGAAAGTTTGGAAGTTAGATTTGTTACTCTTTCACGCAAAAAGTGTTGAACAGATTTAGATGTAACTTTACTGTAATAAAGATTATGTATCAAATTAATATGTAGACTATATTTTACATTGAAATTTAACACGGATGATTTATGTTATTATGTTATACATACTGTTACTGTCTGTTACAACACTAAGGTTCTATATACAAAAATATATTCAAATTCAAATTTAAGTTAAAAAATCATTTATTTATGTAGGACATTTTAGCCACTTATGAACGTCAAGTTTTTACATTATAATTTTTTTTTCCTACCGTCCAGTTTAGTATATAGATCCAGTTGAGAAGAACTAGCAAGAAACTCAATTGAGTTACTTTTTTTTTTAAATCCAGTTTATTTACAATGCATAGGTATTTATATAGGTGTCTATGTCTAACATTAAATGAAAATCCCGAACATGAAAACTGTTGCCATGCACGCTCGTCATTCAAGTAATCGTTTAGTGAGTAATAGGCCTTGCTCATTAATATGATTTAACAGATGTTTTGAATTTATTTAAGGGTAATTCCAATATATCCTTTGGTATCTTATTGTAAAATTTTATACCTATTCCCATAAAAGACCTATTGACTTTTTCTAAACGATACTTGGGGACAGCAAGTTTGTCTTTAAATCCAGTACTAATATTATGATAATTGCTGTTTTTTGGAAATATAAAACAATTCTTAATATTAAAAAATACAAATTAAATATAACATATAAAACTACATGCCCAGTACGTCAGCAACACATCATTCCATTGGTTATAAGATTCATCTATATTTTTATTCATAACATAGTCACGCTTACATAACTGATTAAATCTAGATAAAACTTTGGCATTCAATCGCATGCAGATGTCAAATATCTTATTATTACAGCAAGGTTGAGATAGATTCTCATTCATTCAATCTCGATCTGCTATTCTAAATCTATACTCACGTACGTTACAATGTCTATAGAAAAATAATAAAACTATTTAACTAGGCAACACGGCACCTTATTAATGAAATAATTAAGAATCAAATTTGATATTCACTCTCTGATAAAATTTGTGTGTTTAGGATTTATATCTATTTGGCGGTAACCTGAGGTTTTCTCATTTTTTTTTTTAATAATAATATCTATCCCCGGATATTAAATTCCAGGCTTGTTTCCTTAATTACTTATACACTACACTACTCATTTATTACGGAATACAAGAGTACTTTAAAACTAGGGATTATAAAATGTTTTGTTTCATTTTATTTTTGGTAACCTGAGGTTGAAAGTTCCGTCTGGCTGACCTATCTAGGATAATAGTTATGAAGGTATACTATAAAAAAACATTACAGAAAATAGCCATCGCATTGCTCTCTGTCGATAGAGAATTCATCACTACACGCTGGAACCTAAGTGGTCTCGGAGAGTGCGGTTTCAGAGGAGCATCCTCCCGCGTACACTTAGATTGTGGAATGAACTACCTGCCGAGATTTTCACTCGAGACTACAGCATGGGGTTTTTCAAGAAGAATATATTAAGGTTTCTTTAGGGTTGGCAACGCGTACCAGGGGTGTCACCCTGGTGTTTTAGGCGTCCATAGGCTACGGTAACCCTTTACCATTAGATGGGCCGTATGCTTGTTTACCACCTACGTGGTATAAAAAAAGTTACATAGTACTAATTTAGGTGTTTCCCTACTTTTCATTAATTTTATTTATTCTGTACATCATATAACTCTACTAGAAATATATGATGTGGTCCATTTGAAGTTACAGTGAGTAATGTCATGTTTCCTAACACTCCCATAAAAGAGAAAACTAAACAGATTCTTGAATTTTTTTTATTTAATGCTGTTCATATTCATCATATAACTCTACTAGAAATATCCCCGGCGATAGGGGGCTAGTGCAGACGGTACGCCACTCCAAACCCGCAGGACTTATGAAGCGGCTGAAGGCCAACTCCCGCCTGACGGATACGACTTTAGTCTGAAGTCACCATTAGGGGTTTGAACCTCGTGTCACAGGTCGTCGTAATTTCGATCCCCGTTCCAATTGGACGGGGGATCGATCGGCGGCGAATTTCTCCGAATAGGAGTGTTAAACAGTTTAAAGAGATATACACGTGAATAAAGAAATATGGCTTGATAAAGATATTGGTATTTAAGTGTCTTTCTCTACCTATCCCATAAGAAACGTAGTGTAATATATTTATGTGTATATAGGTATCATATTTGTATATATTTATGTTATATATTATTGTATCACTTAAGTATATATATATATATATATATATATATATATATATATATATATATATTTGTTCTGTTTATATTTTATTGCATTTTGTTTATGTTTATAATTTTGCACCGCCAACAATTATTATTCTCTGCACCACCTATAGAAAATGCCGCATGGTGTGTTGCCAAATAATACTATATATTATATTGTGTGCAATAAAGTTAAAATAAAATAATATTAAAGTGAAATATCATAACAGAAAAAACAACTTTATTGATACAGTAAAATGGGTTTAACACGAATAATTCTTAAGATAAATAAAAAATAGAGATCGAACATTCGTGTTCTAAAATCGACGACAAGAGTCTATAATAACTTCCGATGATCGCGGGTTTAATTCCTCGACGGTGCAAACATTTGTATTCATGATTATTGTTTATATGTTAAATTATGTAGGTATTTATAAAAAGGAATATATTTAAGTATTTATATCAGTTGTCTAGTACCCATAACACAAGCTCTGCTTACAGTGGAACTAGATGGGGCTGTGTTAATTTTACAGTGTTATTTATTTATTTATTATTTATAGGTAAACTGGTTTTAACACGAATAATTTTAAGGTAAATAAAGGTATTTACCCCTCGATGTTTCGACTAAGTTACACAAACCGTGATCACGAGCTTATTTGCCATAAAATTATTCGTGTTAATATCTATTTAACTATATTAATAATATATACTAAACGCGAAAGTTTAAAAGTAAGTAGAAAAAACAACTACCGTAAATGAAATATTTAATTATTAGATAACAAAACAGAATATCTAAACGGTGTATGTACTACAATAACACAGTGTGTTGAATAATACTTATATTGCGAATTAAAAATTTAAATTACAAACGGTTGAAATGCTCCCAAAAAATATTAACATTAATCTAAAATACAAGAGCTATAATAATATTCACTTCCGTACTGAATTATATGTTAAATTATAGAGTTTACGCCTTTCGCTCTCCACAGGCGGTGAACAAGTAAAAATTAAACTATTCATAAATTCATTTTAATATTTTATTGAGTTATCATAAAAAAAACTGTATGCCATGACAAAATCATTGGAATGGTGAACCCGCCTGCTCTAATGGTTTACCCTGGCGGGGCACCAGTGGATGACGAAGATAATCATGAGATCAGGTCAGATAGCCAACATGACATATTCACCAGAAATTTATCACGGCGATTTCCAGGAGGTCAACGTGACATGGTAAAATTGCTAGCAGTAGAAATAGAAATATTTTTTATTAAAATAAACCTATTTTTTTTAATACTTACATTTTTTTATTTTAACACTCATACGGAATGCAGGCTCATCACAAGAACGAGCAAAAAACTTGTGTGTCTTTTAAAGAAATGTGTTTGTGTTTTAATTTTGTTAAGTATACAAACATAACAGGGATTAAGGATGTGATAATCAACTTAGAAACCGCTACGCACTCAATCTCTGTGCAATCAGATAATATTGTCAGCGCTATGAATTTTAAGTTAGAATTTGTCTATAAAAACAATACAGTTATTAGTCCACACAACTAAGTATTCCATTCCCCGCCATATAGTTATTTTAAACAATGTTTTTAAGTTAAATAACGTACTGTTAAATACATCTTCGTACAGGTATACAATTACCTCATAAAACAATGCCTACCACAATGAGGTGTAGTGGGCGAAACATTACAATATGTTTACTGCAAATATTCAAATTAAATCATCTAATTTATACTCTATGGCATTGTGTTAAGAGCTATCAATACATGTGGGCGTCATATTTTTAGCTTCCTGTGTGGAATCCATAGATGTACAATAGTTTTACTAGAAGAGACATATGCCCGTCCATTTATGATTGTATGATTTCATATAATTTTGCTTCTAGACTGACCTTTTTTAAGTAAAGTGTAAATAACAAACCTACAGTCATAATACAATGTAATTGCAGTAAGTAACATAACACTAAATAACAGTTATAACTACAATAACACCAAAGTACTTTGTTATGGGTACTGTATAAATCATAGTTGAATATTTGTGGATATAAGTGAAACGCCAGGATGTAATTTTCACATCTCTCTAATAATTTTATTCTTAAAACAAATGAATGCGAAGTGCGTTCGATATTTAAAATAATTACAGATTACCCGTAATCATGGTGGTTGAAACACTACCGAAATATCGGGAACTTAGCAAATAAATATAAAACGTGGTAAGATCCCGTGATTTTGACTAATTATACATATAAATTACAAAAGAGTTTTTATGTCTCGTACAGGTACAATACTCGTTACTTTGTACTCGGTAGTAGAAGTCATTTATAACAGCTCTACAATGCAATGTAGTTTTTTAATCGATGATAATGGAATGGTGCATCCTTCTGTACTAACGATTTACGCTGGCGGGGCATCAGTGGAGGATGATAAGACGAACACGAGGTCAGGTCAGTTCATGGTGACAAATGCACTAGGAATTTATCATGTTGGTTGCCAGGAAGAATCGTAGTATGTTATATGTATATGTATGTCGCAGTATATCCCGGGCATAATACATTGCTAGAGTTAGAGCTAAGAGTTATTTGCCCAACTTGCATGGTCACTCAAAAGTGGCTCTACCCCAAATCCTATATATGGTACCCTAATGGGTTCTTCTCGTAGTATATATCTTTGTATCTATAAAATAATAGATAGATGGGTGTAATTACACCTGTTTAATGTTTGATTGATACACCGCTTGTTGCCTTTCATATGGCATATATGCAATTATAGTAATACATAGAATGCATATTAAAATTGTACATACTTTACTGAGAGCTTTACAAATATGATGTCAGGTAGGACACGAGGTGAATAAAGGCAGAGCTAGATTGTGCATGACACACCTTTTTAGACTTTTATAATATGGTTCAGTGCAATGATGGCTGGCTCAGCCGTCATACTCGTCATACCTGAATAGAACAGTTCCTACAAGCAGCACCTGTTCTGTTTGTAGGAACTGGTCTGTTCCAGTTAGGAACATTGATTAGACTTTTTGCTTTTGCAATAGCATATGCTGGTGATCACTCTATTCTCCCAAATTTGAACTTAAAATGAATATGTATTGTACATGTACTTCATTATTTATTTCAGAGTTTCTTGTCAGTTCTTCTCATCTCGAAATCATTCCGAACTGACGATAGATTTGACATATCATAAGAGTCTGTAATAGACCTACATGAATAAATATTTTGATTTTTTTATATAGACGATTTAAATACCTTTTTTCCTTTATTCTATTATTCTTATATAACTTTTGAAATATATGTTTTTTACAATCAGCGACCTTTCTCTTCGTATTAAAATTATTACTCAATTACATACAGTCCTTAAGGAAACTAGTCGTTAAAACAGGTTAAGCCAATAGAGGAGCTGTATCAAAAGGGGCCTCGAGTACAATTCTATTCTGATTTGAAGTTAACTTTTGTTATGACCTAGCATCCTCATCTCTAAATGAAATGAAATGAAATGAAATTTATTTATTTGCGTATTATACAGTTAGCTATTCGGTAATATGTCCAGGTAATAATATTATTGGCAACAGTTTAATTGCCCCAATTTACGGGCATGCAAATTTTGGGTATATTAAATTCTAGTTCATAACAGTGTAATTATTTAAAAAATAGCTTCCAAGTTTCCGTCACAAGCAAACCAGAGCTTGTGTTACTGGTACTAGACAACAGATATACCATGAAGATACCGTCCTTTTTGTCCTTGTATTCTGTAGGTATTAGAACACAATATTGTTATAAAAACAAACATATTTCCGACAGACGGACATGCCGACATCACAGTCATCCGTTAACTTTACTGACGTGTTACCGTCGTGATATTTCTATTAGTGCCGCCATCAAGCAGAACAATACATTGATTATACTCTGTGGTTTAAAATTATCTATACTACTCAAAATTATATCAAATAATATCAAAATCCGCTAAGCCGCTTATGAACGTAATTTTTTTTGTATTCATATTTTTTCTCTACCGTTCAATTACTTAAACAGATTCAATTGTGAAGAATTGGCAAGGACTCAATTAATTTTCTTTTTTTTTAAGCAGTTTATTTGCAGTGATTCTTATATAGGCATCTATGTCTATGGTCTAATCTAACTGACAGTTTTGGTCCATACTCTTTAGTCGAACTGGCTGTATTCTAAGTAACTGTATTAAAACATACATACATATCATTTGATGACTTCGCAAATAAATACAGCATTTACTAACGGAATACAAGGACAAAAAGGACGGTAGGTAGGTAAGTTCCTATACCTACCTACCGTCCTTTCTGTCCTTGTACTCCGTAGGTATTAGAATACAATATTGTTATAAAAACAAACATATTTCCGACAGACGGACATGTAGACATCACAGTCATCCGATAACTCCACTGACGTGTTACCGTCGTGATATTTCTATTAGTGCCGCCATCAATCAGAACAATACATTAATTATACTCTGTGGTTTATATATACTACTAAAAATTATTTGAAATCAAATCAAAAATTATTTATTCCGGTAGGACATTTTAGCCGATTATGAACGTCATTTCTTTCTTCATTTTATTATTTTTACTTTTTTTCCCATAACAGACCAATTGACTTTTCTGAACGATACTTAGGCACAGCCAGTTTGTCTTTAAATCTACTACTATTAACATAGGACTATTCGGTTTGTGAACGTTATTTTTATCACTATTCCTACCGTCCAGTAATGTTGTAAAGAGGTCTAATATTATAAAAAGGTACTAACATTATAAACATATAAAATTTGAGATTTTGGATGTTCAGGATAATATGCGGTACTACTAATCCAATTTAAAAAATTGCTTTAATATCGCATAGCTCATTTATCGTAGAAGTTCTGCGCCTTAGCTAGTATAGTTATTAGTACGAAATTCCATTTAGATTAATATTATTTTTGGCAGACCATAATTGCACGTTAGTAAGCTAATTGGACTCAATTTATCAAGTGTTAACTTATAGACCTTCAAGGTCGTAAGTTCGAATCTGCAACCCAAAAAAACTTTGCGTGTCACTTTATATTTCTGACTAACACTCCGATGACGAAAACACCGACAGATATAGTGACAATAATATTAACATAATAAGGGAAAGATAAGAATATGATATGTACAATATAAATAAAAGAATTTGAAATAAAAAGTGAAATTAATGCAAGAAAAGGTAAAAAGGTGCCTGATTTTTGCGTCATTTATTAAGAAAATAATTCCCGAAATTCACAAGGGACCTGCATATATTTTTTTTAAATAAATGATAATAGAAAGGTCCACAGGGAAAAATAAGGATATAATATTTACAGTATAAATAAATGAATTTGAAATAAAAAGTGAAATTATTACAAGAAAGTCGCCTGACTTGGAGGGAGTACTTCGTTCATGCACGGGATTTTCATTCAATGTTAGACATAGACACCTACGCAATTTAAATAAACTGTCTTTCAAAAAACAAAAGTACAGTTCAGTTTCTAGCCTAACTTAAATAAATTCAAAACATCTGTTAAATCAAATTTAGTGAGCAAAGCCTACTCACTAAACAATTACTTGAACGACGAGCGTGCATGGCAGTAGTATGTAGTTCATGCACGGTATTTTCATTGAATGTTAGACATTAAAAAAAAAAGAAATTCAATTGAGTTTCTGGCCAGTTCTTTTCAATTGAAACTGTATATTGAACTGGACGGTGTAGTAAAACGTCAGATTATTCTCGAACTGATTTTATTTTAATGAGGAATTACCTCATTAAAATAAAATCAGTTCGAGAATGTACTAAATCAACACAAACCGTGCAACATACCCACATAAATTAATATTATAAAATTATTACTACAGACGATAGAGAAAAAATTATAATAGATAAAAATTTATTAAAAAAAACATACACTTTTTTAATCAAGTAACATAAAACTAATTACAACCCGAAGTAATCCGATGTTATTAATTGTCCAATCGTAAAGTTCACGTCCGCAACACGAAGCTGCATCTGCCTAAAAGGATACAAGGTACAAGGTTGTGACATTTAACGAGAGATGGACGCGTTCCCTGATCTAGTTGAGTGACAATATAGCGGGCTGGGTGATAAGCGAAGCGGAAAGTAAGTATTAGCGGGGCGATAATGAAGCAAAACCTACTACCAGAGAGGAGAGATTCGACACTGAATAGAAAATAGATCTCCTGACGCCTGCTCCGGCGCCCGGTTCTGCACCACGCCCGCCTTCTGCGTCTTCTTGGCTGAGCGCGGGCTCAGCCCCACATTCGCCTTCTTTGGAGGAGCGTATTCGGAGTCTTGACAAGAAGTACGAGAGATGGAGTGGTTCACGTGCTATCACAGATGCACCAGATCGATCCTATATCCGACACCGTTTGCTCAATGTCGATATCAACGAAGTAAAACCATCGGAAGTGGTGCGATCACTACTCGCGAAACGTTCTTTACAAATAAGGTGTTTTAGGCTTCCATAGGCTACGGTAACCGTTTACCATCAGATAGGCCGTATGCTTGTTTACCACCATCGTAGTACAATATAAATAAATATCCCAGTGACACAAAATATTTTGAGGCAGAAAAGAAAGCTAATGAAAAGTACAGGCTAAAAAAAATACACTCTAATTTGGTTATATTTTACTCATTGTTATTCTGTGGTATCGTTATATGGTTCAAGCCAGTATTACTATCAGGTGGCCCGTAAGCTTGTCTACCATTCCAGTTAACTAACTAACATCTCGCATAGTTTCAGAAATTTATCTGTGATGCCTCCATTTGAATAAAGAAAACGATTCAATAAAACTAATTCAACGTTTTTTTAAGGGATACCTATTTTCTAGTTTATAACATCCCCTTGTATCAACCATGATTTTTATTATTAAACGCATTAGAAATAACATTACTTTAATTATTTACACTTAACCTTATTACGCTAATCTCGTCAGCATGTTCACAACATTACATTGAATTTCAATTACGAATGCCCTAAGGCATACACAATAGACCAGTTCATTTGAATCTTAATTTAATTATTAAAGCAATTACACCAAATATAAATAATAAAGGTTAAGTTACAGACAAAATCGTCCGACCACTAAATTGTTTATAGCCTGTGTTTTGTCGCAATACGGAAATGTTATTTTTTATTACGCTCTATGATATTTTGATGCAAATTAGTAAGTACAATAACATTTTTTTACGATGATTCCAAGGCAAAAAATGAGAGATGAACTTCATAGCATTCCATGGATTCACCGTGTGGGTGCCGGGTTCATTTTTTTTTTCAGGACAATTCACATAGCGCCATATAGTCCCAAGCTAAGCAGAGCTTGTGTTATGGGTACTAGACAACTGATATAAATACATGGACACATTTTTTTTGTAAATAAATACATATTATATATAGAAAACACCCAGACCGATACCAACAATCATACTCATGAATACAAATGTTTGTGTGACGTGCAAAGAATCGCACCCACGACCATTGGATAGTAAAGCGGTGTGCTAAACCACTAGACCACTAGATAGAAACTTCGAGCAGTTTCCGGGACTTGTAACCCAGGTGAAGGTAGGTTGGTTTGGTTGGGCCCCTTTGCGACGTACGTCGATACTCACCTTCACTGCTCAAGTTTTACTCCCTGTACATCTAAATCTGGTAGGAGTCTGCTAATACGGTCAAAATAAGTACAATAACATTTTTTTACGATCATTCTAATGAAAACAAATGAGAGACGAACTTAGCGTTCCATGGATTCACCGTGTGGGTGCCGGGTTTATCGTGTGACAGAGAGAGAAACTCCGAGCAGTTCCCGGGACTTGGGACCCGGGTGTAGGTTTAAGGGGCCCCTTTGCCGACGTACTTAAGTACATTAAAAATCACCATCACCGCTCGCGTTTGTCTTATTGTCCTTTCAAATCTGATAGAAGCCTAGTGCTGTCTAAAGAGATACACGTTTTTGTTACTTACTGCAGTTCTAGTCAGGTCCAGAAGATTGTTGAGAGATTTCGCTGGTATACCTCTGGCTTCCACTTCGATCGCATATAAATTAATCACATAGCCATTTTTTCGTAATTCATAAGTTACAGTTACAACAATATTAGAATAGTTCCAAAAAATGACAGGGGTCAGATAAATTTTTACAATTTTTGAAAATTTTACCGTAAGAGCTAAACATTATAGTTGATTTTCCAATATTTGAAATTGTCACTTAATGCAGTTTATTATTAAGTATGTGATATGTAGAGGATCAGTTCCGCGTACATATAGCAATAAAAATTGACAACAATAATCATCTCGTTTTTAACCTTGACATTCCGATCGTGGGAGTCTTAGTTAATCTGCCCTTTGTGATGAAATACATTGGTTATCTATATTAACTACAAGTTCAGTAAATGCAAAAAGTTTATTTAAAGTTTTAGTTACCAAAGTTGAGCTGTAAAGATTCATATGGAGTAACCCTTTTTTTTTACGTCGTAAAAATCCATTATGGAGAACCATTCCCTTAGGGAGGAACGGATCCTGCCGGCCTCCTACCTGCTAAAAACCTGACGACTGTTCCTCCTCGGCATAATCGCCGTGGCCATGGGATCGCACAAGGCATCCGCCAAGACCACCGGCATGGTTCCCATCGAAGGGACCTCCATCTAGGCGTGCAGGGAACAGGGCGTGCAGGGAACCTTGTGGGTAACCCAATCTCACCTATTTCAGCCTCTCAGAATAGAGCTATTCTGTAAGCATCACTTACGAATTCGAAAGCAGAATCCGCGTTGAGATTATACATTGATATTCTGTAAAACTCGATAGCGACTGCAGTACCACACGCTCTAGAGGAGGTAAACCTGGCACTGGTAATTTTTTTAGAAATATAGGCAAACTCGATAGCTCAGTAGGAACTTTATATTTGCAAAAAGATACGAGTGCTTGAGTGAAGCGATGGGTAAAATGAGTTGATAAAACTCTTACAAAATGCCAATGCTTTGTAAACTTAGTTTCCGTTGTAGGAGAAAGTATGTAAGAGAAAGGACGTTGATATTACAGGTTAAGAAGCATGATTGCTCTCTTCACATTATCCTTCACCTTGCGGGTGCACAATTCTATCATCATCGATATTGAGGTAGAATACAAACAAACAAGTACGATATCGTAAACAATGGTAGAAAACATAGTGGTTCATAATAAGTTTATTGTTTTCTAATAAAATCTCCCTCATTAACAAAATCCAATGCAACTATGATACAATCTCGTACAACAAATAAAATAACCTTCGCAAAGAATAAAAAAGAACAGATACATCCAAAAGCTACTGATACAATGAGTTTTCAATCAAACGATTTCTTTTTGAATTCTGTTAAGTTCCGTTGAGTTCAGATTTGATTCATATAGTACATAAATCATGACTACTGTCATCGTTTGTAAATTGTTTGCCGTCTCGCTCTTATTTCATCCGCCTCTCTAGGGGAGTGCGGATGTCTTGGTTCGTCAATTCTTATTTCATCACACATCCTCTAATAATATGTTCATACTGTATAGACGGCAGAGACGGCAGAGACGGCAGAGGGGAGCAGTAGGGGCGGCACACATCAGTGCGAACATAGCACCAAGCGCGGTCCATACGATCATAAAAAATGCAATGCTATAACGGTTCATAAGAATAGTTCATAAGACGGTACTGTCATTCTCGCAATACAGTTATCTATATATATATATTGTAAATTAAACACAATAAAAGAGTTGAAGAAATAAACCATGTTTAGAATATTACAAGAACATTTTGGTGACCCCTGATTTACTTACAAACAATAAATATATTTGAATATCAAAACATAATCATAAAAACAAAGTATTTTCCTCTCCGAGACATTTAGCACGTAGGTATAAAACACACATTAAGAGTAACAACTACCTAGATACTCTATGGCCCGTATTAACTGTTGTATAGAATACTCTATCATTGCAATAGACAGACTGACAGACAATACTGTTGTATCATTCGCGAAACGAGACTAATCATATGATATCAACATACTTATATAAAGTATGTACAAAGTCATCAGAGTCACATGTTTTATTTACATTAGCCGCAAAGCAAATTGGTTTATTTATTGAAGAAATACTTTTACTCGATTGATGAGTTTTTTAATGAATGACAAATCAATGAGAATGTATAATATATATATATATATATACAACTATAAATATATATACAATATGATAAATACTATAGCTAAATCTGGATATTATGCTTATTAATTCTGAATATATGAGTATTTTTTAGATTTTGGATTAGTTTGTATTTTTTATAGCATACGAACTTGCGACTCACCGATGGTGAGTGATTACCACCTGCCATGAGCACCTGCAGCACCAAGTGCATTGCCGGAGTTGTAACAAGGAATAGGCTCTTATCTTGAAGGCTTGAATATCACATCGGTTCAGAAATACCATTCCTGGAAGGTTATACTATAATGAGGCTGTTCATGGCACTAAGCTTTTAGAAAAACGCAAGGTGGAGGACCGCGATGCATGCAGTTGATCAGGATAGTATTTTAATTTAATAATAATTTAGTAAGTCAATTATTACTAAATTAGACACATCTTCACATAGTATAAAATGAAGTCGGTTCCGCTGTCTGTGCGCTTAGATCTTTTAAAATACGCAACTGATTTTAATGCAGTTTTTAACAATGGATAGAGTGATTCAAGAGGAAGGTTTATATGTATCATACATGTACATGTGCGAAGTCGGGGCGTATAGCTAGTTAAATTATATACAATGAAAGGAAAGCTGTGTTTCAGTTGAAGAATGAAATATGGCAGTGAAATTACAGGGTATGAAGTTATGACATGATATTATCAGGAATAGCAATTATGTTTAACTTTAAATAAATCAAATTATTATAATAATGACATTAAAAACTGAACGTTGCATACCATATAATTAAGTTGCATTCTCACATCTATTTTCAGAAGGACTTTACTTAATTTGAACTCGTTAAAGAAATCATTAACTATTATAGTTAGCGTAGACGATAATGTGAGTAATATTAAAATAACTAATGACTTGCCATAAATGGTTTACATTTCCTAATAAAATTAATTTTGAATTTATTTCATCGGACCTTGTTAGAGCACAATCTTCATGACCTTTATGTTTTAATACAATGGTGGTAATCATGCATACGACCGGACGGATGTTAGGGAGGGGAAACAGAATGTCTACTTTTTAAAGGTATTAATTATGTGTCATGAAACTATTAAATTTGAATATATAAAATTTATATGTTTAACTTCGTCCTAGATTGCGAATGTATGACTGATCATCCGCACCCCCTACGATGACTTATTATATTATTATTATTATTTATTCTTATTAATAGAAGGTATAAATGTGTTCCTCTTCTTCGCCAAAGTACCGGGGTCGCGGGAAGTAGTCCGCGACCACAGCGGCGGCAAGCGGGCCCTCCTCAATGCGTGGGGGGAACTCTTCCCAGCTCCTCCGCCCACCGTGGGGAAGACGCACCAGAATACGGGATGAGCCTCTCCTCATCTCGGCTACTGTGTGTGGACGGCAGACTTGAACCTCTAAGAGTGTCACTCACACAGAGCCGCGCCCGCTTCGTAGGTGTCTCTACAAGTAGAGTCATAGCCGGAGCGGGACACCAACGCGATGCTTACCGGCCGGGACGAGCCCCACCTGGGCCCATTGTCCCGGCCTGCAGTCCCCTTAGTCGAACTATTGGCACTATGCTAATGATAACCCGAGGGCATTATTAACATACCGCCCGGGACACACTAGAACTTATGTTATCTGTGCTAGAACCAAACTTTGATCAGCCACCGTTCCCCGCGGACGTACCCACGGAGATGGGGGACCTAGCAATGCTGGAACATACGAGGAGGTTATCTGACCAGCACGGCAAACCGTCTAGTACCCCTAACACAGGCTCTGCTTAACTTGAGACTAGATGGCGCTGTGTTAATTGTTATTGGTAATTTATTATTATTATTATTAAAAAAAGGTTTGTTTGTTCTAATTACATAAAAAGTGTGCTTGCATTTCAAAACATTATGACAAGCGTAACTGTCCTAAATATAAGTATAAAACGAATAGTTAACTCAATAAGTAGTTATTTATATAGAATAGTATAATAAACGTGTGCATAAGTGCGAGATTACTGTAATTGTTACGTAACGCAAGACTCGAACTAGTGACCTACATGTAGAGAGCATCTGGCTGGTGACTGTTACTATGCGGCCAGAGCTCCACAACATTTTCTAAGACTGTAAAATGTCACTTGCGTGGGATTTTTTTATGGATTATAATGGAATGGTGGATCCGCCTGCGCTAACGGTTTACGCTGGCAGGTCTGCACTCCCAGCATGGAAGATTTTTAATAATGGATGATGGCCCTGCGATTGGAACCCATCTCTCGGTTTATCGTCTCAGTCTCACCTACTTCAAACGCTAAGAAACGTGTAACCATCTTTTGTGTGTTGGGTGCAATTAGGCTGTTTAATTACAGGATCAGAGGCATGACATCTTAGTGCTCTAGAATGACAACGTGTGAGTGATATCACGGGTGTCTCATGATAACGTGATAGCCGTAGAGCTGTTCATATATATAGGCAACGGTTACTGCTTACCATTATATGATCCGTCAGATTGTTTGTCATTCCAAATAAAAAGAACTTCATGTGGAAATAAATAAAATTTGATAGAAAGTATAACCATTTGGTACTCAAAAAAGGTTGATAATCCCTGTTTTAGATCCCTTCAGATTCACTAGACCAAATATTAAAACACGAAATTAGTCAACTACCAAAGGTTGAAGTCTCCTGGTACGTGAAAGGTTAAAATCACCATTACAGAGCAAGGTGCGCCTGCGCGGCTTGTATCACTTAGTGATCAACTCATCAGGTATATCAATAGAAGACATAAATGTGCTTGTATACTTAAATAAATAATATATTTATTTTTTTATAGTAAATTATGTCGACATTTGTTAACTTTTTGTATTTAGGTATTATATAATAAATTATTCTACAGATAACAAAATATTATTATTATTATTATATAAATATATTATTATTATTTGCCAAGAAACAAATACGTGAAGTTGAATTACACAATTTTTTGTATTTACCGTTTTAATTATTACTGTGTTTAGCGCCATCTATACAATCTCGTCCACACTATCAAACACCTGTATTGATTACTTCACTTCAACTCTTTACATTGTTACTATATGCGATCACATTGATGGCGCTTATAAGGAAAAATAAAATATATAGTAATATCACAGATAATATAATATATCTGGTGATCATCTAATGGTCCAAATTCGACAACAATTAATATAAATTATGTTTAATTATTAAGGTTCTATTTTCAAAGACCGTAACTTCTATGTGTGTGTTAAATACATAGTACTGTGTGTAATATTTTTTAAATCATTTTTTGTAATTTTTATGATAATGAAAAAAGAAATGCATTCTCTGCAATAGCATTCGGAACTCTTTCTCTATATAAACTACAAGTATGCGAAATTTCATATTCCTCGATATATAGAAGTGACTTACCAACAGCTTATCGTCTATTTCCCATAAATAATAGAAAATCGACTTTGTCTCATACAGCTTAAAGTTGAGAATGCTTATAAATTTCACAATTGCAATAAAAACTCAATCAATTCAGTTACGATAGAACAAATTCAGCGTATTAAATATCTTATTTTGCTAATCGCTTGAAAAGGCGAACTTTCATATCCCAAAATGTTAATTGTGTATGTTTGTATGTTTTACATAACTCTTACAGTTGACCGTTCCGACCCCGTGTAACATTATAAAATACCGCGAGATGCATACCTTGATTACAACAAAATATATTACATTACAACTAGCAATATCCCGCGGCGCCGCCCGCGGGTATGTGTACACAAATATCCTAAATGTTAAACTGGTACAGTGTTTTCAAACTTCCTGAATAGGACGCCTTTGTAAGTTTAAAAGTTTAAGCGATACCCTAAAATCCTATGCAAAACTACGACAATTTTTTTTCAAGGGATGACAATGGTATGTTGCTCTCGCCTGCGCTAACTGTTTACGCTGGCGTGATGCCTCACCAGATGGAGAATGATACGATGAGAATGAGGTCAGGTCAGTTAGCACATCGTGACAGATTTTCCAGGAATTTATCAGGATGGTTTCAGGATGTTTTCCGCGTGGAGGTCTACCTGACTCTATTACTAACTAACTAACTAACTATTACTAACAATCACCTTTCCCCCCGGCACGATGAATTTATGAAAGGTATAATTGAGGGAAATATAGAAGGAAAGAGAGGGAGAGCAAGACCAAGGCACAGCTACATCAAGCAAATTAAAGCAAAATTGGAGTCGTGACGTATCAACGTTTAAAGAGTATGGTGGAAGATCATGGAAAGTGGCAAGAGCTCCACTGAAAAGAGGGTCGCTCTTAAATTATGAATGAATGAATGAATGTAATCTATACGTCTATACATATAAATAAAATTGGAGTGTCTGTTTGTAATATTAAAACAACCGTTTTTTACGACATGCATATGAATATAAACACGGTACATACAACAAAATAACATTTTCTACAATTTTGTCTTAGTCTGCCTGTCTGTCTGTCTTTTTCTTCCGGCTAATCTCTCAAATGGCTGGACCAATTTTGTCGGGACTTTTATTGGCCGGTAGCTGATGTAATAAGGAGTAACTGAGGCTATTACGGACGAAGACGCGGGGAACAGCTAGTATTTAATATAAAAAGTGTTAGTTTAATTATGTTATATGTGGTTTGGTTTAATCAATACTCATTATAATTTAAAAAATCAGGATAAGATGTAGATATTATAGATAGATAGATAGATAGATAGATATTCCCTGTCTCCTTTTAATTCGTCATATACTCTTTTATCATAATCGAACCTATTAAACGAAGTCTATATTGCATCATCCAATACAAATAACCATTGTCCATTATAAGCACTAATCATAAATTAAACTTTCGTTTTATAAATTTGAACTTTAATCATTTATGTTAAGATTTATTCTATGGATACTAATTTTATAGTGCGTGATGCAAATTAAAGGAAGTTGGAGCTATAGTACCTGGGCGGTAGCGGAAACATCTCACTTCTCACTATAATATTAGAAACGCGAAATTTTGTGAGTATGAATGGATTCTTTAACGCGAGAACTATTGACATAATAGACGACAAGATTGGCTTTTTAATATACTAGCTGTTCGCGCGACTTCGTCCGCGTGGAATTTAACTTTATTTTTCTAAAATAAAAGAATATTTCTAGAATAAAAGTAGCCTAAGTTACTCGTTATTATATCAGCTATTCCCTAAATATCAGTCCAGCCATTTCAGAGATTAGCTGGAACAAAAAGTGGAAATCTTGTTGGTCGCTCAAATAAATAAATAATTTTTCACAAAGTCTATTCATCGGTACACCTATCAAATAAACATTAAACCTCAAACATTTTTATTCTCGCTGTCGCTTCATCACTATAACCTGAGTTGCGTATTCTCGGAGCCGTATGTGATTGAAAGTGACTTTTAACTTTCGTTTAATTGCAGGTTTCACAGTTAGTAACGTCTGCTTAAGATCATTAGGTAACGGTTCATGCAAAAAATAACCTTATAATTCATTTATGCGGGTTAATAGCCCAGTTGCTACTATTTCTATATGATTTGACTGACCTTTACAAACTTTATTGTCTTTGGTTACCGTTGGTTTATTGTTGTCTCAATTTAATAGTGGTAACATTTCTAACACATCCTTAGTTATACTAGCTGAGCCCGCGGTTTCACCCGCATTAATGATGATGCATAATCTATATAACTATAATAAATATAACTAAAATAGTAACTTTACAGTCATATAACTGTAAAATTGCATCAAAATCCGTTTTTCCGTGAAAGAGTAACAAGCATCCATACTTACAAACTTTCCCGTGTATAATATTATATAAAGAGGATAAAATCGTAATATTGATCTGTACTTTCAATATTTGTTTCAAAAGCATATAAATTTGTGTTGTTACTGCGGTAGAACAAAAATATTATTTTTATTAACATTTTTGTTTGTGTATTTGTGCAAACTAATCTTAGAGGTATAAAGATCTGATCTTGAAATCTGAAGGTCGTCAAACACGTATGTAAGTTTGCTTTTTTTATAAATATACCTAAGTATATGTAGTTATATGTTGGTCAACTGAAACGCAACTGTTAAACGCACGCGGTTCACAATTTACCAATTTATATCAATTTACCTGCAATTTATATTTATTTAAGTGTTGTATGTAATAAAACGATTCTATGTAAAACTGTTTATTGTAATTAGTCATTTCAAAACGCGAGACGGCACGATGTAATACGTCAGTGAAACCGTTCTTTTCTGCTGGCTTATAGTATTCTAACTAGAGGTACTGGGGGGAAAGGGGTTAAGTAATGTGGATTGATAACCCCATTGCTAGCTATGTACCATGTCAGGTTGACCTCCAATCGGTTCCCCCGGAAACCATCGTGACAAATTCCTGGTGAGCTTGTCACGATGGGCTAACTGACCTGACCTCATGTTCATCTTATCATCCTCCACTGGTGCCCCGCCAGCGTATACCGTTAGCGCAAGTTCCATTATCATCCAAAAAAAAAGTAGAGTTACTAGAGGTTACAGATGATAATGGTATGGTGCAGGGATGTTATGGATATGAAATTTCGGATACGGATACGTTTCGGATATAGGAATTATTATTATACCGGATACGGATGCGGATATGAAATATTACGGATATAATTTTTTTAATTAATTTCAAAAGTAAAACAAAAATTGCTAATAAAATGGTTACATAATGTGTCTCAATTAGACTCCGCCCCTATTCGATATTATCCGAAACTTTTATTTTGGATTCGGTTACGGTTACGAATATTTTTTTATATCGTTTATAGTTTCGATTCCGTTTGCAGAGCTCCCTAACATCCCTAGTGCACCGGTGCACCGGTAATATTTTACGCTAGCGGGGCACCAGTAGATAAGATGAAGATCAGGTCAGGTCGATTTGTCCAGTTTACGCTGGAAGGCACCAGTGGAGTATGTAGTAGTAAGATAAGCATGGGGCATCAATTTGCCCATCGCGATTAAACAACCAGGAATTAACCATGATAGTCGACCTAACATGGTAAATTGCTAGCAATATGCGCACTAGACCCGTTTACCAACAATGCCCTTCCCCTCAGAGAGTAGAGGTCTACCGCGGTAGTCAAATATTACAAAGTTTAAAAATTGCATGAAAATTCCTTACTAATATACTATAGTAAATGCGAAAGTAACTCTGTCTGTCTCGTCAAAACTACTGAACATATTTAAATGAAATTTTGGTACACAGATAGTCTAGACCCTGAGAAAGGGTATAGGCTACTTTGTAATGAGAAAAAGGGGTTGTAAGGGGTTGAAAGGGGAGATGAAAGTTTGTATGGATAGTCGTTTTTATAGCTACAACGATGAACCTATTTTCTTTAGCTTTTTTGGGTCTATTATTGGTCACTATAACACGCGAATAAAGTCACGGCACAGCATATATATATTATAGTATATATATTCATAAGGTGCCATACGTCCAAATCATATTGAACAAAAGCATTTATAAGTTTAATTAATTTTGATAATTAAAATATGTAAACACTTACAAAATCAGGAAACGCACATTGGTTCTGCATTCCGATACAGGTTCGAGGCTCGATTATTGTTTATAAACATTATTTTCCCTATTATTTGGTAATATTACCTAGTGTATTCGTAATTTCCGCGATCCACATCTATGTCGAAAGGTATATCACGGAGTATCTGCGCAGTTTACTGTCGAAAACAAATCCGCATTATATTCTTTAGTGTTTATACATTTATGTATATAAATTGCATATATAAAAAAACTATTTGCTGCGGCTTTATCAGTTTATTTCTTGTTTCTATGAGAATATTTATGTAGGTATATTTTCTTCGAGCTTAAATATTTATGTACAAAATTAGTGGCCCGTTTTGCCTCCCCTGGGTGCCCATAACTTTATGAGTTATGTGTAAATATGTTGACATAATATAATACCATAAATATTCTTTATTTGTCTTAATTAATAAACTATTACAATTGCACATTTGAAAAGTAAGAGCTGAGTTCTTATCAGTTCTTCTTAGCTCGAATGTTCTCCTAACTGACGGTAGTTTTTAACATATCATAAGAGTCTGTAATAGACCTACATGAATAAAGGTATTCGAATTTGATTTCATCTATACATATAACTAAAATTGGAGTGTCTGTTTGTAATATTGAAATAACCGTTTTTTACTACATGCTTATGAATATAAATGCGGTACATACACCAAAAAATCAATTTTTAAATTTTTGTCTGTCAATCTGTCGGTCTGTTTGTTCCGGTTAATCACTAAAATAGCTGGACCGATTTTAACGGGACTTTTATTGGCAGGTAGCAGATGTAATAAGGTGTAACTTAGCCTACTTTTTAGTAAAATAAAGTTAAATTCCACGCGAACGAAGTCGCGGGTACAGCTAGTTGTTATATATATCAATAAATCATCAGCTCATACTATCATACTAAACTGGTGAACTATAAGCGAATACCGTTAGCGCAGTCGCATCATCATTTCATCATCATTCATTAGAAAAATCGATTTTAATTACAAACAATAACCTTCGCCCTCATGTGTATGAGGTATTTAACAATGCCATGACATTCAGTTTAACATACAAACCATAAAACTTTATATCTTCCTCCTACAATAACAGTTAAGAAGTTAATACGATGCATGTAACTCTGACATTGATACAGTTACCAAAGGTTCATCTCGACGTACACAGCTCGTGATCTGTCGACATACTGCTATTGAGATCGTATTAGTTCACAGGCTGTATGCAATTTATTTTTAAATCTATACATATGAATAAAATTGGAGTGTCTGTTTGGAATATTGAAATAACCGCTTTTTACTATATGCAACATACACCAAAATAAGATTTTTTACAATTTTTGTCAGTCTGTTTGCTCCGGCTAATCTCTTAAATGGCTGGACCGATTTTGACGGGACTTTTTTGGCAGGTAGCTGATATAACAAGGAATAACTTAGGCTACTTTACTACTACTACTACTTTACTTTTATTTTAGAAAAATAAAGTAAAACTAATTAACTTTTTTGATAAATTCCACGTGTACGAAGTCGCGGGTACAGCTAGTATAATATATAAATAATAATAGTATAATATATAAAGAACTGTTATAACTGTATAAAATTTTAAATATTAACTAAATACATACTTTAAAATAAAATGGATATTTAGTGTGAGACAGGGGGCGAGACTACCGTTGTCTCTCCGACTACTTTGAACTATTTTAGGTTTTGCTATTATGTATTTAACGTTTTCATTACAGTAATTAATGCATTTATACTATGCCAACTATTATGTAATTAATACAATAATTAACAATAACCGAGGGCGTATTTAAAATAAAAAAGAAATGAATAAATTTCTTCAGCCTACATGTTAAAATATTTTTTAGAATATCTTTTGTGAAATTTCTATTGTAACTTTATTGTTCAATTTATATCTGGCCCTTATATATAATACAGGACAAGAATTTTCTATTTAGAAACATAGACACAAATTTCAATATTCTATTGTTTGTTGAATTTTTGCTGTTGACGCATTTTGCCTATTATATACATATTTAACTTTTGTAATACATTATATTTATTTACAATGCGAATTAAACATTGTAAATCCTAACGACGTTTTTAAGTGTAACGTATTAACGTTACACTGTGTATTAACACAAATAGACAAACAAATGAGAGAAGATAAATTGAACACCCTGTATAATGTTTGCATGTATATATTTTTGTATACCAACAAAACGGCACTTAGTAGCAACCTTGCAACGTCAGAAACGCATTTCAATCGATGCATTAACATTTTTGTTGTCTGTTCATCGATTTCTGTTGCTACCATATAGAGATCCTTAGTAAACATTTCCCACTGTTAGATAAAATCTGAAGTTCGATTCTGGGGTGTATCAATAAGGGCATCTTACAACTAATAAATATAAAATCTCAGGACTAATAGATATACATATTTAAACATACATACGTTTATTTTGTAAATACATAATATACATTAAAAATACCCATCCCAATACAAATAATCATACTCAAGAATACTCAAGAATATAAATGTTTGTACTGTGCGATAAAGCGAACCCGGGACCCTCCAACCAACTCATGGCCATACCAACCTCGCGGTTATCCTGCGTTATCTTGTCTCCCTAAAAGTTATTTAATCTCTGTTCCTTGTCCCTTCATCACCTTCTTATTTTCATCACCGACTTTCTAGATCTTTTTCCCCCTTTCTGGGGCAGAGAACACCACAGAAAATCCAGTTGTTACTTTTATGCCTACAGTACCGAACCTGGGATCATCCAAACCATTGATTGCAAACAATCAAAGGAGGAAATTCCAGTAACAAACCCACGACTCACAGAATATCTATTAGACTTAAATGGGCAAAACTTTAAAATAATAATAGGGACAATAACGGGCCACTGTCCCTTAAAGAAATACTTGTACACATACAATTCCCTTTGTCGAGGCTGCTTTGAAAGACCACTCAGGTAATCCTGGAGTACTTACAGTGACCACACAACAAACACAAATCCTCGGAACGGTGAGGTCGCTCCGTGTCCTGTGAAGACATCAGGAGACTTCTGTGCGTCTGCGAGGAACTTGGCTGGCTACTTTAGTCTCGGCTCTACACGTACAACGGTCCAGATGAGAAGCTGATTACGGAAGCAGCAGATACAGAAGCAAGCAGATGATGATGATTCTCCTCATTTAGCGTATTATCCGGACCGTTGTGCGTGTAGCCGAGACTACTAATACAAATTCAAATTCAAAAATCATTTATTCATGTAGGACATTTAGCCACTTATGAACGTCAAATTCTTACATTATAATTTTAATTTTTCCCTACCGTCCAGTTCGGTATATAGATCCAATTGAGAAGAGCTGGCCAGAAACTCAATTGAATTTTTTAAAAGCCATTTTATTCACAATGTACATTTATATAGGGGTCTATGTCTAACATTACATGAAAATCCCGTGCATGTACAACTATTGCCATGCACGCTCGTCATTCAAGTAACCGTTTAGTGAGTAATAGGCTTTGCTCAATAAATATGATTTAACAGATGTTTTGAATTTATTTTTGAGGGTAATTCCAATATATCCTTTGGTATCTTATTGTAAATCTTTATACCTATTCCCATAAAATACCTACTGACTTTTTCTAAAGGATACTTATTTAGTATAAGATAAGACGCTAAATGAGGAGAATCATCACCATCTGCTTCTTCCTTATCCCATTTATTTGTGGTTGGCGTAATATGGTTTTCTCTTCCATTCATCCCTGTTCGCAGTCATTGTTATTTACTTCCTAATAGAGGAGAATAGAGTCCATATTACATTACATTACTCATTAAATCACAATGTAATGAACTTTAAATACACAGTCATAAACAATTTGATGTACGCCGCAATTAACATTTTATATTTTATTTATATTAAGCAATACGTAATTTAAGCGATCCATTATTAAATTTATGAGTTCATCAGTCGGCAAATTAAAAATAGTATCTCTAATTATACATGTCATTTCGATTACTTTGATAGTAATTAATACATCCAATTTATGCGTAATATAAAAATAAATTCAATAAATTATAATTATATCATTTTTGTATAATTAACTAAAGGAACTTGTCATCATTACATAGTATAAAACAAAGTCGCGGTAAATCTTTAAAACTACGTAACAGATTTTAAAGCGGTTTTTTAAATAGATAGAGTGATTCTAGAGGAAGGTTTATATGTATAATACAAGTACACCCGGGCGAAGCCGGGGCAAGTAGCTAGTTATATAGTATAAAAATTAAAACTACGTAATGAATTTTGAAGCGGCTTCTTTTAATAGATAAGTGATTCAAGAGGAAGTTTTATATATACAATACATGTACACCCAGCCGAGTAGCTAGTATATTATAAAACAGGATCTTTTATATTCTAAGTAATATAAAACTGTGAGTTTGTTTGTTGTTATAATAGAGTAGAAAATTCTTTATTCAAATAAACTTAATTTAATAAATAATTTAATTTAAACACTTTTGAATACAACTAAAATCTCAATTTCTGAGAAGAATACTTTAATTATTCAAAAGTGTTTAAATTTAAGTTTATTTGAATAAAGAATTTTTTGAATCAATCTCTTATTCGGAAAGCTGTTGTCTCACAAGAATTAATGAGCAAGAAACTAACGTGTTGCTCTTTTAAAAGTTATAACGTATAAATACTAACTACCAAATATGACCAACTTTTTAATCGAAGTATTAAATACACAATCAAATGCTTGAATAACTATATAATAGTATATTAGACGTAGGGTTTAAAGCAGACCAATCTCTTATAATATCAATTTCTATACATATAAATAAAATTGGATTGTCTGTTTGTAATATTGAAATAACCGTTTTTTACTACATCCACATAATTACAAATACGGTACATACACCAAAATAACATTTTTTACTATTTTTGTCTGTCTGTCTGTCTTTTTGTTCAGGCTAATCTCTGAAATGGCTGGACTGACTATGACGGGACTTTTATTGGCAGGTAGCTTATGTAATAAGGGGTAACTTAAGCTACTTTTATTTTAGAAAAATAAAGTTAAATTCCACGATGTCGCGGGTACAGCTGGTAGTTTTACTTTACTTGACATTCATAAGCGGCTAAAATGTCCTACATAAAAAATGGAGACTTATTCAATAAGAAACTTTTGCTCTAATCACTAGCGATGACCTTTTAAACCGGAACATAGGATACAAAGCCTGCTAGTTGACTGCTGAAATATTTAACTAGGATGTCTACAACTAATCAGTCATTCTCGGGCCTATTGCAGACTCTATACAATTGTTTGACTAGTAGGCTGGTAATCTGACATTCCTCCAAACCAAATCAAATGGCGTTATGTATATAATATATGTATGTATGTGTAATAATAACCTTAATATACCACCCATTTCATAAACTTTAAGCGTAGTTAACTTATACGTGAATTACCCCGTTTTTGCGTATGGATGGATCGATGTGATGTTGGTACTCTGTCACGCAAAAACTAATAAACGGATTTTGATGAAACTTTACAGTAATATAGCTTATATATCACAGTAACACATGGGCTATAAATTTCATGCAGGAAACCATGTATACTTCAATAGTTTATAATTTATAAATTATATATATAAATTGTCGTGATAAAAATACCTGGACTTTGGTTGAACAGACTAATTTTATATAAATTGTTTATTATTATCTTCAAATAAATTTTGTAAAATAATGTAATATTACACATATCATTTAATAATAGGAAATTCATGTTGAAGGTTTACCTTATTTAATATTATCTTATCTGTGCTGTAACAAAGAACCTAAATATTATACATAAGTTTGCTAAAATATTAATAGATATATAAGTATATAATATTTATGACTATACAATAAATTGTCAACAAATAAAAATGAATATTCTCAATATACAAATTTCAATATTAATAGAAATAATCATTATTTAAATGAACTTAATTTAAGCACTTTTGAATAGTCATATAATTATTACTGGATTATCACGAGCAGACACATCACAAGAAGAATGTGCTAGAAGCTTATGTGTAGTTTAATAACATCATAAAATATTAAAAAGGTTTTTTCATACATTAGATATGATTGGACTATATTTTATAATTTTACCCGTTCTCTCTCTTCATTTGTACCACACAGCGTTAGGTCAAGGTTCAGACCAGTTGTAAGTACTTTAAATATTCATAATTAATGCTTATTAATCATACCAAATACTTAAATATTGCGGCACGGTAATTAACCGTATGACCAATACTGCGGTTGCGATTAGAATTTTTCCCAAATGCAAACATCAGATTAACATTATGTAACGCTGTCATTTCATTAACAATAGTTACATTTATGTAATTAAATTGCAGTGATATTTACACAATGACAGTCTGATTTATTATTATAATAATGTTTAATTAAAATACCATCTTGATCATCTGGACGAATGGCGGTCCTACACTGTGCGTTTAACATGAAACTTTTTGGGATCACCTTCCAGCAATGGTATTTCTGAACCGATATGTATTGAAACCTTCAAGAAAATGGTGCGTTTTATAAAAACCTTTTGCCATTGTGGAAACACAAATATGGAAGGGATTGTTAGTAATGTGGACTAATAACACCATTTCTAGCAATATAATATGGACCTTCACAGAGGAGCTTCCTCCCGCGTACACTTAGATTGTGGAATGAACTACCTGCCGAGGTTTTCTCGAGAGACTACAGCATGGGGTTTTTCAAGAATATTAAGGTTTCTTAAGGGTCGGCAACGCGTATGTGACACCCCTGGTGTTTCAGGCGTCCATAGGCTACGGTAACCGTTTACCATCAGATGTGCCGTATGCTTGTTTGCCACCTAAGTGATATAAAAAAAACATGCGGTTCCCCTTGGATACCATCGTCATAAATTCATGGTCAATTTACCACGACAGGCTAACTGACCTGACCTCATCTTCATTTTATCATCCTCCACTCCTCGTCCATCGCAAACCGTTAACACAGACGGATGCACCATTATTTTTTCTATTTGTACCAATAAGACATGGGGGCCAGCGTAAACCGGGGGGCGGGGGCACCATACCATTTTCATCCGTAAAAATAAAAAAAAAAAATACCAATAAGACGGAGGGGGGGTTAGGGGAAGTAATTTAGACCCCGCTGCGGTTCCCCCTGAAAACCATCGTGATAAATTCCTGGTGAATTTACCACGATAGGCTAACTGACCTAACCTCATACTCATCATCTTCCACTGGCGCCTCGTCAGCGTAAACCGTTAGCGCAGACGGGAGCACCATTCCACTATCATCCATAAAATATATATGATAAGACCGCTTTTTGTAAACATTTTTTTTTCATTGTACTGCACTTGGTGTTCTGTGTTTATGTGTGCGCCATAAAGAGTGATTATTATTAATTCAATTTAAAAAAGTGCATGGAATGCTAAGACGACCTCGGTGGTCTAGCGGTCTAGCACACCGTTTTATGACCGACGGTCGCGGGTTCGATTCATCGCACGGCACAAATAATTGTATTCATGAGTATGATTGTTTGTATCGGTCTGGGTGTTTAATATGTGTAATATGTATGTATATTTATCAGTTCATTTATGTATATTATCTAGTACCCATAACACAAGCTTTAGCTAGCTTAACTTAGGTCTAGATGGCGCTATGTGAATTGTCCTGAGATTACTATATTACTATGCTAAGAAGTTCTCGCCATTACAAATAATAATAAAATATTCCTCATCATAATATTAAAGTAGGCATATATTCATTGGAAGTCTATGTCAATAGTACTCTGATATCTTGCTTAGATAAATAGTACCGAGGTTCAGAACCGGTTGTCAACTAATAATTTCATTCATAATTTTTATTGTGCCAATATATTTGTTGACGCCGACAATCAGTTTTGTAATATGTAATTATTTATCTGGTTTTGACCCACTGTGGCGTTAGTGCCTGTAATTCTAAAATCGATGTTGCCAGCTTAGTCGATTTACCACTAGAAATGGCAGATTTGATGTTCAGAATGCTTCTAGTGACTCGTGGATTTTTAATTAATCATGAAAACCAAAGAAATTATTACTTATATATATTGTTCACCGGGTCTTAACACGAATAATTTTATGGTAAACAATGGGTATTAAACACGAAAGTTAAAAATAACTACAAAGATCACAGATTACAAGATTCACTTGATATGTTGCTTTCAGAAAAAGTTTAGTTAAGTTTTCTGCTAAAACATACTGTAACCAGTGGTTACACTGAAAACTGTCAGGAGGTCATAAGTTCAAATCTGGTCGACACGAAACTATATAATAAACTTTGTGTGTCAATTTATACCTCTGACTGACTCCCCTTTAAAGGAAACACCGATATCAAATCAAAATTAATCCGAGTGACAGCGATTAAACATGGTTCGTTTTTAGTTCTTATAAAAAGTACTTAAAAAATAACTACAAACTAAATTACACATACTCAAATTGTTGGCAACACTATCTAAAATATGCATATCTATCTATGCAATTAACCGCAAAATATTTAGTTTACAAATAAAACATATAATAATAAATTACTATTTAAGAACAATTTTCAAAGTCAAACATATTTACTTATAACCTTCAAGTTCAATGAACAGACGGATCCTGAATTGTCGAGGCAAATCAAACATGCCCAAGGTCTTTTTATGTAATTGAAAAGACAAACAAACTGGTAGTCCATATGATGAAAAATGGTAACGATCAATACATGAAATCGCCACAAACGGGCCACTATCCTTTACAAAAGGTGCTACAGACGGACTGTCTGTAGCACCTATTAGTTACCGTTATATATAGATAGCGTTTGTTCGCTGCTTTGAAACCGAAGAAACGGCTGCTCACGTAATCCTCAGTTTCAAGACACTCTCCTTGATGTGAAGCCAAATCTCGAGGTCCTTGGCGTTGATATATCCAGTGACGTTCAGTTTTGCGGTCATTTGGAGGACCCGGCTAAAATAGCCTCAAAAAAGCTTGGTGTCCTCAGTAGAGTGAGACGGTATTTCACGGCGGCCCATCGCTTGCAACTATACAAGGCGTAGATCCGGCCGCACATGGAATACTGTTCTCACCTCTGGGCACCACAATATCAACTACTTCCATTTGACCGCATTCAGAACCGAGCAGCCAGAATCATTGGTAATCAACATCTATGTGACAGACTCGACCCATTGGCTTTGCAGCGTGATATTGCATCTCTGTGCATTTTCTACCGCATATATCACGGGGAGTGTTCTGAGGAATTGTTCGGATTAATACCAGCTGCTGAGTTTCACCAACGTACCACCCGCCAGAAACTGAAATACCATCGTGATCATCTGGATGAATGGCGATCTTCCACCGTGCGGTTTTCTAGAAACTTTTTGCCTCGCACAACCACATTATGGAATCACCTTCCAGCAATGGTATTTCCGAACCGATACGATATTGAAACCTTCAAGAAAAGAGCTTATTCCTTTTTAAAAGGCCGACAACGTACTTGCAATTCCCCTGGTGTTGCGGGTGCTCATGGGCGGCGGTAATCACTTACCATCAGGTGAGCCGCATGCACGTTTGTCCCCTGTGTTATAAAAAAAAAAAAATCCTGGAGTGCGTGGCAGTGGCCACACAACGAACACAAATCCTCGAAACCGTGAGGTCGTCCGTGAAGCCTGTGAAGACACCAGAACTTCTGCGCTTTTGGGAGGAGCTTGGCTAACTACTTTAGTAGTCTCAGCTCTACAGGCACAACGGCCCAGGTGAGAGGCTGATTGCGGTAAATGGAGAGTAATTTTCAACTGATTTAAAGTATTCTTTATGCATAATTAAGAAAAAATATTCGCGTCCTGCACTCCTTCTCTATATAAACTACAAGTGTGCGAAATTTCATATACCTCCGTTCGTGCAAATTTCATAAAAATAAGTAAAAAGTTTTTATTTCACGTTTTATTATAATAATAACTTAGAGCAATTCACACAGCGCCATCTAGTTCCAAGTTAAGAGGAGATTACGTTATGGGCACCAGACGATTGATACGGATATATAGATACTTTTCAATAAATACAGAAAACACTCAGACCGATCAAACAATATAAATACAGATATTAGTACTGTATGAGAAAACGAACCCGAGACCATCGGTAAAGCGGTATGCTAAACCGCCAGACCACCGTGGCCGTCAATAATGGTAACTCAGAACAATTCACACAGCGCCATCTAGTCCCAAGCTAAGATGAGCTTGCATTGTGAGGTACTAGACAACTGTTAGAAATGCTAAAACATATTTTCTTTTCTAAATACGTACATAATATATATATACAGACAAACAACCACAAACAACAACAACAAAGAAAACAAACATACAGGGCGATACAAACAATGATAGTCTTGAATACATTGAATTGACTTGAATACAATACATTTGTACCGTACTAGAAAACAAACCCGCAACCGGAAGTAAGCGGTGTAAAAAAAAACTATTCAAAAGAGCAACACACAAGTTTCTGCACATTTTTCTTGTGTTGAATCTGTGTTCCAAATGAGTGGTAGTGAAAAATATGTCTTCAAAAGTGCAAGTTGAGTTTATTTGAATAAAGATTATTTCTATTTCTATTATTAAATCAGAATCTATTTTTTGTAAACTTTTCCATGCCTGAAACTAGTGCATCTGTAATATACAATGTAAAAATAAAAAAAAACTATTTACCGTGTAAATAAATCATCGTTCATTACTTCTGTCAATCATCTTGTATGCGTTAATCTCATAATCAGCTCAATATATTTAAATACGCTTTTCACTAATACATATTGGTTTTATTTATCGTTTATTTTATTCCGATGCATTTACATATAAAATATAAGCGAACGAAATCGCGGACTATGTTAATATCATATAATTATTTACAGAGCCTTGCAGATCACAATTAATTTGCCGGAAGCACTCACTGTATCAATTTGTACGTACCTTATAATAAATGATGAACCTATTTCCGATAACTTTTAGTGTGCTAATCACCAATCTAATATAATTACTAGTATTACACACATATATTTATAAATTTATTTAAATAAAATTTAAGTAAAATATAGATGCACTATGCTTTGAATGTCCACAGTGACAGCCCGCCAAAATAGCTGTCAAACGAAAAATGTCAAAACGTCATTATCTATTGCCAATTACTTGTAACTTAATTATACAACAAAGAACCTAAAATTAAAAACCATAAAGAATATAATATAGTAACTAAAATATATTTAAACTATATAATGTGATATAATAATACAAATATAGCGAACTTAATACCAAAGTGCGTTATCTACTAGTCAACCATATGACAAACTGAGAAATTAATTAGCGGAACTTTATAGTTTACCATATGATATCTATATGATATAATATCTAATTTATCAATATAACATATTATTTGATATGTATATACTTACAACAAAAATAAATTAATAAACTTGGAAGCAAAAAATTACCCATATGTGATAGAGATAAACAAGAAGAATCAGAATATGTATATATAATTCTGAAGTTAAATATATAAGTATAAATATAATATATAATGCAATATAATTAAGTTATATATATATATATATATATATATATATATATATATATATATATATATATATATATATATATATATATATATAGACATAGGTATATTGCATGACCTATTGGCCGAGCTAGCTTCCGATACAGCCAAGTTATTTGTCTGGCTGATATCACATTAGTTGAAGTTATTTCTTATTTTTTCTTATTTAGCATAGGTACAATGAAAATGACATCGTCACATTTTGTATACAAAATCCCAAAAAAATAAAGAGAAAAGGAAATGTAATGGGGTACACAGCAGGAAACGTAACGCTCCGATAACGCTCTTTTACATATCTACATGTATTCATTGATATTCATTGGTTATGAGTATTTTAAAATAAATCATTTTTTTATTTAATAACACTTAGTTGATAAATCTATATTAAGTAAATAAATAAATATTAAAAGCGTATAGGATATTTATAAAACAAACGTTGTTTATCAACTAAAAATAACATTATTTGAGTATGGTTTAAAAGTAAGGTCAATAGCGTCTAAATATACTTTAGAATATTTAAAACACCTACCAGTAAAATATATATTAACCTTATAAGTGCGTAAGTATAATTGTATGTTATACATATAAATAGTTTTCCAAACTGAGGAAGAAACGCCATCCTATGTGGTTGTAGCCCACTCATCTATAAACGTAATAACTCCTTTAGAGAGTTTACACTCTCTCCTCAGGAGATAAAAACCATCGCTCCTAAGAATATCCTTCAATTCTTGTCCATGACGGATCTGGGTACTGGGTACGTACTCTGAAAAAGGCCGTGCATAATAGATCTATGTAAGTCGCAGTGCTACAGATCTAAGCACAAAAAAAAACTATCAGGTGGGCCGTCAGTTTATCGGTTACCACTTACCGTCAGCTTGTTTGCCAACAGCAGTCACCAGCAAAAGAAAAACAACTAGTGAAATATGAAAAAAATATATAGAACCAGTGCACAATATTCATAATTAAATAACTTTAATTATAGAAACATATTGTGACATTTCTAGATTACCTTTAATAAAAAATTAGTACCAAACGACGCTTCAATTTCGTGATCTTAGTTCTGGAGCGATCCTTGCGCTGGTATTTTATGCTCCATATTCTATCTTAAAGTTCATCTTTTACATACCAACTAATGTGATTTCTACCTAATTTATATCGTTATAAAGTCCTATTTCAATTACATGGATAGTTAGAAATTATTTCAATTAGCGACCATTGAAAAACATTACTTATTGTCTATATGCTTACGGTTAAGTTTGCTTTAAAATAAGACGAGTAAAAGGTGTGCATCTAGAATAATGCCAACGAACCCATTTTGACACCGATAAACCGTACCACAAAATGTGACAGTTTGATCGTGACAACTAATATTCTGACTAACATATTTGTATGAAACAGTAATCTATTTAATTTAGGGTTGCCAACTCCAAATTTAAAAAACCAGGATTTAAAGTCGCTATACCGAGTTCTTTTAAGTTGAAAACAGGTCTCTATGTAATTACAGTATCTCTATGAAATTCAAGCAATTAAAATAATCATATTTTTCAATAAAACTTGTTGAATAAAATTATCTATTTTTTTAAAGATAAAACCGAACTTTTCTATTTAAATACACAGAACGTTGGTGAATACATAACTACATCTATCCTGAAAGATTCTCAAGACGTCCCAGGATACTACAAAAACTAGGACGTGTCCTAGAAAAACAGGACGATTGGGTAACCTAATTTAATTTATTGAAATAGCAAACTCTGCGTTACATAACAAGTATACCTTCACGATTGGAATCCCCGACGAGGTAGTTAGAGCCGGTGTCAATTGCGAACTTCGTGGTGAATATCGTGCCCAGATATCGCTTTGATTAATTGAAAGTTCCTTATACCCACCAGGACCTAAAATACCACCCAGATCACCTAAATGAATGGCAGTCTTCCACCGTCCCTTTTTCCAAAAAGTTTTTGCCAGGCACAACCACATTTTGGAATCATCTTGACGACCTCGGTGGTCTAGCGGTCAAGTACACCGCTTTACGACCGATGGTCGCGGGTTCGATTCCTCGCACGGCACAAACATTTGTATTCATGAGTATGATTGTTTGTATCGGTCTGGGTGTTTTCTATGTATAATATGTATGGATTTACAAAAAAAAAAATATCTATGTATATGTATCAGTTATCTAGTACCCATAACACAAGCTCTAGCTAGCTTAACTTGGGTCTAGATGGCTCTGTGTGAATTGTCCTGAGATTATTATTATTATTATTATTATTACCTTCCAACAAAGCTAATTCCTTCTTAGAAGGCCGGTAGTGCACTTGCAATTCCCTTATGTTGAGGGTGCTCAAGGGCGGCGGTAATCATTTAGCATCAGGTGAACCGCAAACTCGTTTCTTCCCTATGCTATAAAAAAAAATAACGTAGGATAATTCACAGAGCGCCATCTTGTTCCATGTTATGTAGAGCCTGTGTTATGGATACTTGACAAAAGATTATTTTGTTTGTACCGTGAGAAGATACGTATCCGCGACCATTGGAAATAAAGCAGTATTACATCGCTGAGGCCAATGAGTATGGTACTCATGAAAACAAATGTTTGTACGTTCGAGGAGCTACTATTTTTGCAACCATCGGAAGTAAGGCGGTGTGTGCAGTTATATAGGTGCTACCTCGCTATTTGATAAGGATAATGAGACTCTAATAGTCCCAAAAGCCTATACACTTACCGCAGTCGGTGGCACCATTCTTTTATAATTCAGTAAAAAAAGTGTGTCTGAACGAGTCTGTGTGTGTGTGGTCTAAGATGTCTATATTATTTCAGAGGACCCAATACTAATTACAGCGGATTAACATTCAGCCGTAATTTCTACTAAACGTGATTCGTCGTAATTTGAAATGATTGATTGCGGCATCCACGTAGCACTATTTGAACAGGAGCACTATAAATTACCTAATGATATTGAAATCACGAGGCAATTTAACTTCTTAAAAGATTGACAGCTGACAGTGTGTGTAAACTTGGCATTCTTTCGATCGTAGGTACTATTTCAACAGTATTGTATTGTAACTCTATTTGTAATGTAATTAATTAATCAAATCTTATACATTTTTGTCACTTTTAAATGTAATAATCGTGCACTAGTCATGAAACGTCATCTAGTTCCAAAATAAGCATAGACTCTTCTATATCTGCAACAGAGAATGGATAGATAAAAAATGTCTGAATTGACTTTCTTGTTGGTTTTTCTCAATTTAAGGAGTTAGCCTAAACTAGCTTGGACTGTAAGGATACTGATAAAATCTCTAACATGCATAAGGAATCTACTATGAGTACCAGGGCGACCATGTGGAGGTCGCCCTGACATGGTACATTGTACATCGTGGAAAATATCTAATTTCGCAAAGATGACCTGACTTAAAGCTCATCCTATCATCCTCCACTGATGCCCCGCCAGCGTATACATGTGCGAGCGCACTATTCCATTATTACCAAATAAAAAATCCACCAGATCACGGTGGATTTTTGTCCATCACATGCATTTGATTTGTTGAGTGGATTTCCAAATTTGAAAATTACTTAACAAATCAAGTTCAACATGAGGTTAACATGTTGGCTTTGAGTAGACAGACGTTTTTTATTCGCGAATTGCTCTTTATTTGTTGAGTGGAGTTCCAAATTTGAAAATTCACTCAACAAATGAAGTTCTAAATCAGGTAACATTTTGACTTTTAGTCAGCAGACTTATTTTATTCCCGAAATGCTCTTGATTTTTTGAGTGGAGTTCCAAATTTGAAAATTCACTCAACAAATGAAGTTCTAAATCAGGTAACATTTTGACTTTTAGTCAGCAGACTTATTTTTGTTCCCGGAATGCTCTTGATTTTTTGAGTGGATTTCCAAATTTGAAAGTTCTCTTTGAGACGACAGACTTTATTTTATTCGCAAAATGCACTTCATTTGTAGAATGGATTTCCAAATTTGAAAATTCAGTCGACAAATGTAGTTCTAAATCAGGTTCACCTGTGGACTTTGATTACGCAGGCTTTATTTGTTCGCGAACTGATCTCGATTTGTTGAGTGGAGTTCCAAATTTGAATACTCACATAACAAATCGAGTTCAACATCATATTCACATGTTGGGTTTCACTCACACTCAAAACTAATATGTGAACTCGACCGATCTCTTGGATGACAAATGAGGTCTCTACCTCATTTGTCATCCAACAGATCGGTCTAACAACTCAGGCGTTAAACGTATATAATAACTAACCTAAGGATTGTACGATGCTTGTGCAACTGTTTAATTACTGTACATCTTTCATCACATTAAACAGTTTACAATCTTCTATATTTACCTATTAAGGTGAATTTTGTCACGACTTTCCCTTCACTAATAAAATCATTTATTCTAATTAATAAAATAAATTTCGCAATTTCCCAAATCACTTCACTTACGGGTTAAAAGTTAAAACAGTTAATTACTTGACGTCATGGTCAAGTTTATTTAAAACTAGATTTACCCGCCACTTCATCCGCATGGAACTTTTTTTATTACATAAATAAAATTTCTAGAATAAAAGTAGCCTAAGTTACTCATTATAATATTAACTATCTGTAAGTGAAAGTCCCGTCAAAATTAGTCCAGCCAGTTCATATATTAGCAACAAACAGACAGACAGACAAAACACACAACAAAATTACACAACACGACAAAATTATTTTAATTATTGTGTTGATGTAAATACGGTATATACTTTCATATAGTGAAAAGCCGCTAATTTAAAATTACAAACAGACTCTTTTATTTTATTTATTTGTATATGTACATATTTCAAGGGAAATATATAGTAATAATAACTCAGGACAATTCATACAGCGTAATCTAGTCCCAAGCTAAGCAGAGCTTGTATTATTGGTATTAAAAAACTGATAGGACACTTAAACACATATTTTTGTAAATACATACATAATATACATAGGAAACACCCAAACCGACACAACTAATCACACTCATGAATACAAACGTTTTCAGCGTGCGAGGAATCGAACCTGCGACCATCAGAAGTGATATAAACCGCTACACCACCAAGGCCGTCTGTATGACAATGAAATAACATGGTCATTACATGTGACTATTTAAATGTGCTTTAATTGAAGTGTATTTGAATATAGACTATACTCTATTCATGGATAGTGATGTTCAAATTTTAAGAGAGCGAATCGCGCAAACAAAACTCGATATAGTTCAAGGCAAAATAAATACTCACGTCCTTTGCAACGCGGCCACGTAATATTTCTCCACGGAATCGTTCCAATTAGAAATTAGTTTAGTTACATCTAGATCGTCTAGATAAGTGGAAATAAGTCCGTGAACATATTATAAATAATTAGAGTTACTTGGACGAAGGAGTTTCCCACGCCGAAGTTTTATAATTTATATATTAGAATATTGAGTGAGAAAAATATAAAAATTATCATCATTGTGATATATCAGTGATCATAATTTTTATATTTTTCTCACTCAATATTCTACTTGATACTAATAATACAAGATCAACCAAAGTTGGGAAAGTAACACAATGTTCTTTTTCTTTATCATTCTTCATCCTTTTAAATCTTAATACTTGGGTAACAAGATTTCGTTCAGTTTTTATTACTTTACTTCGATTCAAATTCACGACCCTTGGAGTCAGAATTAAAACTACTGATCAATGTAGTTATGTATTTACTTTTCTTTATATTACTGTACCTTACGAGTGTGGTCTTTAATGCAAATAATTTTTTTATCTATCTAATTAAAACAGATTTTATGTCACTAGGCCACTGCAGTTCAATAAAAATTATATTTAATTCTTCCTCTTAGGACTATAGCGCCCTCTATAATAGATCTCTATATGTTAATGGTTGTTTAATTTCCAACTTAATTTGTAATATAAATTGTAATATAACACGTTACTCATATTAATTGAGCAATATAATTCCTAAATCAAATAAAATCTTATGATCCAGTAATTTGAAATATAAACAAATCAAAACGTTGTTCTAATGAGGAAATTTTATATAATAAACTTGGTTGTAATTTGGTCAAGTAACTAAAGCTTTATGATATGATATTTATGGTTTACTGATATGATATTCGATTTTTTCGTGACTTCTCTCGCCTCATTAATTCTCCCAAATCGTTCATCAAGGTATAGTTCAAACTACGTTTTGGTTATATATGGTAACGGTTTGGTATCTGTTTCTTTTCTTCTCTGTTAATTTTCAGGTTGTAGCCTCATTTTATCCTTATGTTTTATTCTTCCCTGGTACCTTGACAGTGCATACTGTTAATGTAAGCGAGTGCATTACCATCATGATGCTATCTGCAATTATTCACTAATTGATTAGCTAGATTACTGTTTCGGTATCTCTGTTTCTTTTCTTCTCTGTTAATTTTCAGGTATTTGAAGCCTGATTTCATCTTCATGTTTTATTCTTCCCTGGTACCTTGACAGTGCATACTGTTAGTGTAAGCGGGTGCATTAGTGATGCGGGTGCATCATCATGCTAGATCTTATTTTACCTGCAACTTTTTGATAAACTATAACAATAATTATCCCCAAGTTAAGCTAGCTAAAGCTAGTCTTATGGGTACTAGATAACTGATACAAATACATAGGTTTTTTTTATACATAGAAAAGAATAGACCCATACAAACAATCATACTCATGAATACAAATATTTGTGCCATGCGAGGAATCGGACCCGCGACCATCGGAAGTAAGGTGGTGTGCTAAACCGCTAGACAGCCGAGGCCGTTAATCTGCCTGAATTTCTTTTAGCTGCAACTTTTCGCTATAATTAGTGGATTACTGTATCTATAGTTTGTGTCCCATAACGTGACCATTTTATGACATTATCCTACGTAACCGTGTACCATTAAATATATAAACTCATTATAGCATGTACAAACATATGAACAAACTCTTATAAAGTACGAAGCTAGGTCAGTTATATCAAAAGAAATGGTTTATAATAATATAGTGGCACGCAACATCGCGCTATGTTTGTTTATTGCGTAAAGTTTTGCAGATGAGGATAAACAGACATACGGACCTCTTGATGGTGAGTGGTGACCATATTTGAATGTAAGATAAAAACTATTTCACGTCAAACATACTTGTAGTTGGATTAGAATACTTATAGGATACTTTAATAGTAATATTTTAAATTTAACGACTAAACAATAACAAACGTTATTATATTAATACTAGCTGACCTTTGTTCTGCTGTATAACTGAATTAAAAAATAGGGGCTGATGGTAGAAGGGTGAAAATGTTGTGTTGTATGTATTTTTTAATGACGAATGATAAGAACATTAAATAAAAAATTGTGTCCAAAAAAAGGAAGACTTTAATGGGATGGGCCACCATTATTACTTAAAGGTATAAAAATAAATACAACCATTTCTCAGATCTACATGTAGAAGAGGCGCTTGCGGCTCACCTGAGTAAGTGAATACCGCCGCCCATGGGCACCTGCAACACCACGGTAATTTCAAGTTCGTTGCCGGACTTTCAAGAAGAAAAATACTCATTTCTTTATGATTTCAATGTAATATTGGTTTAGAAAAACCATTGCTGGAAGGTGGCTGTATAATGTGCTTACATGTGGCAAAAAGTTGCTGGTAAAATGCACTATGAAGGACCACCATTCATCCATATGATCAGGATAGTGTTTTAGTGAAATTCAGCAGTTGGTACTAGGGGACAATATTGTTACACAAATAATATTAAAATAAATTATTACTAATATTATAAATGCGAAAGTAACTCTATCTGTCTCTCTCACTTTCAAGCCAAAACTACTGAACTGAATTAAACGAAATTTGGTACACAGATAATCTAGACCCTAAGAAGGAAGTATTTTCATTATTAAAGTTAGAATCATGTGACTTATTTTTTAAGCTGTTGATTAAATATAAATAAATATGACATTCAAATTTTGTAAAAATATTTAACCCTTTATCATTTTACTTAAGGGTACTTAAGTAAAATGATAAAGGGTTAAAATAAAATCGGAAACGAAAGTTTGTATGGAAATTCGTCATTTTAAAGCTACAATGATTAAACTTTTTTCGCTTTTTTTAGGTAAAATTATTTAATATTTTTTCTTAATTTCAAAGTTCCACGTGGACGAAGTCGCGGCCACAGCTAGTAAATATATAAATAGTATAAATTCTTGTTGGATATCCAATATTTTTCGTACATTTATATTTCAACATCAGTCACTAGTCCGCAATGCGCAAACATTTGATCTAACTCTGATAGCCTTTGTTTTAGATATAGCCTTTATTGCAAAGATGCCTATAACAGGGAGTTACTTTACATATTTTAATACTAGTAGAATCTCGCGGGTAGGTCTGCGTATATTTGGTTATGATACTAATTCTGTTACATGACGTTGTAAGCATTTTAATATGCAATAAAAACTTGTATACATAGAATATTGAAAATATTCGACTGCCCCGGTGGTCTAGCGATTTAGTACACTGCTTTATTTCCGATGGTCGCGGATTCGATTCCTCGCATAATGCAAACATTTGTATTCATGAATACCATTCTTCGTATTGGTCTTTTCTGTATATTTTATATATACATTTATTTTCAGTATTTATATCAGTTGGCTAGTACCAATAACACAAGCTCTTCTAGCTGGGGACTAGATCTACTGTATGAATTACAGTTATAGTTATTATAATGGCAAACTCCTCATCATCTTGTTTGCCATTAGGCAATGGTTTGCTACATTGCATAGAGACCGTCATATGCAACAAAGTATGAATATCCGCCCAGGTTTTTTTATGTATGATAATGGAATGATGCACCCGCCTGCGCTAATGGTTTACGCTAGCGGGGCACCAGTGGAGGATGATAAGATGAACATGAGGTCAGGTCAGTTAGTCCATCGTGACATCGTTATTATGATGGTTTCCAGGGGAACCGCGTGGAGGTCAACCTGGCATGGTTATCCGCCCAGGTTGTTATGTGTCGTCATGATGCACATTGTTGAACTTAAGAGTAATAAGTGATATTTGTGTCTTTAAATGTGACCCGCAGCAGCACTAAAATATATAAGCTCAGAGTCGACGATTGTTCAGAGAATAAAGCACTTTTCATCTTCAACTGATATGAAGATACGTGAAAATAACTATAAAAAAATTTGCACTAACTGTATATGCGATGTGTTACTTCGTTAGTGTTTAATATAACAGTTATTATAGTGGAAACTTTTAATCTAAATCAGAGTTTAATTTAATGTAATTTCAAATAAGTAGTAAGGATTAATAGAGTAAGAAAAATAAGAAAAAGATGTATATGAACAAAAAGTTTTCTTTTTGTTCTTCCTTTTTCCTTTTCTTTCTTTCTTTTCTTTTTTCCTTTTTCCTTTCGCCATCTATAGAATGGAACCGCTGACTCAGCAAATTCTGTGGAATACATATTGTTATGCACAATTTTTTTTTTCTAGAGCAAACATCTACTATATAAAAAGAAGAAGCACTAGAACATACTATATCCAACACAGTTTACACATCTCAAACAGGTAGTGAATACAAAAACACTATCAACAACAAATACTCGATATTTTAGTCCTTGTGAATGATATAGTTTCAATCGAAACGTATTATGCACCTTACGCATATAGAAATAAAGTTTACAAATCGTGAAGGGATAGTAAAAATCGAGCGTCGCATTCCGATCCTATATCATTCAGATATTCGACTAGGCATTGCTATATAACGAGGCAGATGTACTTCACAAACACATTTCACCAACATCTTGCATACGATTCGCTCACCAATATGAAATACGTTAGTACTTATTTATATATATCGATAAATGTGTGATATAGTGTTTACCTATCTATTTATTACTTTTTTATAAAGTCGATAAATAAGTGACATAGTGTTTACAATTAAATTTTAGCACTTTTTTATATATATCGATAAATATGTGACATAGTGTTTACCTATCTATTTTAGTTCTCATATATATATATATATATATCTAAAAATGTGATATAATATTTACCTTTCTATTTACAATTCGATGTATCAAGTGTTATATTTGTGTCAGTGTTTGCAATCGCGATTGGTGAATATAGGAATCGTTAACTAATCGATTTAACTTTACGAGTGATTGAGTTATCGAATTGTGATCGATGTCGTAACTATTTGTTAATTAACTTCATGAAGATGTTTTATTGATTTATTTATGTATATATATTTATTATGCATAAAAAAAGATATTTTCCTAAATAGTGGCCCATATTACCTAACCTGATTAATTTGTTGTTACCGTAATTGTTTGTTAGAAAATAATTTACTGGCGTAACAATTAAGGCAAGAATATAGTCTTGTTTTATTTTAAACTAGCTACTTGCCCCAGCTTCGCCCGGGTGTACGTGTATTATATATACAAACCTTCCTCTAGAATCACTCTATCTATTAAAAAAAACCGTTTCGAAATCCGTTACGTAGTTTTAAAGATTTAAGCATACATAGGGATGGAGAGACAGCGACAGCGACTTTGTTTTATACTATGTAATGATATGCGTAGGCTATAACGTTCATCGTTTCTTATAAAAAATATTGTTAAATATATTTAACAAAAGGTTGTAACCGCTATGTTTGTTTACCTATACCATATAACTATTCCCATATTTTGTAAAGGAATTTAATTGAATTTATATATCTGTTTCCATTTCTTTTTACTTAATATCTATGACTATTAATCGGTGGTCTAGTAGTTTAGTATACCGCTTTGCTATCCGACAGTCGCGAGTTCAATTCCTCGCACGGTACAAACATTTGTATTCATGAATATGATTACTAAAAAGCAAAGTTGTCTATTACCCTTAACACAACTATTATTACAGAAGCTCTGCTTATCTTGGGACTAGATGGCGCTGTATAAATTGTCCTGAGAAATTATTATTATTATTACTATATTTATGCTATATAGTGTCACAAAATTATTCAGAATCCATATAATAATATGTTACAAATAATTTATCATCAAAATAATTATGATCTGTACGCATAAATACTATCTCTACAGATGAAAAGAAATCAAAAATCATTATTTGCAGAATGCAATTAAAACTTGAATATTTTATTTAATAATACTTTCTGATATTTATGTATTTTTTTTATGTCAGATTATTTAGTATAAAAAGAAGTCGCTTTCGCTGTCTGTTCGCTTAGATCTTTTAAACTAAGCAATGTATTTTAATGTAGTTTTTAGCAGTAGATAGAGTGATTCAATAGGAAGGTTCATATGTGTAATACATGTACACCCGAGCGATACCGGGGCGGATAAATAGTATTATATATATTATAAAAATAACTCTTTTTATTCACACAAATAGGTATGCAACATACTTTTGGTTTAATCCGTTTTCGTTAATTATACAAACATCCTTATTACTAGTTAATAGGTCAGTTAATTGAAAAAAAAACTTTATCGCAAATTTAATTAGACTCGATTCTAAAAACAAGATTTTCCAGTAACTAAGGAAACATTAATATCATGAATTATAAAAAAAAAAACTTAAAGGTTAACAGATATTTCATTTATTTTTGAAACTTTACAAAAAAATATACACTTCTGCATAATATTGACGTATGTATTGAGTAATTAAAATAAAAAGCGCATTTATTCTGCTGCTTAATTACAATAATTACGTTCATATCGAAAAATGCTGTGTAATATATATTTCTAAATTGTAATGATACATACACCAAATTTATTAATTTGTTCATTTTTTTATGTTATTAAAAATTGTGTTAACCAAATACTTCAAAATGGAATTATGGGATAATTGTTAATTGAATAATCAATTTTTTACACTAAGATTGTGGCAAACAAGCATACGGCCCATCTGATGGTAAACGATGAGTGTAGCCTGAAATAATAACATATAATATTGCTATGTTATATAATTGAACATTATTCAATAAAATCAAAATCCTTACCAATATTATAAATGCAAAAGTAACTCTGTCTATATGTCTCGCTTTAACGCCAAAACTACTGCACCGATTTAAATAAAATTTGTTATACAGATAGTCTAGACCCTGAGAAAGGACATAGGCTACTTTTTAATGCGAAGAAAGGGTTGTAAGGGGTTGAAAGGGGAGATGAAACGTTCTATGGAAGTATCATAATTTTTAAAGCTACAAGCTTGAAACTTATTTTTTAAGCTTTTGCTCAATCATCAATCAATATGACATTCAAAAGTTTGTACGAATATTATCCCTAAAGGGGGTAAAATAAATGGGGATGAAATGGAAATTCCACATTCGTCCTATATTCGTTGCAAACACAGCTAGTTATATATTATATATATATAACTAGCTGTGTTTGCAACGAACAATATGTACGACTCTTTTGGTCACTTATGCATGTATTTTTTTATCAGTAAGCAGTTTGGCTAGCTATTTCAATTGAGAAGAACTGACATGAAACTGAACTGATATTTTTTTATTGTTCTTTTAATGAGTCTTTAATATCATCGTTCTTTGGATATATGTTTAACATATTTAATACATGAAATAGGTGCCGATCGAGAATCGAATCAGGAACTTGATTCCAGCTAAGTTTTTCCTACGAAGGCCGTCGTGTATTGTTGAATTGAGCAAAATAACTATGCATTAACCAATTCCACTTTAAGTTGATGTCATTATATATAAATAAATAAACGATATTAACGTAAATAATGAAAAAATTCTTCTAATTTCAAAGAGAGTGTAGCCACCTAGTCGTTACCTGAATCTATCACTTAAAGCTCTGTTAGAATCAATGTCTGTTAGAATCCCTACAATGAGAATCACTGACAGTTTTTATATTCGTTTATCCATATTTAAAATATGAGAGATCTTTTAATACATTTTGTTTTTATACACTTCTATCACTGCTCTCTGCTATAATATACGTCTACAAAATATCTCTTTATTTTCATTAATATTTACTGTCTTAAATTCAAATGTAGCTACGAAATGAAATATTTTTTTGAAAGTTAATGTATATTGTGCGCGGAATCGAAGCCGCGTACAATCTAATAGTAACACGCTTAAGACGCTAAACCATGGAGACCGTCATGTAATGTGTCATGCCTTGTATTGTTAATTACATTTCGTATCGTGGCAACACCGATAACAAATCAAACTGAATCTGCAAAACTACACTAACATCTACAATATTTTAAAAATTCTTTTAAGATATGTATTCCTTTGAAATTTCCAGTTCATCATACTCGTATTGGCATCAGCGGCTACAGCAGCCCGCCTTGATAATGTATACCTACCAGCCAACTCCGACTCCTCGAGTGGATCCAGCGCTGGTCTTCAAACACCGTTTGAATCAGGATCTGATGCAGAAAACTATAGTCAAGGCAGCCAAGGTTTTGGATCTGGCAGTCAGAGGAGCAGTCAGGGGGGCAGTCAGGCCACAATCTTGAAGATTGATAATCAGCTTGATGAACAAGGATATCACTACGCCTATGAAACCAGCGATGGCACCAAAGTGGAACAGGATGGTAAGTTATCCATACTAATATACATCTACACTAACTAGTGGTAGCCCCGTGGTCAAAATTTGACCATAAAATATTTAAAGTTAAAAAATATCTTTGAACGAATAATAACAAATATTTATATATGTGTATGTATGGTAAATACATTTAACAAGTCAACACACGCTACTCCTTTTTTTTATTGATTGAATATATTTTTTTATGCATAATTAAAAATAATGAATATAAGAAGAATAAATGAAATAGAGAAGGAGTGCAGAATGCTAATACATTCTGCACTCTTTCTCTATTCATCATACTTCTCCATTCGTTTAATTTTTGTAAAAAGGGATATACGATTTTGGTAAGGTATGATATGTAGATACCTACTTATATTATAAAGAGAAATATTCCTTATATTAAAGAGAATTGAAAGAAAATAGTTATTTTTAAACTTTTGTGTTTAATATGCATTATTTATATTATTAACCGGGTAACACGAATCATTTTATGGCAAATATAGGTATTTACCTCTCTCGACATCTCGACTAGGTTAATAATTTAAATAATGAAAGAAGATTGTTAGTATTAATATGGACTGTTGATTCCATTGCTAGCAATGCATCCTCCACTGGTGCCCCGTTCGCTCAAACTGTTAGTGCAGACTGGTGCATCATTCCATTATCATTCATTAAAATAAACTCACACTGCGACATCTAGTCCTAGCTTGTGTTATAGGTACTAGGCAATTGATATAAATACATAGATACATTTTTCATAAATACGTACATAATCTTAGTAATATTATAAACGTGAAAGTTTGTGAGATATTTGTTACTGTTTCACGCAAAAACTACTGAACGGATTTTGATGAAACTTTACGCTTTATGCTTTATTTATAAATTTCACGCGCTTGAAACCGCGGGCACAGCTAGTAGTCATATAGACGACAGTTATCACTTAACATCACGTTATCTATCAGTCTGTTAACCACTACAGTTACATAAAAAAAACTTGAAGAATAAAATATCTATTTTAGTACTATATCTACGACACACCTTACCTATAGCTTCGTCGTGTGACCTCGACATCCTATGAGGACACCAGTTCAATTCCCAACAAGCGCTGACATTTCACAAAGTGCTAAAATGTTTATCACTTGTTACAGTGAAAGGAGAATCCTAAATACTTTAATAGAATTATGAAAACATTTTTTTATATAAATAGAATGGCAAATAAGCTGGTCAACCTGATGGTAAGTGGTATCTGTCGTGTATATACATGAAAGTACCACAAATATCATGACACGGCACATTAAGTATATATGTATATATTAGACAGTTTAACTGAAAAAAATAAAGATTCTCATAATTCTTTTAATTGTTATTTCACTCACGTGACGCCTATTTTATTATTAGTTATATATTCTCATTTCAAAAGTTGTCTGTAGGAGATTGAATTAGATTTATATAAACTATAATTCTGCGAAATTTCATACTTCTCCGTTTACTTTCGTACTCCGAATTTTCATAAATAGTACAAAGAGTTTGGTTCACGTATTATTATTATGATAAGTATAATTATAGAAACCCGAATATTATAACAGTAAAATAAAGATTATTATTATTATTGTCTTTAATCATAGGCTTTTTGAGAATATCTCTAGCAATTGACACATAACTTTATCAAACTTATCTTCAGTCAGAGGGTTTATGAGAATATCTGCTACTAACATATAGAGCAAGTAGCTTAGCAACAGAAATTCTCAGGCTATATTGTACAATGTTCGCCTCGGTAGTAACATAAATCATAATTCTAAATACTCACATGTCCATGATAGATAATGCTTTAAAAAATATTAGAATTTTATGCAATTCGGACCCGGACTAACCTATAACCCATGCCTTCAATTCGACCTTCTCCCAGATCGCCATAAATCTTACAAAATGATTATTTACATCACGTCCGCGCGTTGATTATCAGACATCATAATCATCTTATGTAATTTAAATTGTTTATGTGAATTCAAACAATGCAATAACACAAAGGTTAACGATGGAATTAATCAAGTGAGTTGAATTGATACGTTACCTCTGGCTGTTTGCTTTTTAACGCGAATATACGGAAGTGTAAAGTGATGCTGCTGTTCTCACTTTGGTTGCTTCCTTCTTCATTGACGTCAATATTTCTTAGTATATATTTTGTATTTCTGATTCTTCAGTGTGTCTTTGTCATTTAACTCTTCTTAAACGTTTGGATGGAATTAGATTATATTTTGTCTCTCTAGGAGGGTGAGATTGGGGGGAAGCCCCTTTTCCCTGGTAGGGTCAATCCCTAAAAAACTGGGTTTTAACTCATTTTTTACGTTTATAATTAGTTATTACAAGGGCTGGTAATAGCTAATTATAAACTTAACAAAAACTAGAGACATTATATTTACACTTAACCTGTTATTAATAATTTTTGTATGAGTTTTAATACCTGGATGTTTAAAAACACAATTAGTCACATAGATGGTGCCATTTTTGGGACAGGGCTACATTTTTCCACTATTATGGGACATATTTTATTTTTTTTAATTACTTCAAACGATGAAATAGGTATACTTATTTAAATATTATAAGATTTAAGAAAGGTTCGGTTGTCTTTAGATTTAACTCTTTAGATTTTTTTTGCTAACAGTCGCTACTTCAATTCTTACACAATATGAACGTTTGTATTCATGAGTATAATTATTTTTATTTCTATGTATATTTTTTAAAAAGAACTTTTTTTAAGTTTGTGTCAGTTCTGTAGGAGTGATTATTTATACAGTTCATGTATCTTCCACTTACAGGGCGCGTCATTCCCGGAGCAGTGCCAGAGGAGGGTTCCCTACAAGTCGCTGGTTCTTACTCCTACATAGGTGATGATGGCCAAACGTACTCCATCACATACACTGCTGATGAGAACGGCTTCCGAGCGGAAGGTGCACATTTACCAACACCACCGCCGATCCCTGAAGCCATCTTGAGGAGTTTGCAGCTTACTGCTGGTTCTCAAGGTATCTTGTTTTAGTTAAATAGGAATAGTTCACAACCAAACAACCTACCTGATGGATATTGATAGCTGTAATCTACATATATTGACGGCCACGGTGGCCTAGCGGTTTAGCATATCGCTTTACTTCTGATGATCGTGGATTCGAATCCTGGCACGATACAAATATTTGTATTCAAGTTTAATTATTTGTATTGGTCTTTATCTACGTACTATTACTACGTACGTATTTTTTTATGTATACTAATGGAATGTTCCACCGCCTACACTAATGATTTACGATGGCGGGGCACCATTGGTGGATGATAAAGTGAGTTTAAAGTCAGGTTTCCAGGAGAGCCCCGTGGAGGTTATACTGATATGTTATAATGGTAGTAATGGGGTTATTAGTCCACATTACTAACAATCCCCTTCTCTCTATCTATGTATATTACATTTGTATTTACAAAAAGATGTATCTAAGTATTTCTATCAGTTGTCTAGTACCCATAATACAAATTCTGCGTAGCTTAAAAATCATATGGATAAGAAAAAAATATATGTCCGACCCGAAATTTTATCCCGTTTAGATAAAGTAGAAATTGATATATGTTTTCATGTTTCAGGACTTTACGACCGAAAAATAAATAGTTACGATGCCGACGCCGGCTATTGAAGATATCTAGTTATAAAACGATTAATTTAAGCTATAGTCACTGCCACCTGTTCACAGGAAATAATAATTTAATACTTTTTTTTTTATTTTTATAATATAAATTGTTGATGTCGAAACCACCAATATTCGCATAGTATTGTTACATTTAAAATATATGATTATTAGATATGGTATTTCAAACGCCTGTAGAAAAATTATAGCAATGTTTGTTTAATGTAACAATGCTACCAGTAAAATAATATAAATAATTTAATCATTTTTCCTGATGAATTTGAGGACTGAAATTATAATATTCATTGTAATTTATATAAAACAATGCTTAACAGCTGGTCTTTGTGTTAGTTATTACTTTACTAGTTTTTTAGAGTCAAACAAAAGAAATACACTAAAAATATTAATTTTACGTCATATAAAGAAGCTGACACTAATATTTAGGATCGTATATCAGGAAATAACCTATGTATATTTATTTATTAATTTATAAATAAATGCAACGATACTATGTCTTACGAATTCGAATGATGTTATGATATAATTGGACGATATGGTCAGTATGTGTACAGTTATTAGTTAATGTTGTTTTTATAAATAAAATTGTAAATATGTTTTTTATGATTCCTTTATTTTATACCTCTTAGGGCTAATAGAAATATAGTTGAAAGTAGCCGAATGTTAGCGAAATTAAACCAAAAAATATAGATCCGTTAAGTAAATGGATCTACATATATTATTATGTTAAAGCATGCATGTCTGAGACCATAAATATTTAATGCGGAAACATGCATCTATTCAAAAGCTGTTAATTTGAAGTTACAAACAGACACTACAATTTTATTTATTTGTATACATATATTCATATATAACCCAGCATTGCCTCTTAGATACTTCTAATAAGTACCTTCAGGAACTAAATTAAAGCACTGACATTAAATTAGTATAATTAAACAGACAGCCTCGTCGTAACCGAACATTTCAAATTCGTCACGATCATTCTAGATGACTCAGCTCTGAGTCTCAATGAATACACTATGTTATAGACTGCAATCGATTTGTAATAAAAACAATTCAATATTGAACGATCTCGAGATTGTTGTTTGATGTTAATTAAAATAACAATTTTGATGAAGCATTTAATTAAATCTGATCAATTTGGCATCTGATGATAAGTTTGTTTGTATGTAATTATTTATTGTTCAAAATAATAATATATATATATGTTAAAGAAATAATAATGGTACAATGGCGGACTTATCCCAACAGAGGGATTTCTTCCAGTCAACCTTTGAGTGACTGAAAGGAATTGTGGAGTGGTGGATACAGGCACAATAAAAAAAAGCAATATATCTATATATAAATGTAGTAGTAGTATAAGTATGCGTTGTCATCAAAATGTTCTCTAACATTCGTGGTATACCACAGGAGTAAATAATATACAGAGTGAAAACTTTGTAACACAACTAATATTGTCATCATAAAAATTTTACAGTAATAATCACATTAAAATCTCCTGTGGTAGACGAAAAAAAGACATATGGACAGCGTTCATATTAATAACAACTTGTAAATAGAAAGAAATATTTGAATGAAATCCACCTACAGCTTAATTAATTAATGCATCAAATATATATATATATATATATATATATATATATATATATATATATATATATATATATATATATATATATATATATACATATACTAGCGTATCCGCGACTTCGTCCGCGTGGAATTTAATATATATTTCTAAAATAAAAGTAGCCTAAGTTACTTCTTATTACATCAGCTACCTGCCAAAAAAAGTCCCGTCAAAATCGGTCCAACGATTTCAGAGATTAGCCGGAACAAACAGACCGACAGACAGACAGACAAAAATTTAATAAAATGTTATTTTCGTATATGTACCGTATTATATACATATGCATGTAGTAAAAAAACGGTTATATAAATATTACAAACAGACACTACAATTTTATTTATATGTAGGGATACATGTGCCCAAACTTACTCTATTTATCTACTATATTATATTCAAAACATACACCGACATATTAATGTTCACTATAATATATGATTTTGCTCTATTGACAATAATTTCCACAACGTACGCGATGTAAGGATTTGGTGTTTTTTTCATACGTTGGATTGCAATATTTTCGTACGGATCCCTGAAGTTTTTCAAAATATTCTATCGCCTATGTTCAACATGAATAATGTGAGATCCTAATGGTAGCGCAATTCTTCAAATCGGTCCAGTTACAACGCCTATTCCAAGCAAATAAACAAGACAATCACATCTTTCCTTATTATAATTCTTACTCACATTATAAATGCGAAAGTAACTTTGTCTGTAACTATCTGACGCGCTTTCACGCCAAAATTACTGAACCAATTTAGATGAAATTTGATACACAATTGGTTTAGCTATCTATGTATTAAATTTAACGCGAAAAAAGGGTTCTAAAGGGCTGAAAGGGGAAATGAAATGTTGTATGAAAGTATAGTCATTTTTAAACCTAGAAGCTTGAAACTTATTTTTAGGCTGTTGATTGTTATAGAAATTTATCAAAATTTTGTTCTTAAGGGTGTAAAATAAAATACCCGTAGAAAATATTTCTTTTTTGTTTATTTGGTCAAGAACATTATTCCACGCAGACGAAGTCGCGGACACAGCTAGTATTAGTATATATCTACACAGAGGTTGTAACAAACAGTCAGTAATACCTAGTATTAATAATAACACCTTCCAAACAAGGATATGCAATTTAAATAACAGCTCTAATAATACTTACTTTAGGTTGGTAAGAAGAAACAATAAACAATGTGAATACATTTTAGTTAATTCTCTGAAATTTATTTTCCTGTGAAATAACAATGCACTATAAGAGAGCAGGTAGGTATAAAATTATTTGTTCTAAAATGATCGTAAATGAGTCAGACGAACAATATGGATGATTCCATATTGTTCGTCTGACTATTTCTACAGTCAAGCTTAATACCTGTCTAAAGAGTGGGATACCTGTCTAAGGCAGTGAAATTACAGGGTAAGAAGGTATGAACTTACTTCTCTGGAATGACAAGGCAGGATGGATAATACGAGGGTTAGGTTACGGGTAGAAGGTATGAACTTGTTGATAATCTTAATCTTATTATTATTTAACAATGTGAAAGTTTGTAAGTATGGATGTTTGTTACTCTTTCACGCAAAAACTACTGAAAGGATTTTGACGAAACTTTATATTATAGCTTATGCATCTGAATAACACATTTTTTACTGAATTTTAACGCGAGTTAAACCATGGGCACATATAGTAATAAATATTTCATTTACAAATACAGGTCATAAGATGTTTACAATTTTTTGTTGACTTTCGTATGCTACATCAAAGGTGTGTAATTTTTTTCAGTAGGTAACCGTATTCATAGATATCATAAGACACAATCATTCTAAGTTCAAATTTCCACACATGCTTATAAAAATAGAGAGCGTCGCGGTCAGTGGTCAGTAGACCCTGAATTATACCTAAGAGGTCGTGAGTTCAAATCTGGCCGATATATAAAAAAACGTATGTCAATTTATGTATCTATCTGCCCTGTGTGTCCTGAAAAACTACTTCTCTGCTATATCAATTGAACTGATTGTCTGCAATTATGTTCTATAATGTATATACATACATATATATACATGTATGTCTTTATGACAACGTTTATTACCTCATATTCGGTCACGGTTCAATAAATATTCATTGCAATATTTAAAGTAGGTAATTGTAAAGGAGTATTCATATTGAAGCGGGCGATGAACAGTCGGGAGCAATGTAATTATATTCAAAGCTATAAGTAACTTTATATACCCTAACAGGTGGATCTCCACGCAGAAACCGTGTGGAAAGCATTATGGCTAATTGCTGGTAACTAGCTACCACTAACACTGGGCTGACTGATCTGACGTCGTCTTCATTTTATCATCATGTAACAGTGGCCCCCCAATGTATACCATATAACAATAATAATATCCCTGGAAAATTCACACACTGCCATCTAGTTCCAAGGAGAGTTTCTGTTATAGGTAATTTTTTTTATGGATTTTAATGGAATGGTGCACCCACCTGCGCTAACCGTTTACCATTACCATTGGAGGATGATAAAATGAGCATCAGATTAAGTCAGTGCCCGTCGTGACAATTTCATTAAGAATTTATCACGATGGTTTCCAGACGGAACCGCGTGGAAGTCAACCTGACATGGTATATTGCTAGCATTAAGATCATCAGTCCACATTTTTAACAATCCTCTTGCTCCCCCTTAGGGGAAAAATTTTGCCATGTCAAGCGTTGCGTTCACAACGAGGGAAGTCAAATATTTAAATGTATGTGCCTACCCCATCTGTGACATTCTAGGATAAGAGTCCTGAAGTGGTACTATTTTATTTATTTCATCATGAATTAAAATAATATGCGAATGAAGAATAAATATAGACCCATTGGGTTGAGTTTTACTAGTAAATTTAGTTTCAATAGTAACAACAAACGAAGACATGTAAAAGAGGACGTTATGTCTGCCTATAAAAGATTTTATTTACCATCTATCCGCTCTTCTTCAGTTTACCCGTGATCCGCGGCTGAAACTGCCGAAATACCTCAATAAAAATAACTAAAAAGTGGTAAGATTCCATGATCCTAATTATACATAAGGATTGAGGAACTGGAGACTGTACTAGTCACCACCATTGGGGCCAATAGTACCCATTACTATGGTACCAGATACCCAGATGGTCTGATGGCATCAGGAAGACGGCAGAGCCGGCCTGGACAAGATGCGCCACAGATAGAACTAAGTGGAAAATTATATTAGAGGCATACGTCTAGCAGTGGACTAGTTTATACTGAACTAGCTACTCGCTCCTGCTTCGCACGGGTGTACCTGTATTATATATTAAAATTTGAGCGCGTTTGACTGCAATCTCACCTGATGTTAAGTGACGGCGTGGTCTAAGCTGTTAGACGCAAGAATAGAATAGAATAGAAAATCATTTATTCAAATAAACTTAATTTAAGCACTTTTGAATAGTCATAACAATTTGTTTTTTATCTACCACTCGTTCGGAAAATGTCTCATCACAAGAAGAACGAGCAAGAAACTTGTGTGTTGCTCTTTTAAATAATCCTTGTAAGTTTACATTTACAAGTCGAAACGTGTGAATACAAACTACCAACAAGCACTAATTTTTTGGGTCAAATATAATCATGCAATAAGATTACATCAGGTCGTAGTGATAAGAGCAGACCAGTCCCTACAAGCAGCATCCGTTCACGAGTATGACGGATGAGCCAGCCATCACTGCGCTCGACCATATTTTAGGGAGCCCATTGACCCGGCCCACCACGCCGCCACATGTCTGGACATTTTAGTGAGCATGACTACTCATTCCACACGACCACGTCACAGCTACAAAAATTACTATATGGTAGTTACAGTATTCGCACTTTACATAAGGATGCATGCTATAAGCTCAAATAGTGCTTATTCACTCTTGACTTGAAAGACCCAATGTTGTAAGAGGCAGTAAAAATAGACGCTAGTAGAGAGTTCCACTCCTTAGCTGCTCGCATAAGGAAAGATGATGCAAAACGGTTGGCGCGAGCCGCTGGGATGTCAGCAGTCTATGGGTGGAGCCGCTCTCTGTCTTTTTGTACGTTGATGGAACGGTGCTGGAGGAATGAGGTTGTGCAGTTCTTGAGTACATTCGCTAAAATGGATATATATATATATATATATATATATAAACCTTCCTCTTGAATAACTTTATCTATTAAAAAACCGCTTCAAAATCCGTTGTGTAGTTTTAAAGATTAAATCATACATAGGGACGGACAGACAGCGACAGCGTCTTTATTTTATACTATGTAATGAAGAGAAGAGAAAGAATTTTACCCATTACTACAATCCCCTCCCCTATTGTATACGTCACCTATTGCAATAGGCATGCTCCTTAAAGCTTACATCATTTCCAATCTCACAGAGGAGATATTAAACATTTCTTAGAACATAAGGTCAGGTTCACAACGACACAAATATAAAACTTTGAAATAATTACCTATTCCTCGTTACAAAGATAGTATTTGCTGCACATATTCGTACAAATATTTATAATATCCCTGAACAACTCATACAATGCCACATAGTCCTAAATTTAGCAGAACTTATGTTATGGGTACTATATAACTGATAAAAATTCACAAATAAATATTTTCTAAATACATACTTAATATACACAGAAAACACCCAGACCGATATAACAATCACAATCATAAATACAAAAGTTTGTACCGTGCAAGGAATCGAATCCGCAACCATGAGGCGTCAAGCCGTGTCTTAAACCGCAAGACCACCGAATCCATAATTGTAATTCAATAAAAAACTGTTTTCTGATATCTGAAAACACATAATATATCACCATTTATAGTACCAAATATATATGAACATTTGCTTTATATATTTATTAGCCCCATCCCAATTTCTCACTGGTGTATTGTATTATACGAGTACATATAACCCATCCTCTTGAATCACTCTATCTATTGCTAAAAACGACATTAAAATCCGTTGCGTAGTTTAAAAGATCTAAGCGAACAGACGACGGAAGCGATTTCATTGTATACAATGTAAAGATTATACTACAAGTGAGTATTGTAGTACAGTAATAAGCTTTTATTTAGCCTACAGCGTCTACCTACCTATCATTATACATTAGCTATATTAGTACAGTTATATGACCAATATACAGACTTAATACGCTATAACAAACTTTGTTCTGTCAGTTTGTACATCTTAATAATATTATATAGTAAGTTTGTAAGTATGAATGTTTGTTACTCTTTCACGCAAAATCTAGTGAACGGATATTGATGGAACTTTACAGTAATATAGCTGACGCATCAGAATAACATATCAGTTATACTTTTTAATGAAATTTATACACAGAAATTTATCGCGGAAGAAACCGCTGGCACAGTTTTTTCAATATATAATTACATAGTTGGTACGAAAACATAACTATTCCCTCTTTAAAGGAGGGTAAATGAGGTTACTAGTAATGGAGACTTGTGGGACCATTGGTAGCAGTGTCTGATATACCATTACACTGTCCCTCTTAAAACCCTCGTAGTAAATTTGACAGTATGGTATGACTGAGCTAACTTCATGCTCATCCTATCATTTTTCACTGGTGCCGTAAATCGTCAGTGCAGATGAGTGCACCATATAAATATTTATCAAATAAAATATGGATACATCATCCCATTTCGTACATAAATAAGAAAAAGGAATAACGATGGACAATTCCCACAGCCATCTGGTCCCAAGCTAAGGACAGCCTGTGTTATGGGTACTAGACAACAGATGGACACATCTACATGCAATTTATTAATAAAGACATATATAATATACATTGCAATTATACTCATGATTATAAATATTTGCATCGTGTGAGGAATCTAACCCAGGACCATCGGAAATAAAGTGATGTGCTAAACCGACCCGATCTAGACCATTCATTGAGTTCAGTACACTATTTTTGTATTCCCACATTTTAATTTAAAAATAGAATGTTACAACAATTATTTAAAAGAGCAACACGCAAGTTTCTTGCACATTCTTCTTGTGATGAAACAGCTTTTAAAAAATGTGGTGCTTAAAAAATATATGTATGACTATTCAAAAGTGCTTAAATGTAAGTTTATTTGAATAAAGAGTTTTCTATTGAATTAGCTGAATTCCATACTGTTGTACACAGGAAATAAAATTGACTTACTTTGCTATTTATAGGTGAAATACTTTATAAAATCGCTTCATTATTCCTTGTATATATTAATTATAAACATACAATCAATTTAATATATTATTTATAATATCATTACAGATAAAGTCATGTTTTCTTATTACAAATTCGATAATACTGGAGTTTTACCGTGATACAATTATATTGCAAATGCACAAACGATGTCGGGTGAAATGCATAGTGTCTAGACAGTTTTGCACCATAGATCTAGCTCGAAGCTTAGTACCATTTAAGCACTGTTAGTGTACGTTAGTTGATATGAAACTGTTTTTTGTGTTGTTGTGTTTAGTGCTAATTTTCAGATATGGCAATTTCGTTGTAAGTTGAAGTTTTATTTATAAAAAAAAATATTATAATAAATAAAAAAAAATTGTAACTATACACAATATATATGTGTCTGTGTTTGTGTGTTATATTATTTTTATACTATATAATGAATTATTCTTGTAAAATAATACTTTGATATTTTTACAATTTATTGGTAGTAGTGAATATTGATTTATTTTAAACTTACTATAAAAAGTATTGCAGTTGTATTTATTATGTCTATCTTAGAAATACGTTAATTTTAAACCTATACATATACATATTTTATTTGATTAAATATAGGTATATTTACTTGAATAAATATAGGTTAATATATGTTTATGTTTATGTTTCTAATTACATCATTACTTACTAAACTTATATACCGTTATTTATATAACGGCCAAGAATCAAATAATAGTTATTGAGTTATATTTTCTCTTTGTCTATCGCGCTATTTTCTTAACTTGAATGAATGTGACAAAACAGGATGTGTGTGTTATAATACACAGAACACCATCTAATCTTAAATTAACCTACAAGGTTAATTTGGGTATTGAACTACAAATAAAAATACATAAAAACAAATTGTAAATACGTACATAATATGTATTGTATTTAATTTCCTTTAATAGTTTTTAATTTTTGTAAATGAGGGCTAAAGAACGTCTGTGGATGTAATAAGACTATTAGCATAGCTATTAGATACTGAAAAACTTTTTCTGTTTGGTTACAATAATTTTTTTCACGTCGGTTTTATATAAACTTGTCTTTTTTTTAATTAGAGCCAAAATTGTTATGTTGTACTGTTTATCAATCTTCATTGCATTGCATAAATAATATCCTAGGATAATTTATATACCGACCGATTTTACCCTAATTTACACAGAACCTGCAACCATCAGAAGTAGGCCGTGCTAAACCGCTAAACTACCTTGGCGTCTAAGCTAAAGTAAAAGCACATTTAAGGAATTATAATTAAACTATTCGCCCCGGCTTCACCCGGGTGTGCAGGTATTATACATATAAAAATCTGTTTCTTGAATCACTCTATCTATTAAAAAAAACCGCTTCATAATCCGTCGCGTAGTTTTAAAGATTTAAGCATACATAGGCACGGACAGACGAGACTTTTTTTTTATACTATATAATGATATATTTTAATTTTGTATAAATCTAAATATATATAACTCAAAGGTGACTGACATAGTGATCTATCAACGCACAGCCCACACCACTGGTCGGATCGGGTTGAAATTTGGCATGCAGGTAGATGTTATGACATAGGCATCCGCTAAGAAAGGATTTTGATTAATTCTACCCCCAAGGGAATAAAATAGGGGATAAAAGTTTGTATGAAACTTTGTCAATTTTAAACCGATCGGGCTGAGACTTTACATACATAAAGCTACTATGACGTAGGCGTCCCCTAAGAAAGTATTTTGATAAATTCCACCCCTAAGAGGATAAATAATCGCAAGCGAAGCCGCGGGAAAAAGCTAGTGATATATTAGTACCATAAAGGGAAGATTTGGTATCATTTTTTAGTCACGCATTAAATCTTAACTTTGTCATAAAACATTTATGTAAAGTGTTCGTTAAAATCTGTTATTCAGTTTAAAAATTCGTCATCATAGACTTGACCCTGCCAACAGTGTAGACAACGTCGTGTTAATAAGTATGAGTAATGTTTGTACAACTGAGTTCCGTAACAATTTGCTATTAGAAAGATATTCTATTAGATCCAATTTAAAATGGCGGTAAATGTAAAGATATATATTACATATATAGTATAAAATAAAATATACTATATAATGATATAGATTATACTATATCATTATATAGTATAAAATAAAGTCGTATCCGCTGTCTGTTCGCTTAGATCTTTTTACTAAGCAACGGATTTTATGCAGTTTATAGTAATAGATAGATATATTCGAGTGGAAGGTGTATGTGTACACCGGTATAAAGTAAATTCAAATTCAAAAATCATTTATTCATGTAGGGAATTTTATCCGTTCATACGCGGCTAAAATGTTATAAATTAATAAAAAAAATCTGATATGATTTTATTGATTTTAATTCACTTTAAAAATAAATTCAAGATTCTTTCTTCATAACGCCTGTTTCTCTAATGGTATCTGTTTTTTTAAAGGACCTATTTTTATTGATCTGTCTAATGACGGTTGTTACTATTACATATTTTTTATTGCACTTAAATACATGAAATAATGTTAAAAAAGGAGGACTTATCTATAAAAGAGATCTCTTCCAGTCAACCCAATACAGCGTGGTATAGGAAGTGTTGAATGGGTGAAATTGTGTAAATAATAATCCCATCAAAAACATAAATGTGAAATGATAGCCGAGTTTAATATTATGATATATGCCTTGATTGTAGACTTCTACGACAAAAGAGGTGAGATCTAAATGAGTGCCAAGTTCAATGGTCTGTCCTAAAATGTATTTATAACAATATAAAATATATTTTCTTCTTATAACTTAGGATAATATACTGTAGCCTAAGGTCTGACTTAGCCAGTTCTCATATACCAATTATTACTTTCGATTGCTAGTTACTACTAATAATAAAATAGGAACCGACAAGTAACATGTTTAGAACTTGCGAAGGCTACAGTATATTTCGTATATGAAAACTAGCCAAGTTAGACCTTAGGCTACAGTATTGAGTTATGAGGGGGTCAAAAGTGGCTCCAAATAGTTCGTGTAAATATACACACGGTGCTGCTCGCCAGTACTTGAAACTCGGCTTGACACGTTACCGCGTGTCTAGATTTAATAAAAATCTACATACTATCACCTACATACTGTAAAATGATTACGTTGTCTGATTAATATGTTTTGGCAGCGTACAGTACAATTTCACTGCCATATCTCAACATTGAAACCGGATCACAGCCTGTAAAACTAGTTGCGTGTGCAGAATTTCAATGCAACGGAGGTACCCACTCTGACCTTTGTGGAATGTGTCTGGGAAGTTTAGATGTCGATCACTATTTTGCAATCAATAATCTAAATTGTTAGTGTAACCTTTCAGTAAATTATTCAATCTTCGGTTGCTTAATAGAATTTATAGGGACTGTGTTCTAGAAATTTCTACACGTCCTCGCATAATATGCCAATATTAGAGAAAATTCTCATTCAATTACATGAAAGGAAATCGTTCGAGAACTTTTTTTTATCATAGTATTCAAATATTTAAAGTAAAAGTATCCTATATCCTATATTTCTCATTATAATATTAGCAGTCTGCGAGTGAAATTCACGTTAAATTCGTTTCAGAGATTAGCAAGAACATACAGACAAACGGACTTTATCTGCGAGGAATTAAACTTATTATGTCAAATATCAAAAGTAAAAACATTCTATGTTACTTCTTAGAACATTAGCTATATGCGAGTAAAATACCCATAAAAATTGGTCCAACCATTTCAAAGATTAGCAAAAACAACACAAAAGAGTTGTTTATTTAATATTTAAGTACCGTATATACTTACATATGCACTTAGTGAAAAGCTCTTAATTAAAAAAGGCAAACACACACTTCAATTTTACTTATTTGAATAGATTTAAAGACTCTCTTTGACCAATGAACTGACGATAGTTTTGACATATCATTAAAAGTCTGTAATATACTTATATGAAAAAAGATATTTTGTTTTTATTTATTGAAATGCTAAAGAAATCATAATGTTAACTATAGTATATTCATTACTTATACTATCATGGTAAATATCACGTTTATATAATACTAGCTGTACCCGCGACTTCGTCCTCGTGGAAATTAACTTTATTTTTCTAAAACAAAAGTAGCCAAATCATTATTACATCAGTTACCTGCCAATAAAAGTCCCGTCAAAATCGGTCTAGCCATTTCAGAGATTAGCCGGAACAAACAGACATACAGACAGACAGACAAAAATTGTAAAAAGTATTATTTTGATGTATGTATCGTATTTATATTCATATGCATGTAGTAAAAAACGGTTATTTTAATATTACAAACAGACACTCCAATTTTATTTATATGTATAGATTAACAATTGGTGTTAATTTTTACAGAAACATACCAAGAAGGATTCCTCAATGAAATACATTACGAAACAATCACAAAACATAACTGTACCAGTAATGATACATATAGACAAAGCACTGTTCAAAATATTGATAAAAGAATATAAGACAAAAATAAGAAATAACATGAAAGACATATCAAAACGTTTACTGAAAGAAGTGGAAAGAATATTCAAAAGAGCCAACTTGAACCAAGTATTGAAATTTAAGTTATTGGATACAAGGTTTTTGGGCAGTAAGATGAAGAAAATTACAATGGACGGGAACGCATCGAACTATCTGCTAAACTACTGCAAATGGCAAGGGCAGATGAAGATTCTGAAGAAGAAATGGTATTATTCTGTATTGTTGACAGGACTAGATCTTTACTATACACACAATGGTAGAATTATGAGAAGCAGCACAGGTATTGTTATATATTATGTACTATCTGTACCCGCGACTTTGTCCGCGTGGAGTTCAGCTACCTACCAATGAAAATCCCGTTAAAATCAGTCTAGCCATTTCAGAGATTAGCCGGAACAAACAGACAGACAGACAAAAATTGTAAAAAGTATTATTTTGGTGTATGTATCGTATTTATATTCATATGCATGTAGTAAAAAATGGTTATTTCAATATTACAAACAGACACCCCAATTTTATTCATTAGTATAGATTAAATGGGTGTGATTTCACTGCCTTACCTAACTCTACAACCGAATGTGAGATAAGACAATGAAATTACAGTGGCAACCAATTCAGCATAAAGCTACAAATAAATCTGCAGCGCTGATATTCTGTTGGATGCTGCGCAAAATATATGTATAGGCACTATATCTTCTTTTATATCTTAATACAGGTCGCAGTTATATGCGGAGTGTGTGCAGTATATACAACAGTTGTACTTTACTTGAATGGAAACCAAAGAACCTGGACTATTTACTAGCTCATGAGATTGGACACAGGTAATAATAATAATAATTTATTATCAGATAACACAGTTCATTTTTAATAATAATTACTAAGCTTTAATTATGTAAGGAAAAAAACACGATCATCGAAATTAAAGCGTAGCACTTCGCTTTAATTTCGATGATCGAACCAGTATCGTTCTACCATGGTACAATAAGATGTAGATAGCGGCTCTACCCATATACAGTTAACATGGCAAACAAACTATATATATACGGCTATGTTGCTTCCAGACTAAGATATGGATTGATTTTGTGGGGTAACTCTGTAGAAATAAACAGAGCCTTTGTCTGTCAAAAAAATATATATATATTTATATATATAGAACAAGTTGTAAGCCATTGTTTTATATTGACTTTGCCTTGTATGTATATCTATGAAATATGCCAGTTTGTAAGACTGCATCCTGAACTGTTCAAACGGAGACAAGTAAATACATATAGTTATTCCTAGTAAATACAGTACAAAACACTTAGACAAATTGATGTTACCATCTATAAAGACGTCATTATGCAGTTCAAACTGTCTCGCCATGGCGATTAAAATATATAATAAATTGCCAAGTGAAATTGTATTTACGAAATAAATTCAAGAAAGAACTACATAGATGGCTAATCAGCAAATCTTACTACAGTGTTCAGGAGTACTTACTTAATTAAAAACATTGACATGTATAATTTATAAATATTTCATTAATACGAAGTTGACATACTCATATTATAAATAATGTACGTACTTAATATTGACTAACGAATAATAACCAAAATTGACATCTGTTTTGTCTGTTGCATGTCAGAAATGACAAAATATGTGAAACTAGTTCTAAAGATCTTAAAAACGACACATGTACCACATTTTAAGCAATAAATATTCATTTCATTTCAAAACAGCAGGAATCCCAACCATTATCACATTTGCATTATCTTTCCTTAAGCGAGCAGCTAAGGCGTGCAACTCTTCCAGCGTTAGTGTTTCCTGCCTCTTATGACATTGGGTCTTTCAGTCAGGAGTGAATAGGGACTATTTGAGCTTGGGTGTAACAGCTTACAGCAAAGCTTTACAGCAGCAGCAAAGAGCATTATCAGTAATGTGGACTGATGATACCATTACTACCAATGTACCATGTCAGGTTGACCTCCACGCGCTTCCCCCTGGAAACCATCATCATAAAATTCTGGTGAATTTGTCACAATGGACTAACTAACCTGATCTCATGTTCATCTTATCATTCTCCAATGGTGACCCGCCAGTGTACACCGCTAAAAGAGGCTGGTGCACAATTCCATTATCCTCCATAAAAAATAAACAGCATAGACCACATAATCACTTACCATCAGGTGAGATTGCGGTCAAACGCGTTCAAATTTTGTAATAATAAAAAAAATATCTCATTTCTAGTCTTGGTATATCACATGATGGTCAATCACGTAGCTGTCGACACAACAAACATATAATGACTCCTAAGTACAACCCACACAACCACCCGAAGACTTGGTCCACCTGCAGCAGGAGAGATCTGGATATGTTTCTTAGGTAAATATTATTTATACATATATAGACAACATATGAAATGGTATTTCCGAACCAATACGGTATTAAAACCTTCAAGATTGAGTATATTCCTTCTTAAGGGGCCGGCAACGCACTTGCAATTCTAGGGGAATTGCAAGTGCGTTGCCGGTTGATGATGGTACATAAGTACACATGAGCACCTGCTCATAGTTACTTACTATCAAATGAGCCGCAAACTTATTTGTCCTGTATGCTATAAAAAAAATATATTATACATATTTACTAGTGCGCTTGCGCATTTTTGATTTTTTTTTTATTTATACTCTGCTCTAATGGTTCGTAGCATGATGTTATGTAGCCTTTTTTAATAAATGGGCTATCTAATACCACAGATAAAAGAATATTACATAGTAATACTGTGTAATCTAAAATCTTATCTGTGTCTACTAAAGAGGTAAATTTTGTTTGATCGATTTAATCTCCGGTTCTGCTGACCGATTTTAAAAATTCTTTCACGGTTAGAAAGGTGTATTATACTCGAATACTATATAGGCTATATAATATCACGCTACGACTAATAGGAGCGGAGGAGTAATAAAAAATTTGGCAAAAAAAAAATCATTTTGAGAGTTTCCGCTACTTAGGTTGCGTAAACAGCTAAAGTTACAAAAATAATACGTGTGACGGAATTGTTTTCCTTTAAAAGTTTTCGCGAATAACACCTTTTAAGGTTAATTCAATAATCGTGTGACGTTGCAATAGTTTATGTTTTCAGAATGCTAATATTTTTTTAAATTATGAATAAATGATACATTAAATCTATAAAAAAAAAACATTATACGCACATCTACTTATTATATATTTGTTTATTGTTATTGCTGGTTCAAATATTTTTACCTATTTTTTATTTTGGTCTTATTTCGACCATTTGGCGACCACCAATTTTGCTACCTTTTGCATGTGTGAGACCACAAATATTCTGTGTAATAATATTATAGAAATATATATTAATAATATAGAAATTGTGGTCTCGCACATGCTAATGGTATAGGAATTAAACAAAATCATATAAATACACTAAGTAATGAAAAGGACTTCCGCAAAATAACAACAAATTCGATTCAAAGCATAAAATAGTTCAGTATCTAAAATTAGTTTTATTTTATCGTTTTCATGAATGGTATAACAGCAAGCGTCTTTAATAAAAGAGTTATTAAGCAGAATATGAATAGTACAATGCACTTTACACATAAACACAGCTGGTGTCTGCGAATTCAATTATTGCGGACTTGCCATGTGTTGCACTACGGGTTCGATGCCCGGCGAGATTAGGAATGATCGATTCATCGATGTCTTCGAGAACATGGATATATCGATATTAAATAATCGACAATATAATCAAAAAAGGTTATTTGAAATACTAACGGATATATGATAATCTGAAGAAAGTAATTTAAAACGTAAAATGAAAGGACGGTATATACATATAAGATCAAATTAAAATTCAAATTCAAGAATCATTTATTCATTTAGGACATTTTAGCCGTTTATAAATGTCAAATTTCGTATATTATAATTTTTCCCTACCGTCCAGTCAGTATATAGATCCAATTGAAAAGAACTGGCAAGAAACTCAATTGAATATTTTTTTTTAAAAAGCCACTTTATTTACAATGAATATGTATACAGGTGTCTATGTCTAACCTTAAATGAAAATCTTATGCATGGACAACTACTGCTATGCACGATTGTCATTCAATTAATCTCAGATCTGATTTAAGACCTAAAAAAAGGGTCATTCGAAATGTAAAATGTCATTTTATCGAAGTACTCTAATGCCCTTATATCCTCGCCAAATGATAGGGGCCGAATGCAGATAGTATCAAAAAATGTGGAGGAATCTCAGGAGGAAGCGACTGAAGGCCAACTGCCTGACAAATACGACTTCAGTTTAAGGGCATATCAGTTCAAGCCTCGGCTCAGGCCATCCTAATTTCGATCCTCGTTTGACTTGGACGGGGGAGTGATCAATGGGAGCCGAAGTTTATCGATATCGATAGTTATAAGCCGAACCATGTTTCATCGATGTTTTTATTAGAAATTTATCGACATCGGTACTTCTGTGTAGACATGTCGACATCGATGTTTTTTTAATATCGAATATCCCTAAATAAGATAATAACATTTCTGATGATAGTATGACATCATAATTATTAACAGTTTATGTTTAGGTTAATTTATAACACAAACAATGCATTGTTACTAAATTTCCATTTTATAGTAACAATATTAGGTATACAATTATATGTTTAATAATAAAAATATGTAACTTTTTAAGAACACTTCGATTCTCAATAAAATCGTACAAAGTTCAGTTCAAAATTATATTTCTGCTTTCCTTATTTCAGGAGTAAAAGGTCATGGTGTCTACGGCCAGGTTATGATGTGAAGTTACAAGTAAATGGAGCTAAATATAAACCTCGATTATAATATTTATTTACGCAAACTCATTTATTTAATAAATTAATTACTAATTCTCAAATACAAATACAAATATCTTTATTTGGTGGTTTACAGGATTTTAAAAATTATAATTTATGTATCACACTTTTCACCAGAAACTGGCATGCAAAAATTAATAGTGTCCATTTATTATTATAAGATTATACATATTTCTCAGTTTCATTTTTATTTTCATCATTATTAAACTAAATTTAAATTTCTGGGCAAAGTACTACGATTACCTACTTCATGAATTAAAGTACTCATCAACAGAGTAAAAACACTTATTGATCAGCCATCTTTTTACTCACTGAATATTATTTTACAAATTAATTTATTCAAATAAAGTTATTTCTAATAATTATTTACTTGAAACTATTGTAGTAATATCAGAATTTATAAGAACACTATTTCGATCACATTTTCATTTTCACATCAAAACATTTTCGTCATTATAATGTATAGAAATACATTATAATGACAAAAATGTTTTTCTGTCGGTTTGTTAATTTTACTCGACTAAATGACTGAATCCTAATGAAATTGATGTGAAGATATATAGATTGTCAGCAGGATGGTTATATATATTATCTCAAAAAAATATCTAGGAGATGGAATAAATGCTAATATTCATGCAGACAAGTAACAGCTAGTATTGTATAAGTCTAAGTATAACAGATAAATATATATATGTTATATATGTATAAATGGGTTGCATTTAATGATTATATTAGATTATTCTAGATTGGGTACTTCGCGTTATGTCGTGGGATATATAGAATCAAACGCAAATGCCTAGCACCGCTTCTTTGATTAAAAAATTATAAATTGATAAACATCAGTTTATTTGTAGATAGATCGAATTTATGACAGGAGTGCCCCTGTATTTATAATGCGGCAATATTGCTGATAATAATATTTGCTACTACATAATGATCAGGGAGTATTAAAACGCCGGTTTACTTTTTTTTATACCACGTAGGTGGCAAACAAGCATACGGCCCATCTGACGGTAAACGGTTACCGTAGCCTATGGACGCCTGAAACACCAGGGGTGTCATATGCGCGTTACCAACCCTTAAGAACTCTAAGTAATTTAAACTTATTAAATTAATATAGACTAATAGATAAGTACTAATGAGGCTTGCAGCTGTGGGGCTTCATCGAAAACCATGTCCCACCTTCTGTCGTACCTTTTGTGACCAGCGTCATGCACGAAGGACGACTTGAACCAGGCGGCACATTTTTTTGCAAATACATAATATATAGAAAACACACAAATAGAAACAATCATTCTCATGAATATTAATGTTTAAATCGAACCCGCGACCATAGAAAGAAACGAGTTATGCTCTCCACCAGACCATTGACGTTGTCTCTTATTGTTGTATTTGTTTACATTAATTCACTTAACAATGTGTATTTAGACATTAACAAAATGAAAGTAGGTATAACAATTAGAGCGACGCGTACGCCCTCTAACACTTTCACTGTATAAAATGTGAAATAACAAACAATATATATTAATTCGGGACGCGTCCGTCCGTCCATCTCGTGTAAAACTCTATATTTGTATTCAAACGTTATAGGAAGTTTCTCGAAAACAATTGAAAGTTTTGTTTCGGGTGAAATTTTTTTAGTCATTGCGTGATCACTTACAATTTCATTTGGAGCATTACTTATGTAATATGCGTTTGGAATAAGTTACTTTTGTATACTGTCTCAATAGTAGCAACAAACGGAGACGTGTGAAGGTAGACGAATATGTCTGCCCATAAAATTTTTTATCTACCCGCTGCTCTTCAGTTTACCCGTCATCATGGCAGTTGAAACACTGCCGAAATATCGGGACCGAAATATCAATAAAAAATAAAACGTCGTAAGGTCCCGTGATTTATTAATTATACATTACTTTTAATCGTTACATTGATTGCTGTACTGTAAATTAATATAACTAATATCTACGCAACATGTATTCGCAACTATTTAATGATTTTATAAATGAATTATACATATATAACTTCTTCAAATCTGTAGTCTATCTATTTGTGATTAAATCAACAATCGGTAGTCTAGTGGTTTAACACATAACTTTACTTCCTTGGTAGCTAATTCGAGTCATGTGTGCAAACATTTGTATTTTTGAGTTTGATTGTATATATTGTCTGGGCGTTTCTATATATATTTACCACAATACTAGATCTGCTTTAGTTTGGGAATAAACGGCGATGTATGAATTATTCAAGATTATTCTTTTATTATATATTAATCTACAACACAGCCTTCGTGCCTAAAATCTACTGTCAAATATATATAGATACCACAATGCAAAAAGCTACAATATCAAATACATATAATATTGTGTTTAAGTTATTACAGACAGATACAGGAAATAGTTAAATAAAGATGTGTGAATTTCGAGAGTATAAAATAAATAATTGTAAGAAATAAAATAAAGTTATTTTAGTAAGTAACCTTAGCCATTTCAACTAAAACTCTAAATTATAATACTTAATTATCCGAATATTGAGAACGTAAATTAATTAATAAATAAAAAAAAATAAAGAAGATACCAACTCAAATTATTTCAGCAAACTTAGTCCTTTCAACCAAAGCTCTAAATCAGTGATTCCCAAAGTGGTCTATTCCGACGCCAGGAGTCTATAACAAACTAAAAGGGGTCTACGACAGCGATCATCTTGTTGTTTTTACTTTATGTTTTTAACACTAAACTTTACTACAGTTAGAAATTTACAAAAAATCAGTACCAGGTAAGTATGGGGGGTCTACCGTAAACCGAAAAATATGGCAAGGAGTCTAGAACACAAAAAAGTTTGTGGAACCTCTGCTCTAAATTATAATATCGAATAATTTAGAGAACTTAAGAGGAATAAATAATAATAAATATAGAATATATTCAAATTATTGTAGCAAGTTTAGCCCTCTCAACTCAGTCTAAACCCAAATTCTATTAACGACCCAGTGACCTAACCTAAAACAAAGCCGCACAGTTATTCGGTGCTAATGAATGCATTCCTGGATACAATTAGTGTAATGATAATAAAATGGAGACAAAAGGCTTACGGTACACGGTCATGGTCGGGCACCCCACAAGGCGTCATGTGTACCCAACAATCGAGTCGTTTAACGTGTTAACAGCTTAGAAAATCTTGGACGAGCACCCAAATTGATGGTATGGTCTCCAGAATTATTAGACCATAGTTATTTGGGTCCACACGATCTAATGTATGGATCAGAAAATCTTGGACGATCACCCAAATTAATGGTAGAGTCTCCAGAATTATTAGACCACAGTTATTTGGATCCACACGACCCATTTTATTTGTGTCTTTAGCAATATCGTGTCATTTAACGTTTTAAGAAATCAGAAAATCTTGGACGAGTACCCAAATTGATGGTATGGGTCTCCAGAATTATTAGACCATAGTCATTTGGGTCCACACGACCTAATGTATGGATCATAAAATCTTGGACGATCACCCAAATTAATGGTAGAGTTCGGAGCGCAGACTCATCCCAAGGAGAATGAGCAAGAAACTTGCGTGTTGCTTGCTAGTGAAATTATTCTAAAGTTGTAGTTTTCAACCTCCTTTCAAAAAGGAGGAGGTTCTCATTTAGACTATTTTTGTAATAATGTCTATTGTTGTAGAACCTGCACTTGAGGGCTGATTTAGATTGTTTTATTTGAAATCTGTTGCTTTCTCTATTATCTCATATAAATTTAATTAACATGTGAGTAGTTTTTATATTATCCGTAATAATACGATTAAAGACGGTATATTCGTGGTCTCTGCACGTATAATCTATACATATGTAACTATAAAATAAAACTTTATCTGTCTGGCTGTGTGTATGTTGGTAATGTGTGTATATGATGCTATCTATACGTACTATAATGAGGAAATAAAAAAATGTTGTACGACGTGATGTCCGTGGCGCTCTTCATGTATATACATATAATATTTGATCGTTGCCACTTACCACCAAACAGGCGCTGTCAGCTTACTGTTAATAAAAAATTGTACCTATATTAGCTATTAAACTGTTTTGTCTCATTTTTCTTGATTAGTAAGAAAGTGACACAACTATCTAGTGGTGAAATATTCGTGGTTATAGTTTTTATGAATTAGATATGCTCGATATTTTCTAGATAATGATAACTAAATTAATGTCACATTTTCTAATAAACTTTCCGCGTGGTATTGCAACAATACAGACAGTTATCTGCAGAGAAAGGCTACAACAATGGACCATACATGTGTGACATATCGAATGCGATCTGTACTATTCAACGGGGAATACAGCAATATGTGGACATGCTATAGTTTTTTAACTAAAAATTTTCAAAGAGCAAATCCTTTATATGTATAGTAATATGAATTTGTATGGTTGTATGAGAATACATTCAAACAATTTCTTAGATTGACCGATTTAAAAATTCTTTCACAAATAGTAAGGTACATTACTATAAATAGAATAATATGGATTGTAATTATCATAGTTTTTAGGTTGTAATCTATTTATGCTCTATACATTAATAAACATTTGTTGCATATACTTCATGTCATATTATTTAATTGTCTTTCCACGAGGTCCCGCAATAATATATATTTCCTGAGAAAGGTGTCTAACCAATATTATCTGTGGTTATAACAATGGACCACATATGTGTGACATATCAAATGCCGTCTGCACTATTCACAGTGTAAAGGATACAATATCTACGTATATCTCACCTAATATTTAAGAACAGGAAATTTAATATTTTGTTTGTCTATATTAATTTAGAAATTATATATTTAATCTACTCATTTTATTATTAACAAAGATTTGTTTAAAAAGTCCACTTAACTACACCGCTGGTATAAAGTAGATCTATAGCATAGGAAGTAAAAGTAACAGTGAATTGACGACTCCACACAATCCTTGTTCTCAAACGAGAGAGGCAATCGAAGCGGAACTCTTGATTCATACTACACTAAACACGTTTTCACTGTTTTAGTTAAAATCGTATAATTCTTACACTAATATGCATTGTGATATTCATTTCCTATTCTTTTAGAATGGAAATAATCTTTATTCAAATAGACTTAATATAAGCAGTAAGCACTTTTGAATAATTATATATTTTTTCTACCATTTTAATTTGTGATAGTGGAATTGTGCACTGGAATGTAAATTAGTGGTGAGAAGGAAACAATCCTATTTGCTAGTTATGTGAACTAGTAATCCCATTGTTAGTAATGTATTATGATCTCAAGGGAAACTGTGTGGAGGTCATCCTGACCTGACATCCCAGGGTACTCCGGTCAGGCGGTCAGGAGGTCAGGAGATCAGGATGATCACACAGTCTCCACATCGGTTCCCTGGGACCGGAATAAATCGTCTCAATCTGACCTCCACACAGTCTCCACATCATCTCCCTGGGACTGGGATTAACTTCGCTACGATGGACCAACTGATTTCATGGTTGTTCTAATCTACTTCATTCGTAACCCTGCAGCGTATACCGTTAGCGCAAGAGACTTTATTATTATTTATTTAATGCAAATTATATTCGCGTATACGGAAGAATATGGGCAAATCTACTAAACCGATTTAGATTTTAGTACATACATAGTCTAGAACCTGAGAAAGGACGTACACTATTTTTAAGTGCAAAAAAGGGTTGTAAGGGGTTGAAAGCGGAAATTAATGGTTGTATGAAAAATATCTTAATTTTTTGAGTAGAATGATGAAACTGTCACTATTCAGTATTCCACGTGAAAGAAGTCGCAGACACAGCAGCATACTTTATTTATATAAACTAATGCAAATTATATTTACTACGGCATTAGTCTTGCAATAAGATTACATAGAATACCATATCTATGGACGCCATTAAGTACACTTTCATTAGTGTTTTATGGTTTTAACTCACTTACATAATATATATAACTTTTGAAGCTGAAATCTCGCAAAGGCACTAAATTTAATTATATTCCACAGATGCAGGTCTGTAGAGATGTGTGTTAAGATATCTACTTAAATATCTCTGTACATGGAATGGGAGGTGACGTGACAAGACTACTAGTATAGTATTGTGTTATCTGTGATATAACTACGGAACAATAATTGTTCTGAAGACATAGCTATAAATCTACATAATCTAAGTGCAGAAAAGTCTAGAAGAAAAGAGTCCAGGAAAAAAATATTTTTATATAAATCTATTTATTTACATTTATATATTTAAAGAATTTGAAGATAGTATGGTGGGTGTAAAGGAAGAAGACGACTAAAAAAAATGATGGATGGATTATGACATGATATGATAGAAGATATGTATAGAAGGAGAGTAAATTCAAGTATAATAGCCAATAGGGACCGACTCTAAATGATGGATTAAAGGTAAGGCAATGATGAATTTTACTGATCAGACAAAATAGGGTACAAAAGGCGAACTGAGGGCATAAGCATTCTTTCCCAGACAACCTTCGGCATGTACAGAGATATTAGATGGTGGCTTAACATCTAATATCTCTGTACATGCCGAATGAATATGAATATAGAAATTATATATACAATTTGAAGCCAAAGAAATTGTGTATATGGAAATACAATTTTTTGGGTGATAATGGAATGATGCGTCCCTTTCTGCGCTAATAGTTTACGCTGGCGAGATACCAGTTGATAAGATGAGCTTCACTAGAAATTTATTACGATGGTTTCCAGAGGAAAACGCGTGCAGTTTAACCTGGCATGGTACATTACAATGGGATCATTATTCCACATTACTAACATTTCTTACATACCCCTTCGCTACATACAAACATTAGGCGATTAATAAAATAGAAATTAATTAATAATATAATATACAGGTACAACCACAACATGCATAAAAAATGTACATCATAATTAGCTCCTCAATTATAGTATGTAAATATTTTACATACTACAATAAAAAAAGACATAATGAGTACTTAATTATTTTAATAACTTTATAGATAATAAAATTATAATATATACAACTAGAAAAAATATTTTATAAGTAGATAATTATTAGGTCATAAAAAATCACACAGCAGACAGACTATTCAATGAAAAAAAATCTATTGTTGTATACAATAGACAAAATCCATCGATGGAATCACAGCACTATCCATTCTAACCGTGTTTGTTCCATATCAGTTGCACAAAACCGCACAGTCGCAGGCTGCGAAACACCGCGGTCTGCCGCCTGCGAACAGATCACGGGGAAAGGCTGTACGCTGATTTTCCTTTGCGCGAAAAAAATAAACAGTAGGCATAACCACATGCCTGCAATTCGAAATTCAAAATCGCGCGCCAATAACATGACAGCAAAAATTGTCCATTATTATTTTAGTTGAAATATCTTTAACAGTAGAAGAAAATGTGACATTAATATAGATTTCTACTAGAAATAGTGCATTTGAGTTAATATGGTGGTTTATTGGCAGAAAGTGCTTTTGGCATTTATTCTAACTTCAATCTTGGATGTCAATAGCGAACTGTTCGGAAATGATGTAAGTTCTTTTTTTAATTTCGTGCACTTTCATTCATTTGATAGAGTAGGTTTCACTTCACTGTACACCAAAATTTGTATGAAACTATGATATCAATTCATTTAGCATGGCATATTTGCAAGCAGCTCTCTGCATAAACTAATTTTGAGCGCTTTGTATTCAAATGTAAGCCCGCTTCACTTAATTCTGGACAATTTTAGTGAGTAACTGTATAAGGTTTTTTTTAGAACCAGAAGAAATTACAGTTTGTTTTATTTTACATTTTCATTTTGGTTTCCTTATCGCAAATGCAGTGCCAACGCTCATAAAACATCGCGTTAATTGCTCTGTGCTTTCACTGCGGATATCTCGTACTCGACAGAAAATTTAGTCAACATTTTCCGTCGATTTTGCAATATTTATTCAAAATGCAACATCAAAGAGATTTTAGAAGTTAATTAATTAGATATAATATATATTTTTTGTAAATTGTATGTGATAAAAAGAAAATATATGAATTATAAGGGACACATGTTAAATTACAATAAGGCGGTCTTATTGCTGAAAATAAATTTAATTAATTATTTTGTTCTAAAAATGAGAATAGCTTTATGCGCATACAGAGTCATCTATAGTATAATAAATATATGCTAAAATTAATGCAAGTACACAAATATAACATGTTTATAAAAACAATTGAATGAATATAATTATTCATTGCGATCCGCCCCGGTTTCGGACGGATGTATTATACATATAAACGTTCCTCTTGAATCACTCTATGTATTGTTAAAAACTGCATTAAAATCCGTTGCGTAGTTTAAAAAATCTAAGCGAACAGATAGCGGAAGCGACTTCCCTTTATACTATGTATAGATATAGAGTAGTGTGTAGGATGGAGACCAAGACGACGAGAAAAGAAAACGGCGCTGGTATAGCCGTAAAATAATTATGTATTAATGACTTATGTCATATAAAAACAATATAATATTATAAAAAACATAGATAATAAATAAGGTATAAAAATAGGTCGCAACAAGTAGTGTACCTATATAGAGTTACTATGTAAAAAAAATATTTCTAAACACCATGTAACAAACTAAATACATTACAAATTAATACTATGATATATGCTTCTCTAGTAGCTAAATAGAATGGATAATCATTTAATAAGATTCATATAAAACTATCAACAAACAACTTCCGGTGGTCGCGGATTCGATTCCTCGACGATCCTACCCATAGTTATTGATTTGATATAATTAATAATGCAATTGTAATTCCTATAACGTGTATACAATATTATAAAAAAAATCTTATTTTGGATTACAAAAAATTGTGTAAATAAAATGATAGTATGATTTGACACAACAGGATGTCAAATCTAAAAATAAAAGATAACTAGAACATTATTACTATTATGTCAAAAACATAAGAAATATAATTAATTAATTTATTAAGAATATAATTAATTAATAAATAAATATAATTAATTAATTTAATTTATTCATTAAGAACATAAAAAAAAAAATAGAATTTAAATTCTATTTTTTTGTTCAATCTTACAGAATTTAGTATTTTTATAGTGGTTAACCACAATAAAAATACTTATTTCTGTTAGATAAGAGGTTACAATCTGCTTGGATCATTACACAATGACCATTAAGACCGTGAAAGTCGCAGTTTTTCATGTAAACTGCAATAAAGGAATACAATTAAGAAAATTGCAATTAAAACTACTTTCACTGTGATTTAAACATATATATTAAAGCACTAACGAAATCGTGACAAGATTAATATGGAAACAATAGAGAAAAATAATTTTCTTTGAAAAACAACACGATGTTTTTAAATTATGGAATTGGATTATGACTAAGTAAAATTAGTTTTTATTTTTCTTATTTTGATCGTATTTATTACTAATATTTACATAACCTCATTGTACAACTAAGAACCTAAAATTAAAAAGCTTAAAAAAAATATAATATGATGACTAAAATATATTATTCAAAGAGGGAACGCTGCCAGTATCTTCGGAACGTTGCACGTTCCGAAGATACTGGCAGCGTTCCCTCTTTGAATAGCTAGACTAATTCTTTGTCCAAGGTAGCTGCCAGCTCTTCGGTCTTCTGTGATGTCGACTAACCTTTTCGTTATTTCTTTGAAAAGTCTTATAGCGCTAGGACCCCACGGACCAAGGGTCTCGACATCGATTTTTTTTTATTGAAATGATATAGGTACATGAACAACAGTACATCGTCAAGTGATGATAAAATCACATGTGAAACTCATGATACCAATCATGCGTTGCGTCTCCACAGGACTAATATTTCATGCCTCTTCTTCGGTAATTTCAAATGCATTTGAAATGGCAAAAAAATTAAATACAGCTACTTCAAAGCAACTAAATCTAATACATAAAACTCTCGTGATACGAGAGTTATGTGTTAGTTACCATAGTCCATACTTCTCCAAAACGGCCTAACCGATTTGATTGACTTGATATTTGATATATATCTATTCTCAGAACACACAATATACACAATTTCTATTTTTTTTCTGATTTGTTTTTATAATATATACACACAATTTTTGTTTATATAAGGGTGAGAATTTAGGGTTAAAATATTATGTCTATATATTTTAACCCTAAATTCTCACCCTTCTACCATCAACCCCTATTTTTTAATTAAGATACTAATTTATATGATAAAAGCGATGTAGTTGCGCCTCTATTATTAATTTATATCACAAACGTTTGCCGGTTCGGCTAGTAATTATTTATTTATTAAAACTTTAATGAACAAATACACAAATAAAGATGTATATGGTGGATTTGACACCTTAAAGCATTATGTATATATTTGGTGAAAACAAACGTTACGTTACGTTAATAGAAGAGAGTGAAACAACTTCCTATTGTTAACACTCGAAGTCAAGAGTGAATTCCCAAGCAATTTCATATTAAACATCATCACTAATATATTTAAACAAGCGGCTAATATGCCTAGTAATGACACTTCTGATTTACTTTCTTTATGACTGTACAAAAAAATGTAAATCAGTTTGGTACGAGTCGTTTCTGAGTTATTGAGAGACATATACAAAGAGCAATCAAATAAAAAAAAACATCATATAATTTATGAATTGAAAAATATCAATAAATCTTTAAATCTGTCTATTTAAATATTAAAAATAAACAAATATTAAAAATATAAATTTGTACAATTTTTACAACATACACAAATGATTAAAACCTAAAACTGTGCATACATTTTGATTTATTGCTATTAGTCAACTTCTATGATAATAATCTTTATTTTCTACTCACAAGGAAACCTACAATATACATAAATTACGTTTAAACTTTAAAGTTACTTAACTTCTATTTGAAGGAGGAGGAAAGTAATAATAATTATCTAGGACTTTCTACACAGCGCCATCTTGTCCCAAACTAAGCAGAGCGTGTATTATATGTCCAACTGATATATGTACATACATAAATATATTTTTTCTAAATGAATACATAATATACATAGAAAACATCCAGCCCAAACTAAACAATCATAGTCAACTCAACTAACAAACACACAAATGTTTGTACCTTGCGAGGAAACGAACTCGCTACCATTGGAAGTAAGGTGGTGTGGTAAACTAGACCACCGAGGCCGTCTAATTACAAGTTAGCTGCTACTCTCTACTTTGTCTGTTTTATTGAACAGGTTATCTTTTAGCCTATAGTAATTCTCGTGATTTATATCAAATTTATTTAACATCCGTTCAGCCGTTTAGACGTAAATAGGTAACAGACCGACAGACACACTTTTGAATTTATTACAGTATAAAGAAGAAGTAAGAATTTTTTTACGTTTTCTGAAATTTTCGCTATTATTTTACAGAAGACATTTAGCATATTATAATTCATGGAAATTGGTTATGTAAACCAATTTCTATGACTTATAATATCCTATATATATACATATATATAGTATATATATAGTATACAACCTATCCCAATAATATATTATTCTTTTTCAACTGAAGCTAGTCATTTTATAAAAAAAAACTTGTAACTAAAAATTATGTTATAGTAATAATTCTAAACTTTCAACAAATCATATATGTATCTAACTTTTTATTTTTAATCAAGCTTGAGTCATTAGATGCATGGCATTTGAAAGGGTAATAGCATATTGGTAATCATAATTTAATATAATTCTGTATCAATGGAGTTCGATATAATAATATGACCAGTGTGTAATAATATCATTGGCAAGTCATCACAGATCTCTCCGTACTTTTACATTTCTCCATCCGTTTTTAGTTTTAATGATACATAACATCAAACTAGTACATTAATAATTACATATGTTTAACAGACAGAAAAAAGAGTAAGGAGGTTTTAGTAATGTGGACTAATAACCCTATTGCTAACAAAGTACCCTGTCAGTTTGACCTTCTCGCGGTTCCTCCTAGAAAGCGTCGTGATAAATTACTCGTGAATTTTACTACGATGGGCTACTGATCTGACCTCATGCTCTCCACTGATGCCTCGTGAGCGTAAACCGATAGCGCGTGGCGAGGCGTTTGCACTATTCCATTAATAAACATAAAAAAAACAGACAGATAAATAAGAGAATATTCTTCATAGATTTTTTTTCGAATATATACCATTTTTCTTAGCTACATTTGGCCTCTACAGCTTCACCGTAGATAGAGAGGTGAGTACTCCTCCACTCCAAACCCGCGGAAGGATTTATAGATCTGGTGAAGGCTAACTCCTGCCTGATGGATACGACGTTAGTCTGAGGGCACCGCTAAGGGTTCGAAACTAAACTCAGGCCGTAGTAATTTCCATCCCCTTTGAATTAGACGGTAGAACGATGCTATTGGTATGGTGAACCCGTCTGCACTAAAAGTTCACACTGTGAACTCTTTGTCTTTCTGGAATTACTTGTATTGAACGAAATTATTATGTTATCCGAACTCTGACGATATTAAAAAGTATTTAATTTTTTAATAGTAATAATTCAGTTCAGTACATTTTTTTTATTCTTATAATATTTCACATGATACACAAAAAATACCATTGCATTATGAAATTGTTTCTTATTTTGGCCGTCACCATAAAAATATTAAACATTTAATTGGTGAACATTACGTTGAACTTAACGTTTCCCATGCAACAAGTAAAGTGACGAAAATCATTGCGAAAATTCTTAGATAAAATGTGAGATAGACAATAAATAAAATTGATAAGTAAACGGGGATTGCTCCACGGTTGGCAATGTTCTGGTCTGGATACCCATGCATGGGTGAAATGTTTACACCCACCAAGGTTAATTGAACATGCATATTGTTCTTTAATAACTCTTTTTGGTGCAACGAAATTCATATTATAAACGCGAATGTTTGTGAGTATGGATGGATATATGAATGGATGTTTATTTATCTTTCCCGCAATAACTACAGAACGGATGAAACTTTACAATAATATAGTTTATACATCAGACTAACACATAGGCTATAATTTAAAAAGATATTATGTATATTGGGCGAAATATATATATAAATATTGAGTAAGTATGATGTAGTCAGCTAGAATGCAATAAAAGAATTATGCTTACCAGAAAAAATAATATTAGTTGATTATTCGACTCTTTGCCTTTTAGGGATAGGTACTGAATTATAATTGAATATTATCATGTGCATTTATTTATTTATGATAGTTAATCATATCCAATGTTCCGATATTGGAAATATTATCTCATCCAAAATATATTTTTTTTAATTTGATTAATTCTTCTTTTTTGGACTATTTTTTTTATTTAGTCTCAATTTTTTTGTGATACCACATAAAAAAACAATTAAATTATATAATAGCATCATATTTTCATTAACTGGTCAACAATCATTTAATGTTTCCCATACAACAAGTAAACTAATGTAAAACGTTACGAAAATTCTCAGATAAAAATGTGAGATAGACAATAAATAAAATTGATAAGTAAATGGGCATTGCTCCACGGTTGGCAATGTTCTGGTCTGGATACCGCTATGGGTGAAATATTTACACCCACCAAGGTTAATTGCACTTGCAAATTGCCTTTTATTTCTTTAATTCTGTACCACTAAGCAGAACCCGTGACGTTGTCTGAGTATTTTTCGCTATCTCCATGCGTTTCACTTAAATGCTTAACGGCCATGGTGGACTAGCGATTTAGCACGCCGCTTTACTTCCGATGGTCGCGGAATCTATTCCTAAAACGATACATATTTTTTTATTCATAAGTATGATTGTTTCGAATAATAATAATAATAATAATCTCAGGACAATTCACACAGCGCCATCTACACCCAAATTAAGCTAGCTAAAGCTTGTGTTATGGGTACTAGATAACTGATACAAATACATAGATAATTTTTTTTCGTAAATACATACATATTTTACTTAGAAAACACCCAGACCGATATAAACAATCATATTCATGAATACAAATGTTTGTGCCGTGCGCGGAATCGAACCTGCGACCATCGGACGTAAAGCGGTGTGCTAAACCGCTAGACTACAAAGGTCGTCGTTTTTGTATAGGTTTAGATGTTTACAATATACAAAAATATCTATGTATATATATATATATATATATATATCTGTTGTCGAGTACCTATAACACAAGCTTTACTTAACTTGGGACTAGATGACGCTGTGTAAATTGTTCAGGGATATAAAAAGTAAATATTTAGTGGGGACCATGCAGAAAATGGAACACAAAATACTTTGTAGAAAGTCTAAGTCTAAAAAATCCCCTACAGTTCATCTATAGCACATATAAGATAATATTATATGTATATACATACCTCTAATAAGAGATCACTACAACAATTGCACTCGAGTAAATCCATGGCAATTCACTAGTTAAAAACAAAGTTACAAATACGCGCATTATTTTAAAATTTTATCGTCATCCGTAATATTAAACTCCCAAGGAATCTAGTTCAAATGGAGCGAAATGATAGTAATCGGTGTGCTGGTCCATTCAACATGACAGCGAGGTCGGCCCACTGTCTCAGACCTTAGAATAATTTAAAAATTTAAACAATCAAAGCAATATGTGGAGTTAATACTTAAATTACCTACTTAAGGAGCCTTGAACCGAAATTTGAACCGCTTGGTAACTGCAGTGACGGATTATCAACGATTCATGCTGTTTCTAAGCGAGATTACTATTGCTTTTATTTATGTAGTCCAAATTGCATTTACTATACTATATTTACACTCCAATGGCATTTACTATTAGAGCCGTCAATTTAACCATAACCTATGGGGTACAAAGGGGATTGTTAGTAACGTGGACTGATGACCCCATTGCTACCAATGTACCATATCAGGTTGATATCTTCCCCTTGCATCCCTCTGAAACTATTAAGATAAATTCTTGATAAATGTGTCATGATGCGCTAACTGACCTGTTTCCATTGGAAACCATCATGACGAATTCTTGATGAGTATGAGCTAAACGACCTGACCTCATATTCATCTTATTATCCCCCACTGATACCCCGCCAGTGCAAACCGTTAGCGCAGGCAGGTGCACTATTCTATTCTCATCAATAAAAAGAAACCAAAGCGTATAGAATAATAATAATAACTCAATTTAATTTACACAGCGCCACCAGGTTAAGTGTAGCTTGTGTAATAGGTAATAGACAACTGACATAAATATATAGAGACATTTTTAAGATTGGGTGGTAAAGAATGCTATTAGCGGGTAGACACATGTCTGCTCGTAATCATTGTTTATATCCACCACCATCTCAAGTCGACCCGTAATCAGGACGTCCAAATATCTGGAGCTGATAAATAATATTTTCACAGGAAATATCCAGTTTGGATAATATTTACAACTGTTTGAAATGCTTTCACTTCGAATCTTTTGTGACTGTAGGTAAAACACAAGCTTAGTTTAAATGTTAGTATTTAATTTATTACCATTTAATGTACCGTAAATTTACCACTCTTCCATCAACGACGTCGTTAATAGAATGTTACTTTGTCTATGGTCCGTGTTTAGTCCATAATATACAGCAAGTTCTATACCAACATTCTTAAGCCTGACATCAACGGTGCTTATAAACGAACGCAGTATTCTTAGAAAGACTCAGTTTTTTTTTAGATGAACTAATAATCGGATCATGGTTAAAGAGTTAATAAAAGAATATTTTTACCACGTGGTTTTCCACCAGCTTATTTGCTATTCCAATTAAATAAAAAGAAACTCCTCGATTTCCTTTTATGTGTAACATGTATCTATATGCCTACAGTTATCAACCTCCGTTGCATGTTAGTACCATGTCAGTTGGGCAAAAAAAAGGATTTATAAATCATGCGCGATTGCAAATCTGCACGACATCCGTTTCATCGTATCGTCGATGTCTGGCTTTACACATCGTGACCAGTTGGCGTGCTCTCAAAATAGTTTCTCGTAGGTGTCGTATCATGCAGCCCTTCTATTATAGCAAAGTTGAAGGATATACGCAAGCTTTGATTCGTAACACGCGTGTAATAACAAATTATATAGATGTATACATATACATATATATTTATACGTATACATACTCATATACACAAACAAATATAGATTATACAACCTATTCGGTTTTAAAATCAAACTTAGAACCATAAAATAGTTTTAAATAATAGTAATCTAAATTTTCCAAAAGCAGAAAGAGAAATATCAGATGTATACTTTTAATTCGTTTATTTGAATATTTGTAGATATAAGTAAATAATCATATATAAATAATAACAAAATAAAAGGTACTTAACTTCTCTTTAATCCTTAGACCTCTAATATATTAAAAGCACTAACAATAAGTAAATCCAGTGATCACGTGGTCCGCAGTATAATACTTATTATTTGTGCAGAGAGCTCTGTTCTAGTTAACAGTTAGATCAACAGTAAATCCTTCCACCGAACAACGCCTTTTATATACCCTACACATCCGTAACAAACAAATCGGCAAGACCACGTGATTTTACAGTTTTTCTTACTTTTTAATATAATTATGATCACAATAACTTATTATAAACTTACTATAGGTATTACATTTTTAGGTATTATGTAAATTATTTATTAATATAATTAAATAACTTAAAATATTTACTTATTTTAGTAATCAGAATATAAAAAACACATTTTGACACAACACTTGTATAAAGAAAACCAGTACAATTTAATAATTATCTATCACGGCCATGCTGAACGGTACTTCGCTCTCGAAGTACACCGTATGTTATATAGAAATTTTGGCTATATCCTTGGCGTATCAGTCCTGCCACCCGCTGCAGTGACATATAGACTAATACCAGGACCACAACCGATCAGCGAATATACGTAAATATAATTAAAATACATATAATAATAGCCTCTGTCCTTGACATATTAGTCCTGCCACCCGCTGCCAGTGACACCTAGACTAATATCAGAACAGTGACTGACCAGCGGATATAACCGTTTATAATGTGTACAATATATAATAGCCCCTGCTCTTGACATATTAGTCCTGCCACCCGCTGCCAGTGACATCTAGACTAACATCAGAACAGTGACTGACCAGCGGATATAACCGTTTATAATGTGTACAATATATAATAGCCCCTGCTCTTGACATATTAGTCCTGCCACCCGCTGCCAGTGACATCTAGACTAACATCAGAACAGTGACTGACCAGCGGATATAACTGTTTATAATGTGTACAATATATAATAGCCCCTGCTCTTGACATATTAGTCCTGCCACCCGCTGCCAGTGACACCTAGACTAATATCAGAACAGTGACTGACCAGCGGATATAACTGTTTATAATGTGTACAATATATAATAGCCCCTGCTCTTGACATATTAGTCCTGCCACCCGCTGCCAGTGACACCTAGACTAATATCAGAACAGTGACTGACCAGCGGATATACTAACCGTTTATAATGTGTACAATATATAATAGCCCCTGCTCTTGACATATTAGTCCTGCCACCCGCTGCCAGTGACATCTAGACTAACATCAGAACAGTGACTGACCAGCGGATACCAGATGTAAACATTATGTTATTTGCACATATTAATCAAATGTATGTTTTTATGTCACAATAAAATCTAATTAGTACACTTATTATGTAATATTTAAATTGTGTAGTACTAACAAATATCAGTTTGAACTAAAGTTAAAATCAACATTAATGAATTATAATTAATAATATAATAATTGTATACATCACAATCTATCACGGTCCATTTGATACAACGTTGTTACTATTTCCATTAGCTTGTATGGACTTTGTATTTTGAGCTTAAATTATCATGACTGTGGTCCTACATATACCATGTTTCCAAAACGGAACTTTCGAAAATACGTTTGGTCATTCTGACGAATCATTTATCATGTTTATTATGGTGCCGACATATTTTTCCACCTGAACATAACGTGAAGTTCCCTTAGATATAACGTGGTATGTAATTTGCATTTCTATAAATAACAACTGTGTAAAGTTGTATGAAAAATTGGTTCCTCTATCTATAACCACACTTGTACCGAATAAAGTAATGGTTTCCTGTAAGCGACAACTAATTCCTGATTATAAAAACATGTTTGAATCTCTCAGATATTGTAAAGGGGCCGGTAATTATGTACGCCCTGTTCACCTGTACATGTACTTATAATAATGTTAGACTACTTTTTTTTTTTTTTTTTAATTTATTATATGGAATATAAATGGTTCAGGTTCAGCATTTACGATATACACCAGCAGGCTTAGATAAAAATAAAATCTTTCTCATTACTTTGTAATCTACAACCTGTAGAGTCTAGTCATAATTGGAACTTCTTGATACATAATCACTTTAAAATCAATTAAAATAAATAAAAAAATAAATTCGTATATATATTTTTTTAACAATATTAAACATAATATTCAAATATTAAGAGTAATGTACTTTAGCCAGTGTGTAATTTTCCCACTAGTCTATCAATGGTTAATGAGTATAGACTGCAGTTACAACTTAAATTTCTTCCTTTACACTATCATGTCTTTGATAAAAAAAGAACTTAGTTAGCGAGATACTAACTATTATTGTTATTAGTGCCAGACGTGGAGCCTGTAGTATTAGCACGTTGTTTAAAAAAACAAGAAGATTCTTTGTGTCCAATTTTTTTACAATAGGAACATTGGATTATACTATTGGGCGACCTAATATCATTTGTGGGTGCGATTGTATTGGAGTCTGGAAGGTCGCGTTTGTTCGGGTTTTTAAAACATTGCACCTTGTGATGACCTAATTTGTTGCATAGAAAACACCGATTTTCTTGTGGTCCTTCGATTTTAGTTTGTTTATTGACTGTATTCATTGAAGTAGAAACATATTTGTCAGTCTTACTAACTAAATCAAAGGGTCGTTTCCTAGAATGTTTGACGTAAGTCGTAAATAATGACATTAGTTCGGCGGTAGTTTTAATAAGACTATTATGAGAGGCCATTCGTACATTTATATCACATATACCCCCGCAAACAAGCTCAACCAATTGTTCCTCAGTAAAAGAGATTTTAGTTAATTTAAGTAGTCTGATTTTCTCCCTAGCATATTCACAATAGGATTCTGCGCTTTCAGATGTTAATAACACGGCTTTTGTTAATTTATCAGATAAATTTCGTTTTTCTGGATATAAATCTTTAATTGTAGTTTGAAACTTTTCCCATGTTCTACCCTCATCTGGTTCCCAAGTTTCATACCACAATAAAGCAGAGCCTTTTAAGGCCTTACCAGCTTTTGCTACTGTCGTGACACTACTCCATCCGAGATCCGCCGCGATCGAATTGATCGTACTGCACCAATTTTCAGCTCCATTGTCGTTCTTGTCAGGATCAAATGGCGGTAGCACTACATCGTCACTACGATGTGTGCCAGATACTGCATCACGAATGGCTTTTAGTAGGCCTTCTATAAGTGTGGGATCCATTAGAAACCACGTCCACGATTATCTAAAAATACAAACAAATTGTCTATTGGTCTGATCAGATTCTGATCCCACTTCTGATAATAACAAATTATATAGATGTATACATATACATATATATTTATACGTATACATACACATATACACAAACAAATATAGATTATACAACCTATTCGGTTTTAAAATCAAACTTAGAACCATAAAATAGTTTTAAATAATAGTAATCTAAATTTTCCAAAAGCAGAAAGAGAAATATCAGATGTATACTTTTAATTCGTTTATTTGAATATTTGTAGATATAAGTAAATAATCATATATAAATAATAACAAAATAAAAGGTACTTAACTTCTCTTTAATCCTTAGACCTCTAATATATTAAAAGCACTAACAATAAGTAAATCCAGTGATCACGTGGTCCGCAGTATAATACTTATTATTTGTGCAGAGAGCTCTGTTCTAGTTAACAGTTAGATCAACAGTAAATCCTTCCACCGAACAACGCCTTTTATATACCCTACACATCCGTAACAAACAAATCGGCAAGACCACGTGATTTTACAGTTTTTCTTACTTTTTAATATAATTATGATCACAATAACTTATTATAAACTTACTATAGGTATTACATTTTTAGGTATTATGTAAATTATTTATTAATATAATTAAATAACTTAAAATATTTACTTATTTTAGTAATCAGAATATAAAAAACACATTTTGACACAACACTTGTATAAAGAAAACCAGTACAATTTAATAATTATCTATCACGTGCATGGAGCAACTAAAGTCTTACACATACGGGCACGTAACTCAATAGACTGTTCCGGACTTTGTAGATTAGACATAGATATAAAACTCAAAATTGCAGTACTTTTTAAATTTATTAAACTAACGAATAAGTACAATCTAAGTGACGGTCTTGATGAGGTCTAACGGTTTGGCACACCGCTTTACTTCCTATGGTCGCGAGTTCGATTCCTCGCAAACATTTGTATCCTTAAGTAGGTATGATTGTTTGTATCATCGGTCTGGGTGTTTTCTATGTATGTTAAGTTATTTTTTTTAAAGTCTACTATCTTAATAATATTATAAATGCGGAAATTTGTGAGTATAGATGGATGGATTGTAGTGAAACTTTACAAGAATATAGCTTACAGATCAGAATAACATTCATCATCTATCATATTCATCCATTCATCTGGAATAACAGTGAAGATTATTATTCCAGATGGGCAAGTTATAGGCACTGCCGACTGATGACTACATGGTGAAGTCATTTGCTATGCCCGCATGTCGCTGGGTAGATATATTTGTATCCAACGTGACAGGGAGCGACAATAAACAATTTTGACGACCTCGGTGGTCTAGCGGTCTAGCACACCGCTTTACGTCCGATGGTCGCGGGTTCGATTCCTCGCACGGCACAAACATTTGTATTCATGAGTATGACTGTTTGTATCGGTCTGGGTATTTTCTATGTATAATATGTATGTATTTACGAAAAAAAAATTATCTATGTATTTGTATCAGTTGTCTAGTACCCATAACACAAGCTTTAGCTAGCTTAACTTGGGTCTAGATGGCGCTGTGTAAATTGTCCTGAGATTATTATATACATCCTTCCCTTCCCTTCCCTTCTTCTTTCAACCCTTATATTAATCCGGGACTGCTTTAGGCTGTGCTCTTTCTATGTAGATTCCGATGTAACCAGCGGAACGTGAGCATGTCATACTTGAACTTTGAAGTGCTTTTTTTATTACGAAATTTGAGGGCGTTTGAACGCAATCTTAAATAATGTTAACTGATGATGCGTGTAAGCTGTTACACGTAAGCTCAAATACTGCCTATTCAGTCTTGGTTTGAAAGACTCAATGATGTAAGAGGCAGGAAACAACAACGCTGAAAGAGAGTTCCACTCCTTAGCTGCTCGCATAAGGAAAGATGATGCTAATCGTTTGGTGCGAACAACAGAGATGTCAACTGTATATTGGTGGAGCAGCTCTCGACTGTTGACAATACCTATGACTACCCCATCAGGGATAATAGCCGTGAAAGTATAGTACTTATTATACCTACTCACCAGGAAATCATTAATATTTTTTACACTGGCAACCACAATTAAATTTCTGCCGTACGTATTTTGAACTCGATACAGGTGTCACGCAAACTGCTCTCAGTCACAAGTCAGTTGCTTTTATTGCTATTTTATTCCAATTAATCCACCAAGTGTTGCGAATATAGTAGTTTAGTTCCAACGAGAGATTTATCTGTCCGTTTGTCTGTTTATCATCCTACTAACTTAATAATATATGTAACTGAGATGAAAAATACTTGAACAATTAAATTTAACATTGTTTCTACTTTTAATTATGAACATAAATATGATCATTTTTTAAGAAATTGAAATAGTTAACAAGCTGACGGTGGGCTTAATGGTAGGTAATGAACAGCATCACGGACATCACGTTATCGTGTGATAGTTACGACTCTTTCGATGCCACTTTAGAGGACTAAAATGTCATATATCTTATATCACATATTACAAACGAAACACGGCTTATAAATGTAAGTTGCTTGAGAACTGAACAGAGGTAAGTATAAAAATATTATGTAGTATAAAATTAACAAAGTACTAAAAGAACTAACACTGGAAAATGTCAATGCATGAGCGTAACAGAAACTGTCACATGACGTCGTAACATTTTTGATGCTGTTCATGTACATATATAGACCGCGTTTGCTACATTCCTTTTGGTGGACCGTCAGCTTCTTTGTCATTCCAGTTATAAAAGAATCATGAAAACCAAACAGATTTTCCCGCGCAGCAAACCGTCAAGTCACGAAGTGCGCGGAATCAACAAAATTATCCAAAATTACAAATCAGACACAAAAAGCACACGACATGCCTCGAAGACTTGACAAAGTCACGTCGTGATTGCTGAGAAGCGTCTTAATATTGCTGCCCAAGTGATAAAAGTAAGCGATAATTTACCAGGCGTTTGTGGAATATGAATAATATATAAAATTTTTAGTCAATTATGCAAGACGACATTGTTATTAAACCAGTCATGCTCGCTATAAAGTTCAAACTTGTGGCGGCGTGGTGGGCCGGTTTGAATTACGTTTAACCATAGCGTTCAGTTCAGTTGTAAAATACATACACTATGTAAAAACTCAACGCTATATAATTACATTATCACCTACATATATTTTATAAACAGTTAACACGATATCTTGTAAATTTTCATGGTTTTGATATTGCTGGCACATTACATATACTAAAAGGCACGTCATTTATAAGAAATAATCGTCATTAATTAGGAATTAAATTAGACTATACTACTACTGTCTACATAATCTCGACAAAAAGAAAAAATAAAAATTCTTAATTCAAATGTTCAAAACATAAATTAAATCTACTTAGGTTTTAATAGGCACATTTTTTAATCTATCTCTCATTCGGAATGTAGTTTCAAAAAAGATGAAAAGAGAGCACTAAAACATAGTGAATAAAATATAGTCAAATAGGGATATAATGTTTTTAAGTTGATAAAATAGTCTCTAAATACATGAGCCATACAGTTCCAATTGCAAACCGCGTTAAGACTATTACTTGTGGCTGCATAGAGACCCAAAATCTGACGCCCAGTTAACAAGCAGAGCATTGAGAGACTGACTGTGACGTGTGAAGTTGAACAAGCCCTCAATGTTTAAGACTTGAAAAAAAACATTTAATTTTATTGCTATCATTATACACATTATATTCATTCATATTTTTTTTTATTTACATATATGGCAGTTAAATTTATGGCTTACTTGATACTAAAAAGTAAACTTTACCTATAAGAATAATAATAATATCTCACGACAATTCACACAGGGCCATCTAGTCCCAAGCTAAATAGAGCTTGTGCTATAGGTACTAGATAAGTGGTATTTTTTGTAAATACATGCATAATATACACAAGAAACACCCAGACCGATACAAACAATCATACTCATGAATATGTGTTTGACATTGTTTTTGTGTTTAATAAATAATAAAACTAACTACTATCGGAAATAGGGCGGTTTGCTAAACCCCTACTTTTATGTATGTCAAGATTATAAACCGGGAAGGTATTGGTAACTCATACGGCTGTATAAAGAACTATTCCTGAGCCTACACGTTACTTGGCTCATTTAACACAAATCAATGTTTCCTGTAATTATACAATCGACGAATAACACTTCCGTGCAATTATTCAAACCAAACAATCACAATATGCCATATCTGAACATCAAATGGTATCTTAAACTGTTTAAAAAGTGTTTCGCGGGTGTGCCGTCACTAATTGTGCGCCGGCGCACGCATAGTGTTTAGTGTCAACGTACTTTCGCAATAGTGTGACAAATTGCTTCTAGAACTATAATTAGTCTATTTAATAATTTGCAAATTTCAACCTTACGTCCAGACCATGACATAATGTAGGAATTGAAAAAATATTTTGTAGTAGCAAGAGCTGATCTTATTTGGTATTTGCATTATTCTTTTAAAAAGTAAATGGAATAGATTAAAGTTATGAGATGTTTATTATTTACAGATTAAGTATTAACTCAGTGAACTTATACTCTGAAGGTCTCGGTGGTTTAACGTTTTAGCACACCGCCTTGCTTCCGATGATCACGAGTTTGATTCTTGCACGATACAAAGATTTATAACCACGATAGAATTCTCTGTTGAGAATTATATATGTGCGCAAAAAAATTAATAATTATTCTATCAGTTGTTTAGTACAAGTTCTGCTTAGTCTAGATAGAGCCGCGTGTATTGTCTGAGTATATATGTATTATTAGAGAAGCTATGTACGGAAACTGAAAGTAACATTACTGTGATTCAAATAAACTATAATTAGGAAGTGTCGTATATATATTTAAATTTCATCACAATTATATAGTGAACAGAACTCTCCAAGTAAATTGGTGTTTAACTAATAGTTATTTGTAGGTAAAACTTGTAACTAATCATAGGATAGTCTTATTAGCAAGACTTACACAGTTTAATTAAATAGAATTATCTGAGGAAAGTGTATTAGAAATTGTACTAAAATTATTACATTCCTGAATACATAAACTGTTTCTACCATATGATGTAACAAACTAAATCCTACTTCGTACCCATATAACTTTCTTGTTTGTAAACCAATTGGAATAAACTAAAAACTAAATTTTAAGTTAAACTTACCATTTTTCACTAGAGATAACCGCATCTAAATCGTTTAAGTTGTAACTCAGATCAGCATGTACAAACGCACAGGCAAACAGTAATAAAATTAAACAATTACTGTTATGATTTCTATGACGTTGTTTTTCTCATTTAAGCCAAATGCAGACAATGATCAGTTTGTCAGTCCAGATTCACTCAACCACCGTTCGCCATTGACAAAAATTCATCCTTACAACTTGAAACTTAAGTGATCCCCGACAGATTGTAGAATGAATTACCTGCCGAGGTTTTCTCTAGAGACTCTGAAAAGCGTAAATAAAATGTGCATACAATGTTAGTACATAAAGGTAGACTGTAAATAGTCGCTGTTCATGTATTAGGTGACGGTTACCACTTACCATCACGTGGTTCGTTACCTTGATTACCATTCATATTACATATAAAAGTAACTTTGAAAGTTACTTATTTCTATCTGCTTTGGAAAGTATACTCTCTTTCCCGAGGAGATAAAAACCATCGCTCCTAAGAATATCCTTCAATTCTTTTCCCTGACGGGTCTAGACAACAAACTCTGAAAAAGGGCGAGTACAATAGATCTATGTAGATCGCAGTGCTACAGGTCCAAGCACTTGACAATATCCCAAACAATCCAATAAAAAAAACTATTTCTACCATCACGTACGCCCGTAAACATTACAAAAGCGCCCATTAAACCTTATATACATAAAAGTAAATTAGAAATTACACAAACACCATTTTCTAAGATACGCAACGTTTGCTCCGTGATGAGATCTACAGATAGTTTATCTCCCGTCGCGCGTCGCTCGCGTTAGAACACGGTTTCCTACATAGGAAAGATTTCCTACTTCGTAATCCTCTTTCTGATACTAATGAAATGCCTATTGTGATAGATTTATATATATTACTTATTTATAAACATAAAGAATTCTTTATTTTGCATAACCTATATTTTATATTGTATGTCAATTCATAGAAGGCGGTTTTATCGCTATAAGCAATTTCTTATACACAACCAAGAAGAGAGGACTCATGTACTATACATAGAATAGGTAGAAGTGGCACATGTAAGACTCTATATTTAATATACTAATAAATATACATACATACTCGTAAATTAGGTATAAATATATAAACTGTATATGTCTGTAATGCAAATAAATAACTTACTTACTATACGTCTAATTTCCCTGATCTATTATAGCTTTTTCATGAAATTAACACAACAAAAACTAATATTACATCACGGCTACGCTACCTCGGTACACAGAGTAATGAGTTTTTATCGACCGACCGCTTGATCGAATCGGACGTTCAATAACTTTTTTACCGGTCAGTAAACGGTTGCGTCTGCGCACACAATTGTATCGATAATAATATTGCATAAGGTAGAGTTTTTAGGTAGTTGCTTTATGTATCGCTGTAATAAATTCTATTTAAGCTAAAGAGCTATCTGATAGATCGTTACTTTTAAGTAATTTAACGACCACGGTGGTCTGTTTAGTACAACTCTTTACTTCCGATGTTTGCTTATTCGATTCCTTTCGCAAATATTTGTACTCATTAGTTTATAGTATTCATACTCATGAATACAAACACTCATGTGTCTGTATTTTTTTTTATGGATAATTATAGAATGCTGCACTGTCTGCTCTAACGGTTTACGCTGACGAGGTACCAGTGGAGAATGATAGGATGACAATGAGATCAGGTCAGTTGAGCCATTGCGATAAATTCACCAAGAATTTATTAGGATGGTGTCCAGAGGGGATCGCGTGGAGGTCAACCTGGCCATGTATTTATATGTATATCTATGTATATATTGTAGTATTTTCTATGTATATCATGTATGTATTTACAATTTAATATCAGTTGTCTAGTAACCATAACACAAGCTTGAGAATAGATGGTTATTATTATTTGTACTAACAGTCACAACTCTGGATAAATTAAAAATAACGTCTCTGTAGGTAACTTAGTCTCTGCTATTTTAGCTTATCTAGCTAGATATGTAAGCTATGTTTCAGTTGAACGATTAGGCAGTGAAATTTCAGAATAATAACATGCTAGTCCTCCGTAATGGAACACATAATCTGTATCACGGGCGTCACATTCTGCATTATAAAGTTCTCTGCTTTATTATCTTCAGAAAATCTTTGTGATAAAATCGTCTTATCCTACGTCAAGGAAATCTCAGAATTTCTGTGAATATTTTCGCTCTTCCGTTCCGTAGAAAATAACGATATGGATGTATGAGCAAACACGCAAAATGTCGCGCGCACGCAATCGTTTATGAACAAAATATTCTTTTCTTTTGTACATGTTTTTTAAATATGTATCTTCTTTACATAGAATATAAATGAAGTCGCTTCGGCTTTCTGTTCGCTTAAATATTTTAAACTAAGTAGTAGATCTTAATACAGTTTGTAGCAATAGGTAGAGTGATTCGAGAGGAAGGTTTATATGTATAATACATGTAATCATCTGAAGCAGGGTAGTTACTTATAAATAACTAGCTACCCTACTTCAGACTATAATGACGCAATGACTTTATTCAAATAAACTCATTACAAGCACTTTTGAATAGTCATATTTTGAGTCTGCCACTCATTTGGAATGCAGATTCATCACAAGAAGAATGTGCAAGAAACTTGTGTGTTGCTCTTTTTAATAGATGTTTTTTTATATAAATAATTACAGTACAAATAAGAGGCATGCGATAATCAATATAGAAATCGCTTTATCAAATTTTGTCCAAATTGTCTAGAACGTAAACGACAAATCGGTTAGCATATGGCATTGTACATAGACGCTTTACTATACCTAAACCTAACATAGAGTTGATTATAGTTTTACTGAGTATATATTTTTTTTCAAATAATATGGCATTGCGCAGGGCGCTAGTCTACTAAGGACATTTTATGACAAGCTCATAGAATTTTTTATTTTCATTAGAATTTGTATAGAATACCAGCCTGCGCTAATATTATATGCAGGTGGGGTACCAGTAGAGGATGATAGGATAAACATGAGGTCAGGGCAGTTAGCCCATTGCGACTATTCAGAACTTTGTAAGTATTTATAAGGAGTTATAAGTACATACCATCCACCTCCTCCCATCTATGACGACTTGAACCAAGAATCGAACCCCTAGCGGTGATGTCAGACGAAAAGAAGTCATCCTGGAAAACAAACTCCCTGGAAACGATCATGAAGAATTTATAATAATGGTTTCCAGGGTAGTAGAGGTCAATCTAGCATAGTAGGAGTATATAGCTAGTAATAAGGTCAACAGTCCGCATTACTAACAATCCTCTTACTGAATATAATTACATCATGATCTTAGGTGTCACCGTGTCACTCATTTTGAACACAACAATGTTTTACAATTCAAACTGTGGTAATAGCTTTTTGGTTAGTTTAAAAAAAAGCAATTTTAGATACGGGACCTGATCACGACTTCACGACTTCACGACACGTGACATATTATTATCTGCATGTCGTGTCGTTGTCTTGTACTCCAAATTTGGTAATGGTAATATACTTTTAGTACTAAATATGAATAATAATTAAAAAAACGGGACTATATTAGGTAACTGGATTGATATCTATATCAAAAGCTTTTCTGTTCTTATTTGCGGTCTCGGTGGTCTAGGGGTTTAACATACAGCTTTAATTAGTTTTTTAAGTATTTATATCAGTTGTCTTGTACCCATAACACAAGCTCTGCTTATCAGGGTTATTTATTGTAATATTTTTCTACATTTTTAAAAACAGTTTTCCTATGTTTTGTTATTATTACTTATGCAATGCAGTCTACCAACAGTGACCATCGTTTTTTTTATATAAAACTAATATATGCAGTCCAAAGAGACCATTCGTTAAAAGTTTAATGTCAATAGTGCTAATAGTCATATTTATGAATAAAAATGTTAGTACCGTGTGAGAAATCGGAGTCACAACGAAGTAAGGCGGCGCGGCGTACGAAGTAAGTAAGGCGCCTAACCTAACCTAATAAATGGAGCATTTTGCATAGTACGGACAATACTTAATCATGCAAGGTCCGCCTTATGCATGGCAACGCATGTGGTGAACGAGAATATGCAGTTCAAGAGGACTAATATAACCTCCAAACTTTGTAACTTAATTACCCTTCAAAATTAGAGCTTAAACAGCAATCTATGCACATATTTTGACGGCCTTGGTGATCAAATGTTTAGCACACCGCCTCACTTCCGGTGGTCGCGGAAACGATTCCTCACAATTTTGGATACATTTGTATTCATATCTATAACTAGTTTTATGACTATGGGTGTTTTCTACGTATGTATTTAAAAAGAATGTATCTAAGTATTTTAATCAGTTATCAGTAGACAATGACCCACAACACAACAGGACTAGATGGTGCTGTGTTAATTATCTTGAGATATTATTATATTTGTAAACTTTCTTTTCTTTTCTTTTTTAAATTAAAGTTAATAATTATGTTCTAAAATTTTAATTCTTTGTTTAAAAATAAAGCCTAAGTAGTACAGGTAGGTCTTACACACACACACACATTTTTATTTTTTATGTACAATGTACACTTCCAATACCAGCCTCTTTCGTAGCTCTCTATACTTACTTCATATGCAAAGATTGTTTTCAAGCAAGAGGTTTGACGCTCACATAATTCTGGAAGGTGAAGCTGAGACTTATTTTTTTTTTCATTTCGTGTAACACTTGCACTAAATGTTTGCAAAAAAAAAAATGCACGTACAATGACTTATTACAAAAAAAAAACATAAAAACTAATTCTTTCTCATATTCACTACAAGACGTCAAGTTGCCAATCCAACTGCCACTCAGCGCGTGTAGTTTAGGATTGCATGTTTCAAATTACCTAACGAGGTGGTAATTATTAGATTTACTTAATAATTATATAACAATCACGACATTTTTAATTAATATAATAACATAACTTATTAATCTGAGCGCTCATGGTCCTATATAAGTATATATTATGTAATATAGAGTAGTTACTCACATATTGTAAAAATAAGGCTAAGTGCAGGTGATACCTACGTCATAGTAGCTTTATGCATGCAAAGTCTCAGCCCGATCGGTTTAAAATTGTTTGAAAATTGACAAAGTTTCATACAAACTTTCATCCCCTATTTTATCCTCTTGGGGGTAGAATTAATCAAAATAATTTCTTAGCGGATGCCTACGTCATAACACCTACCTGCATGCTAAATTTCAGCCCGATCCGTCCAGTGGTTTGGGCTGTGCGTTGATAGATCACTATGTCAGTCAGTTACCTTTGAGTTATATATATTTAGATTATGATGAATCACCGGAGAATCAGTCATATATGAACTGATGGTAAGTGGTAACCATCGACTACATGGCTAACATGACGGACCTCACGTTATCAAATACCACTCATACGTTACCATTCCAGAAGATTAAGATGCCTTATATCCCCTAAATGGAAATAGCTTAGAAAGCAAGCTGCTTGGCGGTTGAAATTGTTGACATAGTTTTTTTTTATTGGATTGTTTGGGCTATTGTCAGATGTTTTTAGCACTGTAACCTACATAGATCTATTGTGCTCGCCCTTTTTCAAAGTTCGCTGCCTAGACCCGTCAGGATATTGAATATTTAGATATTGAAGGATATTCTTAGGAGCGATGGTTTTTATCTCCTCGGGAAAGAGTGTAAACTTTCCAAAGGAGATATTTCGTTTATGTATGAGTAGGATACAACCACATAGGATGTGTAGTGGCGTTTCCTCTTCAGTTTGGCAGAATCTGCAGATTTTTGTCGCACGATGCTTGTTTAATTTGCAGTGTCCTGTGAGAGCCCTGGTCATCGTGCATATGTTGTTTTTACTCAATAGCAGTAGTTTATTGGAGTATTTGTTCGAGTAGCCCGATATTAGGGCTTTTGAATGCGTCAATCCTGGCATTTCTTGCTAGTGATTCAGTGCTTCTCGTTTGGTTATTAACTTGAGATGTCCCAGTTTTGGGCAACGAGGCACACCACAGAAGGGTTCGGGGCCAAATTGGGCGGTTTTTGCCCCTAACTTTGCCAGATGATCGGCAGATTGAGACAGTGGTACCATCCTGTAATTTCACTGCCTTATCTCAAATGAAACACAGCTCACAATGCAAGCTGTTTGGCAGCTAAAATAGGCGAGAGACAGGTACGCAGCTTCTTACAAAGTCAACCTCAGTCTTCTACTAATCAATCACCTCAGTAATTGCAAACGTGTATTAGTTTGTTTATGTTTGATGTAGCGTTGATGCGTAGATTTTATCATCTCCTGGTTACCTTTCAAACTGCTTTTCATCGCACACTCGGTTCACGAATAACAAATTGCTTACGTTGTGTCGTAACTAACAAAATGCTCTATTATTTCACCATTATGTTTTAGAGATCCGTAATTAACTAAAACGGTATGTGCAATGTGTATAATTGTCAACAACAAATATCCGACTTTACGAAATAAAATTTTTGAAAATAGATTATTACGTAATTATATTATATATTAATATTATAAACGCGAAAGTTTATGAGTACGTATGGATGTTTGTTACTCTTTCACGAAAAAACTACTAAACGGAACTTTGATGAAACTTTACAGTAATATATTTTGTACATTAGACTAACACATTTATATATACATCTTTTATTTTCTATATATAGAACACTGAGGCCGTCATAAATAAAAAATAATTAAGGCCTACCTAAATAAACAAATGACTACTGAACCTCATCGTTTACAGTTTTAGTACGCTTGGCATTTTTTAATTGCAAATACTGAGCAATTATTAACGTAATAAAAATGTATGAATATTGTTATTAGACCTTGTTTATTGACCAATACTATGTTTATTGTTGCTTTACTAGTATGGCCTTTTTAGAGGAAAAAAGATAGGGGAAAGTTTGCTTTCCTACATACTGCAAGATATTATGATACACAAGTGTAAAATCGTAGTCCCAAGTAATATAATATATAATATGTAGGTATTATATAATAAAAAATATAATATAATAATAATATCTCAGGACAAATCGCACAAATCATCTAGTCCCAGGGCAAGCAGAGCCTGTGTTATAGGCATTAGACAAAAATGGATATTTTTTTGTAAACACCACGTTAGTAATGTGGACTGATGATCTCATTGCTAGCAATGTACCATGTCAGGTCGACCTCCAGGCGGTTCCCCCTGGAAACAATCGTGATAAATTCTTGATGAATTTGTCACGATGGGCTAACTGACCTGACCCTAAGCTCATCTTGTCATCTTCCACTGGTGCCCCGCCGGCGTAAACCGCTAGTGCAGGCGGATGCACCATTTCATTATCATCCATAAAAAAAATACCCTGTCAAAAGGGGATCGAAATTATGACGGCCTGAGTCGTGGTTCGAACTCCTAGCGGTGCTCTCAGACAAAAGTCGTATCCGTCAGGCGGGAGTTGGCCTTCAGCTGCTCCATACGTCCTTCCGCGGGTTTGGAGTGCCATCTGCACTCGCCTCCTATCATCCGGTGAAGTTGTAAAGGCCAGCTACGGCCAACAGCATTAGAATAGTCCGAAAAATAAAATGTAAACAAGTAATATACATAGAATACACCCAGACAGAAAGACTCAAAGAAGACCAAAGTTTGTGCAGACAAAGAAGAACGTAATAACTAGTAAATAAATATGGACTAAATAACCAATTCCGGATATAATAAAAATAAAAGTTTGTCCAGACAAAGAAGCCTGTAATAACTAGGAAATAAATATGGACTAAAGTAAGTACATATGGAATGTGATACAGTTTGTGTACCATCAATCTTCATTATGAACATGGCATGACCTTCTCATTTCGCGGTCACCTAATTCACGTCAAGTCACTGTTGGCAGTTTAATATATTTCCGTCTTTACGATATCTTAGACACATATGAATATTATATTACTTCATGTTTTACTGAGTACATTTTATGACAAGTTCATAGTTTTTTTATAATGTCTGATAATGGTATGGTGCAACTGCTAGCGGGGTACTAGTGGAGGATGATAGGATGAGTATGAGGTCAGGTCAATCAGCCCGCCCGTATCGTGGCAATTTCACCAGGAATTTACCACGATAGTTTCCAAGGGGAACCGCGTGGAGGTCAACCTGACATAGCACATTGCTAGCAATGGGGTCATCACTCTACAGTACTAACAGACCCTTTCCCCCCGGTGGCGACGGTTACCGCTTACCCGTTGGTAAGCCATTAGCTTGTTGCATTCCAATTCATCAACTACGAATATCACGTTATCATGTGATAACCGTGATAACACTTAAACTTACATCCTGTATGATAAGATGAGCATGAGATCAGATCTAACTAATTTCAACTGAACAGGGTCGGCAACGCTCACCTGACACTCCTTATGTTTCAAGTGTCCATAGGCTACTTTGCCACCTACGTAGTATAAAAAAAAGTATGGATAAGATGCTCTGTTCATGCTTTTTGTATTTTAGACAGTGGACTGTATTGTTTAAAAAATAAAAATTAATAGAAAAGGAAGTAGAAATACGATTTCGCCCTGAAAGAATGTCTTCCACACTCCGAACACCCCAAAGTAGGCAATGTAACACCAAACTTACTCACTTTTGCTTAGGAATGTCGCGATGTATAGTACTGTTTAGTGGCCACGCACCCTAGAGTGTATATTTTCATAAAAACAATTATATTATATTAATTAAATCAATAATTTTCTTGTATCATATAGTTAAAAGTACGGAGCGTCCTTCGTCTTCCAATTCTTATTTTCAATTGTTTTTTTTCTTCTATATTCGAAATTTAAGTGGCCACATGTTTTTATATGTGGCCAGTATTACCAAGTGCCCTTTGCTCCAGTAAGCAAGCCAATGATACAACCTGCTTAGACTAAGAGAGTTCGGAATACGGAACAATGCTCTTATCCAACCAAATGTTAACAACTTTACAAGTTTATGACTTTGTGTAAATAAAAACTATCTGACATTAATTACAACAAAATACCATTTAAAATCTCTACAACACGACTTTCACTGACATATTCCGATTGACATCATGTTATCAAGTATATAATAATAGATCAGTGAAAGGTGTAAACTATAAAATTCCCTTTGTGTACGCATGATGGAACTGTCGCAATAGCTAGCGGAACGGTAACATTGTTAGTATTCATGAATACTCCAATAGACTATTGCTATTGAGTAAAAACAACATATGTATCATGACTAGGGCCCTCACTGGACACTGCAAATTTAATTAACATATGGCAAAATTAGGTCTCAGCTTAACAACAATTGCATGCATTGCAGATTTTTCCAAGCAGAAGAGGAAACGCCACTACACATCCTATGTGGTTGTAGCTCACTCATGTATTGACGAAATATCTCCATTGGAAAGTAAACACTATATCCTGAAGAGATAAAACCATCGTTCTTAAGAATATCTTCCAATTCCTGTCCCTGTCGGGTCGTTTATTTCAAAAGTTACAAAGGCAGGTTATCTACTAAGAATATATTTGTTACACCAATGTCACATCTATCAACATCGGCTGTTACCTACAGTTATAGGTAGCTATAGTAAGCGAATTGTGCATCGGTATAACGGAATGCTGTTGTAGAGAAAACAGACCAGTTGTGGAGAAAACCTTATTTGAATATATACCTATAGGTATGCACAAAACTTATTAATTATAGTATAGGCTGTCTGTATTTACAATGTAACATGTAAATAAACCGCAATTCAATATTTATGTGCATTAGGGGCCATCCATAAATGAAGTTATATAAATTTCAATTCATTTCAACCCAATACAAAATATGAAATTTATATAACTTACATAAATTTCATATTTAATACTAGCTGTTCCCACGACTTCGTCCGCGTGGAATTTAACTTTATTTTCTGAAACAAAAGTAGCCTAAATTACTCTTTATTACATCAACTACCTGCCAAAAAAAGTCCCGTCCTCCCGTCGAAATCGGTCCAGCCATTTCAAAGATTAGTCGGAACAAACAGACAGACAGACAAAAATTGTAAAAAATGATATTTTGGTGTATGTACCGTGTTTATATTCATATGCATGTAGTAAAAAACGCTTAATTCAATATTACAAACAGACACCCCAATTTTATTTATATGTAGGTATAGATTGGTTTGGCAAATAAGAAGACAATCAAACTGATAGAAAGAGGCTACCGTCGCCTATATATAAGACGCGTGATTTGACATCATATATGTTGTGCTACTCTATATATATATATATATATATATATATATATATATATATATATATAAGTCAAAGGTGACTGACATAGTGATCTATAAACGGACAGCCCAAACCACTGGACGGATCGGGCGGAAATTTGGCATGCAGGTAGATGTTATGACGTAGGCATCCGCCAAGAAAGGATTTTGATTAATTCTACCGTCAAGGGGATAAAATAAAGGATGAAAGTTTGTATAAAACTTTGTCTATTTTAAACCGATCGGGCTGAGACTTTGCATGCATAAAGCTACTATGACGTAGGCATCCCCTAAGATAGGGTTTTGATAAATTCTATCCCTAAGGGGATAAATTAACGCGACCGAAGCCGCGAGCAAAAGCTAGTTGTTACATAAACCTATATTATATTAAAGAAGTAACTTTTCTAATAATTCATCTCTATTATAAATATCAACACAGCTAAAGTGTGGGCTTAATGAGTTTTGGGTTTGACAAATGACTAGTGATTTTATACCCTATACAATAGAGTAGAAAACTCTTTATTCAAATGAACTTAATGTAAAGCGGTTTTGAATAGTCGAGATGAATGGGATAGAAACTCGGCTGCTGTTCTTTTCATACAAATATTACATAACTATTATAAATACTATTATATTGCACAATTCACACAATATCATTTAGTACCAAAATAGGCAGAATTTCCACTGAGTGTACTAAAAAACATAGGGTTAACGATCTCGTTGGTCTAGCGGTGTAGCACACCGTTTTACGTACGATGGTCACGAGTTCGATTCCTTGCACAGTACAATACATTTGTGTCCATGAGTATTGTTGTTTGTATCGGTCTGGGTGTTTTCTATATGTAGTAAGTATGTATTTACAAAAAAGAAGTATATATGTATTTATATCAGTTGTTTTGTTTACCCATAACACAAGCTCAGCTTAACTTGGGACTAGATGGTGCTGTGTAAATTATCCATGGATATTATTATTATTAAAAAATAATCAAATATTAATAATAATCATAATAATAATAATAATCATTATTATTATTAAAAAAGAAAAAAAATAATAATGATATCCATCCATCCACACAGACAAATACAAACAATCATACTCATGAATACAAATGTTTCTATCGTGCGAGATTCGAATCTGCAACCATCGGAACTAAAAACTAGAGAATCGAAGCTGTAAACCATACACAAACATATAACAAGCTTAATAATAAATTGTATTAACTGAAATATAAAAATTCTTGAAAATTCAACCTTAATGCTAAAATTTTACAGTCGATATTCAAAAACAATTTTTTTTACTGTTAATACAGCTTACAAGTACGGAAAAGAATTATTATGTAGTAATTATCGTTTGATAAACCAAGCATCTAGTTAGTGTTATGCAAGTAATATAATCGTATGGAGGCTGTGTCTCAGTGGTAGCTAGGGTTGCCAACTGCTCTGCTAAAAACGATTCTGCAAAGTTTCCATGGTATTTTCTTTTTTGAACAGAAAAACAAAAAAGTGGAAAAAAATACTGTTTCTGACATAAACTCATAAATCCAAACATTGCAACATGATTTACGATGTACAAAATTATAAGTTTTTAAATTTACTACATCGCGCTTTACGATGAATTTAACCGTTGTCAGCGTTGTCAGTGTGGAAAAAAAAGGTTACTTCTTATAACATTAGACATCTATGAGTGAAAGTTCCGTCAGAATTGGTCCAGTTGAGGCGAGTCGACAGGGAGACAATTTTTTTTTATAATTTAATTGATGTAAAATTACTATCATACGTAGTTAGTGAAGTGTTGTTAATTTGAAATCACAAACAAACACTTAAATTTTTATCATTTGTATAGCTGAATTAAAAAAAAACCATACTAATCTTTTTCGACTTTTTTTCTTCTCCTTTATTAATTTCATTTATAATTTCTCATATATTCACTCTTCTCCCAGCTTTCATTTATTTTTTAAATAACTATTTGACAACCCTAGTTGTGGCATATCGCTCTGAATTAACTAATTAAGTGTACATTATATTGTGTTGTACTGAGAACCAGGTAGCTTTCAGTATCTCACAATATAACTGTGTAGGGGGATAAGTTTGTTGAAATAAGTAATAGTTAATTGAATGTAATAGTTAGTTACATGAATATGATGACGTTGTGTATGAAATTAAATAATCAATAACTAGCCCCTCATGACGAATTTTCCCTTTAAATGCAGATTATACCCAGGAGACAATCCTGCCAAATTTTTGTCCAATTGTCAAGGTGCTAACTAACCTGACTTTATACTCATTATTCGCCCCTGATGCCCCGACAGCTTCTATACAATATTCCGTTAGTATTCGTTATATACACTATATCATTTGAAGGGAGAAAGAGATTGTTAGTAATGTGGACTCCATTGCTGGCAATGGATCATGTTATGTTGACCTCCATGCGGTTTCCCCTAGAAACCCTCATGAAAAATTCCTGGTGAATTGATCACAATGAGCTAACAAACTGACCTCATGTTTATCTCAGCATCCTCCATTGCTGTCCCGCCAGCGTAACCACCAACATACTGTCCACCTTCATGAAACAAGATTACTAGCTAAAGAGAGTGGTGTACCAGCGCTCTGTGGCAGATTTCCATAGTGCTTGTGATTACCACAAACACAATATTATTATTTTATGAAATAAATTAATAATATTTTCTCTGTGGTAAACACTAGCCAAAAAATAAAAAAAAAGAAAGCAACAAAAAAGATACATTCTGAGTGATCGATTAGTAATATTATAGACAAAACTGTTGAGCAATTGTCCCACACAAAACATTCCATACAAATAAGGCCGTTTACATACGTACTGCTTTTTGCGATGCGTGAGAACTTTATTCTTTCTCTGACAGCCATTGTAATTGAACCAATGTTAGACATATACACCGGCATGAATAAATAATATTATCATAATGACTTTAAATAAATATTACAATGTTAAAAATTTAACCTTGGTTATGAGATGAACTTCTAAGCATACCATGGATTCACCTTTCGGGTTCCGGGTCCATGGTCTGGTAGAAAGGCAACCTCCCAGCAGTTCCCGGGATTTGTGAATATATACAAGTCTCGGGAACTGCTGATACATATGACACATAGAAAACGCCCACACCGATACCAACAATCGTACTCATGAATACAAATTTCCACAACCATCGGAAGTAAAGCGGTATGCTAAACCGCTAGACAACCAGGGCTGTTAAAATAGACGAAGTTAAATAAGAAAAAATAACAACAGTCAAGTTTCTCGCCAATGTTCCTTAATACAAATAATAGACGGAACTGTAAAACTACTGTTAAAAGGTTTACGTATATGTTTTTTAATTATAAAAAAAAATATTTTCACGTAATGTGTTCAATGTATGTCCAGAATGAAGAAATGATTTTAAGTTAGAATATTCTCATAACAAAATAATAAAATATATTATCAAAGTAAATTTAAACAAGTACATAATACGTTTATGATATTTATAAATAAGTCATTATGTATTCGGAGCGAGGATAAAAACAAATAAAATATACTAGATGTAGACCTATTATCCTTAACATGCTTATCGTTGTTTTTAATTTACATATTTAAATAATTAAAATAATAATTCTCGTGGCAATTTTGTAGAATAATAAGAAACAATAGGATATATCATATTCAATCGGAGTGACATGAGAATGATTTGATAACTATAATAAAAACCATGAGAGATTAGTCATGAGAATATGTCACATAATGTAGATCATTGCAATATTACACATTAAATGAGGTTGTGCATATCATAAACACATACAATAGCAAATGCATACGTATTATAATATTCTGATGAATGACGGTATTGATAGTGCAGCGGTTTAGAAACACCGGATTACTTCTGATAATCGTGGATTCGATTTCTCTCACGATGTAAACATTTGTATTCATGAGCATGATTGTTTGTATTAGTCTGAGTGTTTTTATCTATATAAAAATGCTTTTAGAAAAATAATACATTTAAGTATTTATAACAGTTGTCTAGTACCCATAACAGAAGCTCTACTTTGCTTATATTATATTGTATTATTAAAATATTTACCAAACAATCCCCTATTTACTTAGTACCAATTGTATGTAGCTTTGCTAAGTTTGTTACTGATCACTTTTTGTACTTGGCACTGTGTGAATTGTGCTAATGTTATTATTTTTAAGATTTTATGCTATTTAGTAGTATTTGTTAGTTTTGTAACAAGCTGACTGTAAATGGTAAGTGACGTCTATCTACATGAATAACACTACAGACATCACATGATTACAGTGATACCTCCCATATATATTACATACCAATAACACCGTTTCTAGCAACGTACTATATTAGGTGGACATCCACGCTGTACCCCCTGGAAATCATCGTAATAAATTCCTGATGAATTAGCCACGATGGGCTACTTTATTTTTATTGGGGAATTTGGGCTATTGTCAGGTGTTTGGACCTCTAACACTGCGACCTACATAGATCTATTTTGCTCACCCTTTTACAGAGTTCGCTATCTAGACCCGTCAGGAACAAGAATTGTAGGACATTCTTAGGAGGAATGGTTTTTATCTCCTTCGGATAAAGTGTAAACTTTTCAAAGGAGATATTTCGTTTAGGCGTATCAGCCCACACTGATACTAAATAGAATGTGTAGTGGTCCTCTTCAGTTTGGCAAAATCTGTAGATTTGCCATATGTTTGTTCAATTTGCAGTGTCCATGCATTATATGTCGTTTTTACTCAATAGCACTATTGCTATTGCATCTCAAATTACGACATATATTCAAAACCCCTGATATCGGGCTACTCGAAAAAGTACTCCAATAGACTATTCTATTGGAGTCAGTGATTCAGTGCTTCCTATTTGGTGATTACTCGTAATTTGAGATGTTCCAACTTTAGGCAACGAGCCACGCCACAGAAGGGTTCAGGGCCCTGTTGCCTTGTGCTCATCTCATCATCACTATACGTCAGTGGGGCACCAGGCCCCGCCGTCGTATACCATTAGTGCACGCGGGAGCTCCATTCCATTATCATCCATTATAAAAAACCACTCAGGCGTTGACCGGAGGACTATAATGTGAAGTGATAGTTTTTGCATGAATATGTCCTAATATATTTGGATCTAAAATAAATCAGTTATAATCAGAAAATCAGCGCTGCAGTGACACGCTGCAGCACCAGCTGAGTGGAGGTCCTTTCAGCTCATAGCGCAATATTTTAAGTTTTTCTATATTTTTACTCCGTATTATGCTATGCTGAATAAATTATTATTATTATTATAAAGTTATTTTATTTTTTACTTAAATAGTAAGTTTGTTTGTAATACTTTATTGTACAATAACATTATAAATAAGGACACTATTGACTTATAAAATGTAAGTGGTGAAGATATAATAATGTTACAAATATCCACAACAATTATGCGATCGTTATCATATTAGCATACCGACAGAACACGCCAGTTCCGCTCTCTTCACCTTCACCTATATGCAGCCACAATTAAAATACTTTCTTAATGATTTCGCGACGATATTTCCTCGCTTACTTTTAAAGCAACTATTTATTAATTGTTACTAATATTATAAATGCGAAAGTAACTCTATCTCTATGACTGTCTGTCTATCGCGCTTTCATGCCAAAACTATTGAACCGATTTAAATTTGATAGTCTAGTTCCTAAGAAAAGGGCATTGGATAATTTTGTAATGAGAAAAAGAGGTTATAATGGGTTGAAAGGGGAAATGAACGATAGTCAGAGGAATCTGTTGGCATTATAATGAATTTGAAGTACCCACAAGCCGCAGAGCATAATTTTAATTCGGCGTATGGATTAATTTTGAAATATAAATAACTAAATTTATTTCTTTCTTCTTATATATAAAATTTTAATCTTAGTATAAATAATTGATTATTTATATTAATGACTAGCTGTACACGCGACTTCGTCCCCGTGGAATCCTTATTACATCAGCTACCTGCCAAACAAGAGTCCCGACAAAATCGGTCCAGCCATTTCAGATATTAGCCGTTCCGGCTAATCTCTAACAGACAGACTGAAAAAAAGAAATAATAGATAGATAGAAATAATAATTTTGGTGTATGGACCGTATTTATATTCATATGCATGTAGTAAAAAACAGTTATTTCAATATTACAAACAGACACTCCAATTTTATTTATATGTATAGATGAGAATGAACGTACGTCAGTTTTCGTAATGGATGATAATGGAATGGTGTGCCCGTCTGCGCTTACGCAGGCGGAGAACGAAAGAAGGATGATCAGTTAGCCCATCCTGACAAATTCACCAAGAATTTATCGCGATGGTTTCCAGAAGGAACCGCGTGGAGGTTAGCCTAACATGGTACATTGCTGGCGATGGAATCAACAGTCCACATTACTAACAATCCCCACTTCATTCATCTCATGATAAATAAGAAAAATGAAGTAAATAAAATTGACACACAAAATACACGACTATAAATTATTAGACAAGGATTAATTTCGTCTGCTCCAACTTTCATCCCATTTTTGGTCCCCTTCCAGATAATCCTTTCGATTTTATAAATGGAAATATGGCTTAAGTAATTGTAAGTATTATTAATTTAGATACCTACTCTACAGCGTTATTAACTTGTCCCACTTAACAAGTTGTAGGAAGGCGTAACTTGAAATTTCGTAGTTTAAATATTTAGTGATCGAGCTAGCCTGACCTACATTCATGGGAACCTAACTTTATTAATGTCTTAAACTCAGCCTCTCATACACTTACGTACTTATGCTATACTATTTATATCAACACACAAAATTATATACCTAACACTATTTGTATTCAATAGTTTATATAATACTAGCTACTCCCCCCGGCTTTGCCCAGGTGTACATGTATTATATATATAAACCTTCCTCTAGAATCACTCTATCTATTAAAAAACCGATTCAAAATCCGTTGCGTAGTTTTAAAGATTTAAGCATACATAGGGACGGACAGACAGCGACAGCGACTTTGTTTTACACTATGTAATGATTCTCATGGATTGCGTAATTTTCTATTATTGTAATATCAACATTTAATATTAATATTGTGACAATATTATAATTCACACAGTGCCATCTAGTCCCAGTTTCTATGGGTGCTACTCTGACAACTGAGAAAATACTTAAATTATATTTGTACTACGTTTTTCTCTTGAAGCTAATCTTAATACGGATATTTACCTTACCAAGGAAAGTATCTCACTTTTATTCAATAAATACATTTCTCTGGAGCGAAAGGCATTAATAGTAATGTGAAATAATTACTCCATCGCTAGCAATCTACCAAGGTTGACCTCCACGTGGTTCCCCCTGAAAACTATCATGATAAGTTCCTAGTGATTTTATCACGATGGTCCAACTGACCTGTACTCATGCTTAACTTATCCCGCCAGCGTAAACTGTCAGCGCAGGCGAGTGCATCATTCCATAGTCATCCATACAAAAAAATACAGTTTTCGTCACATCTACCATTTGCAAAATCTGGTAATCTCTGCCTTACATTAAGGAGATCAAACTCGCAATAATCGGAATAAAGCAGTTTGGTAACACGTGACACCATAGAGGTCATCAAATTACATTCCACATGTCATAAACCATAAGGAGAATAGAAGTGAATCGTACAAAGCTTAACGATCGAAGATGCAACACAAAGCAATGTTTTCATGCGCACGCGCAACCGATGTACATAATGACAGTACAATTATCTACACGTAAGCAATACAATACCATTTTATCACTCTGACCCTGTATTTTACATGAAAAAAGACCTGGCAATTTTAGATAATAGCGTCTGCGCATCATGGTCAAAAGCTCGATTAGCATGTTAATATATGCTAGGTATAGCTAATGAGCCCATACGGGAGCGGGGGTGGAGGGGAGTAATGGGAACTAGTTGCCCCATTGCCAGCAATATACTATGTCTTCATACGGTCACCCTGTTAATCATAGTGGTTAATACGCCACGATGGGATTACTGATCTGACAGACCGCGCCCAATTTATCATTCTAACGACAATTGTATTACTTACTAGCTGTGCACGCGTTTTCGCCCATGTTAAATTTCAATAAAAAGTATAGCCGATGTGTAGTTCTGATGCATAAGCTATATTACTGCAAAGTTTCATCAAAATCCGTTCAGTAGTTTTTGCGTGATAGAATAACAAACATACATATTCACAAACTTTATATATATTAAGATTAAGATTTAACATCCCAACGACAACTAAGTAGAGAGACTGCTCTAATGTCATCATTAGAGCAGACCGAGGTATCATATCATATTCGTCTATTAACATATGTCCCGCTTTTAGTAGGATAGTCCCGCTTACATCTTGAGAGTCACAAGGTTTCAAGACGTATGAAAATTGCCCGACTTTTGCAACTTTCAAAAAAGGAGGAGGTACTGTATTTTTTATACCTGAGAACTTTTTTCTAGGTAAACTGTATTTGATGATTCTTCGGAATTTAAATTATTAACCGGGTCTTAACACGTATAATTTTATGGCAAACAAAGGTATTTAGGCGATTGAAATTAAAAAACATCCCAATTTCAACAGAGAGGATGGCTTAAAATTATCATCTGCGTGCAATCCAGTCATAAATAAATTCAAGCAAAGTTCAGTAGCATCAATAGTCAATAAGTGTACGGATACAGTGAGTGCTGTGTGTCGCGAACTTTCGTTAAACAATCTAGTGACGGTAGATGAAGATAAAACTGCTGTCACCTATCTACATTGACATCGCTGTTACTCCAGTCAACTCGTGACCACGGCTAGTGCAACCTAGTCGAAACGTCGAGAGAGATAAATACCTTTATTTGCCATAAAATTATTCATGTCAAGACCCGGTTAATAATTTAAATAATGTATATGAAACATGAAAGTTTAAAATTAACTGATTCTTCGGATGTTTTTCATATAAATTTGGTTAAGATCTGACTAGTACAGTATTGACAGCAGCCACAGTGGTCTAGCAGTTTAACACGTCCGTCGCATCGCGTCGCCTTACTCTCGACGGTCGCGTTTTTAATTCCTCGCACGGTACAAACGTTTGTATTCATGAGTATGATTGTTTGGATTCGTCTGGGTGTGTTCTATCTATATTATGTATTATATTAAGAAATAAAAATACATCACTTGTTTCCTACCTATAACAGAAGCTCTGCTTATTTTGGGATTTGATGGCGCTTGGAAAATTGTTCAGGGATATAAAGAAAATCCTAATATTATTATACAATACATATTTAAATTACTTAACTAAGTACCAATAGTTAATGATTAAAGTTGGTTTTTTCGTGAACTATAATTAATATTTGTACTTTAAAACGCTGTACCGATACTTAATGATTGTAGATGGTTTTGTCGTGAACTATAATAAATATTTGTACTTTAAAACGCTGTACCGATACTTAATGATTGTAGTTGGTTTTGTCGTGAACTATAATTAATATTTGTACTTTAAAACGCTGTACCGATACTTAATGATTGTAGTTGGTTTTGTCGTGAACTATAATTAATATTTGTTCTTTAAAACGCTGTACAGATACTTAATGATTGTAGTTGGTTTTGTCGTGAACTATAATTAATATTTGTACTTTAAAACGCTGTACCGATACTTAATGATTGTAGATGGTTTTGTCGTGAACTATAATTAATATTTGTACTTTAAAACGCTGTACCGATACTTAATGATTGTAGTTGGTTTTGTCGTGAACTATAATTAATATTTGTTCTTTAAAACGCTGTACCGATACTTAATGATTGTAGTTGGTTTTGTCGTGAACTATAATTAATATTTGTACTTTAAAACGCTGTACCGATACTTAATGATTGTAGATGGTTTTTCGTGAACTATAATTAATATTAGTACTTTAAAACGCTGTACCGATACTTAATGATTGTAGTTGGTTTTGTCGTGAACTATAATTAATATTTGTACTTTAAAACGCTGTACCGATACTTAATGATTGTAGTTGGTTTTGTCGTGAACTATAATTAATATTTGTACTTTAAAACGCTGTACCGATACTTAATGATTGTAGTTGGTTTTGTCGTGAACTATAATTAATATTTGTACTTTAAAACGCTGTACCGATACTTAATGATTGTAGTTGGTTTTGTCGTGAACTATAATTAATATTTGTACTTTAAAACGCTGTACCGATACTTAATGATTGTAGTTGGTTTTGTCGTGAACTATAATTAATATTTCTACTTTAAAACGCTGTACCGATACTTAATGATTGTAGTTGGTTTTGTCGTGAACTATAATTAATATTTGTTCTTTAAATCGAGGCTTAATGATTGTAGTTGGTTTTGTCGTGAACCTCGTAAGAAAAGTTGGTTTTGTCTCTCTCTCTCTCTCTCTCTCTCTCTCTATAATAAAACGCTGTACCGATACTTAATGATTGATATATATTAATATTTTACTTTTTGACCGATACTTAAAAGTTGGTTTTGTCTGAATTAATTAATATTTATTCTAACATAGCAGAATTTTTTTTCCTCGTAAGAAAATTCGCTCTCTCTCTCTCTATAATATTAGTACAGATATATACAGATTTTATTTGAATAAAGGATTTTCTATTAAATTCTGATATAAATACATGGATACATTTTTATATATAAATAAATACATATTATACATAGAAAACACCCAGACCGACACAAACAAACATACTCATGAATACAAATGTTTGTACCGTGCGAGGAATTGAACCCACGACCATCGGATAGTAGAGCGGTTTTTATACTGCGATAGTACCATATGACGGTAAATGTCTACTGCTCTGGAATTTACTCAAATTCACATAGCATGTTTTGGCCTCATTTTTTATTACTAACCCTAACGTCCGATCTAATCTCTAAAGACTATCTATCCCTACTGTCATTTTTTTTACCACGACGGTAGACAATCATACATACTCTGACGGTAACAGTCATCTGATCTCACACATAATTTTCTTTATAATATCTATTAGTACAGATTATCTATACTAATATTATAAACAGAGAACGGATTTTCTTACGAGATATTTATCAATTGCATGTTTACTTACATGTGTAAATGTACTCAAATAGTTATAAAACCTAAAGCCGAGCACCCAGCACGCCGGAGGCGATTTGATTCCTTTGTATCGTATTACACAATATCAAATTTGTAAGCATTGTGAAATTAGTACAGTGTTGTAGAACACTTCAACCGGTATCAGAACAATGGATTGTCTGTAAATCCATTGAATATTTGTGACATGCAATCAATATGATAGGTATTATGATTCAAATTCATAACCAGTTATGAGTCTCATTATTTTGAAATCATAATTAACATTTTATATTATATATATTCTTATACTACGTGTGGTGGATAATTTTGTATGTATTATGTTTGTATGTCGGTTCTTTATGTGCAGAAAGCTATTGCATCTATAACTATGTAAAATAAATCGATGCAGAAAAGAGTAAAATAAAATCGTATATTTTCTTATGTCACACACACACACACAGAATTAACAAAACAAATTTATATACATTCTTGTTAAAGTAAAAAAGTAGCTTTTAAGTGGCCAATAATACACTATGAAATCCACAACACTACGTGCTATTTGACAGTAAAAAGAGCAGTAGTGCTCTGGAATAAGTTCAAATTTCCACCTACATGCTTAAACTTATACTTTTAAAACCACCTGCTACAGCACACATGCCTCAGCAGATATTCTATTCCACAATCTAAGCGTACGCGGTAGGAAGTTCCTCTGAAACTGCACTGGGGTTTCAGCGTGTGGGGATGAATTCCCTGTCGATGGCGAGTGGTCAGATGGTAGAAAATGCCTACAGCTGTTTTTTACCATCGCTGGCCATCTACTTTTTTGGCGTCCATAAAAATTTTGAGTATTCTGAATCCTATTTTTATTTGTTTAACATTTATAAATTTTTCATAGATTACCTTGACAATGTAGCAATTTAAAGACTTCTGTTGGCCGCAGGTTCGATACCCGTCTGATATAAATATTCAGTAAAATATATACCTATGCATTTTATTTCAAATAGACTGGCAGCTTGCTTGCCATTCAGATGCATAAAACAAAGATACTAAGATCATATCTCAACCAAAACAAACTCATAATCTGAACCAAATAAGCTATTTCTTATGTAGGTTATGTGCTTTGAGTATCAATTGTTTTTGTACTGTCTAGGTCAGGTGAGGGTCACTAATATTGTTTAAACACTCAGGTCATTAGTACACTTATTGTGATACAATATTATGTCTAAAGTCTATCTACAAGACACCTTGAAATATTGCAGGTCAATACTTATGTTATGTATTATGTCTGAAATTATATATATATATATATATATAGATTTTCAATTATTTTAAATAGATTTTATATATATAATTAATCGTAATCGTAATTTCAATATGGATGGTTATAAGCGCAGAGGAAGGCCGAAAAAGAGATGGATGGACTGTGTGAAAGGTGGTAAGAAAGGAAGTAAATAACGCGATGACTGCGAACAGGGATGAATGGAAGAGAAAAACATATTACGCCGACCACAAATAAATGGGATAAGGAAGAAACAGATGATGATGATATGTAATTTCAATTATATTTTCTGGTATTATTTTGCTGGAGTACATTTCATTAAGTGATTTTGTCTTCGACCATTCTATTATCATCCTTTTCAACCAACTCAGAAAATGACGAGAAAGGTTCTCTACTCGGCTGTATTTTTTAATGTTTTTTTTTTAGTCTTTATAACTCCGTTATTTTTGAACCGATTGAAAATATTCTTTTTTATTTGAAAGACTTTCAGATTGATGAATTTTTTTTTCTATCCTCTTTGTGTTTTGTATCAGTTTCTGTTTTAAAAATATTTTTGTCTGTACTATATATGTAGATATACAATAACGTATACAATAAGCGTACTGCGAGGCAGAGATGCATTCTTCAAGTAAAGTTCACGATATTCACGGATATTACACGGGTAGCATCACAGTATAATTACTACAGTCGAGTACTAATGGTATACGAGAACAAGTTTAGACAAGCCCATGTCTGACCTTTATGATCTAGTCGTACTACTAGGTACTTCGAGAGTTTCAAAAAGTACAATAACCAAAAATATATATTTTTTATTCTTACATTTATTTATGGACTTTTAAAATATATTATATGTTACTTTTATGACTAATTCTTTTAAGATGTTGCGATAAAAATGCCAGTTAACAACAAAATTAATAAACCAATTTAATATTATTATCTGCTTCTTCCTTATCCCATTGACGTTGGGTTTATTGTTATTGGGTTGTCGTAATATGTTTTCTCGTCCATTCATCCCTGTTCGCAGCCAACTCGTTATTTACTCCATTTCTTATAATTGACATCGATTTGCTAAAAACTTGCTTCAGCAAGCAGAGTCAGAAGGCCGAAAAAGAGATGGTTGGACGGCCTTGAAACCTGATATAAGGTTTCACTAAGGTGCTGAAGCAAGTATTTTCAGCCAAATCTGGGCATGTCAATTGTTAGGTCCATAGTCGTCATTATATTGAACAAAATTATTGCACTAGAACTGTAACTGTATCATTTAATCAAATCAAATGAGACCAAAAAAAATACAATTTAACCACTTATGAAGGTTAAATTTTTGAATGAATTTTCCTGCCATCCAGTTCAGTATGCAGAACTCAAATGAATTTCTTTTTTATAAGCCAGTTTATTCACATTGATTACTCACATAGGCGGGTGTATCATTATCATCCATTAAAAAATACAGGATATATCTTAGTCTTCAGAAATACATGCGTAGCATAACTTGCGTTTTTTAATGACCGTTCTATATGAACGGCTCTTATAATATCACTTTCTATCAGACGAAATGAATGGCAAATAAGATGAGCTTGTTTTGCCATTTCAGTTATAAACGAGCACATGTAACAAATATAGCATAAACATTTTATCTACATTAGGTTACACGCAGCATCTGTGCAAACGTATGAACTTATATCTGTACTGGCATTTAATTTATGTGTTCCTTGAATTACTATATTTACGACTACCGTGCTATGACCTCATAAAATAAAACTAGCCTTTTTATCTCCAACAAGAATAAGCCATTAGCATAATACCCGGAATTTATGATTTTACCAGCAAATTATGTGTGTGTCTGTACGCTCTTTGTTTCCAAGCCTGGTCTACACATCAAGATTGCATTTTTCGTTTCGCATCGCAACACAGGTTGCTTTTAATTGTTCCTGACAATGGCGAGGCTTGTGTTCTGCTGCTGAACGTTGATTTCTCCATTATTATCAATAAAATCCATAGTGTCTCCTCATTTCTTTGTTTTTTTTAATAGTACGGTACACCGGCCAGTGCTAACGGTATACACTGGGCGACAGTAGACGATACTAGCATGAGCATATGAAGTCACATATTGATGTGAATTAACCACCATTGTTTTCAGAGAGACCGCATGGAGGTTAACCTGACCTGATTGTAATGTAATGTGAAATACATTACATTACAATCACTCGCAATATTTGCATTTGCATTACACTTGAATTTTCAATTTTGATAATGCGCCGCCAGGAATCTTTGTTTGTCCAATGGTTGACTCGGAGAAAATGCATCAAAATGTTACGTGTTAAAAGTGGTACGTTAGTGTGTGTTTTGTATTTATTAATTAAAGCTTCAATGCACAAATACACAAATTACGGTGCTTATTTTTTTTTTTTATTTATTTATAAAATTCAGGCTACATGGCCCATATTATAAATACCTTATAGACTAACATACATAAGAAATAATAATAAAATATGAAAAATAAAATTGTCTGTGTGGTCACGGCACTGGCGACGGCAATCTGCCACGATAGCGCCGATACACGCCCTTCGGCCAATAGTCCTCCTTCATGAAGGTGGGCAGCATATTGGTGGGGACCAGGGCCACGAACGCTTTGAAGCTCGCGTTGTGGCTCGATTCCAACTGCGTCACCCTCAATGTCAGGTTGCTTTTAGTCCGGATGTAGTCAACAATGTCCTGTTCCTTGGTAGCGTAGTGTAGGCGGGATAGGTACATTGCCGTGGTCGGTGTTGCACGTAACCTAACTTAACCTTAATTTGTGTGTTTGTGCATTGAAGATTTAATGAATAAATACAAACTTAATTTACAGACACTCTCATTTACAACTATATTATTACGTAGCTTACCTTTTCCTTTCTTTTAACGTGTAAACTAAAAACTGTACGGTCTTACTCGATACGCCAATGCAGCAAACCAATAAATGTCTTACCTACCTATCTATTTGTAATTTATATAAATTACTTATACATTAACTTCACCGTTTCTTTACTTCCGTATAATAGCTAAGCCTATTTCAGATTGGATCTTGTTGCATGAACTGTTATTATTTCGTTAAATTGTTCAAAAAATTCTCATATAAAATCGTTGTCTTGGTTGTATGTTACTTTATCTGATCGTCATAAATTATAGTACAAAAGTTTCTCGCACCTACCCAGTATGTGTTTGTGTTTTCAAGTTTTTGTATAAATAAAAAGCGCTTATTCCGGTTTGGGGCCTAGTGATTAACTACCCCGACTTAGATTTATAAAGACAGAGATAGAGAGTTCAAATCTAGCCGACACCAAATTACTTTGTGTTATTTTCTATGTTTCAATTCTCTATTTTGTTCAAAAAATTTTTAACAGCAGTATGTTTATATATTTTTTTCTATTCTCTAATCAAAATATAAAACAAAATCCTTTAGATATATATCATCTTACTACGATTACCATTAAAATATTTTTCCAAAAATAAATGGTTTACTACAGATTTTTACAAAAGTATTTTTCTACTATTCTCTCATTGATATGAATACAAATAACAAACTAATATTTGAATTTAAATATAGTCATCGGCAAAATCTTATAAAGTAGCCCAAATGTGGACTAATAATCCCATTGTTAGCAATGTTCCGTGCTAGGTTAACTTCCACGGCGTCCTGGAAACAATCATGAAAGTCCTGATGAATTTAGAACGATGGGGCTAACCAATCTGACCTCATGCTCATCTTATCATCTTCTATTGATGTTCCGCTAGCGGTTACCGTTAGCGCAGGCGGCTGCACTATTCCATCATCATCCATTATATATATATATATATATATATATATATAAATATATATATATATATATAAATATTCCCTTGGGCACTTTGTGGCTCAGACGTGCCGTATAGGTAGTTTTTTGTTGATCCATTTTCACTTGTTGATCCGGAGGCCTTTTGTTGATCTAATGCCAGCTGACCATATATGAATGTTGATCCGTTTTGAGCCACAACTGTCACGACGAGTAATAATAATAATTAAGCGATTTATACACGATTTTATACAAATTCACCTTTTTGGCATACGAGCAGTTCTTGATCCAATTCAAACGGGCCAATCAGGGTGCAGCATTTGCCAAGGGCTTCCTCATTGGCACGTTTGGGCTACTACATTATGGCTACAGTAACTTAATAATGTCTAGCTAGTATTTCAAGAATAATAGTCTATCTAATCTAAATATTTATTAAAATCAGTCTGGAGTAACGTGACTCCAGATCAAAACTCAATACTTGTTATTTTTTGGACGGGAATTTTTCCTTTTGTAACAACGTTACTGAGCGAATGAAGAGAATACGTAACGGCGGATCCAGGGGGGAGCGTCATGGAGGTCTTGGGAGTCATGGGGGGTCATGACTCTCCCCCCCCCTTAGCCCAGGACTTAGGTAGACCACTAATTGAACTAAAAAATAATGAAACAGCTAAATTTTTTGCACTATCGGAGTGTTGGTACAGTGGTATTAATTATAATTAAACATTGTTACTTAAAATATAACACTTAAAGTACTATAACACTAAAAGCAAAATAAGTCTTTTCAAAATACTTTTTCAAAATAAATTACCCTTTGAGTTTTTGTCCAAACCTCAGACATTTTATTTATTTTAGGTATATCAATCATTACATAGTATAGTATAAAACAAAGTCGCTGTCGCATCTAACAAGTACATAAATAAAGAAAGAAGACTTTTTGGCTCTGAATATATTTCAAAGATCAATTACTTGTGTTAATCAATTTATATACTCGTTCTTATTTCATAGTACTTGTTTTGATCCGAATATATACAGATACCGTAACGGTCTATTAATTATGAATTTATTATACCTAACCTAGATATGTTATTTTGACGAAACTCCGTGTAGTAGTAGTATCCGATAAGGGGGGTATGCGAACCCTAAGTATTATTTCAAAATGGCCAGTAATTTCGAAGAAATAAGCCTTTGAATTTCAAATCAACTTACCAAACGGACGCTCAAGGTTCGATTCCCGCCATATTTTTTTTTTTTTTTTTTGACTTTATTTTATATTTTAAATTAACTATTTTAATAATTAAATGAATTTAATCGAACAAAAAGTTGTCAAGTATTAAATTAATTTTAATTTACATTAACTATTATACTTTCTAAATTGTAAAGCAGCTAACAATTATAGTAAGATCTTATAAATAATTAACACAACAACATTTCAAATGTATTTTCTTTATTATTACAAAATATTTTTTGTGCATGCTATAATAGTTAATGTCACTTAAAATTTATTTAATATTTAACAACGTTTTTAACGATTAAATTCATTTAATTATTAAAATAGTTAATTTTAAATATTACTTTGTTTCACAAAAAAAAAGTCAATGGTGGGAATCGAACCCGGGGTGTCTGTGTGGTAAGTTGGTACACAGGTACACTCCTAACTAGTAAAATTAATTTAATACTTAACTACGTTTTTCTCGTATAAATTAATTTAATTATTAAAATATTAAATTAAAAAAAAACAAAAAGAAGTAAATAACAATAGTCAATGGTGGGAATCGAACCCGGGGTGTCTGTGTGGTAAGTTGGTACACAGGTACACTCCTAACTAGTAAAATTAATTTAATACTTAACTACGTTTTTCTCGTATAAATTAATTTAATTATTAAAATATTAAATTTAAAAAAAAAACAAAAAGAAATAAATAACAATAGTCAATGGTGGGAATCGAACCCGGGGTGTGTAAGTTGATATATAGGTACACTACCAATTAGGCCATTCTGCTTTTGTTCATTCTTGTGAAAAAACTAGTATACATATAAGTTACACGTACAATTTCAAAGGCTTATTTCTTCAAAACTACTGGCCATTCTGAAATAAAACTTTAGGGTTTGCATATGTAATGTTTGCATATAAAATATGATTAAAGGTTATCAGTGTATTTACACTTTTACTGAACAAACAGAGTTGTTTAGTACTGAAAATATTCTGTGGATATCAATCAATCAATCCATCCATCAATTACTTTCAGTGCACTTATAGCTTTGATCTTTTCCTAATTATTATTATTAAGTTTTAAAGTGGTTGAATTTTGTGTAGAGTGTTTTTATACGTTATTTCTAATTTACCATTTATTTTAAGTTTTTTAAACTCTATTCATCGAGACCAATCTAATGAGTCCAAACACGATATTTCTGCTGTAAGTTTTCGAAGAGTATGTTCATCATCTGATAATACTGGTGCCAGTATGAAGTCAAGGTTAACAGATAACTAATTACTCTTATTTCGTCAAAATCTTTAGATTACGTATAATAAATTCATAATATCGCTACCTATTCGAATCAAAACAAGTATTTTAGGTACTTCATGTACTAGTATATAAATTCATCAACACACAAGTAAATGATTTTCTAAATATATTCAGAGCCAAAAAGTTTTTGCATTTAAAAAATTTTGCTGATACGGAGTCACTATTGCAGGAAATTGTTGAAAAAATATATATCGAGTACAGGTACTATCGACGAATACTTTATCTAGGGAACACGCGGGAACGCGGAACGGCAACATGTTGCCGTTCCGCCACGATACCGTTATAGTGGTAGAAAGAGAGAGACAGTGGAGTCAGCAAATGTATCTACGGGTCGTGGCTGGATCAACATAATGTGTAACTAAGTGCGCGTATATATATATATATATATATTTTGTCTTTAATTCAAAGGAAATATAAATAATGAACGCATCACATTTAAAACAGTAATAAGTACGTAATATTATCACATGGTAACAGCACGTATTATGGCAAAAATAAACATCGGCTGATTTGAAAAGATTTATTATAGTAATAATAGTAATCTCAGGACAATTCACACAGCTTCATCTAGACCCAAGTTAAGCTAGCTGAACATTGTGTTATGGGTACCAGACAACTGATACAAATACAAAGATTTTTTTCGTAAATTAATATATATTATCTATACATAGAAAACACCCAGACCGTTACAAACAATCATACTCATGAATACAAATGTTTGCAGCGTGCGAGGAATCGAACCCTCGACCATCAAGCAGGAATCAAAGCGGTGTGCTAGCTAAATCGCTAGACTACCGACAACTAGTTTGTACACGCGACTTCGTTCGCGTGGAATGTAACTTCTTACATTTTAGAAAAATAAAATTAAATTCCACACGGACGAAATCCCGTGTACAGCTAGTCATCAATAAAAAAAAACACGTAGGTATCTCTAATATATTATACACTAGCTATTCCGGCGACTTCGTCCACGTGGTTTTTTACTTTATTTTTCTAAAATAAAAGTAGCCTAAGTTACTCCTTATTACATCAGCTACCTGTCAAAAAAGGTCCCATCAAAATCGGTCCAGCCATTTCAGAGATTAGCCGGAACAAACAGACAGACAGACAGACAAAAATTGTATAAAAATAAAATTTAGTATATGTACCGTATTTATATTCATATGCTCGTAGTCAAAAACTATTATTTCAATATTATAAACAACAGGCTTCAACATTCTCAAGTACCACAAAAAAGATGTTTTTTCTATCAAATAAACCGTTTTTATTAAAAACAAGCTGGTCCCGCGACTTCGTCCGCGTGGAATTTAACTTTATTTTTCTAAAATAAAAGTAGCCTAAGTTACTCCTTATAAATCAGCTACCTGCCAAAAAAAGTACCGTCAAAATCAGTCCAGCCATTTCAGAGATTAGCCGGAACAAACAGACCGACAGACAGACAGACAAAAATTATAAAAATTGTTAATTTGGTATATGTACCTTATATATATTCATATGCATGTAGTAAAAAACGGTTATTTCAATATTACAAACAGACACTCCAATTTTATTTATATGTATAGATTATTATTTATTTATTTATTTATTCATCCAAAATAATACAAATTGTGTAGGATAACGTAATAGTAACATTACAGTAAAATTTTTGTCAACAACATAATAGTAACTTAAACATTAAATCTCGGTATATCTATAGACTAGCTGGCCCCAGCGACTTCTTCCGCGTGAAATTTTATTTTATTTTTCTAAAATAACAGTAGCGTAAGTTACTCCTTATTACATCAGCTACTTGCCAAAAAAAGTCCCGTCAAAATCGGTCCAGCTATTTCAGAGATTAGCCGGAACAAACAGACAGACAGACAGACAAAACTTGTAAAATATGTTATTTTGGTGTATGTACCGTATTTATATTTATATGCAAGTAGTAAAAAACGGTTATTTCAATATTACAAACAGACACTCCAATTTTATTTACATGTATAGATGTATAGATTTAAAAAAAGTAACAGTCATAAGGCTAGTCGTATGCCTAATATATATGTATATATATGTAATAAATTCATTTAAACAGAAATTGCGGCAACATTATTTAAATTTGTAACTTTTTTACTGTCCTTCTCCTTTTTTCACATCTTTCTGTTATATCCCTATAGTTCTCTCTATATTTTCTGTTTTTCTTACTTTCAATTTGAGACTGTACTTATAATTTGATTATCGGATCATTATGTATTTACTTATATATAATATTTATACATTTATGGGTTATATTTACATATATATTTATGTATGTATATTGTTATTTTTTTATAGAAATGTATATTTTGCTTATCTTTATAAATCTTTTTTTGACATTTCTTATTTATATTAGTGCACCGCCAATAATCTTTCGCTGCACCACTCATGGTTGCCTGGTAAATAACGCGGCAAAATATTAAGTCCGCCACATGTACAAATTTTTTTGTGCATTAAAGTTAAATAAATAAATAAAAATACACTACTGTTTAATGAAAATGCGTATTGTCTAGTGCTTTGAGATGTATCAAAATAAGGTCAACAAAAAAGTCCGTGATAGTATATGTCTATCTCTAAGGATAACCAAAAATAACCATTTTTTATCTTTTACATTTTACGGGATTTTTTTTTATCGTATGTTTCCCTTAAAATCATGTAAACAATGTTATTATGTCATAATCTAAAGAAATGATAATATTTTATAGTGATATATCCACTATAAAATACCAAAAAGTAGCAATGTAATTCGTTACGCGCGACTCAGCTGTTATAAGGTCAAAGGTCGGTGCACCCCGCGTATTTGATAAATAGTGCTTCTCTGGATGTCTTTAAGAGAAAATGGCAGTATGTACGTGTATATGTACAAGTCCTTAAGTGTTAAGTTTTTCAAATGAAAGAAGAATAAATATTTTTAAGTACAGTACTTACGTACATTAATATAATACCTACTTTTTACTTGTATCTATTGTTATTAAAATTAAATTATAAGTTCTTAACTTGACCACGACTATGTGACCCTCTCTTGGCGCCAAAACGAGTGAAAAAATGAACAGCATACGACGACGACACAGTACCTATAGAGTGGAGCAACTGCTTATTCAGTTTTATTCAACTATTTAGTCCCTCCACCGTTACAATGAATGGAGGCGGATATTACAATGTATGTAGCATTGCGAATATAAAATATCTAGATTAGGTATAATAAATTCATAATTGATAGGCCGTTACGGTATCAGAGCCAAAAAGTCTTCTTTCTTTGTACTCTTAGATGCGACAGCGACTTTGTTTTATACTACACTATGCAATGATGGATATACCTAAAATAAATAAAATATCTGAGGTTTGGACAAAAATTCAAAAGGTACTTTATTTTGAAAAAGTATTTTGAAAATACCTATTTTGCATTTAGTATTTGAAATACAAAACACAAAACTATTTTTGTTATTAGAGTGACATTTCTATGAATTCACTGTCGATAGCGAGCGGTGCGATGGAAAAAGATAACCGTTTATAAAAATATAATAAATAGCCCTGGACAATTAACACAGACTGATACTGAACTGATATAAATAGATATTTTTATTTTGTAAATACATATAAAACACCCAGACCGATGAAAACAATCGATGACCGATGAGTACAAATGTTTGCACCGTGCGAGAAATCGAACCCGCGACCATCGGATGTAAAGCGGTGTGACCACCGAGGCAGTCGAAATATATAAATAATCTTATGAATTTAATTTATTCTAATTTGTTTGTGTGCGCGGGGTGCGGTGTACGGTGCTCCCCCCTACCTCCACCGTTGCTGGAGCTTGCATGTATGGAGCATTGCGAATATAAAATATCTAGATTAGTAAATTCATAATTGATAAACCGTTACGGTATCTATATATATTCGGATTAAAATAAGTATCGCAGTAAGGACCAGTATATAAAGTGATCAACACAATTAAGATTTTGAAATATATATACATTAAAAGTCTTTGTGTATTCAAAAAATATCTAATTTGTTTGTGTGCGCGATGCGGTGTACGGTGCAGGGGGACCCTGCCTCCACCGTTGCTGGAGCTTGCATGTATGGAGCATTGCGAATATAAAATATCTAGATTAGTAAATGAATAAATTCATAATTGATAGACCGTTACGGTATCTATATATATATTCGGATGAAAATAAGTATCGCAGTAAGGACGAGTATATAAAGTGATCAACATAATTAATTGATTTTTGAAATATATTCAGAGCCAAAAAGTCTTTGTGGATACCAAAAATTTAGCCGTTCGGAGCCAGTCATGCACGAATTATTAGTAAAAAATGTGTCGAGTATATCGTACTATCGACGAATATATATGGCCACATCGCAAAATAGAATGCGACGTTGCCATACCGCCTGAGATATACGCGATAGGAGTCAAGTTATTCAGTGCAAAAGGTGGAATCAGTAAGTGTTTAGGTTGTGGCGTGATCAACAAAGTGCCCATATATATATATATATATATATATATATAAAACTAGCTACTCGCCCCGGCTTCGCACGGGTGTACATGTATTATATATATAAACCTTCCTCTTGAATCACTCTATCTATTTAAAAAAAACCGCTTCAAAATCCGTTGGGTAGTTTTAAAGATTTAAGCATACATAGGGACGGACAGACAGAGACCGCGACTTTGTTTTATACTATGTAACGATGATAATCCCTCTGACTACCTTAACTCAGATTGCAGTGAAGGTGTTTCAACCTGTAAAATTACGAAGCCACAAGCATCTATCAAGTGAATAGTTTGACTGCCAAGGCGAACAATGGTAAAATGTCAATGTATACTGAAAGGCGGTTTGTCTGAGTTATGTCTAGGTCGAAGTAAATCGTAACGACCTTATCTATCTTTGTTTTCACGCCAGATCTCTCAGACAGAGGAAACCTGAGGATAGAGAGGAAGGTGATTGTTATTAATGTGAACCCTATTGCTAGCAATGTACCTTATCAGGTTGATCTCCACGCGGTTGCCACTGGAAATCATCATGACAAAATCCCTGGTGAATTGGTCACAATGTTCTAGCTGATCTGACCCCACGCTCATCTTATCATCCTACAATGGTGCCCCGCCAATATTTACCGTCAGCGCAGGCAGGGTCAGCTTTCCATTATCATCCATAAAAAAACAGCAGAAATGAGATCAGGGGATTGTTAATAATAACTTAATAACTGACGCATTAAGCTCTCTTTTTTTTTAATCGGAATAAAATATACATCCTCTGTGTCTTGTCATTATATTTCCACCTCCGTTTTCACTCCGCAATCTTACGCTTCCATCACTTTCACATTGAACAATATCATGGATTCGATTCCCGGTAAAACCAACCGACACAAATTTACTAGATTTGTAGATTGGCTTGATACAAGTTCTCTGATTTCTACCTTTACTACGTTCGATAATATGTATATATATAAACTAAATTACGCAATGAATTTTAATGCAGTTTTTAACAACTCTATATAAACAATAAATAATATGATTCAAGATGGAGGTTTATATATTACATATACACCCGTGCGAAACCGGGGCGGGTAGTTCATCACTCCTTCGCTATATATACTATATAGCAAAGGAGTGATGACATGCTGAATGATTTTTTTTAAATTTTGCATAAAAAATACATTAAATCAATAAAAATCTTTACACTTAACCATGTGTTTGACACACACATACAATAATACTCTTTTGTTATTACTGGAACAAAGATCTTTTTGTATTTTATGTTATGATCTAATTTCGACCACTAGGCGACCACAAGCATAAATAAAGCTGCTAAAATTACAAGTATTCCAACACGATTACAGATTACAGTAATTGTAATTTACGTAATACCGAAATTGAAGCGATGTTGCAACTTTCATTGTGTTCAAAACTGAGATGGGCAATTACACACTTTCGTCTTCCAGCCCGCTGGCGTGGAAATTAGTGGAAACTGTAATTGTATCAAAGAAAGCAGATCGGATGTCTTGTAATGGGTTGTATCATTTTAACAATTGCTCGTACAGTTGACACGCTGAGTGCGTTACTTACTGCCAATTTTATGTCTGTTTAATACAGTGCCAGATTTATATTTTTATGAGTGTACGCCACTTTATTTCCGTCGCCCCGTGTATATAGCCTTCTAAAATAATAATTTTCCATCTCTAATAAAGAAGGCCTTAGTTAAATAAACTGCTGCTCTCATCTATCACTCACGCGATAATATAGGAATGAGTTTCTATAGGAATTTATTTAAAGTATAAAAAACCATGAGGAAACAAGTGAACGTGTTTGACTTGTATCCTCTAAAATCGGGTAACCTTCCTCCCTCTGAAATCTGCCTGCCCTAGGACGCTGTCGCGCCTAGGACTTCAGGACTGGTTTAATATATAAAATTTTCATGTCACAATATTCGTAACAAAATTCCTCTGATATTATAGATAAATATAAGCTATGGAAGAGCGGAGCCTCCAGCCACAGGTATCTTTATGTTTAAAAGGAGTCTTCAATAACTGTATAGAATGTAGTATAAAGAGTTTTGAATTTTGAATACATATGGAATTTTGTGTGTTTATTCAATAGGTCTGAGAATAGACGTAGTCAAATTTTATAAGGCTGGTCCACTCCAAAATATATATTTTTTGTTTCGGCAATAAAAATTTTAATATTTTGTTTATTATGTTCAGTTTGATTGCATGATTCTTCAAATAAAGTATCTTATTATTTAAATTCAAAGTCAAAACCATTTTATTTATCTTGTACTTTTTTTGCTGCACGATATCATATGATATTCAACAGCCATACTATGCGTTGTCATTCCAAAGGACTAAGATATCATGAATTTAATATCAGTAATATCATTGCCTAATCTGCACCCTATAACCGAAACTCTCCGAAAACGCCGTGTAATAGATGAAAGTGATGTACCCATACACCTACTTACATTCTACCTGTTTAAAAATTATTCGATTTTGAATGTATGTTAAAAGAACAGTACTTGTGTACATTAGATTTAAATCGATATTCAGGCACTGGGGCTACTTTCAGGACTTAAGATCCTGCGGCGATGTGAGATAATGGATATTTGAGATTAGATAGGACGGTAGGGATAGTGATAAAAAGTATGACGTGCACAAGATGCAGAAAGGTCCTACGTGGATAAATGATTTTCAGTTTGATTCCGGAGTAGTAGACCTGCAAGTCTTTTGTTGACGAATTTAAAGAACCCAGGAAATCTTTGTCAGCATTGATTCTTATTAACCTTGAATTCTACTAATTACTGCATCCACTATTGTTTTGGGTTATCATTGGTATTATGAGAAACAGCCTCGGCATATTTTTGACAATAGCATTTCGCATGGAGGTAATCGTGTATTGGTTAACTAAGTTGTGTTTGTTTGGTGTTAATTTAATATCTGTTTGAATGATTTATTGTTGTTCAATTTGTATGGTATTTGTATGGTAATTTAATACATTTTTATTCAAATCAAATCAATCAAATCAAAAGTCATTCATTATTCATGTCTTACGATATATCAAAGCTACCGTCCGTTCGGAATAATTTCGAGATGAGAAGAAACTCAGCTCGTAATCTTTTCAAATAGTGTTGTACATGTTTAAAATAATACAAATTAATTTATAAATTCAAATTTTGGAGAATAACGTGTGTTATACCGTAGAAACATATAGTATACTAGCTTTTGCCTGCGGCTTCGCTAGCGGTAATTTATCCCCTTAGGGGTGGAATTTATGAAAATCCTTTCTATGGGGATGCCTATGTCATATGGCTTTATGCATGCAAAATCTCAGCCCGATGGGTTTCAAATTGACAAAGTTTCATACAAACTTCCATCCCCTATTTTATCCCCTTGGGGGTAGAATTAATCAAAATCCTTTCTTTAATTTCAACGTCCAGTCATCATTTCATCTGTCCAGTGGTTTGGGCTGTGCGTTGATAGATCACTATGTCAGTCATCTTTGAGTTATATATATTTAGATAGTAGAAACCTGAAGAATATTAACATATCGTATCATACGTTGATAATCCATAGATCTTATTAAAAAAGCAAAAATCTGTCTATGCTTCTGTTTACAACCTTATAACGATTTAACGGCTGAACGCAAGTTAACTAATTTTGGCGTGAAGATAGATTGTATCGCGAGGTCGAACATAGGCTATCTTTTATCTCATTCATTGTAGCTAGATTTACATAAAGTACTCATAAATTAATATTATATTTTACTTGTTGCAGGAACATTCAAAGCAGCTATTCGATTACTTGTCTGAGACGGAAAAGTTATTCACAAGGTAATAAATTTATAGCTAGATTTACAATGTATAAAATATGTTCATGATGAATTGTTAAAACTTATATTATATAAGTACTTTATGTAAATCTAGCTACTTTTAATATATATAAATTAATATTATATTTTACTTGTTGCAGGAACATTCAAAGCAGCTATTCGATTACTTGTCTGAGACGGAAAAGGTGTTCCTGTTTGGTGATAATCACAAGGGTAATAAATTTATACAATGTATAAAATAGTTAACTCATTATTTAAAAAAAAATATTATAAACTATTCTGTTATATTATGGGTAAATTACATGATGTTCATGATGAATTGTTAAAACAATTTTGTGAATACTAATAATGGAATGAAATAAATAAATTTCATTATTACTATTATTATTATTTATGCTATTGTCGCATTTTCTCATATTATTCTTTTATTGTTATTATTATTATTATTCATTTATAAATATTATTATATTACACTATGTTAGTTCCATTCAGTTCATAAGTAAACGTTGAAGCAGAAACGGTTTCTGCTTTTATTAAAGAAATTCAAAACTCTGTACTTTATAAAGTATTACAAGTACATTATTTTTATGATTATCTCTATATATAGGAGATTATTGACATAAGGACTTTTTGTCTGTGGAATAAATAGTTACAAAGGCGTCTTAAATAATTTAATTTAATTTAAGTTAACGTTGCATATATTACACATTATTTAATATTATATAAGATTTCTATCTTTACTTTGCCAATAGTTTTGTACTTTTTAGTTGGTCTAAGATTACATCTTAACTTTTACAGAGGCACAATTCGAAATAGCACATCTGAAGCAGTCGAAACGTCGTAAACGCTCATTAACACACGACGATAAAGAACTAGTCTCACTGAAGAATCATTTAGGTGTGAAGGTGACACCCAGAAATAGTTTCCTAGACCCTAAGTTCCTACTTATGAGAAGATGGTCCAACAGCACTGAACTCGTACTGGACCAACTCGCTGACGATGAATTAGACCACTGTTACTATAGGAGTGAGGATGCAGCAATATATGCATGTGAAGATGTGGTAAGTATTTATTTAATTTATTATATATGACAATTTATATCTCTAGTCGAAGCATTCTATAGTATACGTACGATGTTCCTAATCATCAAATAATTATTATCGTATTATTATTTTGATGATCGAAATCATCAAATAATTATTATCGTATTATTATTTGATGATCCTCTTTTCTAGTACAGTCCCCTTATTTTATTCAAATGTATATTTTATTACTTTCAGAGGGGTTTCATTAAAACCAACAACAGTTACTATTACATCCATCCGTTACCAGAAAGATTTCATCATGAAGATTCAAAAGCACATGTGATAGTTAAACGACAAATAACAAATTTACCTACAGAAACTAATCAACAAAAGGAAGATACTTGTATTGAGAGAGATAGTATTGATACATCTATCACCCCTCAGCCAGTTAGAATATGGACAAAACATAGAAGAAAACGAGAAATATCTAATGTAAATGAAATGAATGATTTAGACGGATTTAAATTGAATTTAGCTCATAGAAATAAAACTATAGGAACGTTTATAGAAAAACTATTGACTGATACAAAGAGACAGAAAAGAGCTATTTTGCCAGCGGTTTTTGTAGAAACGGCTGTTTTTGTTGATAGAGACTTGTATAAACATATGACTGTGAATTTTCCTAAAGACACAGAAAGAGAATTGGTTAGATTTGTTTTAGCTATGATTAACGCAGTGCAATTGTTATATCATGATCCCTCTCTTGGAAGACCTGTAAATTTCATTTTGAAAAGATTGGAGATTCTTCATGAAGACCCGGTTAATTTGAAGCGACCACATGATATTGATAGATTTTTAAGCAATTTTTGTACCTGGCAAAGATTAGAGAATCCACCTGGTGACAATGATCCTTTGCATTGGGATCATGCCTTGATTTTAACTGGTTTAGACTTGTATGTGGTCAATAAGAATGGTAAAGTTAGCAGTCAAGTCGTAGGTAAGTAGTATTTGAAAAATAATAGTATTAGCTTTGAAAATGTATATACCTAGAACTGAGAAGCACACAATCAAATTTTAATACTTCGAAACTAATTGCTATAGTAACAACTTAGATTAAGTCATAAAACACATTAAACGATTGTAATGTAATTCGGTAATCAAACTTGAGAACAAGATTTTTTTATAAAGTTATCAGCGTCATTTTTTCCCACATAACCTGTTCTCTGACAGACTAGTGTTTTTTCATTAACAATAATGTTACAAAATTAAGTTTTAATTCATTTATTCTAGGTCTAGCTCCAGTGGCTGGAATGTGTACGGTCACTAGCAGTTGTACAGTAAATGAAGGAAGACATTTCGAAAGTGTTTACGTAGTGGCACATGAAATAGGTCACAAGTACGTTGCTTTTCAAAATAGAAAATTATATATATAGATAATTATTATTCTTCTGAATCTGATTTAACTGAATCAGTAATTTCATTGTCAGCTTACTCTTCATAGATATTATATTCATCACACAATCTATCCATTTTTTTTCAGCATCCTCTCCATTTTCACCCATTCACGTTCATGTTATATTATTCCTTTATGACGTCATAAAGGAATAATATAACATATACGTATGTTATGTACGTATGTTTTTTTATTCTTACATAAAAAAAACATAAATATGTATTTATGTCTCGGCATGCGCCACGATGGTCCTCTAGCAGATAACGGTTGTGATCCCAGTGCGTACCTGATGAGCCCAACACTCGGTAGCGGGAAGATCACCTGGTCTCAGTGCAGTAAAAACTACCTGCAGAAGTTTCTAGAGTAAGTGAAATATAATTATGTGATAGATTTTGTTCTTTTCTAGGACGCCAACAACGAATTATCTCGTTTACTTCCCATTTTTGTGCCACTACGATTAAACTCGGAATATAGAAATATCAGTGCTGGTATGGACAGATGGCCTCTAGAAAAAAAAAACAAAAAATGTATGCTGGCTTGCATGAACAGAAAATATGCCGTAGAATTAGAGTTTTTATTATTATAATGTGATTAAATCAAATTTTTATTTTAAGTCAGATTTCTGAGAATTTGAGTGGTATAGAACGTGTGACCATTGGAAGGAAAGTGGTGAGCTAAACCGCTAGACCACCGTCTAAAGTCTTCTTATTATTTTATACATAATAGTAATTAGAATATTTTATTTACAGTACAGTTCAGTCTCGGTGTTTGTTAGACCATGGAAACTCTGCTGGTCAGTTGGATCACAGTGCTGAAGGTATTCTTCCTGGTGAGAGATTCGATGCTGATCAACAATGTGAGTATCTTCTTATTTAATTTTAAAACATTGACAGGAATTTATTATTACTTCCTTAATTCTACTACTATTAACATGTACGACCACAAATATTCGGTGTGGTGTCAAACCTAGTGTTAGCAACCAAAATAGTCCGGAAAACTCTAGGCTTCCAAACTATATCCAAACACATTCCGTGATGATGCCTCGTTTAGAAACAAAACACGTATCTCAATATGAGTCTATATCCAATAACAGTGGGAATTTGTTCACTAATGGTAACATTATAAGGCTTCCATAACGGTGGTCAGGTTTACGCATTGAATATTTGAATTTAAGTCCAGTCCAGTTACATTGGATTCTGCCATTTTGTATCTTTTATACTCCTGGATTATAGTAAATTCCTTATTTGGTGTTTCATACACTAAAGTAATAACTTAAAGATCCAATAACGGTCGATATTTAATCACTAATGGGAAGGTTAAAATGCTTCCAGAACGTTGGTAAGTTTGCTTTGAATATTTGTGGCCTCACATATGCTAACGGTAGCGGAATTAAACAAAATAATGCACTTCTCCAAAATAACATCTAATTCGATTAAAAATTATGTTAGTTATACGATATAGTAATTGCCAATGTTTTGAATTTGAATGTCATGGTTAGGACATCGAAATCTGTGAGTCTATGACCAAACACTGGTTACCGGTTATCAGCATATTTCCCATTGTGAGTTCTGCGTTAGTTTTGTTAACGGCGACAGTTGACAATTAAAGTCTTATCATACTATCATTATTCGTTAGTAGCACTGACAGTACAAACAGTTTTCCTGATCATATCTAGTCAGAGCAGCACGCATGAGGAATCAAAATTGAATGGACGCAACTGTCCGCTCTTCTCTGTACATTAATATTTTTATGGTCGATTCTAAAAATGCTAAACATGAAATTGGTTATATAAACAATTTTCTCAATATTTTCCTTGAATCCAATTTTAAAATTATCTTCACCGTTGCTTCTCAATACATCTACGAAAATATTTGTATGTCAGAAAACATATTAACAATTTAAAAAAGTAATAAAGGCTTACGTAATGTCTACAAACTAGTTTTACCTAGGTGCCGTTTGACGAAAGTTAGTAATTCGTTTTATGGAAATTGCGTAAGGTTTTATAATAAACTCCCAAAGTCAGTACTCAATTTACCAGAAAAAAAAATCAAATGTGCTATAAAATATTTTCTTTGTAAAATAGCTTATTATAAAATTGAAGAATTTATAAATGATAATAATGTTTTTTGTAGAAAATATCTAACTTACAATAATTGTTAGCGCTGACAATGTTATCTGATTAAACAGAGATTAAGTGCGTAGCGGTTTCTATGTTGATTGTCGCATGCCTAATCCTTGTTATTAATTAAATATAAGTAAATCAATATTTATTTAAAAGAGCAACACACAAGTTTCTTGCTGATTCTTCTTGTGATGAATCTGCATACCGAATAAGCGGTAGAATTGAACTTGATTATTCAAAAGTGCTTATATTAAGTTTATTTGAATAAAGATTATTTCTATTTCTAAAAATATTAAATATCAGTGTAAAAGAAAGTGAGAGGGAGTAGTTGCAGTAACCCTACTGCTGAACATCTCTGATGATGACGAAGGAGTAGTGACGTACAAAATGTAAAGCACAATATATTTTCCGTAAATTTTCCAATGCGTTACTGAGTCTGCAATAGTACAGTAGAGAAAAGGACTATAATACAGTAGTAGTAATTTACTACCTCAGTTTTAATCCATAAATCACAAATACCCGTAGTCCTGAGATAACAACATCTTGTTCAAGCCACGAAATAACCATTATTTTAATCGATATTAAAGATCAAAAACTATAGATCAGATGTTGATCAAATTTATAGACGACCGCACGAGAAGTACTAGCTTACCAATTAAGTAGAGAGTTACCAAAATACCGAGTTACCAAATGTACCAAAATTGTGTTACCAGAATAGCGAGTTACCAAATAAATCGAGTCTTTAAATTTTGATTTTAATCGAGTTTTTAAAATTAGTACAAGTAGATAAAAGTTTTGTAATACATGAAGAAAATATAGTTGAATTGTTAAATCTCCTTCTTGAAGTTGCTTGGAAATTCTAGAATTAGATTCTAATGAATCTAATTCTAGAAGCTTGCCTGTTTAATAAATATAATCTGTTATTTCAGGCATGCTGAAGTACGGCAGTGGGAGTCGCCACTCCGCTGCTCAGAACTTAGAGGACATCTGCAGGGATTTGCATTGTCAGAGGGAGAGGTACACGTGGACGTCACATCCTGCGCTAGAGGGGACCAAATGCGGTGAAGATATGGTAAGGAATGATTTCTTTTATATTATTCTGGCTGTGCTCGCGTTTTTAACCTGCATGAAGTTTATAGCCTATACGTTATACTGATATATAAGCTATAATACTGTAAAGTTTCATCAAAATCTGTTCAGTTGTTTTTGCGTGAAAGAGTAACAAGCATCCATACATACAAACTTTCGCATTTATAATATTACTAGCTTTTACCCGCGGCTTCGCTCGCATTGATTGGTGCTAGATGGCGCTGAGTTATAATTGACTTCTAACTTCAATACTGGCTGCTAGATGGCGCTCAAGTAGCAAAATGACGATAGCTTATTTTTTGGTTTTTATAAAAAAAACTTTTGGGTTTTTTTTTAATAAAAAGTATCCTATGTTCATTCTAATACCTCCAACAAAATGACGATATCTTATTTTTTGGTTTTTATAAAAAAAACTTTTGGATTTTTTTTTTAATAAAAAGTATCCTATGTTCATTCTAATACCTCCAACAAAATGACGATATCTTATTTTTTGGTTTTTTATAAAAAAAACTTTTGGGTTTTTTTTTAATAAAAAGTATCCTATGTTCATTCTAATACCTCCAACAAAATGACGATATCTTATTTTTTGGTTTTTTATAAAAAAAACTTTTGTGTTTTTTTTTTTAATAAAAAGTATCCTATGTTCATTCTAATACCTCCAACAAAATGACGATATCTTATTTTTTGGTTTTTTATAAAAAAAACTTTTGGGTTTTTTTTTTAATAAAAAGTATCCTATGTTCATTCTAATACCTCCAACAAAATGACGATATCTTATTTTTTGGTTTTTTATAAAAAAAACTTTTGTGTTTTTTTTTTAATAAAAAGTATCCTATGTTCATTCTAATACCTCCAACAAAATGACGATATCTTATTTTTTGGTTTTTTATAAAAAAAACTTTTGGGTTTTTTTTTTAATAAAAAGTATCCTATGTTCATTCTAATACCTCCAACAAAATGACGATATCTTATTTTTTGGTTTTTTATTTTTGTGTTTTTTTTTTAATAAAAAAGTATCCTATGTTCATTCTAATTCCAACAAAATGACGATATTTTATTTTTATGTTTTTTTATAAAAAAATATTTGTTTTTTTTTTAATAAAAAGTATCCTATATTCATTCTAATTTTTTTGTTTCTTATAAAAATTTTTTTTTTATTAAAAAGTATCCTATGTTCATTCTAATACCTCCAACAAAATGACGATATCTTATTTTTTGGTTTTTTATAAAAAAAATTTTGTGTTTTTTTTTTTAATAAAAAGTATCCTATGTATGTTCATTCTAATACCTCCCACAAAATGACGATATCTTATTTTTTGGTTTTTTATAAAAAAAACTTTTGTTATTTTTTTAACACGTTGACGGACAATTGCGGCTATAGTCGTCAAAAAACAACTATAGCCGTCCAAAACGAAACGGTCGTTTTTAGACACTACGGCTATAGCAGCACAAATTACTTTTTACGTAGAAGCATAGTGTCGTGTTTTGAAAACATTTTTTTAGGTTGAAGTTCATATTTCACCTGTTATACGAGTTGCAGATTCATTATGCACATTCGATTTATTATTATTTATATAACTATACTGGTATGTATTTGTTTATTATTCATTTTATACTTTAAACAGAAATAAAAAAACAAAATTTAGCATTTTAGGTTAGGTTAACGATACTATAGGTTATACTGTTTACTTTATTTTTTGGTTTTACATTTGAAATATAAATAAATAATGATAATGTAAATGATAAATATATATTATATATATAATATAATATATAATATATAAGTTTATTTAAGCAGAAAGAGTAAAACTATACTTCTAACATTCTAAAAATCACAAAAACATATAGTGTCAATTTTCGAACTTCGCTTGTTCCTACTGTCCGTCAACGTGTTAATAAAAAGTATCTTATGTTCATTCTAATACCTGCAACAAAATGACAATATCTTATTTTTTGTTTTTTATTAAAAAAAAATTTTTTTTTTTAAATAAAAAATATGCTATGTTCAACAAAATGACCTTCAACAAAATGACGATATCTTATTTTTTGGTTTTTTATAAAAAAAACTTTTGTTTTTTTTTAATAAATAGTATCTTATGTTCATTCTAATACCTGCAACAAAATGACAATATCTTATTTTTTGTTTTTCTATAAAAAAAAATATTTTTTTTTTTAAATAAAAAATATGCTATGTTCAACAAAATGACGATATCTTATTTTTTGGTTTTTTATAAAAAGACTTTTGTGTTTTTTTTTTAAATAAAAAGTATGATATGTTCATTCTAATACCTCCAAGAACATGTGTACAAAATTTCATGATGATCGGTTCAGTAGTTTTTACGTGAAAGCGTAACAAACATCCCTACTTTTACCTTTAAAATTTTAATAAGGATTAAGATTAAGATGAATATACGTGGTGTAGTACTGCCGCGGCGGGTCTTGTGCTGGTGGTGTGGAGGCTTCAGGGCGGTGGTCACGATGGTCACGGTGGTCGGAGTGCGCGTCCGCGTGTTTGTTGGACGAACGCCGAGCACCTGCTGCTACTGGAGTTGCCGTTGCCACCCGGCGGTGCACCAGGCCCAGGTATCGTACTATCTTTACACTAGCTGACCCGTGACTTCGTCTGCATTTCACTTCCCCACCTTTTGCAATATTTTTCATTGCAGCTCCGCTCCTATTGGTTATAGCGTAATGTTATATAGCTTAAAGCTTCCTTGACAAATTTATATCCAATACAAAAAGAATTTTCCAATACGAAGCTGTAGTTCCTAAGATTAGCGCGTTCAAACTCTTTAGCTTTATAATATTAATAATTAATAATAATAATAATATAGATAGGTATGTACCAGAACTGTTTATACACTATTTTGGATTATTCCTACGAATGATCTGAAGATAGGTTCTTTTAGATTGATTTTAGTTGGCTTATCCTATGGACAAACTTTAATCGAGTTTTTTTACTTATTGAACCCGCGACCGCTGGATGCAAACCGGGGTGCCAAACCATTAAACCATCGTGGTCGTCAGATTCTTAACAGACCATAGGTATATCATTAATTTAGGTGTGTTATTAATTTAAATTTTATTTACAGACACGACAACACGAATAACTACTGTTCGGGACACGACAAGAAATATCAAACATGTCACGCAGATCAGGTAATAAATATTGTATTTATTTATTTATACATGAAAATAACGTACTTAATAATGTAAACAATTATTATTTCCTTATTTTCTTTGAATAAGAATTAAACACCGAAACGGATAAGATAAAGTATGAATACATTAGACGAAGTATGAAAGTGGCGCCGTTGTCAGAGAGATTAAAGTATAATCATCTGTCGTAGTTTGGGCATCTAATGCGTAGGAATGAAGATAACATTTACATATGAATGGTTATAAGGGTAGAGGAAGGAAAAATAGATGGATGGACAGAAAGGTGTGAAAAATGATATGGTAAGAAAGGGAGTAACTAAGGATATGACTGCGAACAGGGAGGAATGGAAGAGAAAAACATATTACGTCACATTAAGAATGGGATAAGGAAGAAGCAAATAATGAAGAATTAAACACCTATTGTTTAATTTTAATATATAATGATAATATTATAATATATATATATTAAAATATAATATATAGATATATTATATCTAATCAATATTTTATGGGGATTGTTAGTGAGTAACTGAGCCATCGGAATGTAATAATTGGTACCTCCATGAGAAACCATCGTGATAAATTCCCTGTAACAATGACCTAACTGGCTGACAATATATTATCCTCCACTGGTGTTATGCCAGCGTGGATGCACCATTCCATTTTCCACAAAAAATATATATATGTTATAAATACATTTCAGGATCCTAAAAATAATTATCCTAAAAAACATCTGACATCAATTAAATATACCGACAGTTTACTTGCAGTTATTATCATCATCAATATAAATCTTACTTAAAAATTAAACGCGGAAGTTTATGAGTGTGGATGGATCGAAGTATAGTTTCTGCTAGAAAGTAACAAACATTCAGTTTGTTACTTTTTCTAGCAAAAACTATTGAATGGAATTTAATGAAACTTTACAATAATATAGCTTACACATCAGAATAACACATAGGATATAAAATTCAGGCGGATGAAATTGCAGACACAGTTAGTTTATAATAATACTAATTTATTATAAATTTTCAGTGTAACAACGTGCCACGAATGACTGTTAGGGAGTTCGCCGATGAAATATGCTCCAGAGCTCGAGAAGTGGACCCTGACCTCATTGGTACCGGTCTGCAAAGGATTGATACAGATGGTGAGTGTTTTAAAATGATTACGACTGTAATTCAAGACAGGGTTGATGGAGATATTTAATATCATCATCATCGCAGCCTGGAAGACGTCCACTGCTGGACATAGGCCTCCCCCAAAGATCTCCACGACGATCGGTCCTGCGCTGCTCGCATCCAATGCCTTCCCGCGATCTTGACCAGATCGTCGGTCCACCTTGCTGGAGGCCTTCCCACGCTGCGTCTTTCGGTCCGTGGTCGTCACTCGAGGACTTTACTGCCCCAACGGCCATCTGTCCTACGAGCTATGTGCCCTGCCCATTGCCACTTCAAAGTCGCAATTCTTCGGGCTATGTCGGTCACTTTGGTTCTTCTGCGGATCTCCTCATTTCTAATTTGATCACGCAGAGAAACTCCGAGCATAGCCCTCTCCATTGCCCTCTGAGTGACTCTGAGCTTGTTGATAGTTAGCGACCACGTCTCTGTTCCGTAAGTCATAACTGGCAACACACATTGGTCGTAAACCTTCGTCTTGAGACACTGCGGAAATTTGGACGAAAAGATGTATCGGAGCTTCCCGAACGCTGCCCATCCGAGTTGGATTCGACGATTGACCTCTTTCTCGAAATTGGATCTACCTAGCTGGATAGTTTGCCCTAAGTATACGTAGTGATCGACAATTTCGAGTGTAGAATCTCCGATTTTTACGGGAGCAGGTACGACATGGACGTTTGACATAATTTTCGTCTTGTCCATGTTCATTTTAACTCCTTGTGAAACTTTACAATAATTTTGCTAAGGTCTTCCATCAGAATGACCACGATATCGTCGGCAAATCGAAGGTGATTGATGTACTCGCCGTTAATGTTGCGCCCGCTCCAGTCCACAGCTTAGTTTATAATAATAAAATTTATTATAAATCGCCTTTTTCAGTTGGATAACAATTCTGGTCGTGGAGGCGAATGACATAGTGGCGTTTTCATACAAACATTTCAACGCTTCGATATATCGATAGTCAATTTGGCACCGCTGGAGAGACTGTAGCACAGCCCACGTCTCGATCGAATCAAAGGCTTTTTCATAGTCCACAAACGCCAATCAAAGTGGCAGGTTGTATTCTTCGGTCTTCTGAATTACCTGCCGCAGCGTATGAATACAGATGGTGAGTGTTTTCGGAACCCGGCTTGTTCGGGAGGCTGGAAGTCGTCAAACCTGCGCGCGAGACGATTCGTGATGACTCTCGAAAACAACTTATAAACATGGCTCAGCAGTGTGATATTTAATAATAATCATAATAAAGTCCTCTGAGATGTGCCCAATATCTGTCTTAACTATTTCTAACCTAAACGGGTTGGTTTTGATTTGAACGGCCCACCCTGAAAGTTATACCAGTGAAATTACAGGTTACCATAGCCATGCTATAGCTTAAATTAAATGTACCTAGTCATTCAAATTTTACACTCCTCTATTGCCCAATTAAAGATGTCAAGAGGCGTATGACCATGGCAAGAAGTGCTATGGATACCTTGATAAAAATATGGAGGAACCTAAAAATAACAAAGAATATAAAAACTAGATCAGTCCGTACACTTGTGTTCCCCATGTTTCTGTTCGGCGCGGAGACGTGGACTCTGCGTGAAATCGAGAAGAAAAAGATAGACGCTCTGGAAATGTGGTGCTGGAGAAGAATGCTTGGGGTATCATAGACCGAATTTAGGACAATATTTTCTGTACGACGGTAGGGAAAAAATAAAATTATAATGTAAAAATTTGACGTTCATAAGCGGCTAAAATGTCCTAGATGAATAAATGATTTTTTAATTTCTATTCAAAGAACTCGGCTTTACACGGCATCTATCAACAATAACACAATTCGGTCACGTCTCACGAAGAAACGATCCATGAAGCCCTGTATTACAAGGTAGAATTGAAGGTACTAGACCCCGTGGACGATCACCCATGTGATGGACCGACCAAGTCAATACAACAAGAGGCCACTCCATGAGTGTACCAGAATGGCAGTCAGTGGCACAAATGGTGATCTGTCGTACGACGGCTGACACCAACCTCATACCCCACTACATAACGGCCACTACCGTTATGTGAAGAACGTATTGAATGAGAAGAAGAATTGTCCAATTGATTTGTAATATCATGTGCTCCTTTATTTCTGACGGTAAAATAATCATCATTGTAAATCAAAAATGGCCGGCACTACAAAATGGGAGATTACATATCTTTCTAGTGCTATATTCAAGAATTTAAAAATACCATTTAGATGTGAGCAGCGCGTGCGCAGTATGGTGCGATACAAGAGGAGGTGGCTACAAATCTCGCGGCTGGACCCTCCCCGATGGGACTGCTTGTTCGCGGTCATCACCTATGTTCTGCATCTCCGGAGTCTGCCAGGTAATATTCTAATAAAGTTAAACTTTGCTTGTAAGTTATTTTAAAAACTTTTGTTCATTTTGCGCTAATATTTTGTTATGGACGGACGCTGTAACTAACCTACAATACTCACCCTGTCGTTTTTTGTTTCCTCGTCCTTGTCGTCGTCGTCGTCTTAGTCGTTTCTTGCCACAATTGTTTCGTCTTTCGGACGAAGTCGAACGATTGTGACAAAAAACGAAAATATATTAAGTTCATTAAATTCCCGTAGGTAAATATACATTTTTAGGCTTTGTATGTACAGTGGAGGGATAACGTGTGTACGGTTCCAGGAGCAACATGGTTACAACTTATCGTCAGATGGGCAGTCAGTTTTATCTTTCGAGTTATAAAATATTATTAAATACTTACAGAAATTCACATGCTCCTCAAGTACTGACAACGAGTTCACATTGAAGCCCAGCGAATGCGAATGGGAAGCCTTACAGTTACAAACTGCTACACCGCACACCACCTCGTAAGTACTGCACTTTATACTTTAATTTACTTTGTAGGATAACACGAATGAAGTATCGCTTTAACGGTGATTGAATTTACAACGACCTGAGTCGAGGTTCGAACCCTAGCCGTGCCCTCAGACTAAAATCGTATCCGTCAGGCGGAAATTGGCCTTCAGCCGCTCCATAAGTCCTTTCGCGCATTGGTAATGCCATCTGCACTCGCCCCTATTGTCCATTCAAGCTGTAATGCCAGCTGCGGCCAACAACATTCGAGTAGTTCTCTATGTAGTAGTTAGCATAGAGATTGAAAAAACACTACATAATAAAAAGACAGACTTTTTTCAACCTTTTTCTTTATCGCGTCAGATAACCTTTAGTAACCGCATTTTATGAGCAGCTAAGCACAAATTTGGTTAAGTAACGGTAGCTAACGATAAGTATAGTTGTGACTCGTATTCTGAAACTAGTTAATGTGTGGACAGTACAAAAACGTCAGGCACGTGGCGTCGTGCCGTGGGCTCCCAGTGGCGGCCGACGAGCGGCTGCCACTACCACTGCGTGTGGCCCGGAGCTGGTGTGCGACTCGTGCGGTCCTCCTCCAGGAACTCCGCCAGCATACAGCTGTGCCGGCCCGACACCACCAGGCCCGATCTGGTAAGTTATTCATTCAATAAAAAAGAGATAACCCTGCTCCTGCGTTCTGCCTCCCAGAACTCCTGCAGCATACAACTGTGCCAGCCCGACATCTGGTAAATTCTTCAACCATTACAAAAAAACTAATAAACCTGGTAAATTCACACAGCGCCATAGCTTATTCATTCTTGTTCTTCATCCTCGCCTCTTCCCGTTATGTGGGGTTCCTAAGCTTGAGATGCCATGCATTTCAGCAGTAATCATCGTAATTTGACAGATCCATCTTCTTTATATCCCAATGGATTAATCAGCCAGGTAGTTAGTGGCTAAACCGCTAGATCACGGAGGCCGACAATTTTAAACCTGTATAACCTGTAGGAAATGTAAGGCTCTTACCTTTTATGACATCATTCAAGATTCAAGAGGGGGTAAGGAAGGAAATCTCAGACACTTATCTTTTATGATATCATCCAAGTTTATGAAGGGGAGGGGAAGGAAATTTTAGGCAGTTACCTTTTATCTTATCATCCAAGTTTCGGAAGGGGGGGAAGGAAATGGTAGGCACATACCTTTTATGATATCGTCCAAATTTCGGGAGGGGGGACAGGAAATTATTTTAGGCAGTTACCTTTTATGTTATCATCCAAGTTTCCGAAGGTGGGGGAAGGGATGATATTATCTAAGTTTCGGAAGTAGGTGCGGGGGAAATATTAGGCACTTACCTTTTATAAAATGTACAGGGCTGCACTCATCGCAAGACACCTTACCAGTACGCGACAATGGTGTGCAGCAAATACAAAGAGAGGGTGAGGAGACTGTCCGGCTTAGGGATGCAGATATCACCTGCACTTGGTAAGTAATTTAGTTTTTTTTATAGATAACAATAATGTCTTAAGCATTTCACACAGCATCATCTAATCCCAATTATTTATTATTATCTGCATCTCTTCTTGCAGAGGACCCAGACCGTCCATGCCGCATCGCGTGCCAGGACGAACACAGAGGATGTCAAAGGCACAAATACTGTTTTCTACATTTTACGGATCAACGGACACGAATCTGGCTGGTACCATCGCTCACACTTTGATCCCGTGGGGAAGAATGTGTTTTAACGTACTGCGTCAGCGTAGCAAGTGAAATGTTGACTGATGAGTAATGTAAAATTTTATCGACCCATTCTGTTTATATGAATGAGTTTTCGACAAACTTTATAAAATTTGAAAGATTATCTGCATCTCTTCTTGCGACGCTCGTTATTGCCTGCGAGAAGAACATGTTCATATGACATAAGTGTTCGACACCCGAGGGCTGGTTCCCGCTCGTTATTGCCTGCGAGAAGAACATGTTCATATGACATGTGTATTCGACACTTGAGGGCCAGTTCCCGCTCGGCACCGCCTGCGGGAAGAATAACTCCTCGTACTGCATCAGCGGCAAATGCTTGGTGAGTCACGGACGTTATTCATATGACATGTTTATTTCCAGCAACGAACGAGTGGTAGCACGGTTGTCACATCATCACATGATATCCTTAATGCTGTTAACATATAAAGGCGACGGTTGCCACCTACCATCACGTTTAATTATTTTGCCAATCCAGTTACATTTTTTAACAGGAATTTGGTCCTGACAATACTCCCCTATCCGAGATGGTGTTCACATTACCACTGCTGGGCCGAAGTAGTACCAGCTCGAGTAGCAGCATCAGTACGAGCATGAGACGTGTGACGTCACGACACCGGCGCAGTCTTCACCGCGACAGGATCACAGTGAAGGCGACACTGGAACAGCGCCATCTAGAGGACTTGATCGCAAGACTTAATCTTACAAGTGAGTTGTATAGCACAAATATTTTTTTTAATGGATAAAAATAGAATATTGCACCCGCCTGTGCTTACTTTTTACACTGGGAGAGATAAGATGTGTATGAGGTCAAGTCAGATGACCCATCGTGGTAAATTTACCAAGGATTTATATCGATGGTTTGCAAAGGGATCCACGTGGAGGTCAACCTGTACATTGCTTGCTAGTAAGGGGTTGGGTTTTTTTATTGGATGATATTGGAATGGTGCACCCACCTGTGCTATAAGTACCCTGGCGAGGCACCAGTGTAGATGAGTATGAGGTCAGGATCACCACGTGGAGGTCAACTTGACTTGGTACATTGCTAGCAATGGGGTTTTTTAAGGATTATAATGGAATGATGCACCCGCCTGGGCCAACGTTTTACGCTGGTGGGGCACCAGTTGAGGATGATAGGATGAACATGAGGTCAGGTCAGTTAGCCCATCCTGGTAAATTCACTAGGAATTTATCACCAATTCCATGGGTAACCGCATGGAGGGCAACCTGATATGGTACATTGCTAGCCATAACCCATCTAGTCCCAGCTAAGCAGAGCTTGCGTTATGGGTAGACAACTGATAGATATATTTGAATGTATGGATGTTTGTTACTCTTTCACACAGAAACTACTGAACGGATTTTGATGAAACTTTACAGTAACATACCTTATAATTTAGAATAACACATAGGCTATAATGATACATGTCAAGTATGTGTGATGCAGGCGAAGTTGCCCGGACCAGGTAGTTGATCAATAAAGCAAATAAAGAAATATTTATTGATTTATAATGTCTTTTAACTTTTTAATTTTCAGACAACGGCAGCGAGCATGTGACCTACTATGACGTCATACCGGACAATATAGAGGTGGACTTCAACAATCCCATACACATAGCACCCGAGGATACTCTGATGAGGAAACCGCCCCGTCCCACTTGGGACTAATTTTGGGACACTCGGGACTCATTTTGTAAAGCATCTATATAAAGCAATCCTAGACATCTTTAACAACTATTTTAGCACTATGAATGTACAGAAAAAAAACTTATTATCTTTTCCATCTTAGTCGATTCCTCAAGGTCTGGTCGTGACCACCAAATACACTTCTTGAGGTATCTCTATTTTGTACAAAGTAGATGGCTGAGTGTATATTTCGCTTGACGGCATCTCGAATGGCATCAGTCTCGTGCAGGTGCTCTACCTCTGGCCATTCTTCAGTTTGTTTATTTATTTATTTATTTTTCAAACATTAACCTAAATAATATTATATAATATATATATATAACCTAAATACATTAAAATATAGTATTGACCACTTATTTAATTTCTTCAATAAGTTAAAAACAAATTTGCCTATTTTTGGCCCATTGTCTGTCCTTCTATCTGTCGGTAACTTTTTAACTAATGAACTTCTGATCTTAATATTTGGTGTGAAAATAAATGATGGCACAAAGAATACAACCATTACATTGTTTTCTATTCCGATTACTAAAAAAATATTTATTAACAAATATATCTCGAAACGATCCCATTACAGTAATTGTTTATTTATTGCAACGTGTTTAAAAACACTATGGACGCTATAGAGGCTGGATTTCTATAAGATAATAACTGTAGCTGTTTAATTTTTTTATTACATTTGAATCACGGTGCAAACAGTAGTGCTGTCCGTGAACCTGGACTAAAATAGATACCAGAATATTCACTTTGGGTAACTAATATGCATATATCGCAAACATGACAATACCCAATTAACTAAAAAAAAAAAAAATATTTGTAATTAGGTTTTGTGATTATATATCCCTTATCCACCTCCTTACAAAACATCCTAGTATAAAAATGTTTTAGAACAACTAAACTCGATGTAATTTTATCCATAAGATAAGCCAACAAATGTCAACGTAATCACACAAGTGCTCTGAATAGAGATAGGATGAATACTGACAAATAACTATATTATAATATTATAACGATAAACTCTTCTTAAAATTAAAACTTCAGAGTGGATTTTCTAAAATCAATAATTTTTTAGTTAATTCAGTATTGCATTAGGTGCGTGATATATTCATATTGCTTATGTTCTTGTCCTGCAGTGGGATGATGATGATGACAGAATATGACCATTATATAAGATGAGAGTGAAAAATATTCTCATTTGGAAGAGAATGCAAAGGTGTTTTTACATGTAAAATTTACTAGGTTATGTATGTATAGTCAATGCAATAAGTTTGAACATAGTTTCATCGACTGTACAATTGTTGTGATCATTTTTAGTATTTATTTTAGAGAATTTTATACTTTGTTACATAAGTAGGTAGGTTTCTAATTATTGATTAAATAATATATAAAACTTTTTTTTTATAATTACCTTGGTTTTATTTGAGTCTTCCTACTAAAAGATCAACATGATGGTTTGAAAGAGAATTAAAAAAAAGATATGTGCTTATACTTTTAAAAAATATATTGATCTTCATTATCATATTATATAATATTGATATTCATATCAAGATCAATATAGTTTTAATAAAAATAGAATATCTGTAGTACAATAGAAGTATATCAATTATACCGAAAAAATATTTTTGTGGTATTAGCTAAATGGCTAAAATAAATAATATTATTTATTTAAACCTTTATCAATATAGTTTGATGCAGTTCTGACTCCCAAACTAGCGAACAAATGAGCAAACAAAATGACAATATATGTCAAAAAATAAATTGAACAAAATAATTATTCTCTCAAGAGGCCATTCTTTTTCATCGTAAGTTGTTGCACCCATCAGGGTTCCTAGTTTTGTTATAATAATATTATGTCAACCATTCACGTTCGGCTGTAACATTATGGTATGTAATGCAAATGAATAAATAAATAAACATTGCATTTATTTAACTTTTTATTATTGCTGTTGTATTAAAAAATATTACTATACATTTTGAGACATCAAGAGTTGATAACTTTCTAAGTAACTTAACTAACTTACTAACTTATAAAATACTTAGTAACTTATTAACTCACTAAGAATTTAATCAGAAATTTTAAATTTGTGGATAAAAGTGTAATATTTGTATTTAGAGTAGTCGAGATGTATTTTAAATATAAAATATGTAATTAATTTAAAAATCAAAACGGAGCTAACATTCTCACTGTTGTCATCCTAAGCTCCTAAATAAATAGAGAAAAAAAGTTGACTATACGAAAAACAACTTATAACTTGTTAGTTATCAGCTCTTGACATTGGAGAATCCTAATGCTGTTAACAGCTTATTGGGGTCTGCTAGGAACCATTGCCATAACTTCCTCATCTGGTTCTTGTCTCCGTTCTGTAACAATCAAAAATGTAATATCAAAACAGGCAGTTAAAATGGCAACTATAATCATGCATATATGATGATGTGGTATTCATATAGTTGGATGACAGTTACCACTTTTCATGAAGTCAACTATTAAATCTAAAAAATATGATATAAATAATAATATAAGACGATTCGTCACATTTCAGAACGGGAGCATCTATATGCCATAATAGGCAGATTGACTCAGATTAATAATAATAGCCTTGAACAATTCACAAAGCGCCATCTAGTCCCAAGATAAGCAGAGTTTGTGTTATGGGTAATATACTGACTTTAAATACATACATAATATACATTGAAAACGTTCAAACAATATATATCCCTCTCAATATATATATGAAAATATTATGTATGTACGACTACTTAAATGATAAATTTATTTCCAAAAAATAGTCACTTACAAATAATATACAATACAATCATTTTTGTTTGGGGTCGTCGTAATATGTTTTTCTCTTCCATTCATCCCTGTTCGCAGACATCTCGTTACTTACTCCCTTTCTTACCATATCATCTTTCACATAGTCCATCCATCTCTCTTTTGGCCTTCCTCTGCCCTTATATCCATCCACATTCATATGAAACACCTTCCTTAAAATATTTACTATTTGAGTCTACATCTTACCTTAACAGAGGTGAAAGCCTTGCTAGCATCAGCCACCATCTGGTTGACCTGGTCCATCTTCTGCTCGAGTTGGTGCATCAACGAGGCGACCAGGGTATCCTGACAGTGTGGTTGTTTGGTACAACCATTCCAAATGTATTCACGGATTTGTCTCGTTGATGATTTACTGCGTATTTATAAATAAAAATACTATTTATACAAAATCTTAAAAATATAATCCGTCTGACAGGGGACTGGTCTGATAACTATGTCAGATTCATTTTGTTACTCAAATAATTATTATACTTCTTTACTTTTGTAAAATTTGCAGCATGTTTTCACACAGAATCTAAAAATAGGGATGCTAAACAACATTTATTTAAACGAGCAACACGCAAATTTTTGTTACTCTTGTGACGAATGAGTGGTAGAATAAAAAAATATTACTCAAGTGTTTATATTAAGTTTAAATGAAAAAAGATTATTAATATTTCTACTGGACAAGTGACTAAACGCTAACTAATAACAGTTTGTACTACGAGTAATAAGCAAAAGATAAAAATAATTTCATTCATTCTTTTTTTACAAAACCTCCATTATACACGCAGAAAACGTGGCCAAAACTAATATAAGTTAATAATGTGCAGAAATCAAACTGAGACCACAGGAAAGTAAGTAAACTCCTAAATGGCTGCAATAGATTGCTGGCAATTGTTGTCAATCAGCCAGTGACTTTTATAAAGCAAAATTTATGCAAAATTCATTATAAAAATTATACTTCTGTATAGTACACTATTAATTGATAGAAAAAATCTATATTATCGCAAGTAGAACGACACACAAAATCTAATTTTAAAATATTCAGAAAACTTACAATTCGAGCAAAGCAGCCTCTTTATCTTCAAAACGTTCGTTAATATTATCTTTCAGCTCTACAATACTCCTATATATCTCACTGTACGCTTTAACAAGTAACAGTGCATCTGTGGTTGACTGTACACCCAATATTTTGCACAGCGTGTCGAGAAGTACATCTGATGTCTCAAGTTTTCTTTCGCAAGCTTCTTGCTCTTCACGTATACTGGTCATTGACTCCTGCAAAGGAACAGCACCAGTTTTAAACTCACTACACTATACTACATAACCCACACAGTTTCACGAATTACATTTTCACTGTTTTTGCAACATTTATAACTGCAACTCCGTCCTATTTATCGTAGCATGATGTTTAGTTTAGGGAGCCCCTTCGTCAACACTTACCTTCACCGCTTGTGTTTCACTCCCTGCTCAGCCAAACGTGGTAGGAGATAGTGCAGCTTTAGATGCACGTTCTAGTATAGGACTTAATGCAGTTCTAGACTTCATGATAAAAATTAGACTGAAGATTGTTTTGAATAAGATATTACGTAAATTTAAAGAAATTTGTACATTGATGTAAATAGATACACGTTCTAGGATCACAAATGTTAATGAACTTTTGCGTGTAATTTTATCCTTATGAAAGATTCAAGGAAGGCATTTTATGCGGTAGCAGTTTTAGTGGCACATAAATTAGCTATTTCAGACTCAAACTTACAATCCTAGTAGCAATAGCTTCGCCTTCGCTAACGACATACTGTCGCAGTTGGGCAGAAAACTGCAGTAGTTCTTCCAGAGTTCGAAGCTCGTATCTCAGTGCGCAGTATAGAAGCCGGTCCAACGACAAAGCTTGCTGCGTCGTCTCCAATAAGTATGTTATATCATTGTGGATTTGTCTGTAAATTTGGAAATTATATTTTATCTAGTAACTGTTGCAAATTAGCTGAAGCCCCGTCTGACATTGATTTACTGTATGGAGTTGTGACTCATTAAGAAAGAAATTGAAAGAAGTAAATATTCTCCCCTATGTGTCGCTATATATGTTTGCTCACATATTCTATATGTACCCGAAAATCTTCACTTATTTCCAAAGAATAGCCATGTTCATAACATTAATACTACATTTAAGGAGTTACTAAGTGTTTGCTGTAGGAATATTGCAGTGGTTGATTTGTTTTAAATTGAATAAAAAGAATATTTTGAATGTATTGTACACAGATTTTAATAATGACGCCACGGAATGTTCGAGAAGGAGTGCAAAATTGCATATAAAATAACATCGATGTTCTGTGCCTGACATTCGAAATTTGAATTTTTAAAATTTTATTTTTAAATAAAGTATAGGGCTATATTGCGATCGCAAATACTAAGCATCTAATCTAAATAAAATGTGCTATATAAATTTGAATTTATCAAAAACTGGCTGACTTGTCTTGTGACAGATTTTGTCTTAACTATGATTAAAGACAAGGCTGCGTGTGTACACTTGCGTGTGTAGCTACCTATTGCAGCCGCCAAACAGCTTACTTTATAAGCTGTTTTAGTTAAAATTATAGGACAGGAATAACGACTGCCAATTAAATAAAATCTAACATACTCTCTGACAGCCAGCGCGGATTGCGCTGCGGTTTCTAGGACGAGTCGAGTCCGGGACTTCGCGAAATAATTGATGGCCTCCGGTATCTGCTGGTCCAGTATTGATTCCTCTTGTAACAGCAAGTCTATGGCACTTTGTGCTTCCACTATGGCCGAGCTAGTGACAAATATAATATCCATATTTAATATTTTAAAGACGAAAATGTCTATTGAAAAATCCGAAGTATGGGACATTTTTTTATTTATTTGTTTCAAACAACTTAATATTATTTAAATAAAAATATTGGCCCATATTATATATACATATTTAAATATGATGCGGTCATTATTTGCACGTAAAAGTTAAAAATAATCACGGAATCTTATCACGTTTCACTTTTATTGAGTTCCTTATATTTCGGCATTGCTTCAACTGCAATGATCACTACTAAGTTTACGCGGGAACTCAATAAAAATACATAAAACGTGGAAAGACATTTTTTTATTTTTACATAAGTAAAAATTTATAAAAATGTATAATATTATAAACGAAAAAGTTTATGAGTATGGATGGATGTTTGTTACTATTTATGCGAAAACTACTGAACGGATTTTGACGAAACTTTACAGTAGTGTAGCTTAAAAAATATGTAAATTGGGCGAAATATAATGAGTTGCGCGGGTCAGCTAGTATTAGATAATTACCAGCTCTTAGGATGACTTTCATTGGTAAATAAAATGTTAGGAATTGAATTTTGACATGTTGAATCATTGTGCTCAAAAATAATGAAAATACGCAGACTTACTTTACTTGGCTACGATGAACATTATTGTAGTTAGCGATAAGAGCTAATTTCGCTTGTTCGCCTGCAAGTTCAGCCTTCGTGTCAATGTAAAACTGCGTCGCCGCTATAAGTCTAAAACAATTGGAATTATTTTAGTACTAAAACAATCAATTACTCAAATTTGAGAGTAAAAAAAAAAGAAAGAAAGTAAGTGAGAATTACTCCCCTTAACATTAAGGTACACCATGTTTTATATAAAAAAAAAAAGAATTAGTTCTCTCTTATCTTCTTACTAAATATGTACATGTTTATATATATTACTTTAGACAGTATTTTAATTCACACATAAAACACAGTACTCCGTTTTACAATATTTATATCCCATCAAAAACATAAATGTGAAATGATAGCCGAGTTTAATATTATGATATATGCCTTGATTGTTGACTTCTACAACAAAAGAGGTGAGATCTAAATGGGTGCCAAGTTCAATGGTATGTCCTGAAATGTATTTATAACAATATATAATATCATTTCTTCTTATAACTTAGGATAATATACTGTAGCCTAAGATCTAACTCGGCTTGACACGCTACCGCGTGTCTTGATACTACATACTATTAAATTAGGAAAATAATTTTTACATATACTATTTTTTGTATTTCATACTATGTAAGATGTTTACTAACTTCTGTTCCATACTCTTAGCTTCTGTTAAGGCTATTTGTATATCTTCATCTGTGATCGCATTCTTTTGCTTTTTGTTAAACTTCTTAGAAGTGTATATATCGAAATGCGATCTGAACAATGCTTGCGACTGTCTATATGATTCAAATGGACCGAACGTGAAAAACTTCCGGGCTACATCCTGAAAATAATATTATATTGTATTATACTAGTTAACCCGCGCAACTTCATCTGCATCACACTTACACTATTTACATTATATATTTTTTAAGTTATAGCCTATGTATTATTCTGATATATAAGCTATATTACTGTAAAGTTTTATCAAAATCCGTTCAGTACTTTTTGCGTGAGAGAGTAACAAACATCATACTCACAAACTTTCACATATGTAATATTATTAAGATTTTATTTTGCAAACATTGCTGCTTTGTATTGGTGATACATTAGGAAATTATCCTTATTGCGTTGGCGAACCAACTGATAGTCCCCGACAACATAAGTCGCCTTAAAAGGCGTAGATTACTGAAACCCGATGACTAATCTGGACCACCTAAAGAGACAATGATTCTGTTGGGAACCACACTCTACCACGACTCAACTCTTACACATCTGTTCATAGTCTTCCATGAGAGACTGGCAAGATGGTCACAGAAAAAAAAAATATTCATTTATTTGGCAACTTAATGTTATATAACAATGTTATTATTATATATATTATACCTTAAGGACTAACAAATATTATAGAATCCCTGGACAATTCACACAGCGCCATCTAAATCAAAACTAAGCAGAGATTGTATTATGGGTATTTGTTCTACTGTGTATTTGCTCTCCCCACCACTCCTGTCATCGCAATATGACAATACCAACCTTATCCATATGACAATTGCTGTACAATTCTAATGAATCTGCTATTGTGTCAATCACACCTTCAGTCATATTCTCCACCTCCTCGGACAACTGAAGACACTCCTCAGCAGCTGAGGACTCATCTTCTGTACACTGCTGCTCAACAGCATGAAGCTTGGTCACTTCCAAACTAAGTTCTTCTTTTGTAATCCTGAAATGTAAGAGATATTGTTGAATGACTTACAAATTTATAATTATCTATGTTATTGCACTTTATGAATCAAAAGAAGAGAAGAATACATCAATAAATATAACTGAAGTATTGAAGTTCACATCTAAAATACAGTGAAATTTATTTCTTTAGGAGAAATGGTTAACAATTTTTTAAGGAAGGTGTTACATATGTGGTTGGTTATAAGGGCAGAGAAAGGCTGAAAAGAGATGAATGGACATATGGTAGGAAAATGGGCCAATAATGTGATGACTGTGAACAGTGAATAAAAGAAAAAAACATTATGGCAGAACCAGATAAAAAGAACAATAAATCACATATATATATTATTATTGTACCTTGTGATAAACTTTATATATGTATACTGTTATGTACTAAAGTGGGCACTTTGTAAAAAAATATCAATAGATGTCATTCTGGTCAGTGTGATTTGTTCTTTGAAAAATATGTGTTTTAGTGAGTATATAATATATACTTTTCGATATTGTGTAAAATGTATTATTCTGTCATATAAACTATGGCCTAAATAAATTAAAATAAAATATAACCTGATATTGGACAACTATAAGTAGGATTTTATCTAAAATCAAATACAAACAAAGAGATATTGGTATTCCCCTTGTCATTAGGCTTATGATACTACTGATATATAATTGATGATTTGACAGCCTCTGTGGTCTACCATATAGCACACGGCCATACCATGGTGAGCCGCTGGACAGACGGATGCACCATTCCATTAGCAGCCATAATAAAAAATATATATACCATTAAAAATAAACTTACTCATTTTGCTTCACCAACTCTTCAACAACTACAATTTGTTTTTCCAATAAGTTTAGTCTCTCTATCTGCATATCAATGTCCATTTTGACATCTTCTTTACTCTCATTATCTCCTGGTAAACAGATACCAGGAAATTCTTCCAATATAGAATTAATAGATACCTCTAAGTCTTCAGGAGTGAGGAGTAGGCCTTTTTTTTCAATAGCTGTATATCTGTAACATATTTTTTGTCATGTACATGATAAATATGTTATAAACCTAAAAATTATTAATAATTAAAAGGTCATTATTATTTTTAATATTACATCTGTAATATTAAAATTCCAATAATGATAAATGGACAGGCATGTAGAGCAACCAACTTATTACATTGTTTTTGTCAATAGGAATGTAAAACTTGCTGTATTTCTAAATTGCTTTTATAATATAATTGTTATTCTCACAAGCTGTGTAACTAGCAACTCAAACTCTTGTTGTGTCTCGCAACTGTCCACCTGATGGTAACTGTCACTTATACACATGAATAACACTACATCACATTCTTTTGTTACTTTCATGATACCACTCATATATTGCCATTGTAGAGGACTAAGGTGTCTTGCACACTTTAATCAAGCTTTGCTCCAGAAATAGGTAGAAATTACTATTTTTTTATTAATATATTTTATCATCTTATCGTTTATCATTATTGCCCTAAGAAAATAAAATAATAATAATAATAAGTAATAAAATATTTTAGCGACAAAGAAGAGAGAAGTGATCTCTTCCAGTCAATCCAATGGCATAGGTGGTAATATCTTGATAAAAAGAGACCTAATTTTGACTGCAGTAAAAGTATCCATAAATCAATAACTCGTACACGTACGAGAATTCTCTTATGATAAGCAATTACTGAAAAACTGTTATTACTTTTATTAACGACTACTGCTTTTAAGTGTGTTAGTGACTGAAAAGTACGAAATAACTTATTTATTCTCCAATAGTTGTCAAAATATTATTAGATAAGGAATACCTGTGCAGTTCTCCTCGACTCAAGACATTGTTATTATCCAAATTCTTGTACAGCCACCTCAAAACTCCAGCAAATGCGGGATCATTCAACATCCATTCAAATGATTTCTTGAATGTATCCACTTGTAAACTATGAAGGAACGGCACGAATTCATCATCACTTATATCAGTTAAGCAACTCATATTTGTGTAATTCAGTTATATCGCTCAAATATTAAATAAGACGAATATTACAAAATAAAACATTCAACGGTCGCGGTTGAAGTTTATTTTGTGTTTTTTTTTTTTTTGGTACTGTTTATCCTTTTTAGCAAAAGCAAAGGGAACTGTGCTCATACAGCCATTATATTGACAAGTAACAACTTGTTCCGATAGATGGCACCATTATGTTATAATTACCAGTATACATACTTTCTGATTTAGGGCATATTATATTCTCAAAATAAACTACTATATACAAAACATGTATGCACGATATACTTATAATGTTTTATAATAATCATAGGAATAAAGTGATTCGATTTGTACCCTACTCTCTCATAGATGGTAGCACTAGTTTCTTTTTATATAATTATGTTGGAAATAATTTTCGTTTAGTTTCTACTTAGTTATTTTGTTGTCTAAAGTAGGTTCCGTGCTTTAATGACACAATGTTATTTAAATATTATTAACTTATTAAATAGTCAAAGGTTTCATTTAATCATATATATATAATTTTTCTTTCGGCTTTGTAATAGTTTTAAAAATACCCGAATGAATATTTTTATCCATAGTAAGTACATTATGTTAAGTGGAAATGCCTACCTACCCAATAACTAAACGTATCTAATTCTTATGTTGGATACTCGATCGAATCAGCTTAAGAATATTAAATTATAACAAGGTACTTAATACATCTGCAAATGTTATTGAGAAATTAAATAAATTATTTTAAACTATAATATACCTTTGAATAATCACTATTTCTAGCCTGCTGTTGCTGCAATTCAATACGGAAAGCTGACTATTGCTCTTTTTAAGAAAAACATGTAGATTTTATTGATATTCAAATAATTCTAATAATATAATTGTATGATACATAACTATTATAAAATAACCTATATGAGCCTAATTCATAATAATTATTATATATATATATATATATATATATAAACACCTCTTTGGGCACTTTGTTGATCACGCCACAACCTAAACACTTGCTGATTCCACCTTTTGCACTGAATAACTTGACTCCTATTGCGTATATCTCAGGCGGTATGGCAACGTCGCATTCTATTTTGCGATGTGGCCATATATATTCGTCGATAGTACGATATACTCGACACTTTTTTTACTAATAATTCGTGCATGACTGGCTCCGAACGGCTAAATTTTTGGTATACACAAAGACTTTTTGGCTCTGAATATATTTCAAAAATCAATTAATTATGTTGATCACTTTATATACTCGTCCTTACTGCAATACTTACTTTCATCCGAATATATACAGATACCGTAACGGTCTATCAATTATGAATTTATTAATTTACTAATGTAGATATTTTATATTCGCAATGCTCCATACATAGTAACTCCACCGTTGCAGGGGGGAGCACCGTACACCGCACCCCGCGCACACAAACAAATTAGATATTTTTTGAATACACAAAGACTTTTTGTCTCTGTATATATATTTCAAAAATCAATTAATTATGTTGATCACTTTATATACTGGTCCTTACTGCGATACTTATTTTAATCCGAATATATATAGATACCGTAACGGTCTATCAATTATGAATTTATTAATTTACTAATCTAGATATTTTATATTCGCAATGCTCCATACATGCAAGCTCCAGCAACGGTGGAGGGGGGGGGGAAGCAGGGGGGACCGTACACCGCACCCCGCGCACACAAACAAATTAGAACAAATTAAATTCATAACATTATTTATATATGTCGACTGCCTCGGTGGTCACACCGCTTTACATCCGATGGTCGCGGGTTCGATTTCTCGCACGGTGCAAACATTTGTACTCATCGGTCATCGATTGTTTTCATCGGTCTGGGTGTTTTATATGTATATTATATATGTATTTACAATATAAAAATATCTATTTATATCAGTTCACTATCAGTCTGTGTTAATTGTCCAGGGCTATTTATTATATTTTTATAAACGGTTATCTTTTTCCATCGCACCGCTCGCTATCGACAGTGAATTCATAGAAATGTCACTCTAAAAACAAAAATAGTTTTGTGTTTTGTATTTCAAATACTAAATGCAAAATACTATTCAAAATACTTTTTCAAAATAAAACCTTTTGAATTTTTGTCTAAACCTCAGATATTTTATTTATTTTGTATATCAATCATTACATAGTGTAGTATAAAACAAAGTCGATGTCGCATCTAACAGTACATAAATAAAGAAAGAAGACTTTTTGGCTCTGATACCGTAACGGCCTATCAATTATGAATTTATTATACCTAATCTAGATATTTTATATTCGCAATGCTACATACATTGTAATATCTTCATTCATTGTAACGGTGGAGGGACTAAATAGTTGAATAAAACTGAATAAGCACTTGCTCCACTCTATAGGTACTGCGTTATTGTTCATTTTTTCACTCGTTTTGGCGCCAAGAGAGGGTATATAGTCGTGGTCAAGTTAAGAACTTATAATTTAATTTTGATAACAATAGATACAAGTAAAAAGTAGGTATTATATTAATGTACGTAAGTACTGAACTTAAAAATATTTATTCTTTATTGTACATTTGAAAAACTTAACACTTAAGGACTTGTACATATACACGTACATACTGCCATTTTCTCTTAAAGACATCCAGAGAAGCACTATTTATCAAATACGCGGGGTGCATCGACCTTTGACCTTATAACACCTGATTCAACATTATATATTTTTGGTATTTTATAGTGATATGTCACTATAAAATATTATTATTTCTTTAGATATATGACATAATAACATAGTTTACATGATTTTAAACATACGATAAAAAAAATTCCCGTAAAATGTAAAAGATAAAAAATGGTTATTGTTGGTTAGAGAGATAGACATATACCATCATAGACTTTTTTGTTGACCTTATTTTGATACATCTCTAAGCACTAGACAATACGCATTTTCATTAAACAGTATTGTATTTTTTTTATTTCTTTAACTTTAATGCACAAACAAATTTGTACATGTGGCGGACTTAATATTTTGCCGCGTTATTTACCAGGCAACCATGAGTGGTGCAGCGAAAGATTATTGGCGGTGCACTAATATAAATAAGAAATGTCAAAAAAAGATATATAAATACAAAGCAAAATATACATTTCTATAAAAAAATAACAATATACATACATAAATATATAACCCATAAATGTATAAATAAATACATAATGATCCGATAATCAAATTATAAGTACAGTCTCAAATTGAAAGTAAGAAAAACAGAAAATATAGAGAGAACTATAGGGATATAACAGAAAGATGTGAAAAAAGGAGAAGGACAGTAAAAAAGTTACAAATTTAAATAATGTTGCCGCAATTTCTGTTTAAATGAATTTATTACATTATTATATATATTAGGCATACGACTAGCCTTATGACTGTTACTTTTTTTTTAATCTATACATCTATACATGTAAATAAAATTGGAGTGTCTGTTTGTAATATTGAAATAACCGTTTTTTACTACTTGCATATGAATATAAATACGGTACATACACCAAAATAACATATTTTACAAGTTTTGTCTGTCTGTCTGTCTGTTTGTTCCGGCTAATCTCTGAAATAGCTGGACCGATTTTGACGGGACTTTTTTTGGCAAGTAGCTGATGTAATAAGGAGTAACTTACGCTACTGTTATTTTAGAAAAATAAAATAAAATTTCACGCGGACGAAGTCGCTGGGGCCAGATAGTCTATAGATATACCGAGATTTAATATTTAAGTTGCTATTATGTTGGTGACAAAATTTTACTGTAATGTTACTATTACGTTATCCTACACAATTTGTATTATTTTGGATGAATAAATAAATAAATAATAATCTATACATCTATACATTTAATAAAAATTGGAGTGTCTGTTTGTAATATTGAAATAACCGTTTTTTACTACATGCATATGAATATATATAAGGTACATATACCAAAATAACAATTTTTATAATTTTTGTCTGTCTGTCTATCGGTCTGTTTGTTCCGGCTAATCTCTGAAATGGCTGGACCGATTTTGACGGTACTTTTTTTGGCAGGTAGCTGATTTATAAGGAGTAACTTAGGCTACTTTTATTTTAGAAAAATAAAGTTAAATTCCACGCGGACGAAGTCGCTGTTCCCAGATTGTTTTTAATAAAAACGGTTTATTTGATAGAAAAAACATCTTTTTTGTGGTACTTGAGAATGTTGAAGCATGTTGTTTGTAATATTGAAATAACCGTTTTTTACTACTTGCATATGAATATAAATACGGTACATATACTAAAATTTATTTTTATACAATTTTTGTCTGTCTGTCTGTCTGTTTGTTCCGGCTAATCTCTGAAATAGCTGGACCGATTTTAATGGGATCTTTTTTGACAGGTAGCTGATGTAATAAGGAGTAACTTAGGCTACTTTTATTTTAGAAAAATAAAGTTAACAACCACGCGGACGAAGTCGCGGGAATATATGTATAATATATTAGAGATACCTACGTGTTTTTTTTTTATTGATGACTAGCTGTACACGGGATTTCGTCCGTGTGTAATTTAACTTTATTTTACTAAAATATAAGAAGTTACATTCCACGCGAACGAAGTCGCGTGTACAGCTAGTTGTCGGTAGTCTAGCGATTTAGCTAGTACACCGCTTTGATTCCTGCTTGGTGGTCGAGGGTTCGATTCCTCGCACGCTGCAAACATTTGTATTCATGAGTATGATTGTTTGTAACGGTCTGGGTGTTTTCTATGTATAGATAATATATATTAATTTACGAAAAAAATCTTTGTATTTGTATCAGTTATCTGGTACCCATAACACAATGTTCAGCTAGCTTAACTTGGGTCTAGATGAAGCTGTGTGAATTGTCCTGAGATTACTATTATTACTATAATAAATCTTTTCAAATCAGCCGATGTTTATTTTTGCCATAATACGTGCTGTTACCATGTGATAATATTACGTAGTTACTGTTTGATAATGTGATAATATTACGTACTTATTACTGTTTTAAATGTGATGTGTTCATTATTTATATTTCCTTTGAATTAAAGACAAGTGTATATATATATATATATATATACGCGCACTTAGTTGTACACTTTGTTGATCCAGCCACGACCCGTAGATACATTTGCTGGTTCCACTGTCTATCTCTTTCTACCACTATAACGGTATCGTGGCGGAACGGCAACATGTTGCCGTTCCGCGTTCCCGCGTGTTCCCTAGATAAAGTATTCGTCGATAGTACCTGTACTCGATATATATTTTTTCAACAATTTCCTGCAATAGTGACTCCGTATCAGCAAATTTTTTTAAATGCACAAAAACTTTTTGGCTCTGAATATATTTAAAAAATCATTTACTTGTGTGTTGATGAATTTATATACTAGTACATGAAGTACCTAAAATACTTGTTTTGATTCGAATAGGTAGCAATATTATGAATTTATTGTACGTAATCTAAAGATTTTGACGAAATAAGAGTAATTAGTTATCTATCTATCTGTTAACCTTGACTTCATACTGGCACCAGTATTATCAGATGATGAACATACTCTTCGAAAACTTACAGCAGAAATATCATGTTTGGACTCATTAGATTGGTCTCGATGAATAGAGTTTAAAAAACTTAAAATAAATGGTAAATTAGAAATAACGTATAAAAACACTCTACGCAAAATTCAACCACTTTAAAACTTAATAATAATAATTAGGAAAAGATCAAAGCTATAAGTGCACTGAAAGTAATTGATGGCTTCCACACAATATTTTCAGTACTAAACAACTCTGTTTGTTCAGTAAAAGTGTAAATACACTGGTAACCTTTAATCATATTTTATATGCAAACATTACATATACAAACCCTAAAGTTTTATTTCAAGTAAATAACTAGTTTATTAGCATACAACGTTATAATTTAATTTTCTCATTGCTTTCTTGATTTAATTGATTGATTTTAGAAACATGAAAGCGTAGCGGTTTTTGTATTGATTGCCGCATGCATTCTTATGTAAAATGTGAATACTATAACTATCAGATGGCAATTGTAAGTAGCTTTGACGTAGTCTAGTGTTTTGAGTAGTCATGCTCACTAAAATGTCCAGACTTGTGGCGGCGTGGTGGGCCGGGTCATTGGGCTCCCTAAAATATGGTCGAGCGCAGTGATGGCTGGCTCATCCGTCATACTCGTGAACGGGTGCTGCTTGTAGGGACTGGTCTGCTCTAATCACTATGACTGATTTTCTCTTATTAATTGTTTAACCAGTTGGTTATATATTCAATATTTTTTCTATTTGAGTATTTAATTGAATTAGTGCTAATTGTTGGTTTGTATTCACACACTTAAACTTAAAAATGTAAAGTAATAATAAAATTATTTAAAAGAGCAACACGCAAGTTTCTTGCTCGTTCTTCTTGTGATGAGACAGCTTTCCGAACGAGCGGTAGATTAAAAAATGTAATGACTATTCAAAAGTGCTTCAATGTAAGTTTATTTGAATAAATGATTTTCTATTTCTATTTCAGAATGGCCAGTAGTTTTCAAGAAATAAGTCTTTGAAATTGTACGTGTAACTTATATATATACTAGTTTTTTCACCACAGCAAACAACACCAATATGGCCTAGTTAGTAGTGTACCTGTTTACCAATTTACCACATAGATACTCCGAGTTCGAATCCTACACTTTTTTTTCATTATTTATTTTTTTGTTTTTTTTTTTATTTTATATTTTAATAATTAATTTATGATTATATACGATTATGAATTTATAATAAAAACGTAGTTAAGTATTAAATTAATTTTACTAGTTAGGAGTGTACCTGTGTACCAACTTACCACACAGACACCCCGGGTTCGATTCCCACCATTGACTATTGTTATTTACTCCTTTTTTTTTTTTTAATTTTTAATTTAATATTTTAATAATTAAATTAATTTATACGAGAAAAACGTAGTTAAGTATTAAATTAATTTTACTAGTTAGGAGTGTACCTGTGTACCAACTTACCACACAGACATCCCGGGTTCGATTCCCACCATTGACTATTGTTATTTACTTCTTTTTTTTTTTTTTTAATTTATTATTTTAATAATTAAATTAATTTATACGAGAAAAACGTAGTTAAGTATTAAATTAATTTTACTAGTTAGGAGTGTACCTGTGTACCAACTGACCACACAGACACCCCGGGTTCGATTCCCACCATTGACTTTTTTTTTTGTTTTTTTTTTAAAGTAATATTTAAAATTAACTATTTTAATAATTAAATGAATTTAATCGATAAAAACGTTGTTTAATATTAAATAAATTTTAAGTGACATTGACTATTATAGCATGCACAAAAAATATTTTGTAATAATAAAGAAAATACATTTGAAATGTTGTTGTGTTCATTATTTATAAGATCTTACTATAATTGTTAGCTGCTTTACAATTTAGAAAGTATAATAGTTAATGTAAATTAAAATTAATTTAATACTTGACAACTTTTTGTTCGATTAAATTCATTTAATTATTAAAATAGTTAATTTAAAATATAACATAAAGTCAAAACAAAAAAAATTCTATGGCGGGAATCGAACCTTGAGCGTCCGTTTGGTAAGTTGATTTGAAATTCAAAGGCTTATTTCTTCGAAATTACTGGTCATTTTGTAATAATACTTAGGGTTCGCATACCCTTATCGGATAATACTAATACACGGAGTTTCGTCACAATAAAATATCTAGGTTAGGTATAATAAATTCATAATTAATAGACCGTTACGGTATCTGTATATATTCGGATCAAAACAAGTACTATGAAATAAGAAAGAGTATATAAATTGATTAACACAAGTAATTGATTTTTGAAATATATTCAGAGCCAAAAAGTCTTCTTTCTTTATTTATGTACTTGTTAGATGCGACAGCGACTTTTTTTTATACTATACTATACTATACTATGTAATGATTGATATACCTAAAATAAATAAAATATCTGAGGTTTGGACAAAAACTCAAAGGGTAATTTATTTTGAAAAATATGAAAATACCTATTTTGCTTTTAGTGTTATAGTACTTTAACTGTTATGTTTTAAGTAACAATGTTTAATTATAATTAATACTACTGCACCAACATTCCGATCGTGCAAAAAAATTTGCTGTTTCATTATTTTTTAGTTCAATTAGTGGTCTACCTAAGTCCTGGGCTAAGGGGGTAAAAGTCATGACGCCCCCATGACTCCCATGACCTCCATGACGCTCCCCCTGGATCCGCCGTTGCGTCTTCTCTTTATTCGCTCAGTAACGTTGTTACAAAAGAAAAGATTCCCGTCCAAAAAATAACAAGTATTGAGGTTTGATCTGGAGTCACGTTACTCCAGACTGATTTCTATAAATATTTAGATTAGATAGACTATTATTCTTGAAATACTAGCTAGACATTATTAAGTTACTGTAGCCATAATGTAGTAGCCCAAACGTGCCAATGAGGAAGCCCTTGGCAAATGCTGCACCCTGATTGGTCCGTTTGAATTGGATCAAGAAGTGGTCGTATGCCAAAAAGGTGGATTTGTATAAAATCGTGTATAAATCGCTTAATTATTATTATTACTCGTCTTGACAGTTGTGGCTCAAAACGGATCAACATTTATATATGGTCATCTGGCATTAGATCAACAAAAGGCCTCCGGATCAACAAGTGAAAAAGGATCAACAAAAAACTACCTATACGGCACGTCTGAGCCACAAAGTGCCCAAGGGGATATTTATATATATATATATATATATATATATATATATATATGTCATTACATAGTATAAAATAAAGTCGCTGTAGCTGTCTGTCCCTATGTATGCTTAAATCTTTAAAACTACGCAACGGATTTTGAAGCGGTTTTCTGTAATAGATAGAGTGATTCTAGAGGAAGGTTTATATATATAATACACGTACACCCGTGCGAAGCCGGGGCGAGTAGCTAGTATTACACAATAGTTAAAAATGTAGTGATTACTTGCGCAATGATTCCGCATACACAATACGCATGTAGATAAATTCTTGCTGTTGACATCCATTGCACATTGACCTTGAACTTGCCAGCGTTCAAGAGCGAGGATGTGCCAAAATGGAGGGGCACATGAATTGGCTAATGGACCAAATTGGCCCGTCTTCCTCCATTCTTTCTGTCACACCAATCGAATGATATACTGCTGTTAAATTTCGTACTACGTTGGATATCAATTTTCATAGCAATTATCCGATTTATTTTTGTTTTTTTTTTACTACCACATCCTTAGCCGATGTGGTAGTAAAAAAAAATCGTTGGGAATTATAAATCTTACTGATATTATAACCGTGATTTTCTAAAGGCGTCCGGCTGGTTAGATATTTCTATACACTCACTATTATATGGCGGAATAAATTTAAATGTTTGTTTTTATATATAAGTAGGTATAATATATATCATATCATATCATATTAAATGTAGTAGCTAGCAACATTTTATATTTTATTAAATGAGAGGGACTGACTGAAAATCAGCGCTGTGTAATGTACGTAAAGGATACGCTCACAGTATCAGCTGAGACAGCCCCTTTTGCTCCGAATATGCAGTGAGTTAGCTACCATTGTTTCTGTTTTACATATGTCTTTTATTCTGGCTATAATTAATAATTATTATTATAATTATAAATACCTTAATTATCATTATTTGTCCGCGAGCCAGAGCCTAATTTCGTTAATAAAATCTTTTCCGCTGAAGCTTCTAAAATAGTACACACTTGTATTGTGTAACCTTATAAACGTCAGCTACTATTCCAGGGTGAGTTGTGATGCTCCTCGCGAATATTTTTTCTTTATTAAAAGTAGACCTTACGTACTATTAATTTGAAGTTTGCAGTTCTTATTTAGGAAATTTCCTAAGCAGGTTGTCTACTGCTTAATAGATGGCGTTGTACAAAATGTATATCAATAAAAGCAAGAAGAACTTAATAGCGAAAAAGGCCCTCTTATTTCACGTGAACGAAGCTCTGTCACTACAGTTAATAGAAGATATAATCTGTGAAAAAAATACACTTTTGATTTGCTTAAAAATAAATAAATTGACACTGCAAAAGATAAAAGACTATATGAGCACCCTCAAAGCCTATTGACATTTTGCTTCCATTGTTTCTTACTTTATGCGTGTTTCCATTGTACAACGTCATTCGGTACGTTATTAGTACCTATTTGAAAATATAAATAAAACATTTAAAGTCACTTTTAATTAATAAATTAAAATTAAAACTTTTAATTTAACGTTATAATTAATATGAGAGTTAAATTGTTATGATAATCGTAATAATTATACTCAGTATAGTTGTAGAGATATTATTAAAAAAATGTAAGGACGATAAAGGTCTAAAATATGAATAATTTTATTGTCTATGTATGTATTTACAATAAACAGAATGTATCCAAGTATTTATATTGTTAACCGGGTCTTAACACGTATAATTTTGTAGTAAATAAAGTTATTTACCTCTCGACGTTTCCACTAGGTTACACTGGCCGTGGTCACGACTTGACTGTAGTAGCACGATATCAATGTAGATAGGTGACAGCAGTTTTTCTTCTATCAGTTATCTAGTACCCATAACACAAGCTGTGCTTACCTTGGTACTAGATAGCGATGTGTGATTTGTTCAGAGATTTTATTATTATTATTATTAAATGAAATGAAAATGGAGGGTTTACTAAAATGATTGACTAATCCGTCAAAGTTAAAAATTACAATGGAAACAGTTTCCGATGCATCGTCAAGTACCTTTATATGGTAGGCTTAGGAAGTAGGCGACATGAAGCATCCTTTATGAAACCGTATTGTCCCCTCAACTAGAAAAACAATAGAATCAGCTTTAGCAGCCTCTTCCTAACGCCCATATAGCTACCATCCTCAATGTACTGTGTGATCTTTATTACCTAGGCCGTTAAGTTCAAAATTATTACAATTTAGCTATCCCATACTTTCTAGTTGAGTCATCATCACTGTGTAGAGCACTCAAACAGATCTCCTTCGTGAATATGAAATAGGTACGCACCAGGTAAATAAGACATGTTTAACCTAACGGAATAAATTTAAATTATTATAGAATTTTATGTGGATATATACTATGTATATTCTGCAAAAACATAGTGATTATTTGCTTGAGTTTTCACAGCTTTGACATAAGACAAAAAGTTATGTACTAATACAATGAAACTAAAATGCTGTTTATTTTTTTGGTTAAATGGGCTATTCTCAGGAACATATTGATAAATTCTTCAAGAGTAGGATAGCCAACTGAGTAAAGCTAGCCCGGAACTACTAAAATCCCATACAGGAATGTACCTAAGCCTACAGAATATAAACAAAGCTTCTGTATTCACTCCGCAGAATATTTATAGCGCTTTTATTTGACAGTTAGAATGAAATGCATTCAAAACTTTCCAATTAATATAAATAGTATATATCGCTATAAATGGTTCTATTTACGTCGTAAAGTTAGACTTGTTGTTTAGACGTGTATGTCGGTTTGTTTGAACGGCACACGTTGACTTGGGATTAATGCAAGGAACAGCGACTACATGAGTAGATGTTGACACAAAAAATATTTCTGATTTAACAGAAGTAGAGGTTCAAAAGTCGTCTTCTAACTTCAACCGCCGAGCAATATACTTTGTAAATTTGGTTGACACAAGGCAGTCAAATTAGAGAACTAGAGGCTTGATAGTGAGTACTCCGAATGACAATGAAAAAGCGGTATCATTAGCGGCATTGTTATCTCAAATAGGACAGTGGTTTTATTAACCTCTAGTATTGTCAACTGTCGATGTCGATGTTGTGTATATTTGAATTCAACGTGGCAGGGTGTGAGCCTAGTACCGTGTATTGGAATATATTTTTAATCAACATCGATGTTTCCCTACCGCGGGGCTCACACATTTATTTGTTTTGATGCGTCCAGATTTAAACTTGCACGCTTTACTAGTCTGTATGACACCAAAGAGTGGTTCAATTAAGGGTTACTAAGCGTCGTTGAAATATTATGACAATTATTCGTTTTTATAACAACTCCATAGTTTTTCTATTCCATGTCACGTTGTGAGGTAAGCAAATCTACCCCAACCGACAAAAGGCCCCGTACAGTTACAATGTTCCACTAATAGGACCTAAATAAACACGTTTCGTTTGTACTGAAGCTGGATGAATGACGTTGTTGTTAAACTGGTCTAAATTGGACAGATTTAGTTAGAAGTTTAGAATAACTTAAACGAATGAAAATAAATATAAACTTTATTATGATGTAAAAAAAAACATTATAGGTAACTTACAATAATATATGTGTATGCTTATATATAAAATGTTTCACCGGACGATAGAGAGCGAGTGCAGATGGCACGTCAAATCCGCGGAAGGACTTACGGAGCGGCTGAAGGCCGACTCCTGCCTAACGGATACTTCAGTCCGAGGTCTCCACCAAGGGTTCGAACCTCGGCCCAGGCCGTTTTAATTTCAATCCCCGTTAGAATTGGACGGGGGATCGATCGGAGGGGTACGTACTTTGTACGTTTTACATAGTATAAAACAAAAGTGTTCCTGCAGTTTGTATGCTTCGATCTTTTAAACTACGCAACGTATTTTAATATAGTTTTCAGCAATAGCTAGAGTGATTTAAGATGAAGTTTTATCTATAGTATTATAATTATTATATCTGTATTGATATATAGTAATTAATAATTTCACACTGCCTCATATTAGTATCGATAACAGGAACGTACAAGGAGGGGCATGTCACTAGTAATTTATGTAGATAAAAGTGTAACCTTATATCCCATTGGTTATAACTTGAAAATGACTACAGCGATTTTATTCATCGTTTTTTTATTCCTAATACTTTGTGCAAAGAACAAAAAGAACAAAAAGTTATAGTTAAAATACAATTAACTATTACATGTAAATTTTAACAATATTACAATTAAAGTTTTTGGAAATCGATGATTCCCGCCTAAATTAAAAAATCACAGATTAAAATACATACTTTATGGTAGTTTATTCTTGGAGTATAGACGATCAGCTCTATGCATTATTTCTAAACATTCTGCCATCACAAATCAGTCGACAGCTAAGCTGCACTATAAGATATTTATATATTAAAGTTGTCAGCACTCACTTGTGTTATTAACGCGTCATTTAGATATTTTTATCTCGTATGTTTTGGTTAAAAAATATATTTTGACAAGCGAATATGGACTTTAATTACCGATGGGGTTTTAAACTACTACACTAATATTATTAGGACCTACTACGGTAAATTTATTACATAAAAAGGTAAAGTTTGTATGTTTGTTTTTGGTTCTGCTGTTCTGCAGTTCTGCTGATCCATTTTTAAAAATCTTTCATTGTAAGAATAATATTATTAGGAGCTACTACAGTACATATATAAAGAAGTAAAGTTTGTATGTTTGTTTTTCGGGTCATAATCCGGTTCTGCTGATCCAGTTTTAAAAATTCTTTTTTACTGTTAGTAGTGAATATTATCTTCGAGTGTAACATGACGCTATATATAATTTGACTATGATTTAGCATTGAAATACATACAACCCTAAATTTTCATCCTTTTATCACTAACTCTTATTTTTTAGTTATAAGTGTCTAATTTTGAACAAAATTTTTATATCATTTGATTCAACTATCACTTTTGCAGATATCTTAGTTTTAATAAAAATGAACCTCAAATATTGGGCCCATGCGAAGCCGGGGCGAGTCGCTAGTTATCTATATTTAGATAATTTCAAACATCGCAAATGCACTAGCGTCCCATATGTTGTTAATGCAGCTGATATAATGTTACGAAATCTATTATAATACACATACATACACCTTCATAACTGTCTGGTTGATGTATGGAAAACATAACTACATAATTTTATATTACAACGAGGAGTCGAGTTCGTTTTTACCTACATTAAAAACCGGAGAGGTTTCTCAGGTAGGCTGTATTTTTTTAACGTGCATAGTACAGGGGGAAGGTGTTTATTAGTGATGTGGACTAATAACCCCATTGTTAGCAATGTACCATGTCAGGTTTACCTCCACGCAGTTCCCCTTGGAAACCATCGTGATACATGCTGAATTTAGCATTATCGGCTAACTGACCTGACCATGACCATGCTCAACCCATAATCCTCCACTGGTGCCCCGCTAGTGTAAACCATAATCGCAGGTGAGTGCACCATTCCATTATCATCTTTAGGAAATAAAATCCCAATGAAGTTTCACACAACTATACAGAAATACACACTTTTACAGGAATATTATTATTACTATTTGACAACCCTTGAAACCAAATAGTGTTAGTAAGCTTAGCATATCTAGGTATAAGTTACAATACCTTGTGTACAACTGGGAAACCCTATGTGTCATATGTACAGTCAGGTCTGATAACGAAATGAACAGAAATATTCTATCAGAATTATTATCATTATACACTAGCTGCACCCGCGACTTCGTTTGCGTGGAATTTAACTTTATTTTTCTAAAATAAAAGCAGCCTAAGTTACTCCTTATTGCATCAGCTTCCTGCCAAAAAAAGTCCCGTCGAAATCGGTCCAGCCGTTTCAGAGATTAGCCGGAACAAATAGACAGGCGGACAGACAGACAAAAAATTTAAAATTTCTTATTTTACTATACTATATATTTATTGTACAGTATTTATTCATATGCATGTAGTAAAAAGCGGTTATTTCAATATTACAAACAGACACTCTAATTTTATTTATATGTATAGATGTATAGATAATAATTAGGGGTCATGCATAAACTATGTAATAAAAATGTAATTGTTTTATGTGTGAATTGCTCTGATTATTATTATAATTTCGTCGACCCATTCCTCTCTAATGGAGTTCCCATTCCCATTCCCATTGACTCCGTTGTAAGCAATTTAACAAGTTAATCTAAAAACTTGGTCAATTCACCACAATCAGCTTATTGACCTGGCTTCATGTTCATTATATGATCTATTAAAGACTGTATATCATATACCCAGACGGGACCATTTCATTATGAACTAAAAAAAATGTTATTCGGGGGGGGGGGGGGGGGGTGTGTTAGTAATGGGAAATAGGAACTCCCATTGCTAGCAATGTACCATGTTAGGTCGACCTCCACGCGGTTCCCCCTGGAAGCCATCGTGATAAATTCTTGGTGAATTTGTCACGATGGACCAACTGACCTGACCTCATGCTCATCTTATAATCCGCCAGTGTAAACCGTTAGCGCAGGCAGGTGCACCATTCCATTATCATATACAAAAAAAACCGTAATTCGGTTTTTTTTTAGTTTTTACAAAATAAGTTGCTCGCTACCGAATTATGAAGCCGACTGTACGTAATCATACACCTGTACATGACGCATGAGGGGTGACTGGAATTCAATATTTTTTGCCCCACGTTTAAATACATACAATTATTCTATCGGTAGCTATCATAAAATGTAAAATTGACAACTTTGACTTGAAATCAAAGTTTTTGTAGGTTTTTGATGGTTGCCAGTGGTTCACTCCGGTTGCGCTAGCATGCTCATAACTTTGCGAGTTGTTATATGACGGCCTCGGTGGTCTAGTGGTATCAAACCGCTTTACTTCCGATGGTCCCGGATTCGATTCCTCACACGGTATAAAAATTTATATTCATGAGTATGATTGTTTGAAAGTTTTTGTTATGGAATATCCATAACACAAGATATCAATTAAATAGAAAATATTATATATATGATATAATTACATATATAATCTAAATATGTATAACTCAAAGGTGACTGACGTAGTGATCTATCAACACAGCCCAAACCACTGGACGGATCGGACTGAAATTTGGCATGCAGGTAGATGTTATGACGTAGGCATCCGCTAAGAAAAGAATTTGTTCAATTCTACCCCCAAAGGGATAAAATAGGGGATGAAAGTTTATATGAAACTTTGTCAATTTTAAACCGATCGGGATGAGACTTTGCATGCATAAAGCTACTATGATATAGGCATCCCCTAAGCTAGGACTTTGATAAATTCCACCCCTAAGAGGATAAATTAACGCGACTGAAGCCGCGGGCAAAAGCTAGTATACATATACAACACCCAGACTGATTTAATAATAACTTGTATATATAAACTGTGGTAGAACGAAATAAATTGCCCATAACTTACTTATCACCTATTATTTAATCTGTGCCTTGACACTTATCACACGGGAATCAAACCCAGCATCCTTTAATGTGGTAATGTTTATGTTTCGCAACACGTACCATTACGACCCACATTCTGTCCTACGGCCCTTGAATTATAGTTACAAAATAGGAACTTGTCTCATAGCTAAGCAAGAAATCTAAAATAATATAACAATGTATATTTATTTTTCATTTATTTATATATATATATGTATAAACATACATATAATTATACATAGATATAATATAATATATACATTAAAGGAATCAAAATTAACAGAGTAATGGAGTACAAAAGGTGGTAGATGGCGCTACAATAACATAGTAAAAAAAATGGCAATAACATACATTACATACATACTACAACTATATTATTATATATATATATATATACATATATAACAACAGCCAATAAAAATATGTAAGCATAAAGTATCTTCAAATGCTTTCAATGTTAGCTGTCAAGATGACATTAATGCCCCATCTTTGAGACCAATTACAGGACTTCTCAAACATAGGGCAGATAAAGTGTCTGAGTCCAATAATTGGCTCCTTCCCAGATGAGAGTATTTGATGAGTGGACGGGAATTTTAGCAATGGGTCCCAAAGCCTCTAAAACCATCGTGGTTCTGGTGAATTGGCCACGATGATCAAACTGACTTGACTTTATGCTTTATTTATTTTCGTTACGTGTTCCGCCATTGAATACCATAAAAAAATATATGTTACATATCTTAAAAAGCAAGCTGCTCAGCTGTCGAAGCAGGTGACATTGAGGTACTCATGCAGGAGACTTTTTACAGTCTACCTTTTATCCTTACTAATACTCGTATTATAAATGCGAAAGTAACTCTGTCTGTCTGTCTGTCTCGCTTTCACGCCAAAACTACTGAACCGATTTAAATAAAATTTGGTACACAGATAGTCCAGATCCTGAGAAAGGACATAGGCTACTTTTTAATGCGAAAAAAGCGTTATAAGGGGTTGAAAATGGGGATGAAAGATTGTCTGGAAGAATCGTCATTTTTGAAGCTAGAAGCTTGAAACTTAATTTTGAGGCTGCTTTAATTAAATATAAATAAATATGACATACAAAGTTTTTAAAAATATTACCCATAGGGGATAAAATAAAATAGGGGATGAAAGTTTTTCATTTGGTTTTTATTGGGTTAGGTCATTAAATATTTTTTTCCTTTTTTAGTCAAGGTCACTATTTTACGCGGAAGAAGTCGCGGGTACAGCTAATTTATAATATTACTTAAAATTATTGCACTTAAGGTCTTACGGCGGTGAGACATGTACCTTATAATAGACTTAAGGCGCATTTATCTTGTTTGAGACTAGAGTGAATTAAATTATCTGTAGACAAGATACATGTACCTCAGAGCAACTTCGTTTGTGAAGAAATAAACTTTTTTAAGACTAACGTAATAATTTTCTAATACAAAAGTAGCCGAAGTTACGCCTTATACCATAAGCTATCTACGAGCACAGATAACATAATATTACATACAGATACCCCATCCCATACAAGAAAATGGTTCCTTCCTAACTCGGGCTATTCTTCGGGCTATTTTATTTCGCCACCGTAGCCGCTAGATGTCGCTAGATCTGAAGCAGTTCGGATTACTAGTGGGTGCTTAGTAACAAAGCATGAAAATAGATGGCAGTCAATTCAGTCTACATGACATCTGTTTTGCAAAGATATGTATATAATAGATATGTAGGTAACTGTATCGTGTACCTCATTAGGGACGATTCAAGATTCAATGTAAATGTGTAGGTATAATATCGTTAGCCGACACTCTGCAGATATGGCTTATGTGCCAATGTATATACCTATTATGTTATGGTTTATTTTACATTCCATGCCTATTTTTTTGATATGTTGTAACGCGTCTGCGCTATACGTATAGCCTGATTTTGATACGTTTATACTCGTACGTATCAAAATCGGGCTATACGATTTTTTATTTCAATCGTTATATGTATGAGACTGATTTTAGCTACAATTAATTTACTGGTATATACCTCATGTATTCTACGATGTACCCCTCTTTTACCTAATGAGAATTCCGCTATATCTTATATATAAATTTTGTATCACAGTGTTAGTTGCCATATTTCTCCCACATTTTGATGAAATTTGATATGTATACTTGCCAGGTCTGAGGTAGGGTTGTTATCTATTTTTTATACCCCTAAGTCATAGGGGTGGCCTACCCTGAATTTTTTTTTTGTATTATGGACAATTTTTTATTTATTTATAATGTTACATACACGCCTAAATTTTGGCCCGTCTTTTACCAACCCCTATTTTTAATATATTCTTACAAATATTATAAATGTGAAAGTAACTCTGTCTGTTTGTCTCGCTTTCACGCCAAAACTACTGAACTGATTTAATTGAAATTTGGTAGACAGATAATGTAGACCCTGAGAAAGGCTACTTTTTAATGCGAAAAAGTATTGAAAGGGGAAATGAAAGGCTATATGAGGATATCGTAATTTTTAAAGTCAGATCTTGTAAGATTAAGTGAACAGGGTCGGTCTAGGTTTTTCATTATTAGAAATGTGTAACGGGGTAACACGTTATTTAGTGCGAAATTGTGTATATTACAATAAAATTTAACGAGAAAATATTATAATGATGTCACTGGGACACTCATTGCCTTACTACTATATCGTCCGTTAGTCGCGAACTTTCTGGAAACACGAGAGGCGCGCTCCTATTGGTCGGTCGGCGCGGTTACCGCGCGTAGATGAGTAGATGAGGTAGACGAGTCTCACGGCGCCGCAGCGTAAGTACTTACTATACATACGTAGTATACATATGGGTGTTACAAATGTTTTTATTACGAGTAATATTACTCTGTTATCAAAGCAAGTAATGTGTGCTTATTTTGAACTTGATAACATTCTGAATTACTCGTATATCTTTCAATATCTTTAGCGGTATAAACCAGGTTATGTACTACTACTAGTATTGTTAGTGAGGGATAAAGTTGATGAACAAAAATAAGACTATATCCGTATTAAAAATATATTCATCTAATATTTTTGGCATTATTTTTAAGTTTCTTCCAAATACAAGGGGTCTGACATGGGGTGTTATGTACCTACATTAAAAGATACTTTTTGAAATGTATGAAATGTATGTACCTACATTAAAAGATAATTTTTGAAATGTATGAAAGAAATGTATGTACCTACATTAAAAGATAAGTTTTGAAATGTATGAAAGAAATGTATTGTATGAAATTTTTGAAATGTGTGAAATGTATGTACCTACATTAAAATATAATTTTTGAAATGTATGAGATGTATGAAAGAAATGTATGTACCTGCATAAAAAGTTCATTTTTGAAATGTATGAAATGTATGAAAGAAATGTATGTTTGTACCTACCTTAGAAGATAATTTTTGACATGTATGAAATGTATGTACCTACATTAAAATATAATTTTTTAAATGTATGAGATGTATGAAAGAAATGTATGTACCTACATAAAAAGTTCATTTTTGAAATGTATGAAATGTATGAAAGAAATGTATGTAGGGGAGGTGGTGGCAAGATGGGGTACTTAAGCTTTAAAGGTCTGTAATATAAAAAATTACATAGTGAAACAATCATATTTATTTTTTATATAACAACTAATTATTATTATTATATATATATATCATTAGGAACTTTAGGTAACACATTGGAGAGAAAAAAAAAATAAAATAAAAAAAAGGTGTTTTGCCCCGTCTTGCCCCATGGTGCTGGTAAGATGGGGTACCCCCCTGAGGTAAGATGGGGTGATGAGAATGATCCTATGATCTCTGTAGAACGATGATTATTCGAGCTGGAAGTGTTCTTCCGTAGACATGGATGGCTTCATCATCACCATCATCTTACTTCTACGCAGCTATTATGAGTCCATCTTCCACTTAATGAGCATGATATCCACCCTTCAATGGAAACGGAACAAACTTCATCACAATACATACATGGTGTGTTCCCCCATCTTCACTTTCATCTTCAGATGTTGAAACTCTTCATTGTTTTGCTGTTTTCGATGATCGGCTATTCTTCTTTAATTTTTTATTTTGATCTTTTGTAGTAGTTTTCTTGTTTTTTTTTATATTCATCTTTTCTCTTTTTTGTTTCTATTTTCTACAGTTTTTCTGTTCAGCTCTGTTTTTTTTTGTGGGCGATGACTTCTAATTCTTTTTTGTAGGAGACGTGATAATTGCTGTGTGTCCACGCTTTTTAGCAACATGAGAGGATTTCCTTAGGAAGCCATAACTTTTCTCTCTATAACTCTTCGCTTCTCGCATGGATTCTTCGGACCACGACCGACGACGTTAGTCGTAGAATCATTCTAAAAAGACAAACTCACAAAAACGAACTCATTTTTCGGAAAACAAACTAGAACCAAATTATTCTCATCAGTTACCCCATCTTGCCTGCAGAGCCCTTTTATATAAAAAAATAAATAAAAGCAAAACAGTCAATAATATTTAAAGAACACAATGCCTACTTTTTTATAGATTAGTTTAAGCATCAATCACAACAACACCTCATCAGCTAACGTTATTTAACAAACCACAGTCACGTGTTAAGCCAGAAGAAAATGTGATAAACAACTTGCAATAAAACACTTATTTTGCATTTTTTTCGACACTGTGCACTTGTGAACCACTAAACACCCGGCGACTGATAAGTCTCATGGTGCCGCGTCGCACGATGATTGAAAGAGCGTGATTGATCAATTTAAACTGTAAATTTTGTTGGGTACCCCGTCTTACCCACTACCCCATCTTACCTCCATCTCCCCTACCTACATTAAAAGATAATTTTTGACATGTATGAAATGTATGAAAGAAATGTATGTACCTACATTAAAATATAATTTTTGAAATGTATGCACCGTACAATAACAATACACGTTAAACATCATACCACAGAGTCATACGCAAGTTAAAAACAAACTGCTATGATATTAATGAGAAAGGAAAATCAACTTTATGGTATTAGAGTTAGGGTCGATTTCTCTCTTTTTTTTAAAACTATTTTAAACTTACCAGTTGCCAGTATTCGAAGACAGCTACGATTCGTACTCGATATTTTTAATTATTATGTATTCGATTTTTCAACACAAATGTAAATAACAACCAACGACACTAATAATGTACTACTATATTCCGGTCATTGAAACGGAACACTGCTATAATACAAAATAATGAAAATTTACTGTTCACAACGACTCATTAAAAGCATCATCGAATAATGCGCTGTAATAAAATCCTGTTATCGATTATTCAAAAAAATCGATAATACATGTATTTATTTTTAATATGACAACACTTCATACATAAGTATTATTGGAAATAGTATTACTTGCTTGTTCGGCTATTTTTAATTTACTTAAAAATTTTTTATATGTTTAATTTACAATAATAATATATTAAGTGCTTATTATTGGAAAATATAAAAAAGACATTTAATTAGGCCGATACAAATGACGACAATGCCATCTATGAAAGCATTTTGAAAACATTGAGCCCCATATTAGCACTGATTAAAGTGTAATTAAGTACTGGAAAATAACAAAATGAGTAAATATATGAAAATTACTTTTCTAAACGCATTATTTCATTTTAACATGTATATATAACTTTTTAAAAATTGATTAAACATTTTTGAAAACACAGTTTTGTTTTTTAAAACGTTTGCAAAACTATGAAGAATTCCATCGATACCACAAGAGCAAACTGACAGACAAACATATATTGTTTTAATTGCCATCTTTTTTTATACAACTATGAAGTTGTATAAAAAAAGAATTTTGTAAAAAGCTGTTAAATTGATATTATCAACGTGAAGCTTGTATCAGTCTGGGTGTATTCTATGTATATTATGTATGTATTTACAAAAAAAATATCTAAGTATTTATATCAGTTGTCATAGTACCTATAACACAAGCTCTGCTTACCATGGGACTTGATGGTGCTATGTTAATTGTCCAGGTTTATTATTATTATTGCCAACTATGAGCTTAGAACAGACAGGCTCGCATGTCCCTGGATATATTTGAATGCTAGTAGACTAATCTGCCACTTTCTCTCGGTTCACAAATATTTTTATGTGTCGGTCATATTTGAACTCAGGACTTTGTCGATAGTAAACCATTGGGCCTTGGTGCTTAACTGTATTTGTATCTTTTTATCTATATAATAATAATAATCTCGGGACAATTCACACAGCGCCATCTAGTCCTAAGTTAAGTTAGCTAAAGCTGATGTTATAGGATAACTGATACAAAAACATAGATATTTTTTTCGTAAATATATACGTATTATACATAGAAAACACCCAGACCGATACAAACAATCATACTCATGAATACAAATGTTTGTGCTGTGCAAGTGTTCGAACCCGTGACCATCGGTGTAAGGCGTTAAACCGCTGGACCACCGAGGCCGTCAAGTATATAAGCAAAAGAAAATATTTAAGGGTCTACAACGCGCATGTGACACCCCTGATGTATCAGGTGTCCACATGCTACGGTAACCAATTACCATTAGACGGGCCGTATGCTTGTTTGCCTCCATCGTAGGGGTAGAGGGGTTTATAAAAATTAAACATACAAAACATTTCTAATATAGAAAATATATTATTACAAATATACAAGAATAAATAAAATTACTGAAAAACATATATACATATACATAGTTCATCAGAATAATAAATAGGCAATTTAATAAATTTATTTTATATCACAAGAATCTTAATTACGGACGGTTAAAACTAAATTAAGGCTAAACTATAAACCAATATCGTTTATTATTTATTTATTTATTTCATATTATTTCGTTCAGTTTATCATTGTTTAAAAAAAAGCACATTATTTACCTTCGAGGACATGGATGATCAGTCAGTGTTTTGCTCCTGAAGTGATTCTCCACACTGAGCTATGTTTAACAGATAATTAATAATAAGAGAACAAAATTCTTTCAGTGTATTTACACTATTACTTTCTTATTTTATTATCTTATTTTTATTATTAGAATTATAGAGAAAAAATATTTATTCCTATTTATTCTTAGTCTACCGTCCAATTTGTTGGAATAGAATTAAACTCTTCTTCATAACATGCACTACTTGTATATGTATATATATGTATATCTTATTTATTATATATATATATATATATATGTCCAAGTAGAGCAACATAATTATGTACAGACACATAGTACAGACATCAAATTCAAATTGAATTTTACAATACTAATTCTTTTCCCAAATTGTAGTTAAAAATATTGGAATGTACATTTACAATATTTCTATATTACATAATAATATCTGTTTTTAAAATTGAATGGAAAATCCTAATATATATATATATTTCTGAGTTCAATAAGTGACTAGGATAATGTTGTATATAAAATGCATTTAGGTATTATTATATAGATAATTAATACTGACCGATATTACAAACTTAAAAATATTAAGTTGGCATATCAGTAATTAATTACAATAATTATTCTATAACTTTTTAATTAACTTTATTTATTTTATAATTGTCTAACTTATTTCTATGGCATCCTACTAATTCTTTAACAGATGCAAGTGTTTCTTATTTCAAAGATTGGATTTTTTTTACAATTGTAGTTACAGACATAATATTTCCTGCATTATTATTTTTTATGCGGGACAATCGAGCTTGCGGCTTACCTGATGGTAAGTGATTACCGCTACCCATGAGCACCTACAACGCTAGGGGAATTGCAAATGCGTTGCCGGCCTTTTAAGAAGGAATAAGCTCTTTTCTTGAAGGTTTCAATATCATTATACTGAAATCTTCAAGAAAATAGCTTAATATATCGTATAATTATTATAACAGCATCGTAATATTGGGATACACGGTTATATTTCAATGTGTATAATTTTAAACAACCGTGAAAATACTTTGAAATGTATATATAACTATATACTGTGCATATAAATTATTTATTTATTTATTTAATAAAGATTAGTACCTTTATTTTTATTTAATAACTCGCCAAACTGAAGAACAGTTTGTTGGCAAGATATAGCGCAGATTTCTTAATGCTAATATTTACCAACTAGTTACATCTACACATATTTATACAGATATTTAACATTAATTTACCTAAAATTTATATATCTATATATGTATACAATATTAGTGATTTTTTTTAATTGTAGTCTAAATCCACGTTGATGCTTACTCAGAAGTAGAGATATAGTATAATAGAATTTCTCAAGTTGAAATGTGTGAATCAACTAGCACTAATTCAATCAAATACACAAATAGAAAAAAAATTATATATACAAACAATTGGTTGAGTAACAAAATAAGAGTAAATCAGCTGTTGTGATTAGAGCAGACAGTCACTTCAAGCGATACTCGTTCACGAGTATGAGAAATGAGCCAGCCATCTCTGCGCTCGACCATATTTTAGCAGAAATTGATATTTCTATATCTCTACTTATTAATTGAGCAAAGTTGTTCAGATCTACGACTACCTATATCTGGATATCACTTTGAAAATAACCATGGAGGTTTACTGCTAAAATGCGAAAACTGTTTTAACTCATTATCTTAATAACATTATAAACGCGAAAGTTACACAATAATATAACATATTGAAATCAACAACATTCTGAAATGTAACGCAGTTGAAACCGTGAGCACAGCTAAATATTTTATAAAATGTAATGGCAAATGTCATTTGGTCCACACTTCCTTAATGGCAAATCATGATTTGGAATTTCACAATAGAACTATACAGCGCACTCTCAAATGCTCATACCTAATTAAAAACCCTATTTTATTAAAATAACAATCTCTACCCATAACATGTTGGACTCGCGTCTTCTCTTCTTCCATTCAGTATAGGTGTCTTCTCCACTTGGTTTTGTTCTGACGTATTAGTAGTTGTATCTGGTTTCATGTAAGAGAAATCGTTAAAGAGCACCTTAACCTGTAAAAATAGAAACATTTAGTACAAGCTTGTACCCCACAGCATTGTAGGTGTTTTATTAAAAAGTCTGCTATAATGACGGAAATAGTACAGAAGAAATTGGTTGTGGTTTTTGTTACTCTTTGACGCAAAAAGTATTGAACAGATTTTGATGAAATTTCACAGTAATATAGCTTATACATTAATACATAGGCTATAAATATTACGCATATAACATTGCAAAATTGTCGTAAAAAAAGTGTTAATTAATTATGTGTTAATTCGGATTAACATCTATCTATATACCAATTTATATTTCAATCTGCTAAGTAGTTTATACGTGAAAGACTAACAGATTCATCAATGCACAACAGATAAAACGTTTCGCATTTTTTAATATTAAGTAAGGTAGTAATCAGAAATACAAACAACCATCAGATTTATGATCGGTTGCTTTTTATTGATTTTATTTATTACTATTTCCTCTAAATTCTTCTCTTCATTTGCCACCATCGTAGTAAAAAAAGAAATGTGTACACACAATGGAAGTTAAAAGGATAAAATGTCCTACATGAATAAATGATTTTTGAATTTGAAACTTCAACGGACCGCCGTTGTCTTTCTCTCACAAAACGACGGTAAATCGAAAAATTTGTGATCGAAAAATCCTAATACATGCCGATTCAGAAGTTTCACGTCAAAAAACTTACGGCATAATAAACTGTTGCGAAACCAATGATGACGCCAACTAAAACGTCCCACCAGTGGTGGCGGTTGTCAGTGATCCTGGTGAGTGCGCATACGGCGGCTAGAGACATGAAGGTCAGCTGCAGGAACGGTACTAACAGCACAGAGCGATTGCTCCATCTGAAGACACGCGCTTGCAGATACCACTGCAAAAAGAACATTTTACAATTAATCATTTCAAATTTGATATCTATACTTAATAAACGATTTTAGCCACATTTTCTACGTAGAAATAGTAACTTTACTTAAGTTTAATTAAAAGTTACAAAAGTTTTTGTTTATTATTTGAGGACATTCATAAAGCTATGCTATGCAATGATTGCCTTCACACTCAATCTTTGATTTTTTAAAGTTTTAGTGAACTGCCCACCTAGATTTTCTCTTGATCATCAGAATTGGCAACCCATGAGGAATCACATGATGACGTGATAACAGAAGTGTGTTCTGTTATATAAAAAGAAACTGAGTATATTTAGAAGAATAGGTAACTCACCGTTAAGAAGAATCCAGCATAAACACCTAAAGAAGCATGTCCAGAGGGAAAGCTTCTAAAAGAGTCATTTTGGTAGTAAGTTGAGAAATTTCTCGAAGTGCACTTGAAGGTTGTTATGTAATTGGTACTGGAACAGACGAACAGAAACATGTTATTAAATGTCACCGACTGTTTAAGACAGCTTGTATATTACATTATTTTATGTATTTTTTACATTAAATTGTTACTCCTCTGATCTATTACCCGTCCAATTCAATCGGGGATCGAAATTACGACGAAGCCGAGTATCGCATCCCTAGCGTTGCCCTCAGGCTATAGTCGTATCCGTCAGGCGAGAGTTGGCCTTCACCCGCTCCATAAGTTCGCAGGTGCGGGAGTGCTATCTACACACGCCCCCTGTATCGTTCGATGAAGCTGTAAAGAAACTTGCCAGTGCAGTGCTCTTTTAACAGCATTAAAATACATTGAAATAAAATTTTTAATCGATGTATACAAATACTAGCTATGCCCACTGTTTCACCAACGTGAATATATACCTTATACTGATGTATATACTACATTATTGTAAAGTTTCAACAAAATCCCTTCAGTAGATTTTATATGAAAGAGTAACAACTATCCATCCATTCAGCCACACTCAAAGTTCCGCGTTTACAATATTAATAAGATATAGAATATAATATAATAGAAAATCATTTATTAAAATAAACTTACATTGAAGCACTTTTGAATATTCATAAAATTTTTTTTTTAATCTACCGCTCATTCGGAATGCTGTCTCATCACAAGAAGAACAAGCAAGAAACTTGTGTGTTGCTTTTTTAAATAATTTATTCTTACTTACAATTTAAGTTTACATAAGTGTGTGAATACAAACCACCGATTAGCACTAATTCAATGAAATAATAATATGTACCTATTTCCACACGCCCTATTGGTATCAGGCTGACATACATCAAAGAAGTTTGGTCGTGGACTGCCAGTGATGCCCTTCATCACCTCTACCAGTGACAGATTGAAGATCATGCCGTACTGGTACACGAGGACCAGCCATCCAGTGCGGCGAGTCACTTGGAGTAACTTCCCGCGCATTGAAGTACTGCTGTCCACGAAGAATAATTCTGTCACCCAAAACTGTAAGAAATGAATTCATTTATAAAAACCTACATGGAATATTATAATACATGGTTTTTTTGTAATAATAATCATAATATACTTGGATAATTCACGCAGAACCTTCTAGAGCTAAGCTTAAGCTTATGTTTGAGTACTAGACAAAACGATAACGATATTAATACTTATACATAAAAAATACCCAGATCGAAACAATCATACTCATGAATAAAAATATTTGTACCCTTCGAGCAATCGATCCCGCGGCAAAACGGATTTAAAGCAGAGTGCTAATCCGCTAGACCACCGAGGCCGTCACTGACAAATAAGCTAATAGCCTACCCGATAAGTAACCAAATAAATTTATTGACAATATAAATTCATGTTTAAATAATATATTTTAAAGAATATATACAGTATATGAAATTTTATCTTATCTGAGATGAAATTATTTAAATTACATTTTCTATTTTTTTGATTCTTTGAAATATAACCTCATCGTCATAAGTATATCATCACCCGTGCGAAGCCGGGGCGAGTAGGTAGTTACAAAAAACTTATACAAAATTAATTTCTGTTAAATTAATAATTAGTGATTATAATTGGAGACAGATATTATTTATTTTTTGTCATAATGTAATTATTTTACTGATTTATTAACTTTCTTTTATATATGACTAGTTGTCCCGGTGTAAGTACTAAAAAACTAAAAAATTAAAGAATCTACTATTAGACGTTACAAAGAATAAATAAAATAATAATAATAATAATCTCAGGACAATTCACACAGCGCTATCTATAAAGCTTGTGTTATGGGTGCTAGATAACTGATACAAATAGATAGATATATTTTTTTAAGTAAATACATACATATTGCACATAGAAAACACACAGACCGATACAAGCAATCATACTCATGAATACAAATGTTTGTGCCGTACGAGGAATCGAACCCGCGACCATCGGAAGTGTGCTAAACCACCAAAGCCGTCGAAATGTGTAATTGAAGAACTTCCTTTATGTTTAATATAATATAATATAATATAATATAATATAATATAATATAATATAATATAATATAATATAATATAATATAATATAATATATTATATTATATTATATTATATTATATAATATAATATAATATAATATAATATAATATAATATAATATAATATAATATAATATAATATAATATAATATAATATAATATGTGATATCCTTTACCATTATCATGTGTGAGACCAAATATTCAGTGCGGAAACCCGACCTATACCTATGTAAACAAGTAAAGAATGGCAGATGATAGAAACTTACCACCACAACTGGGATTACTATCACACCAACCATCACTGTTACCATCGACACCGTGTCCCCTGTGAATGGGAACGAAAGCTTGGGGTCATTGCAGTAGAAGCCAGCTCTGTAAGACGGTATTACGCCCAACTCGAACAGACCCGTCAGCAATAATACTGCAAAAAAATTTAGTTACTAGTTAGTAGAAGTACTGAAATGAGTTTGAACACGAATGAAAGCAATAATGAGATCATAATGAATTAATTTATAAGAATTGCCTGTTTTTAAGAATGATAATGGAGTGGTGCACCCGCTTGCGCTACCGGGTTACGGTGGCGGGGCACCAGTGGAGGATGATAACATGAGCATGAGATCAGATCAGTTACTATGTATGATAAGAATTCCCATCACGATGGTTTCCAGGGGAACAGCGTGGGAGTCGACCTAATATGGTACATTACTAGCAATAAGATCATCAGTCCACATTACTAACAATCCCCTTTCTCCCTACAAATTGGCTTTTAGCCTCATCACCTGTACAAATATGAAGAATTTTAAAAGTAGACTGGGCTGTACGTGCTTAGGTACTTTGCCTGTTCCATCATTGGAAAAGGACATGGACGAATGTGAGAAAGAAAAAAATGGTGACGTACATTTTTAGGTTATTTTGAATTAGACTTCATTCTTTACTTTAATATTAGTTAATTTTAAAGTATAAAAGCTAATTATAGTTCATTATAGCTACGCAGGCACGTACAAGATCCAGTAAAATCCAGTTTATACTTTTTTTTATTTGCATATCGCAAAGACAATAAGTCCATACAGCCAATAAGATGCGATGACATTAAAATTTGGGCAATGTCACCGTTCCGCATCCGTCACGAGTAACATTGAAAATGGACATTGGCACGTCCCGGCTGCAATCAATTTCGCGAGTCTCTCCCTCTGTTATTTGGCAAGTTCAAAGTCAATGTCGAAATAACAGGAAGAGCCGTGAATTAGTACTCTATTTGGTACTTATGAGTGTTGCGAATTTAGTTATATCGCGCGTCAACACTGTTGCCTTACGACTCGGACCAGAAAATAATACCCTTGTCATTCAGAACCGAATTCTTGTATATTTTTTAAATATACTTCCCAATAAAAATATACACATTTTTTTATTGGGTTATTTGGGCTATTGTCAGATGCTCGGACCTGTAGCACTGCGACCTACGTAGATCTATTGTGTTGTCAGAGTACGCTACCTAGATCCGTCAGGGACAAGAATTGAAGGATATTCTTAGGAGCAATGAGGTGTTTATCTCCTCAGGATTGAGTGTAAACTTTCCAAAGGAGATATAACGTTTTTGCATGTATCGAATATACACATGTACTATCTACAACATATACTTACTATATATGTAAACAGCTACAACTGTTTAATTTCTATTCACCTTCCTTCTCGCTATAAACATAAACTGATTTTGGGACATCATATATTATGTTACGGTCGTTATACCACTTATGCGTTGCTATTCCACAGAACTATTATATCATGCCTCTTATCCTGTAATTTCACTGCCTAATCTGACTCAACCAAACACGACAATATATTTGTTTGTGTGTGTGTGTATATACATATATTATGCATATGCATGGTGTGTATACATTACAAAATATATTTAATAATTACTGATAAGTGGTATGTGTGCAACAATAGTTGGTAATAAATATTTTCTTTCTTTCTTGCTCTCCTCTCTCTTTCTATCTTTCTACAAAGCAAGTTGCTTGGCGGCTGAAAAAGGCGAGACTGAAGTATCCACGCAGAGGCATTTACAGTTTACATCTGGTAATGAATCTTGAATTTTAGATTGATTTTATGGGGAATGAAAGAGTTAACTGACATTGTTATCGAAATATACATTCTAGTCTTGTTACGTCAAAAAAAAAACAGTACAAATATATATTCAAATCGAACATATTCAAGTATTATATGCAAGTCTTTTTTTTTATAACTATCTCTACCCTCCAGCTCTGTTCGCTACCTCATTTGAGAAGAATTGGAAAGAAATTTGACTGGTATATTATATTTTATATTATTATTTTTTGCGCAGTTTCAATTAATAAAAACACCATTAACTTGATTTTATATTGAAATAAGACTTCAGATTTTGGTCTAGAGTAAGTAGGTACTCTAGTCTGATTTTTAGCTGTTCACACGTTGTTTAAATGATATAGGTGTTTATAGTGGTTTATTTATTGTTAGTTATGTGAACTAATAACCCCATAGCTAGCAATGCACCATGCCAAGTTAACCTCCATGTGGTTCCCCCTGGAAACCATCGTGATAAATTCATGGTGAATTTACCACGATGGGCTGACTGATCTGACCTCATGCTCATCTTAATAACGTCCACTAGTTCCCTGCCAGCGTAAACCTTAGCGCAGGCAGGTGCACCACTCCATTATCATCCGTAAGAGTGGTGTATGGGTTGATGCATATGTATGCATCAACTCATACACTACTACGAGTTTATGACGTAGGTATGTACCTACGACATACCGTCATACAAACCACATTTCATACGTACAACAATGATCCTATTATGATATTAAATACCTAATAAAAAAAAAAAAATTTAACTATGCTAATATTATATAGAGGAAAGATTTGTTTGTTTGTTTGCACTGAAGAGGCTCCGAAAATATTAGACACTGATTTGAAAAATCTTTTACCATTAGATACCTACATTATATCTGAAGAATATAGGTTGTAGAATATTTTCAAAAACGTTAGGGATCTGTATGAAAACTTCGATAATGTAACCCAAAGTGTCAAAAAAATACTAAATAAAACTTTATATCGCGTACTCTGGGGTAATTATTGACAGCTTATAAAGGACATCAAAATCAAAGTTAAACGTTAAAAGATATCAATATGTTAACATATATAATTTTTAATTTAATATTAAAGTTGTCCCGCGAAACTTTGTTTTGCCATATAAATTAAAATCGTTATTAAAAAATAGGGCTTAGTGTGATAGAAGGTTAAAAATTAGGGTTGTATGTATTTTTTAATGCCACATTATAAAAAATAACAATTTTGTCCAAAAAATAAAAAAAAGGGGACAACTCTTATCACTTTATACATTATATATCATTTAGGGGTATGAAATAAAAATAGTAGCCGATTCTCGGACCTACTGTATATGCATATATAAACCTTCATAATCGGTCAAGCCGTTTCGCAGGAGCATGGTAACTAACATTGTGCCACAAGAATTTTATATATAAAATACTCGTACGAAGCCGAGTTTTTATATTATGGTTCTATAACAATGACCATTAGTAACTTACATCCTTATTTGGTTATGTGATTGTTCAGTAAGTAATTACCTATCAAAGTTGAATATTAATAATTTTACATATTCCCATGAGTCAACTATTGCATATCCGTAGTAGGTAATATTATAGTTTTAGTTAGACTTTGTAATGTGATGTACATGCGAAACCCTTGGTTCCGGCATAGGCACTCGTAGGTACACCATGTAGGTAAAAATCCTACACATCGCCTTGTCCTCCCTCCGGCGGGGTGAAAGTCTTTTGATTTTCCATGAGGTTTAATTTATAAAATGTCGTGTGCGTGGGGTTTTTTTAATTTCTAAATTTCAGCGCATTTGACAGCAATCTCGCTTGATGTTAGGCGATGATGCGGGCTAAGCTGATACACGCAAGCTCAAGTAATGCCTATTCACTCTTGACTTGAAAGACCCAATGTTTAAAAGTCAGGAAAAACAGACACTGGGCAAAAGTCCACTCCATATTTTCTGGCATAAGGAAAGAAGATGCTAAACGATTGGTACGAGCAGCAGGGATGTCAACAGTGTTTGGGTGGAGCCGCTAACTATGTCTTGTTGTAAGGTGGTGGATCTATGGGTACCTATTTCAGCCGCCGAGTGGCTTAGTTTATATACTCTGTTTCGATATTTACCTACAAGGTGTTATGGTTGCCAACTCCGACAAAAGATGATATTTACTTGACTTTAGATATATTAGTCTTGTATCCAGTCAAACTATCATGATGTACAAACTTACAATCTATTAGTAAAGGCAGTATTAATACTCGCGTTGTAGATAAATAGATAGATAATACATTTATTGCCAACATAACACAACGATTTACAAATAATATCTACACAAAATAAGAAATAACATACAAAGTTGGCAATAGGAGCTGTTGCTGATGTAAGTACAACCTCAACGAGGTGCACGTATACAGCGCCCATTACTCATTAAAAAAATTTCTAATATGCGGGTTTATTTCATTTATTTCATTAAGTCACTATGTACGTATAGGTCGCGTATTGTATTAAAAGTTAATATAATTAAAACATAAAAAGTATAACCATGAAATTAAAAAAATTAACAATTAAGTAGGCAATTATCTGGAATCCATATGAGTCAAAATACATACATGGTGGAGAAACAGAAGAAATTTAGAAGTCTTTGTAATTTTGAGTTTTCCCGCGGAAAACGTCATGCGCCACAGATACATAATATCGCACGGGGGACATTCGCAGTAGGATGACGAAGGAAACATAGCTGTATGAGATGTTATGTTAATCTATACTGTACAAATAAACAAAATTGAAATATTTATTTGGAATTTCAATTTAACAGCTTTCACTAAACCTGTACGAAAATATATTCAGTACTTATATAAACAAATTAGTAAAAAACAACTGTCTGTTTAATTGATAATCTCTGAAATGCCTTAACCAATTTTGTCGGGATTTTCACTCTCAGAAAGCTAATATTGTAAGGATTTACGTATTTATGTAGAGTTGAGTAGTAAGTAACTTAGTCTACTTTTATTGTAGAAATTTTATTTATTTTAATTAAAAAATTCTTAATTTCACGTATAAGTAGTAAGTAACGGATAGTACTAATATGTATAATTGACTTGGCTTGAATTAACACTATCAACTTGACCAGTGTTTCCCAAAGTGTGGCCCACGCGCCAACGGGCCAAGACCGTCATCTTTTTTTACATAAAAGGCCAAAAAAGAAAATGTCTGGCAACCCTGATGAATTGGTAGATCTGTGGCTCTGCCACAGAGTGTATTGTGTAATCAATTAGCGGGCACCGTGTCAGTACACGCAGACGATACACGTGGAGTGTAGCGTGCAGGATGGCGGCAATCTCTAGATTACAACTTACATCACAGGATGACTGTGATTGACACCAACAATTGCTATGATGCAACACACATTAGCGATATGTCAGAGCAACAATAGAGACACGAGGTTACATTATATATACTACCAAACTGAGCTAGAATAATAAAATCTCTAATAATAATAATATAGGCTGAAGAAATTTCACTTATGTTATACACAAAGTAATAAACACTACTGAACCTAAATAGGCAAAACCTCAAAATAATGATAGGGACAATAACGAACCACTGTCTTTTACACAAACACCTGTTGACAATAAGTGTTACAGCCCTTTGTCGGGGCTTTGAAGCCGAAGAAACGGCCGCTCACATAATCCTGCAGAGCGTAGCTGTGGCTACACAACGAACGCAAATCCTCGAAATGGTGAGGTCGCTCCGTGAAGCCTGTGAAGACACTAGAAGACTTCTGCGCTTTTGGGAAGAGTTTGGCTGGTTGCTTTGGTAGTCTCGGTTCTACACGCACAACGGCCCGAATTACAGGTTGATTGCGGAAAATAGAGTCCAATTTACATTAACTTACATTATACACAAAGTTTTTTTTTTATTATCGCCGTTTTAATATTTCTAGGAATTTGTGTTAGAGTCAAATTTAAGGACAGCTGTATTTAATTTCTTTATATTTACGCCGTTTTTAGTAATGAATATAATATTTTAAGGAAGGTGTTGCATATGAATGTGGATGATTATAAGTGCAGAGGAAGGCCGAAAAGAGATGGTTGGACTGTGTGAAAGATATGGTAAGAATTTACTCCCTGTAAATAACGAGATGACTGCGAACAGGGATGAGTGAAAGAGAAAAATATATTACGCCGACCCCAAATGAATGTATGTTTACTGTAATAGAAAACGTGCATAATCCTTAATATCTTGTACCTATATAAGCTTACTCCCATGAAAAAAACAATTTCACTTTAAATATTAACAACACATTAATTGAATCATGTGTTTTCATAGATGAATTGTACGGTGTGAATATATTTGATGGGAGTAACGTCTTCTAATTAAATTTGATGTATGATAATGGGATGGTGCACTCGACAGCGCTAACGGTATACGCTGGGGGAGGTTCGGTGAAAGATAATCACCTTCAGGACAAAGTTAGACCAGTTAAGCCGTCGTGGTGAATTTTCCAGAATTGTACCAAATGGATTTCTAGAGTTTTCATGTTTAATGGATACGTGAAGGTCGAACAGATATGATACATTGCCAGCTAATGAGCTATTAGTCCCCTTTATTAACGATATTCACCCCCAGTATCAATTCTACGCATTTGTTCAATACATACAAATATATAGGAAAATTCACATAGCGTTATCTAGTCCTACAGTAAGATGAGCTTGTGTTATGGGTACTAGACAACTGATATAAATACTTAGACAATTTTTGTAAATACATACATAATATACTTAAAAAATACCGAGTTCGATGCAAACATTCTTACTCATGAATACAAATGTTTGTACCGTTTGAGCAACTGAACCCGCGACCATCGGAATTAAAGCGGTGTGCTAAACCGCTAGACCACCAGGCCGTCTTAATAAGACCTTTCTTTATCTTTCTATATACATCTTATATTATACTACATATTATTGTAAACATATGTAGTATATATTAGTTACTATCTAATCGATCAAATAAAAATAAAAAAAACTGCTTCAAAATTCGTTGCGTAGTTTTAAAGATTTCAGCATACATAGTGACGGACAGACAGCGACAGCGACTTTGTTTTACACTATATAATGACATACTACATATGTTTAAATATAGTATGTAACTAATATATATATTTATTAAATTTTGATCATAATGTCAGTAGGTCAGTCGATAAATCGTGATACAAAGATCGGAATTGTATTGTAATTGCCAAGTAAATAAAAGGTTATCTGCTTACATGATTTATTCGTTAGCACTCCCAATTGTTGTAATGATCCACCCAATGTTTGATTGTTTGATCTTTCGTTGTTTTGATTACATTTCATCATTATTTAGATCTGAATATTGTTTATATATATATATATATATATATATATATATATATATATATATATATATATATATATATATATATATATATATATAAATATCCCCTTGGGCACTTTGTGGCTCAGACGTGCCGTATAGGTAGTTTTTTGTTGATCCTTTTTCACTTGTTGATCCGGAGGCCTTTTGTTGATCGAATGCCAGCTGACCATATATAAATGTTGATCCGTTTTGAGCCACAACTGTCACGACGAGTAATAATAATAATTAAGCGATTTATACACGATTTTATACAAATCCACCTTTTTGGCATACGAGCAGTTCTTGATCCAATTCAAACGGGCCAATCAGGGTGCAGCATTTGCCAAGGGCTTCCTCATTGGCACGTTTGGGCTACTACATTATGGCTACAGTAACTTAATAATGTCTAGCTAGTATTTCAAGAATAATAGTCTATCTAATCTAAATATTTATAGAAATCAGTCTGGAGTAACGTGACTCCAGATCAAACCTCAATACTTATTATTTTTTGGACGGGAATCTTTTCTTTTGTAACAACGTTACTGAGCAAATAAAGAGAAGACGCAACGGCGGATCCAGGGGGGAGAGTCATGGAGGTCATGGGAGTAAGGGGGGCGTCATGACTCTCCCCCCCCCTTAGCCCAGGACTTAGGTAGACCACTAATTGAACTAAAAAATAATGAAACAGCAAAATTTTTTGCACGATCGGAGTGTTGGTGCAGTAGTATTAATTATAATTAAACATTGTTACTTAAAATATAACAGTTAAAGTACTATAACACTAAAAGCAAAATAGGTATTTTCAAAATACTTTTTCAAAATAAATTACCCTTTGAGTTTTTGTCCAAACCTCAGATATTTTATTTATTTTAGGTATATCAATCATTACATAGTATAGTATAGTATAGTATAAAACAAAGTCGCTGTCGCATCTAACAAGTACATAAATAAAGAAAGAAGACTTTTTGGCTCTGAATATATTTCAAAAATCAATTACTTGTGTTAATTAATTTATATACTCGTTCTTATTTCATAGTACTTGTTTTGATCCGAATATATACAGATACCGTAACGGTCTATTAATTATGAATTTATTATACCTAAACTAGATATTTTATTTTGACGAAACTCTGTGTAGTAGTAGTATCCGATAAGGGTATGCGAACCCTAAGTATTACTTCAAAATGACCAGTAATTTCGAAGAAATAAGCCTTTGAATTTTGAATTTTGATTTTAATAAGCCTTTGAATCAATTTACCAAACGGACGCTCAATGTTCGATTCCCGCTACCTATTTTTTTTTGTTATTTTTTTTTTGTCTTTATTCTAATTTTAAATTAACTATTTTAATAATTAAATGAATTTAATCGAACAAAACGTTGTTAAGTATTCAATTAATTTTAATTTACATTACCTATTGTACTTTCTAAATTGTAAAGCAGCTAACAATTATAGTAAGATCTTATAAATAACTAACACAACAAGTAAAACATTTTAAATGTATTTTCTTTATTATTACAAATATTTTTTATGCATAATATAATAGTTAATATCACTTAAAATTAATTTAATACTTAACAACGATTTTATCGATTAAATTCATTTAAATATAACTCATAAATGTATAAATATTATATATAAATAAATACATAATGACCTGATAATCAAATTATAAGTACAGTCTCAAATTGAAAGTAATAAAAACAGAAAATATAGAGAGAACTATAGGGATATAATAGAAAGATGTGAAAAAAGGAGGACAGTAAAAAAGTTGCAAATTTAAATAATGTTGCCGCAATTTCTGTTTAAATGAATTTATTACATTATTATATATATTAGGCATACGACTAGCCTTATGACTGTTACTTTTTTTTTTAATCTATACATGTAAATAAAATTGGAGTGTCTGTTTGCAATATTGAAATAACCGTTTTTACTACTTGCATATGAATATAAATACGGTATACACCAAAATAACATATTTTACAAGTTTTGTCTGTCTGTCTGTCTGTCTGTTTGTTCCGGCTAATCTCTGAAATAGCTGGACCGATTTTGACGGGACTTTTTTTGGCAAGTAGCTGATGTAATAAGGAGTAACTTACGCTACTGTTATTTTAGAAAAATAAAATAAAATTTCACGCGGACGAAGTCGCTGGGGCCAGCTAGTCTATAGATATACCGAGATTTAATATTTAAGTTGCTATTATGTTGTTGACAAAATTTTACTGTAATGTTACTATTACGTTATCCTACACAATTTGTATTATTTTGGATGAATAAATAAATAAATAAATAATAATCTATACATCTATACATATAAATAAAATTGGAGTGTCTGTTTGTAATATTGAAATAACCTTTTTTTACTACATGCATATGAATATATATAAGGTACATATACCAAAATAACAATTTTTATAATTTTAGTCTGTCTGTCTGTTTGTTCCGGCTAATCTCTGAAATGGCTGGACCGATTTTGACGGTACTTTTTTTGGCAGGTAGCTGATTTATAAGGAGTAACTTAGGCTACTTTTATTTTAGAAAAATAAAGTTAAATTCCACGCGGACGAAGTCGCGGGAACAGCTTGTTTTTAATAAAAACATCTTTTTTGTGGTACTTGAGAATGTTGAAGCCTGTTGTTTGTAATATTGAAATAACCGTTTTTTACTACTTGCATATGAATATAAATACGGTACATACACCAAAATAACATATTTTACAATTTTTGTCTGTCTGTCTGTTTGTTCCGGCTAATCTCTGAAATGGCTGGACCGATTTTGACGGGACTTTTTTTGGCAGGTAGCTGATGTAATAAGGAGTAACTTAGGCTACTTTTATTTTAGAAAAATAAAGTTAAAAACCACGTGGACGAAGTCGCGGGAACAGCTATTGTATAATATATTACAGATACCTACGTGTTTTTTTATTGATGACTAGCTGTACACGGGATTTCGTCCGTGTGGAATTTAACTTTATTTTTCTAAAATATAAGAAGTTAAATTCCACGCGGACGAAGTCGCGTGTACAGCTAGTTGTCGGTAGTCTAGCGATTTAGCTAGCACACTGCTTTGATTCCTGCTTGGTGGTCGAGGATTCGATTCCTCGCACGCTGCAAACATTTGTATTCATGAGTATGATTGTTTGTAACGGTCTGGGTGTTTTCTATGTATAGATAATATATATGTATTTACGAAAAAAAATCTTTGTATTTATATCAGTACCCATAACATAATCTTCAGCTAGCTTAACTTGGGTCTAGATGAAGCTGTGTGAATTGTCCTGAGATTACTATTATTACTATAATAAATCTTTTCAAATCAGCCGATGTTTATTTTTGCCATAATACGTGCTGTTACCATGTGATAATATTACGTACGTACTTATTAAACTATTAACTTATTAACTATTTATACTGTTTTAAATGTGATGCGTTCATTGTTTATATTTCCTTTGAATTAAAGACAAATGTATATATATATATACATTTATATAAACTTGCACACTTAGTTGATCCAGGCACGATCCGTAGATATTGCTGATTCCACTGTCTCTCTCTTTCTATCACTATCTTTGTATTCTAATATGCGATGTTGCCGTTCCGGCCGAGACCATGCGTTGTTGCCAAATGTATTCGTCGATAGTAGTAGATACTCGATATATATTTTTTCAACAATTTCCTGCAATAGTGAATCCGTATCGGCAAAATTTTTTAAATGCACAAAGATTTTTTGGCTCTGAATATATTTAAAAATCATTTACTTGTGTGTTGATGAATTCATATACTAGTAAATGAAGTACCTAATACTTGTTTTGATTTGAATAGGTAGCGATATTATGAATTTATTATACGTAATCTAAAGATTTTGACGAAATAAAAGTAATTAGTTATCTGTTAACCTTGACTTCATGCTGGCACCAGTATTATCAGATGATGAACATACTCTTCGAAAACTTACAGCAGAAATATCGTGTTTGGACTCATTAGATAGGTCTCGATGAATAGAGTTTAAAAAACTTAAAATAAATGGTAAATTAGAAATAATGTATAAATACCCCTTACGTAAAATTCAACCACTTTAAACTTAATAATAATAATAATTAGGAAAAGAGAAAAGCTATACATGCACTGAAAGTAATTGATGCCTTCCACACAATATTTTCAGTATTAAACTACTCTGTTTGTTCAGTAAAAGTGTAAATACACTGGTAACCTTTAATCATATTTTATATGCAAACATTACATATACAAACCCTAAAGTTTTATTTCAGAATAGCCAGTAGTTTTCAAGAAATAAGTCTTTGAAATTGTACGTGTAACTTATATATATACTAGTTTTTTCACCATAACAAACAACACCAATATGGCCTAGTTAGTAGTTTACCTGTGTACCAATTAATAATAATAGTAATCTCAGGACAATTCACACAGCTTCATCTAGACCCAAGTTAAGCTAGCTGAAGATTATGTTATGGGTACTAGACAACTGATATAAATACAAAGAATTTTTTCGTAAATACATATATATTATCTATACATAGAAAACACCCAGATCGTTACAAACAATTTAATAATAAGTTAATAGTTTAATAAGTACGTACGTAATATTATCACATGGTAACAGCACGTATTATGGCAAAAATAAACATCGGCTGATTTGAAAAGATTTATTATAGTAATAATAGTAATCTCAGGACAATTCACACAGCTTCATCTAGACCCAAGTTAAGCTAGCTGAAGATTATGTTATGAGTACTGATATAAATACAAAGATTTTTTTCGTAAATACATATATATTATCTATACATAGAAAACACCCAGACCGTTACAAACAATCATACTCATGAATACAAATGTTTGCAGCGTGCGAGGAATCGAACCCTCGACCACCAAGCAGGAATCAAAGCAGTGTGCTAGCTAAATCGCTAGACTACCGACAACTAGCTGTACACGCGACTTCGTCCGCGTGGAATTTAACTTCTTATATTTTAGAAAAATAAAGTTAAATTCAACACGGACGAAATCCCGTGTACAGCTAGTCATCGATAAAAAAACACGTAGGTATCTCTAATATATTATACATTAGCTGTTCCCGCGACTTCGTCCACGTGGTTTTTAACTTTATTTTTCTAAAATAAAAGTAGCCTAAGTTACTCCTTATTACATCAGCTACCTGCCAAAAAAAGTCCCGTCAAAATCGGTCCAGCCATTTCAGAGATTAGCCGGAACAAACAGACAGACAGACAAAAATTGTAAAATATGTTATTTTGGTGTATGTACCGTATTTATATTCATATGCATGTAGTAAGAAACGGTTATTTCAATATTACAAACAACAGGCTTCAACATTCTCATGTACCACAAAAAAGATGTTTTTTCTATCAAATAAACCGTTTTTATTAAAAACAAGCTGTTCCCGCGACTTCGTCCGCGTGGAATTTAACTTTATTTTTCTAAAATAAAAGTAGCCTAAGTTACTCCTTATAAATCAGCTACCTGCCAAAAAAAGTACCGTCAAAATCGGTCCAGCCATTTCAGAGATTAGCCGGAACAAACAGACCGACAGACAGACAGACAAAAATTATAAAAATTGTTATTTTGGTATATGTACCTTATATATATTCATATGCATGTAGTAAAAAACGGTTATTTCAATATTACAAACAGACACTCCAATTTTTATTAAATGTATAGATGTATAGATTATTATTTATTTATTTATTTATTCATCCAAAATAATACAAATTGTGTAAGATAACGTAATAGTAACATTACAGTAAAATTTTGTCAACAACATAATAGCAACTTAAATATTAAATCTCGGTATATCTATAGACTAGCTGGCCCCAGCGACTTCGTCCGCGTGAAATTTTATTTTATTTTTCTAAAATAACAGTAGCGTAAGTTACTCCTTATTACATCAGCTACTTGCCAAAAAAAGTCCCGTCAAAATCGGTCCAGCTATTTCAGAGATTAGCCGGAACAAACAGACAGACAGACAGACAGACAAAACTTGTAAAATATGTTATTTTGGTGTATACCGTATTTATATTCATATGCAAGTAGTAAAAACGGTTATTTCAATATTGCAAACAGACACTCCAATTTTATTTACATGTATAGATGTATAGATTAAAAAAAAAGTAACAGTCATAAGGCTAGTCGTATGCCTAATATATATAATAATGTAATAAATTCATTTAAACAGAAATTGCGGGAACGTTATTTAAATTTGTAACTTTTTTACTGTCCTTCTCCTTTTTTCACATCTTTCTGTTATATGCCTATAATTCTCTCTATATTTTCTGTTTTTCTTACTTTCAATTTGAGACTGTACTTATAATTTGATTATCGGATCATTATGTATTTATTTATACATTTATGGGTTATATTTACATATATATTTATGTATGTATATTGTTATAGAAATGTATATTTTGCTTATCTTTATTATCTTTATAAATCTTTTTTTGACATTTCTTATTTATATTAGTGCACCGCCAATAATCTTTCGCTGCACCACTCATGGTTGCCTGGTAAATAACGCGGCAAAATATTAAGTCCGCCACATGTACAAATTTTTTGTGCATTAAAGTTAAAGAAATAAAAAAAATACAATACTGTTTAATGAAAATGCGTATTGTCTAGTGCTTTGAGATGTCTTAAGGATAACCAACAATAACCATTTTTTATCTTTTACATTTTACGGGATTTTTTTTATCGTATGTTTCCCTTAAAATCATGTAAACTATGTTATTATGTCATAATCTAAAGAAATAATAATATTTTATAGTGAAATATCCACTATAAAATACCAAAAAGTAGCAATGTAATTCGTTACGCGCGAATCAGGTGTTATAAGGTCAAAGGTCGGTGCACCCCGCGTATTCGATAAATAGTGCTTCTCTGGATGTCTTTAAGAGAAAATGGCAGTATGTACGTGTATATGTCACACACAAGTCCTTAAGTATTAAGTTTTTCAAATGTACAATAAAGAATAAATATTTTTAAGTACAGTACTTACGTACATTAATATAATACCTACTTTTTACTTGTATCTATTGTTATCAAAATTAAATTATAAGTTCTTAACTTGATCACGACTATGTGACCCTCTCTTGGCGCCAAAACGAGTGAAAAAATGAACAGCATACGACGACGACGCAGTACCTATAGAGTGGAGCAACTGCTTATTCAGTTTTATTCAACTATTTAGTCCCTCCTCCGTTACAATGAATGCAGGCGGATATTACAATGTACGTAGCATTGCGAATATAAAATATCTAGATTAGGTATAATAAATTCATAATTCATAGGCCGTTACGGTATCAGAGCCAAAGTCTTCTTTCTTTGTTTATGTACTGTTAGATGCGACAGCGACTTTGTTTTTATATTACTATGTAATGATTGATATACCTAAAATAAATAAAATATCTGAGGTTTGGACAAAAATTCAAAAGGTACTTTATTTTGAAAAAGTATTTTGAAAATACCTATTTTGCATTTAGTATTTGAAATACAAAACACAAAACTATTTTTGTTTTTAGAGTGACATTTCTATGAATTCACTGTCGATAGCGAGCGGTGCGATGGAAAAAGATAACCGTTTATAAAAATATAATAAATAGCCCTGGACAAATAAGACAGACTGATACTGAACTGATATAAATAGAGATTTTTATTTTGTAAATACATATATAATATACATATAAAACACCCAGACCGATGAAAACAATCGATGACCGATGAGTACAAATGTTTGCACCGTGCGAGAAATCGAACCCGCGACCATCGGATGTAAAGCGGTGTGACCACCGAGGCAGTCGAAATATATAAATAATCTTATGAATTTAATTTATTCTAATTTGTTTGTGTGCGCGGGGTGCGGTGTACGGTGCTCCCCCTGCCTCCACCGTTGCTGGAGCTTGCATGTATGGAGCATTGCGAATATAAAATATCTAGATTAGTAAATTCATAATTGATAGACCGTTACGGTATCTATATATATTCGGATTAAAATAAGTATCGCAGTAAGGACCAGTATATAAAGTGATCAACACAATTAACTGATTTTTGAAATATATATACAGAGCCAAAAAGTCTTTGTGTATTCAAAAAATATCTAATTTGTTTGTGTGCGCGGGGTGCGGTGTACGGTGCAGGGGGGACCCTGCCTCCACCGTTGCTGGAGCTTGCATGTATGGAGCATTGCGAATATAAAATATCTACATTAGTAAATTAATAAATTCATAATTGATAGACCGTTACGGTATCTATATATATTCGGATGTAAATAAGTATCGCAGTAAGGACGAGTATATAAAGTGATCAACATAATTAATTGATTTTTGGAATATATTCATTATATATATATATATATATATTATATATATATATATATATATATATATATATATATATATATATATATATATAAACACCTCTTTGGGCACTTTGTTGATCACGCCACAAGCGAAACACTTGCCGATTCCACCTTTTGCACTGAATAACTTCACACCTATCGCGTATATCTCAGGCGGTATGGCAACGTCGCATTCTATTTTGCGATGCGGCCATATATATTCGTCGATAGTACGATATACTCGACACTTTTTTTACTAATAATTCGTGACTGAATGGCTCCGAACGGCTAAATTTTTGGTATACACAAAGACTTTTTGGCTCTGAATATATTCCAAAAATCAATTAATTATGTTGATCACTTTATATACTCGTCCTTACGGCGATACTTACTCTCATCCGAATATATATAGATACCGTAACGGTCTATCAATTATGACTTTATTAATTTACTAATGTAGATATTTTATATTCGCAATGCTCCATACATGCAAGCTCCAGCAACGGTGGAGACAGGGTCCCCCCTGCACCGTACACCGCACCCCGCGTACACAAACAAATTAGATATTTTTTGAATACACAAAGACTTTTTGGCTCTGTATATATATTTAAAAAATCAATTAATTGTGTTGATCACTTTATATACTGGTCCTTACTGCGATACTTATTTTAATCCGAATATATATAGATACCGTAACGGTCTATCAACTATGAATTTACTAATCTAGATATTTTATATTCGCAATGTTCCATACATGCAAGCTCCAGCAACGGTGGAGGCAGGGGGGAGGCAGGGGGGACCGTACACCGCACCCCACGCACACAAACAAATTAGAATAAATTAAATTCATAAGATTATTCATATATTTCGATTGCCTCGGTGGTCACACCGCTTTACATCCGATGGTCGCGGGTTCGATTTCTCGCACGGTGCAAACATTTGTACTCATCGGTCATCGATTGTTTTCATCGGTCTGGGTGTTTTATATGTATATTATATATGTATTTACAAAATAAAAATATCTATTTATATCAGTTCAGTATCAGTCTGTGTTAATTGTCCAGGGTTATTTATTATATTTTTATAAACGGTTATCTTTTTCCATCCCACCGCTCGCTATCGACAGTGAATTCATAGAAATGTCACTCTAAAAACAAAAATAGTTTTGTGTTTTGTATTTCAAATACTAAATGCAAAATAGGTATTTTCAGAATACTTTTTCAAAATAAAGTACCTTTTGAATTTTTGTCTAAACCTCAGATATTTTATTTATTTTAGGTATATCAATCATTACATAGTGTAGTATAAAACAAAGTCGCTGTCGCATCTAACAGTACATAAACAAAGAAAGAAGACTTTTTGGCTCTGATACCGTAACGGCCTATCAATTATGAATTTATTATACCTAATCTAGATATTTTATATTCGCAATGCTACATACATTCTAATATCCGCCTCCATTCATTGTAACGGTGGAGGGACTAAATAGTTGAATAAAACTGAATAAGCAGTTGCTCCACTCTATTGGTACTGCGTCGTCGTCGTATGCTGTTCATTTTTTCACTCGTTTTGGCGCCAAGAGAGGGTCACATAGTCGTGGTCAAGTTAAGAACTTATAATTTAATTTTGATGACAATAGATACAAGTAAAAAGTAGGTATTATATTAATGTACGTAAGTACTGTACTTAAAAATATTTATTCTTTATTGTACATTTGAAAAACTAACACTTAAGGACTTGTACATATACACGTACATACTGCCATTTTCTCTTAAAGACATCCAGAGAAGCACTATTTATCAAATACGCGGGGTGCACCGACCTTTGACCTTATAACAGCTGATTCGCGCGTAACGAATTACATTGCTACTTACATTACTATTTTATAGTGAATATTTCACTATAAAATATTATTATTTCTTTAGATTACGACATAATAGCATAGTTTACATGATTTTAAGGGAAACATACGATAAAAAAAATTCCCGTAAAATGTAAAAGATAAAAAATGGTTATTGTTGGTTATCCTTGAGAGATAGACATATACCATCACGGACTTTTTTGTTGACCTTATTTTGATACATCTCTAAGCACTAGACAATACGCATTTTCATTAAACAGTATTGTATTTTTTATTTATTTAACTTTAATGCACAAAAAAATTTGTACATGTGGCGGACTTAATATCTTGCCGCGTTATTTACCAGGCAACCATGAGTGGTGCAGCGAAAGATAATAAAGATAAGCAAAATATACATTTCTATAAAAAAAATAACAATATACATACATAAATATATAACCCATAAATGTATAAATAAATACATAATGATCCGATAATCAAATTATAAGTACAGTCTCAAATTGAAAGTAAGAAAAACAGAAAATATAGAGAGAACTATAGGGATATAACAGAAAGATGTGAAAAAAGGAGGACAGTAAAAAAGTTACAAATTTAAATAATGTTCCCGCAATTTCTGTTTAAATGAATTTATTACATTGTTATATATATTAGGCATACGACTAGCCTTATGACTGTTACTTTTTTTAATCTATTCATCTATACATGTAAATAAAATTGGAGTGTCTGTTTGTAATATTGAAATAACCGTTTTTTACTACTTGCATATGAATATAAATACGGTACATACACCAAAATAACATATTTTACAAGTTTTGTCTGTCTGTCTGTCTGTTTGTTCCGGCTAATCTCTGAAATAGCTGGACCGATTTTGACGGGACTTTTTTTGGCAAGTAGCTGATGCAATAAGGATTAACTTACGCTACTGTTATTTTAGAAAAATAAAATAAAATTTCACGCGGACGAAGTCGCTGGGGCCAGCTAGTCTATAGATATACCGAGATTTAATATTTAAGTTGCTATTATGTTGTTGACAAAATTTTACTGTAATGTTACTATTACGTTATCCTACACAATTTGTATTATTTTGGATGAATAAATAAATAAATAAATAATAATCTATACATCTATACATATAAATAAAATTGGAGTGTCTGTTTGTAATACTGAAATAACCGTTTTTTACTACATGCATATGAATATATATAAGGTACATATACCAAAATAACAATTTTTATGATTTTTGTCTGTCTGTCTGTCGGTCTGTTTGTTCCGGCTAATCTCTGAAATGGCTGGACTGATTTTGACGGTACTTTTTTTGGCAGGTAGCTGATTTATAAGGAGTAACTTAGGCTACTTTTATTTTAGAAAAATAAAGTTAAATTCCACGCGGACGAAGTCGCGGGAACAGCTTGTTTTTAATAAAAACGGTTTATTTGATAGAAAAAACATCTTTTTTGTGGTACTTGAGAATGTTGAAGCCTGTTGTTTGTAATATTGAAATAATCGTTTTTTACTACTTGCATATGAATATAAATACGGTACATACACCAAAATAACATATTTTACAATTTTTGTCCGTCTGTCTGTTTGTTCCAGCTAATCTCTGAAATGGCTGGACCGATTTTGACGGGACTTTTTTTTGGCAGGTAGCTGATGTAATAAGGAGTAACTTAGGCTACTTTTATTTTAGAAAAATCAAGTTATAAACCACGTGGACGAAGTCGCGGGAACAGCTAGTGTATAATATATTAGAGATACCTACGTGTTTTTTTATTGATGACTAGCTGTACACGGGATTTCGTCCGTGTGGAATTTCACTTTATTTTTCTAAAACATAAGAAGTTAAATTCCACGCGGACGAAGTCGCGTGTACAGCTAGTTGTCGGTAGTCTAGCGATTTAGCACACTGCTTTGATTCCTGCTTGGTGGTCGAGGGTTCGATTCCTCGCACGCTGCAAACATTTGTATTCATGAGTAGGATTGTTTGTAACGGTCTGGGTGTTTTCTATGTATAGATAATATATATGTATTTACGAAAAAAATCTTTGTATTTATATCAGTTGTCTAGTACCCATAACATAATCTTCAGCTAGCTTAACTTGGGTCTAGATGAAGCTGTGTGAATTGTCCTGAGATTACTATTATTATTAATTGGTACACAGGTAAACTACTAACTAGGCCATATTGGTGTTGTTTGTTGTGGTGAAAAAACTAGTATATATATAAGTTACACGTACAATTTCAAAGACTTATTTCTTGAAAACTACTGGCTATTCTGAAATAAAACTTTAGGGTTTGTATATGTAATGTTTGCATATAAAATATGATTAAAGGTTACCAGTGTATTTACACTTTTACTGAACAAACAGAGTTGTTTAATACTGAAAATATTGTGTGGAAGGCATCAATTACTTTCAGTGCATGTATAGCTTTTCTCTTTTCCTAATTATTATTATTATTAAGTTTAAAGTGGTTGAATTTTACGTAAGGGGTATTTATACATTATTTCTAATTTACCATTTATTTTAAGTTTTTTAAACTCTATTCATCGAGACCTATCTAATGAGTCCAAACACGATATTTCTGCTGTAAGTTTTCGAAGAGTATGTTCATCATCTGATAATACTGGTGCCAGCATGAAGTCAAGGTTAACAGATAACTAATTACTTTTATTTCGTCAAAATCTTTAGATTACGTATAATAAATTCATAATATCGCTACCTATTCAAATCAAAACAAGTATTAGGTACTTCATGTACTAGTATATAAATTCATCAACACACAAGTAAATGATTTTTAAATATATTCAGAGCCAAAAAATCTTTGTGCATTTAAAAAAATTTGCTGATACGGATTCACTATTGCAGGAAATTGTTGAAAAAATATATATCGAGTATCTACTACTATCGACGAATACATTTGGCAACAACGCATGGTCTCGGCCGGAACGGCAACATCGCATATTAGAATACAAAGATAGTGGTAGAAAGAGAGAGACAGTGGAATCAGCAATATCTACGGATCGTGGCTGGATGAACTAAGTGTGCAAGTTTATATAAATGTATATATATATATATATATACATTTGTCTTTAATTCAAATGAAATATAAATAATGAACGCATCACATTTAAAACAGTATAAATAGTTAATAATTTAATAATAAGTTAATAGTTCAATAAGTACGTACGTAATATTATCACATGGTAACAGCACGTATTATGGCAAAAATAAATTTCGGCTGATTTGAAAAGATTTATTATAGTAATAATAGTAATCTCAGGACAATTCACACAGCTTCATCTAGACCCAAGTTAAGCTAGCTGAAGATTATGTTATGGGTACTGATATAAATACAAAGATTTTTTTTCGTAAATACATATATATTATCTATACATAGAAAACACCCAGACCGTTACAAACAATCATACTCATGAATACAAATGTTTGCAGCGTGCGAGGAATCGAACCCTCGACCACCAAGCAGGAATCAAAGCAGTGTGCTAGCTAAATCGCTAGACTACCGACAACTAGCTGTACACGCGACTTCGTCCGCGTGGAATTTAACTTCTTATATTTTAGAAAAATAAAGTTAAATTCAACACGGACGAAATCCCGTGTACAGCTAGTCATCAATAAAAAAACACGTAGGTATCTCTAACATATTATACACTAGCTGTTCCCGCGACTTCGTCCACGTGGTTTTTAACTTTATTTTTCTAAAATAAAAGTAGCCTAAGTTACTAGGTAGTAGCCTTATTACATCAGCTACCTGCCAAAAAAAGTCCCGTCAAAATCAGTCCAGCCATTTCAGAGATTAGCCGGAACAAACAGACAGACAGACAAAAATTGTAAAATATGTTATTTTGGTGTATGTACCGTATTTATATTCATATGCAAGTAGTAAAAAACGGTTATTTCAATATTACAAACAACAGGCTTCAACATTCTCAAGTACCACAAAAAAGATGTTTTTATTAAAAACAAGCTGTTCCCGCGACTTCGTCCGCGTGGAATTTAACTTTATTTTTCTAAAATAAAAGTAACCTAAGTTACTCCTTATAAATCAGCTACCTGCCAAAAAAAATCCCGTCGAAATCGGTCCAGCTATTTCAGAGATTAGCCGGAACAAACAGACAGACAGACAGACAAAACTTGTAAAATATATTATTTTGGTGTATGTACCGTATTTATATTCATATGCAAGTAGTAAAAACGGTTATTTCAATATTGCAAACAGACACTCCAATTTTATTTACATGTATAGATGTATAGATTAAAAAAAAGTAACAGTCATAAGGCTAGTCGTATGCCTAATATATATAATAATGTAATAAATTCATTTAAACAGAAATTGTGGCAACATTATTTAAATTTGTAACTTTTTTACTGTCCTTCTCCATTTTTCACATCTTTCTGTTATATCCCTATAGTTCTCTCTATATTTTCTGTTTTTCTTACTTTCAATTTGAGACTGTACTTATAATTTGATTATCAGATCATTATGTATTTATTTATATATAATATTTATACATTTATGGGTTATATTTAAATGAATTTAATCGATAAAATCGTTGTTAAGTATTAAATTAATTGTAAGTGATATTAACTATTATATTATGCATAAAAAATATTTGTAATAATAAAGAAAATACATTTAAAATGTTTTACTTGTTGTGTTAGTTATTTATAAGATCTTACTATAATTGTTAGCTGCTTTACAATTTAGAAAGTACAATAGGTAATGTAAATTAAAATTAATTGAATACTTAACAACGTTTTGTTCGATTAAATTCATTTAATTATTAAAATAGTTAATTTAAAATTAGAATAAAGACGAAAAAAATCGGTGGCGGGAATCGAACCTTGAGCGTCCGTTTGGTAAGTTGATTCAAAGGCTTATTAAAATCAAAATTCAAAATTCAAAGGCTTAATTCTTCGAAATTACTGGTCATTTTGAAATAATACTTAGGGTTCGCATACCCTTATCGGATACTACTACTACACGGAGTTTCGTCAAAATAAAATACCTAGGTTAGGTATAATAAATTCATAATTAATAGACCGTTACGGTATCTGTATATATTCGGATCAAAACAAGTATTATGAAATAAGAACGAGTATATAAATTGATTAACACAAGTAATTGATTTTTGAAATATATTCAGAGCCAAAAAGTTTTCTTTCTTTATTTATGTACTTGTTAGATGCGACAGCGACTTTGTTTTATACTATACTATACTATACTATGTAATGATTGATATACCTAAAATAAATAAAATATCTGAGGTTTGGACAAAAACTCAAAGGGTAATTTATTTTGAAAAAGTATTTTGATAAGACTTATTTTGCTTTTAGTGTTATAGTACTTTAAGTGTTATATTTTAAGTAACAATGTTTAATTATAATTAATACCACTGCACCAACACTCCGATCGTGCAAAAAATTTAGCTGTTTCATTATTTTTTAGTTCAATTAGTGGTCTACCTAAGTCCTGGGCTAAGAGGGGGGAGAGTCATGACCCCCCATGACTCCCAAGACCTCCATGACGCTCCCCCCTGGATCCGCCGTTACGTCTTCTCTTCATTCGCTCAGTAACGTTGTTACAAAAGGAAAAATTCCCGTCCAAAAAATAACAAGTATTGAGTTTTGATCTGGAGTCACGTTACTCCAGACTGATTTCAATAAATATTTAGATTAGATAGACTATTATTCTTGAAATACTAGCTAGACATTATTAAGTTACTGTAGCCATAATGTAGTAGCCCAAACGTGCCAATGAGGAAGCCCTTGGCAAATGCTGCACCCTGATTGGCCCGTTTGAATTGGATCAAGAAGTGGTCGTATGCCAAAAAGGTGGATTTGTATAAAATCGTGTATAAATCGCTTAATTATTATTATTACTCGTCGTGACAGTTGTGGCTCAAAAGGGATCAACATTTATATATGGTCATCTGGCATTAGATCAACAAAAGGCCTCCGGATCAACAAGTGAAAAAGGATCAACAAAAAACTACCTATACGGCACGTCTGAGCCACAAAGTGCCCAAGGGGATATATATATATATATATATATATATATATATATTATATACCTATATAATATATTGTTAATTAAGCTTGTTGGAAATGTTATATATCTATATTGATATTTTTGGATATTACAATGATAAATAATAACATAGTATAAAACAAAGTTGCTGTCGCTGTCTGACCGTCCTATCCCTATGTATGCTTTAAAACTACTCAACGGATTTTGAAGCGGTTTTTTTAGTAGATAGTAAGGTTTATATATATATTACAGGTACACCCGCGCGAAGCCGGGGCGAGTAGCTAGTTAATAATGTAATAAAAAATATAACATTCATTAATTATCTTTTTGGGTATAAAAACTCATTATTATTTTATGTCAATATATCTTTAGATAGTATAATAAAAGTAGCTTCAGCTGCCTGTTAGTTTAGATTTTTTAAATTATGCAACGGATTTTAATGATAATTTTTAGCGACAGATATAGTGTTTGAAGAGGAAGGTTTATATGTATGTAGATATATGTACCCGTGCGATCCGGAGCGCGTTTAGTACACAACATTAGTATGTTTAAACGGATTTTAACACGTAATTTTATGGCAACACCTCAAGAGAGGTAAATATGTACATTTATTTACTGTAAAATTATTTGTGTTAAATCTCGTTTAAATATAAGAATGACTTTACAAAGTCTATCTCTGATAATAGATATTTATAGATAAATAAATATTGTAACAGTATTTGTCTATTTTACATAATAATAAATAATAATAATGACCACTAAAAAGATTTTGTTAATTCAAAATGTAAATTTACCGATAAATAATAGTTGACGTTGATTTTATTTTTGCTACTCACCAATAGATGGCGCTATTTGTATTGGAATCTAAACTAGATTTGAACGACTCCGAGTCATCAATTGTATATAAATACAGTTATACACAATATTGTCAGCGAAGAATAAGTATTTATAGCTTCACAATATTATATTGTTGTATGAATAATTATTTATATACATTCAAACATTTAATAATTATATGTCATTATTTAAATAATTTTTTTCCGAGTTGCCAACACTGAATCATGTTATGATTCAGTGTATTTGTACATCTACATGTTTTGAACTTGATAAATTTTTTATTATTATATTAAAGTGATCTATTAATAAACTATGACGCCAGGCATTAAACGAATGCGTCCTGCATTCGTTTAACTTTATCAACATATAAACTTACATATTATAAAAACGAAATATAAAAATATAACTGATCACTAGATGTTAAATATGTAAGAAAAACTATTCCTATGGTTCTTCAGGAAGGATTGCTATAACCACAGATAACATAATATTACATCTCGTCGTCCATGGAAAGCAATATTAGACACGGTTTAACCGATTTGGTTAAAATTAGTGGTAAACATAATAAAATTAGTGGTGGTCCAATCAGTTTACAACCAAAAAATAGTCGGCTACGAAGTCGCAAGCTCAGCTAATCAATTCTCACACAAGCCTTTGCTCAGTGCAGGAATATTGCATGTTGTAATTATAATGAAATAAAAAAAAGATCATTTTGTTCACTTGATGTATGTTCGTTATCTTGGAATGTTCGAGAACAACGTGTATAATAATTTTATAAAAAGAAACATAGTTGCTCAATGTTCGACGTTCCATTTTCAAATTGAGGAATTGCATTTTTAAGTTATTTAAATGCTATCTTTATTTATTGCGAACACTTTGGAAAATATACAGGTTATAATAAATAAAAAAAACAAAACCATATCGTCGCTCTATTTTCGATGTTCCATTTTCAAATTAAGGAATTTCAGTATAAGATATTTAAAGGCGACACTATTTTATTTATTGGCGACGCTATAGAAACTATGAATAAAAAAAATTATGTAAAGAAAAAAACGAAACAATATCGTCGCTCTGTATTCTACGTTCTATTTTCAAATTAAGGAATTTCATTTTTAAGATATTTAAAGGCTATTTTTATTTATTGGTGACGCTATGGAAACTGAATAAAAAAGACTATGTAAAGAAAAATAAATAAAACAAAACAATATCGTCGCCTGTATTCGACGTTCTATTTTCAAAATAAGTATTTTTATAATTAAGAAGTATTTTTCTTAAATATAAAAATACCTAATAATAAATATAAAGGCTATTTTTAATTTCAAACGTCATCTACTCTCAAACTAAGTAGAGCTTGCAGTAAAAAATACAATCTACAGTCTATTCCACATTATTTTGCATTTTTACCAATATATACATTTTTTTATTGGGGGGTTTGGGCTATGAACAGGTGCTTGGACATAGCACTGCGAGCTACATGGAACTATTGTGCTCGCCCTTTTTCAGAGTTCGCTGCCTAGACCTGTCAGGAACAAGATTTGAAGGATATTCTAAGGAGCGATGGTTTTTATCTCCTCAGGGTAGAGTGTGAACTTTCCAAAGGGTATATTACGTTTTTGCATGAGTGGGCTACAACCACATAGGATGTGTAGTGGCGTTTCCTTTTCAGTTTGGCAATATATGCAGATTTATCAATACATATATAACAAAAATTAAAATTTAATAAAATTAATGTTACTTATTGAGCTCTGAGCATGATAGTATTCGTAGCCTGCAACACACGAACATATCGCATGTTTTACTGACAAGGTTGTTTGGGTACTATTCGGAGTAACTCTACATATCAACTATCGATTACTCGCCCGATCAGATTATGATGCCTTTAATCGAGTCAAGATATAATCGACATTCTATAAATATTCGATTATAAAATACGAAACAGGGTGAATACAACATACACCGGCATATTTCATAAACGCAATTAAAATTATTTTCTACAGATTGTACGTAATTATTTTTTGATATGTAAAAATAAAAACCAATTGATATTCAAAATTGAAGAAGTCATGTTTGAATTATGTATGTCGCAGCGGGAGACTATAATTTAAATGATTAAGGAAGCATGGCTTTTTTCTTATCTCATTAGTAACATGTTTAATGATCTTTCATTAATAGTTATAAAATATACTAACTATGTGATAATGCAAAATACTCATACATGTGATGATGGAATGGTACACGTGCCTACACTAATAGTATAATATAAAGATGCTTTCCAGAGGGTCCGATCTTCAAAAATGTGAATTTTCAACTCTGAAATCTAACTATACACATTTATCATAGTATTTCGCCCAATTTACATAATATCTTTTTATTTGAATTATAACTTATGTGTTATTCTGATGTATACGCTATATTACTGAAAAGTTCCATAAAAATCTGTTCAGTAGTTTCTGCGTGAATGAGTAATAAACATCGACCCATCCATAATCCACAACGAACTTTAGCATTTATAATATAGTAAGACGAGCTTTTGATGTAACTCGTGGATGATGGATGATTAGAATTAGGATATATACGAAATATGTACATGTAAAGTTGAAACACAGCTTACAAAGAAAGCTGCTTGGTGGCTGAAATAAGTGAAATTGAATATCAATTTAGAGGTAAACAGTAAAAAGTCTTGAGGTTTTTTTTAATGGATGATAATGGATACTGGTGCCCCGCCAGCGTAAACCGTTAGCGCAGGCGGGTGCACCACTACATTATCATAGCTAATAACCATGTATGGTGTAAATCTACAAAAACGTTTTAGAATCTGTTTAAAATCATTAACGATGTTTTTATCGTAATCACATGCGTTTGACGGTGCCGGCGTGCGTTGACGAAAAAAGTTAAAAAACATCTTGCCCCTTTTACTTGCGCGGTCGGATAACATGTGACAGAAGACACATGTGGACTCCATGGGGCTAAATATGGCAGAATACCCGCAATCGCAGTATTAAAAAATCTGGGCAAGTGTGAGTCGAACACGCTCTTATGGTTCCGTACTTAAAGTTGATAGAAAATCTCCGGTATTGTTTAGATGGTTATAGAATTGAGTAAGTTTATATGAAATATCTTATTTATCTCTGTACAAGAATGCTTATATATTCAACATTGAAATAGTTATTATTTTAATACCTAAAGTAGGTATTTTGTTAATGAAACCTGATCAAATAATCAAGTATGCTTTTTGTTTTATAGTTTTTGCTGATCATTCGAAAACATATTAATAGAAAGGCCTTTGTTCAGTTCAGTGGGCGTCTTCCGGGCTGAGATGATGATGATGATGATTAATGTGGACTAATAACCCCATTGTTAGCAATGTACCAAGTTAGGTTGACCATCACGCGGTTCCCCCTGGAAGCTGTCGTGGTAAATTGACATTTGCCAAAGTGCAAGGTTTGCTGATCTGATCTCATTCTCATCTTATCATTCTCCACTGGTGCCCTGCCAGCGTAAACAGCTAGCGAAGACGGCTACACCATAACATTATAAAAAAATAAGTTTTTTTTATAGATTATAAAGGTTTAGTCGAGAACCCTACACCATTAATGTGCGTCACTTCAACTCACGCGTGTACATTGAAAAACTTTGTTACATTTTATTTTGTTCAGACTGATAATGTTTTGGTCCTTTACTTATAAACATAGAATAAATAAACACTGTTTTAAGAGTTGTCACTGTCATTATGATTGACGGCCTCGGTGGTCCAGCGGTTTATCACACCGACTTATTTCCAATTATTGCGGGTTCGATTCCTAGCACGGTACAAACATTTGTATTCGTGAATATCATTTTTTGTATCAGTCTGGTTGTTTTCTATGTATATTATGTATTAAAAAAAAAAATAATTAAGTATTTATATCAGTTGTCTAGTACCAAGTACCCATAACACAAACTCTGCTTACCGTGGGACTAGATGGCGCTGTGTCAGGTTGACCTCCACGCAGTTCCCCCTGGAAACCATCCCGATAAATTCCTAGTGAATTTGTCACGATGGGTTAACTGACCTGACCTCATGCTCATTCTCTACTGGTTCCCCGCCAGCGTATACCGTTAGCGCATGAATGGGTGCACCATTCCATTATCAAAATCCAATTAATTAAAAAAAAATGACTCACTAATTATTAGTAGGGGAATATCACAGAATAATCTCCACTTCCAAAATCTCCTGTGACTCGTAGTTGATGGTGTCTGCTGTGATTCCAAGTCTCGTCTCTGTAAGAAAACAGAAGAATAATATAAATAATGTAAAAAAAACACAATTGTTACAGTTTTTGTAACAAAACTCCGTCTAACCGGCTTGACCGATTTTTATAAAATGTGTGCATATCGGGTAGGTCCAATATAATTAACCGTGAAACCTAGAGGCTACACAGGTTTGATAGGTTTCCAATGGAAACCACTTGGAAAAATGGTCGTGAAAAATGATTTTTTTATTGAATAATAATAGAAAGGTATGACGCTAACATCTTACACTAGCGGTGCACCAGTGGAGGATGATAAGATGTGCATGAGGTCAGGGTCAGGTCAGTTAGCCCATCATGTTATAGTCACCAGAAATTTATCATAATGGTTTCCAGAGGTTACCGCGTGGATATCAACCTGAGATGGTACATTGTTAGCAATGGGATCATCAGTCCACATTACTTACAATCCACTTAAAATGTACTTTGCTGGCTAGAACTCAACTACTGCTGTCAGTGTAACAGTTTCAAGCTTATATTCTTGTTAGACATAGGTAAAGCTTTATTGTAGTTATCGAAGGTCAATAGCCTTCAAATGGACCTTCAGTTGATAGTAAAGGTCGCCCTTGACGGGGAACCTGAAGGTCGCTGTACCAAGGTCGCGCCGACCTTCTTGCGAAGGGCTCGATCGATTAACATCGTACAGATTGGCGATTAATTAGTCGCATGCGATTTTATAGTCAATAATTTATTAATTTATTTTGACGTCCAAAATGGTCTAACGGTTTACCACTTCGCCAGCCTTCCGCGGATTCATTTCGTCGTACAATACAAACATTTGTATTCATGAGTATGATTGTTTGTATCGGTATGGGTGCTTGATGTATATTATGTACTAGCTTTTGCCCGCGCCTTCGCTCGCGTTAATTTATCCCCTTAGGGGTGGAATTTATCAAAATCCTTTCTTAGGGGATGCCTACGTCATAGTAGCTTTATGCATGCAAAGTCTCAGCCTGATCGATTTAAAATTGACAAAGTTTCATACAAACATTCATCCCCTATTTTATCCCTATAGAATAATATAAAATCCTTTCTTAGCGGATGCCTACGTGATAACATCTACCTGCATACCAAATTTCAGTCCGATCCGTCCAGTGGTTTGGGCTGTGCGTTGATAGATGACTATGTCAGTCAGTCACCTTTGAGTTATATACATATATTTAGATTATGTATGTATTTACAAAAATAATTTTATATATGTATTTATATCAGTTGAGACTAGATGGTGCTGTGTAAAGTGTTTTATATATGTATTTATATTATATTAATAATAATAATACATACAATCTCTATAGCGTAGTGTTATTGTAGTTAGATAGGCTTTTATCTGATTGTAATGAAGCACTAGGAAATTGATGTTATCTAATCATATTTTATTTATATTTAAACCTATTTATCAATAATGTAATCAGAAATAAATACATTCAATGAATAATAATAATATATTTGGATAATTCACACAGCGCCATCTACACAGGTACCAAGCTAAGCAGATCATGTATTATGGGTACTAGACAATTCATAGACAGACACATTATTTGAAAATTCATACATTGTATACACAGAAAATATATATGAATAGAAGTATTTGTACCGTGTAAAGAATAGAATTTGCGACCATCGGAAGTAATGCGATCTTAACTAATAGACCACCCAGGCCGTTAAGTTATCTGAAGTAAGGTTGTTACTTTATAAAGTACTATGTTATCAAATTATATAAATATACATTAAATATATTAATAACACATATACCTACCGTAAATACATATGTACATATTTGTGGCAAATATTATTTTCCATTTTAACAAAATAAATGATGAATAATAATTGCAATATTATCCTGTTATATATAACTATAATAAAGTATATAAGAAAAAAATTTTAGAGCAGTTTGAATGGTTATAGAAATAATATAAAATATGTAATAAAATGGTATTATAATATAATATAAATTTTCAGGACAATTCACACAGCGCCATCTAGTCCCAAGCTGAGCAGAGCTTGTATTATGGATACTAAACAACTGACATTAATACATAGATTTTTTTTTACAAATACATACATAATATATACAGAAAACACCCAGACCGATAGAAACCGTTATACTAATTAATACAAATGTTTGTGCCGTGCAAGGATTGAACCCGCGACCTTCGGAAGTTAATCGCCAGATCACGGGGGCCGTCAAATAGTGGACTAATAAAATACTGTTTCTAACAATTATTTATATTCATATTTTATACAGATACAGATCTGTCAATCTACAGAAACCATAGAGTTAAAATAACTGATACAAATATAACAACACGTTTATAAAGTTAGGAAGAAAATATTTAATAACAAAATACACTTGTATACTTGTATGTTTGATATACGCTTAGTTATATCCCGTATTGACGCATACATGACTCTTAACCTCCGTATTAAATTGTATTTGTGCAATAGTAAAAATAGTAACAGAATTGCATGGCGACAAAAAGTCGCCAGTCTGTACGGTGTACGGTTCTAAAATACACTTGTATACTTGTATGTTTGATATACGCTTAGTTATATCCCGTATTGACGCATACATGACTCCGTATATTAAATTGTATTTGTGTAATAGTAAAAATAGTAACAGAGTTGCGTGGCGACAAAAAGTCGCCGGTCTGTAAAGTTCTAATGACTTATGCATTACCGCTCATTGGAGCCGAGGAACTTGGGAGTAGTGCTGCCTTTTAAACCCTTAATTAACATTTTACAACAACGCCTCTATGTATAAATGTACTAGCTGTGCCCGCATTTTCACTTGCGTGAAATTTATAGACTACTAGCTATTCGCCCCGGCTTCGCACGCGTGTACATGTATTATATACCTATATATAATATGAATAATCATCATTACATAATATAAAATAAAATCTCTGTCGCTGTCTGTCCCTATGTATGCTTAAATCTCTAAAACTACGCAACGGATTTTAAAGCGGTTTTTATAAACAGATAGAGTGATTTCAGAGGAAATTATATATACATATATAATACATGTACTCGCGTTACATGTTATTCTGATGTATAAGCTATACTGTAAAGTTATATCAAAATCCGTTCAGTAGTTTTTGCGTGAAAGAGTAACAAACATCCATTCATATTCACAAACTTGCGCGTTTATATTATTATAATGAGATTATTTGACGGCCTTAGTTGTCTAGTACCAATAACACAAACTCTGCCTAGCTTGGAACTAGATGGCGCTGTGTGAGTTGTCCACAGATATATAAATCGGTGTGGTAAACCGCTAGACCATAGGGGTATGGTCTAGCGGTTTACCATATCTGTGGTGGTGGTATATCTGTGGACAACTCTCATAGCGCCATCTATTTCCAAGCTAAGCTGAATATTTGTTATTGGTACTAGACAGCTGATATAAATAAACAACCCTGGACAATTAACACAGCACCATCTAGTCCCACGGTAAACAGAGCTTGTGTTATTGGTATTAAGCAACTGATATAAATAAATAACTCTGGACAATAAACTCAGAGCCATCTAGTCCCACTGTACAAGGGGGAAAGGGGATTGTTAGTAATGTGGACTGTTGACCCCATTGCTAGCAATGTACCATATCAGACCTCCACGCGGTTCCCCCTGGAAACCATCGCGTTAAATTCCTGGTGAATTTATCACGATGGGCTAAACTTGACCTCATGCTCATCTTTATATGTAAACCGTTAGCGCAGACAATCATGATATAAATACTTACTGATATAAATATATATATATATTTTGTAAATACGTACATAATATGGATAGAAAACACCCAGACTGATACAAACACTCATACTCATGAATACAAATGATTGTACCTAATTAAATTGTATCCACGACCATCCGAAGCATAGCGGTGTCCTATACCACTAGATCACTGAGGCCGTCATCCTGATATAAATAAATACATTATATAAATACATAGGAAACACCCAGACCGATACAAACAATCATACTCATAAATACAAATGTTTGTGCTGAATTGAATTGAATCGGCAACCATTGGAACTACAGCGGTGTTCTAAACCGCTAGACCACAGAGGCCTTCATATCCCATTAAAGGTAAATACATTATAAATTCGCTTTTGTGGTTAGCGGGTTACCTCAAGCTAGGTTCGGGCTTCAAATATATTATGTACAAATGATATGTATGTGTAATGATGTGTATGTGTACATTATATATATATATATACACGGATGAATTATATATAGCTATATAACACGTCTGAGGGCATCTGTTAGCACATTGACTTAAGAAGAAAAACTGTAATCCATCACATTTAAAATAAGTATTCTTGTTGCTAAGTACCTGTTATGTCTTACGTACGATTGTATAATTGCAGTGATTTAATCATCATCATCATTACATAGTATAAAATAAAGTCACTGTCGCTGTCTGTTCGTCCCTATGTATGCTTATATCTTTAAAACTACGCAACAGATTTTTTTTCGGACTCTAATGCTGTTGGCCGCAGCTGGCCTTTACAGCTTCACCGGACGTTAGGGGGCGAGTGCAGATGGCACTCCAAAACCGCGGAAGGACTTATGGAGCGGCTGAAGGCCAACTCCCGCCTGACGGATACGACTTTAGTCTGAGGGCACCGCTAGGGGTTCGAACCTCGGCTCAGGACGTCGTTTCGGTCGGTTCATCGGTCCCATCAGACTACGCAACGGATTTTGAGACGGTTATTTTAATCAGATAGATAGATGAATTGATTCAAGAAGAAGGTTTATATGTATAATATATGTACACCCGAGCGAAGCCGGGGCGAGTAGATAGTTACAAAAAACATATACAAAATTAATTTCTGTTAAATTAATAATTAGTAACTATATACATATATATATTGCATAGAAAACACCCACAGGAATTCAAACAGTCACGAATACAAATGTTTCCACTTTCCACGGTGCATGGAATCGAACCCGCGACCACAAAGTAAAGCGGTGTGCTAAACCGCTATACCACCGAGGCCTTCAAATAATAATAATTAATAATTATATTCATTTACCGGATGTTCCGTTTCTATAGAATCCATGTACCTCATTATTAATTTCACGTTAAAAAAATATATACACACGAACACACGTGTTTTTAAATATGTCTCTCTATTAGTACTGACTGTAGTCATAGATTGGGTTGATCCAATATGATTCAGATCGTTGATAACGTTATCTATACGTTTTGTGAAAAGTCATCGTATTTTTACTGATTATTAACACTATGAATAATAGATATTATGGAAAGTATGGAAATAATTAGCTGGAAGGATAAAGTAAGAAACGAAGAAGTACAACACAGGGTAAAAGAAAAAAGGCAGATATTGAACACAATACAAAATAGACGAGGAAAAATGTTGGGACACTAGATATGGCACGATGATTAATTATTATTGAGGGAAATGTAGAAGGACTGAGGAGGAGGGGAAGACCAAGGCACAGCTACATCAAACAAATTAAGAACAAAACGGGAGTCGTGTCGTATCAACAATTAAAGAGCATGATGGAAGATCGCGGAAAGTAGCAAGAGCTTCAACAAGAGCGTAGCCCTTAAATTATGAATGAATGAATGAATAATAAATAGGGAGGGGAAAATGATTGTTGGTAATGGGTACTAAAGAATTAATGATAGCAATGGCTAGCAATGTACCATGTCAGGTTGACTTCCACGTGGCTCCCCCTGGAAATCAGCGTCTAAACTGGTGAATTTGCCACGATAGGCGTACTGACCTGACCTCAAACTTATCTTATCATCCTCTACTGGAGCCCCGTCACCAATTACAAACACTAATTCTCGACGAACTCACGACTATAGGCAGTAAAGCGGTACGCTAGCCGCTGGACCACTGAGGCCATTATATTATCATAATTATCTTTATTAGATAAGTTGTAATTATATAATTACCTCGACATGACGATGGATGGATGTCATTCTTTTCAGCCCTTCTATGCTAGTACGCATTGCAGAGTTTCGCTGCACCATCTCACTAATTTGCAATAATATTATTGTAATTTAAAAATTAATTTGTCACTTAATTACACTGTATTCATTAATTTTAATTATTAATTAATTACAATATTATTAAATATAACTTAACAGTACGTTTGTTAATTATTTATACTATAGTTTTTGTCTAAACACCGTTATCTGACGTTTCTGTATTTGTTATCACACTTATTTATTATGTTGACATTTTAAACACGCTTGTACGAGATGAATGGAATGTAATGAATGTATGGAATTAAATGTGACAGTTGATTTATAAGAGAACTGTTCGTGAGTAAGTTTTGAGGAAAAACCAATAGGTATTTATTTCTAGTACATATGGACGGACGTCAAAGTTTTTAACCTAGTTGCGTTTCAGTTTATTATACGTACGATTTGAGGAATTGAAAGTTTAGTCATAATAATTATAAATTTCTAATAAGTAACTTCATGATCGTGAAATAGGTTCTTTACTTAAAACTATTGCTTTTTTGTAGGTGATAATGTATTAGTGCACTCGCCTGCGCTAACAGTATGTGCTGGCGCGACACTAGCAATAAATATAAAATGCGTATGTCATTTGTCATTTGAAATGTGCTGTTAAAGAAATAAAAACGAAGAATAAAAAAAAATAAGAAACGAAGAAGTCCAAAGTGTTAAAGAAAAGAGATAGTTCATAAATATTGTTGAGAATAGGCAGGTTGTTGTTGGGGCACTAGATACGACACGAAGAACTTTTTAATAATATTATCGAATGAAAAATAGATGGAAACTGAGAAAGGAGGAGACAAAGACACAGCTAGGTATATCAAGCAGGTTAAAGAAAAAGTTGGAGTTGTGTCGTATTAACAACTAAAAAGATAAATAGAAGGCGGCAGGAACTCCAACGACCAGATTTCAGCTCTTAAATTATGAATGAATGTCAGATCAGTTTGACCATCATACTGAAATCTTTAGGAATTAACTTGGATGATTTCCAGGAGGAGTTCTACCTGACATAGTGTAGCATAGAGACACTAATTCCCATTACTAAATTTATGTATATTGATATAGTTCATTGTATAAATATATATAGATGTATTGTTATCTATTTTGCTCTGTGCAAGCCATTTTTTTTGACAAATATAGACTTCAGGAAATACTGTTATTGCATTTTTGGACATGTTTATTTTTTCGAGTGGTAGTTTATGGACGCATTCGAGGTGTAGAGTCATAGATGAACAGCCATTGATTATAATTTAGGTCGCTTTAAAGCGAAATTGACTAAGTCCTTAAAGAAGTTGTAGATAGTGTCTAGCGTTCCATACAAGAAATTGTATCACCAAAACTCCAAATACTACTTATGTGTCTATGCTAGCTTCTATTATTTATTTCATAAAATTAAATATTGAATCAAAGACTCTGTTGATTTAAAAAGTACACATATATATTATTATGTATTATAGTAGGTACATATTTATGTTTATGTATGTATATTTGTAAGTATTTTTAAGGACTTATCTTAGGTAAAAATATAGGTTAGTCCTTTCCCACCACTGCCCATCAACCGCTTTCTGTTCTTACCTAACGGTTAGCTGGTAGAGATTGCCATATGGCATTAAGCTCGCCAAATTGTACAATTTTTAAAAGTGCAATAAAGAATAAAAAAATAAATACATATATTTCAAATGTTTATCAAATATTTATATACATATATAGTTACTGGCAGCTTGTCTACCATTCGTTTTATAAACTTTATATTTTTATATGTCACTTTTGACTAACTAATATTGTTTTGTTACTTCGCTCTGCCCTTTTGGGAAGAATATACATTTTGACTAGTATTTGGTTTTTATTAAAATAGTAGTTGTGTTCCCGCTGCAGTAACATACATTTATATATATATAAAACAACATTTATTTTATTTTTATAAAACAACAAAACAACATTCGGTTTTTAACATTACTTTAAAAAGATGTATATAAGCGTCAGAAAAAATCTTAAAAAAATTAAGGAGGGTTAAATATACACATCGCATTTTAATTTTAAATATTACTACTATTGTTTTTAATTAATTCATAAAATAATAGACAATCTATAAATCCTTTATTTGTTTTTGTTATCTGATTATAGCAAATACATGAGTTTACAAATGTATAAGCGGACGAAGGCGCGGCCACAACTAGTAAATGTGTGAAAATCAATAAGAAGTCTATAATTATAGCAGACACCTATCGTAGACAAATGGCGGTAATAATTTAGCGGCAGAAGTTAATAAATAAAAGGAGAGGTTATAAATAAACATGGCAGGCAACTTACGGTCAAAGGTGCAGGGCTATCGTTTATATCTTGCTTTGAAGAGGTTAATTCGAGATGGAAACACAGAAATAAGCAATAGTATCAAACCTATGTGACTTAAATTTTACTCCCCTCCGATCGATCCCCCGTCCAATTCAAACGGGGATCGATATTACGACGGCCTGAGCCGAGGTTCGAACCCCTAGTGGTGCCCTCAGACTAAAGTCGTATCCGTCAGGCAGGAGTTGGCCTTCAACCGATCCATAAGTCCTTCCGCAGGTTTGGAGTGCCATCTGCACTCGCCCCCTAACGTCCGGTGAAGCTGTAAAGGCCAGCTGCGGCCAACAGCATTAGAGTAGTCCAAAAAAAAAAAGAGTTAGTCTTAGAAAAGATTTAGAACAGTAATTGCCCTAGTATACATTCTTTTATTTCTGCACTATCTACTCGCCCCAGCTTCGCACGGGTGTGCATGTATTATATATATAAACCTTCCTCTAGAATCACTCTATCTATTAAAAAAGCCGCTTCAAAATCCGTTGCGTAGTTTTAAAGATTTAAGCATACATAGGGACAGACAGCGACAGCGACTTTATTTTATACTATGTAATGGTAATATATTATACAATGTAATAATAATAATAATAACTTTTTAATAAATATAGTCTTATTATTATCATTTGAATACATGTTAAGTGACACTTGTATAAATTGTTTTCAACTGTCGATGTGTTTATTTATTTATTTATTTAAACTACTATAATGTACAAATCTATACATATAAATAAAACTGGTGTGTCTGTTTGTAATATTGAAATAACCATTATTTACTACATGCATATGCATATAAATACGGTACATACACCAAAATAACATTTTTTACAATTTTGTCTGTCTGTCTGTTTGTTCCGGTTAATCTCTGAAATGGCTGGACCGATTTTGACGGGACTTTTTTTGGCAGGTAGCTATTATAATAAGGAATAAATTAGGCGACTTTTATTTTAGAAAAATAAAGTAATTTCCACGCGGACGAAGTCGCGGGAACAGTAGAATACAACTAGTACAATATATAAATGCGAACTGAGAAATTACTAAGCGGCATATATAGTTTAGAAACGTTCCTACTTTATATATGTAAATAACAAGCAACCTATAAAAATATATAAAAACCAATATATAAAATTACTAATGCACTATGATGCACATTACAATTGTAATGACTTATTGTTGAAGTATGGGGATGCCTTATACATATAATTATATGCAAATAAAGATATTGTTTTTTTTTATTTGCTGTCGATTTGTCATAGTATATTTACTTTGTGATCGGGCTGTGACACATCTTTATGTATATGCACATAAAAATCGAATACATAGTATATGTATAATATATGTATATAGATAGGAACGTATAAGTATAATATATGTATATAGGAAGACGCAACGTGGGAAGGCCTCCAGCAAGGTGGACCGACGATCTGGTCAAGATCGCTGGAAGGCATTGGATGCGAGCAGCGCAGGAGCGATCGTCGTGGAGATCTTTGGGGGAGGCCTATGTCCAGCAGTTGACGTCTTCCGGGCTGCGATGATGATGATGATGATGATGATGTATATAGCTTATTAATATCCTATTCAAGCATAGTAATGTTGTGAATATAAATGTGTGTCTATCTGTTTGTTACCTTGATTTCGTCTGTTTTCTTAAAACAAAAGATAATGTAATGTGGCCTCGTCATACCATCTTCTTTCATGTCAAATCTAGCTGTTTTTTTAATGGATGAATACTGGTCTGCGCTAACGGTTTACACTGGCGGGGCACCAGTGGAGGATGATAAGATGACAATGAGGTTACAGTCAGCAGGAGAATCCGCGTGAGGTACTAGTATCTATTACTAACAATTCCCTTTCTCCTAGCTGTAATTGTAAACAGGTAATTAATAAGTAGGCTGATAGACATAAATTTACATTTAGAATATTTCTATGGGATTATGAGGGGATTGTGTATATTGGGTACTACATATATTAATATATATGAATATATATAAATATATATATTTATATATATTCATATATATTATATGTTTATTAGTAACTTTGTGATTGTCTTTCGACATAACTGCCCCACAACGCTTTCTGTATACCTAAAGGTTAGCCTGGTCGAGAATGCCATACCGCATCTCGCCTTTGTACAAGCACAAAAAAAAATTATGAAATTGCAGAACTATTTAATAAATTAATTGCTATAATTATAAGTACTAACTAAGTTATTCAATATCGAACTATTAAGAATGGTTTGATATTGAATAACATAGTCAATCTCAAGATATAACTTTGCGTATTGGTTAATGAAACAGCCACCTAGTGAAGTTGGCTTACCACACATTTTGAAATATGTAATTAAAAAAATAAATTACTTGTGTAACTTACGTGTGTTTTTATACTTAATCAGCGGATTAGTGATTGCTTGTTCACTAGTTGGGTAATGTACCATAGGTAGAAATATTTTTTGGACATTTCAATTAGCATGATATTCATTCCACACGACCACGTCACAGCTACCAATGGGGGTTAAGTATTCGGATTGTGATAATGGGAACTAGTAATCCCCATATATCGAGCAATGTACCATGTTACGTTGTCGACCTCCTATATACGCGGTTCCTCCTGGAAATCATCGTGAATAAATTTCTAGTGAATTTGTAATATGTTGTGCCTCTCTAATTGACGTGACCTCATGTTCATCTTATCATACGCTCCACTGGTGCCCCGTTACGTAAACCGTTAGCGCAGGCGGGTAAAATTATTTATTTTTAATATCCACAAAAAAAATTGTGATATATTGAAATACATAAAATTTTCCTTGTGTCACAATATTTTCATAAATGTACTATGAGGCAACTGAGGAAACGGTGAGGATATATAAATAATTTTATATGCATATTCAGTTGGTCTGAGTATCGGCTACTATCTATTTTTCAAACCCATAACTGGTAAAAAAATAATGTTGGTCCACCCCTAATATTATTTTTTTTATTATTTGGACTTTTTTTTAATTTATAATGTGTCATTAAATATACATACAATTTTAATTGTAATTAAAAAAATAAATCTACTTTTTTTACGTATTTTTTTATATTAAAACAACGTTTGAGGATCTGCTTGTACTTTTACTAGTAATATTATATTATCTGTGCTATTACTATATTTTTTTTGTATAATAATATGATATAACCCCCATCTATTGTGAGTAATGGGAACTGGTAAACCCCATTGCATTCTTATGCTAATTAAAATGCCTTAAGAAAACCTCCGTTTCCTACTGAAATTAATCGTTAATAAATTTCTAGTGAATTTATTATGTTGGACACACATATTACTATCATGTTCAGAATTATCTATGATCTCTGGTGACAACGCCAGCGTAGACTTAAGAGGATGATTCACGCTGGTATATGTTATTAGTAAGATAAAAAAAAATCTCGTGTCACTTATGTTAATCTACATACTTTTCCAAAACTAGATTGACCGATTTTTATAAAATTTTATACGCATATTCAGTTGATCTGAGTACCGGCTACTATCTATTTTTCAAACATAACAGCAATGTACATGTTGGGCCACCTTAACATTTTATTTTTATTATCATGATTTTTTAATTTATAATGTGTCATTAAATATACATACAATTTTAATTTTCACCCTTCTATCGCCAACCTCTATTTTTTTAGCGATTTTAATTTATATAGTAAAACAACGTTTGAGGATCTGCTAGTACTTATTACTATGTAATATTATATTATCTGTGCTATTACTATAGTATCTGTATAATAATATGAATACCGCCATCTATTGTGGAGTAGAAGTCCTAATATGTAAACACTATTGCATTCTTATGCTAATTAAAAATGCCTTAAGAAAATTCCGTTATGTCTACTGAAATTAAAAATTAATTACAAAATTATTCTTATGAAATTTTCTATATTATTCTCCCTGTGACACACATATTACTATCAGTATCAGAATTATCTATGATCTCTGGCTGACAACGTTACGCTATACTTAAGAGAAGATGATTCACGCTGGTATATGTTATTGAGTCATAGATAAAAAAAATATTAGAGCAGCTCCCTTATGCATGCTACATGCTTTTCCCTAGATAGATGGGCAAATAAACATTGAATGTCTCGGTGGTGTAGAGGTTTAGCACACCGCTTTACTTTCGATGGTTGCGGGTTCCATTATACATACAGCAATGTACATTGACCTTCACCCAGTTTCCCCTGTAATCATCATGATAAATTCCTGGTGAATTTGTCACGTTGTTTGATGACTCGCGATGTTCGATCCTTATCATGTACCTCCAGTGTAATCATCATGATAAATTCCTGGTGAATTTGTCACGTTAGGCGCGATGTTCATGATGACTCGGTGGTGTAGGGGTTTAGCACACCGCTTTACTTTCGATGTCGCGGGTTCCATTATACATACAGCAATGTACATTGGACCTTCACCCAGTTTCCCCCGTAATCATCATGATAAATTCCTGGTGAATTTGTCACGTTAGGCGCGATGTTCATGATGACTCGGTGGTGTAGGGGTTTAGCACACCGCTTTACTTTCGATGTCGCGGGTTCCATTATACATACAGCAATGTACATTGGACCTTCACCCAGTTTCCCCCGTAATCATCATGATAAATTCCTGGTGAATTTGTCACGTTAGGCGCGATGTTCATGATGACTCGGTGGTGTAGGGGTTTAGCACACCGCTTTACTTTCGATGTCGCGGGTTCCATTATACATACAGCAATACATTGACCTTCACGCAGTTAATAATCATGATAAATTCCTGATGAATTAGTATTCCATAAACATCAATTAAAAAAGCGGTAAAGATTTCAATAAATAACAAAATCCCTCTCTCTCTTCATAAGTAAAGTAACAAGGGCGGCCCACTGCATTTTTTTATTTGTTGTACAACTTTTTTTTATTATTCTAAATTTTTGCCCCATCCATCCCTCCATCAAACCCTATTTGTTAATAGCGATATTAGTACTTTAATTTATATGGCAAAACAACGTTTTCCGGATCAGCTAGTATTAGTAGGTATAAGATTAAAAAAACAATATAACACATATAGAGGATAAAAAAAAATAGGCCAAAAGGATGTCGCCCCAAAAGAAGCGGCAGAATATACTACAAAATTAAAAAAAAAAAATTTTACCTTTACTTGTGTGTGTACCTATGTTATACCACAGATAACATAATATTACATATATTCAGTTACACACACGTGTTGATATATCTCATTGCTGACAATAACATTGACACAAGGACGAAAAAACCATTTACATAACAAATAGGGATGTGACATTCTTTATAAAGAAATAAAAATAATCGATTATTTTTGTAATGACAGTCGATGAAAGAACAAGAAAACTAGGCCTTCAAGAGACATGTTCTGAAATACGATTTTTCAAGGCTTAAAATTAAAAAAAAATAGAAATATCATTTATTCATGTAGGACAGAAAAAATAAGATCGCTAGGTCTTCAAGGGATATGTTCTTAAAAACGATTTTTCAAGGCTTCAAATTAAAAAAATAGAAATATCATTTATTCATGTAGGACAGGAAAAACTAAACCGCTAGGCCTTCAAGGGACATGTTCTTAAAAACGATATTTCAATTCTTAAAATTAAAAAATTCAAAATCAAATATTGTTAAAGGACATAATAACATTTTTAACTATGACCTTCACTGACTATGTTTGGAGTTTTTTTTATATTTAAGCGCTTTTATTATTACCGTCATACTTTTAGTATATATAAAGTGTTTTTATTTATATTGATGGTCCCAATGACATCGTCTGCGTTTCCGTCGTTCTTGATAAATCACTTGGTTGAATCGGATAAGGCATCGTTCATGAAACGAAACTGTTCATTAATTAATACATTTTTTGAAACATTAAAATCAAATAATGTCCAGGAGTAATAAGAAATCAAATCGTTAATACGTCGAGTTTTTGTTTTTATAACGAACATTTGACAGACAGACAAAAATTTTCGATGATCGATGTTTTCATAATCGATTGATTTTTCACATCACTATGGACAATATATTATATATATATCTTCTGTTTATTATAAGTTTTGAATGGAATAATGGACCCGCCTGCACTATCGTTACGCTGGCGGAATAACATTCTCTAATTTAAGATGAGTATGACCTTCGCTGGCGTATTACTTATTCCCATTCAGTTTTTAAACTGAACTGCCTGGAAACTGACTGGATTTTAAAGAGTTTTCTGGAATTTATCACGATGGTGTTTTCAAGCTGACATGGTACATTATCAAAATCCAGTTAAGTTTATGTACATACTGTTATCACTTTAGGTATTTTGAGAGTAGTGGGGTACAAGATGGCGCCCTATGAACATATCTTATCTTAATCTTAATAATAAATAATAATATTATACACGCGAAAGTTTGTGAGTATGGATGGATGTTTCACGCAAAAAGTACTGAACGGATTCTGATGAAACTTTACAGAAATATAGCTTATACATCAGAATAACATATTATAAATTTTATATTGATTAATTCTAGGAGACTCTTGCCCACACAAAGACTTCAGTTGACATACTAACTGTCTTCTGCGCTTGTTTATGTTCCTGTACACCTGTTTATGTCTGTTTCTAATATATTGTCTGTCTGTCGTACATATATTATTTATCTATACATATATATGACAAACCGAGTATAAATACAGCCCTTACTACAACTGTTAAAAACTCCTTGGTTCACGTAAGTATAATATAATTTTACGTTCCGTGTCATCTTGAACATTAGAAAATAAAGAATTATAAGTTTAAATTTCATAGTGAATACATGAAATATTTTACTTTCCTCTTTTATTAATGCCGTATCCTCGAAGCTAATCGTAATTAATCTAATATATAAAATTCTCGTGTCACAAATTTCATGTTTACATATAACCCTCTAACACTTGACCGATTTTAATGAAAATTTATATGTATATTCAGTAGGTCGGTTTTATAACTATTTTTAAAACCCTAAGTAATAGGGTTTTTAAATTTTCGACATTTTTTTATTTATTATTTTATTATGTTGCATTAAAGAAATTCACCCTTCTACCACCAACCCCTATTTTTTAATACTAAAAATATTGTTGATTAAAATCACTATTAAAACAATAATATATATATATATATTGCGTTTGCTGTACAGTCCAATACCATGTAAGAATATGTTATCTGTGGCAATACTAACAATAGTGGTTAAAGCAACCCAGTCCACACAAGCAGCACAGCAATAAAGTAATAATATTAACATTGCAGTGATTTTACACTAACAAGATAAGCGAAGTATTACGTCCCAGTAGCAATAGATAAGGCTGCTGTAGTTACTATGCTAGTATTGTCATGATTAGTAAGCACTATTTATTAATAAGAACACATCACATGATGATGATGATGATGATGATGATGCACTATTGTATTAGGCTAAGACCTGTAAAAATAGTTGTAAGTGTGAAAAAATAAAATAAAATACTTTTCAGCACGGCTCATCGAGGTTACTTGTGACCCTACAGCTGGTAGCTACTTTGCCCAGAGGCTAAGTATGGCCATACAAAGAGGCAACGCTGCCAGTATCTTGGGTACGCTGCCTCGATGTGCCGCGTTGATTACAATGATTGTTTGTATTAATGTATTATGTAAATTTCCTGATGTAGAAATAATTATTTTATAATGTAGATCATATTTAGTCCAACTTTTTGAAGCCAATGTCATGTGCATATGTTGTCTAGGACCCATAACACAAGCTTTAGCTAGCTTAACTTGGATCTAGATGGCGCTGTGTGAATTGTCCTGAGATTATTATTATTATTATTATTATATTCTCTGAAGCAGTGTCTGCAGATGTTCAAGCCATATTTGCGGATAAGTCCGTATCTGTTTGAGCGGGCTCGGCATGAACGAGATCCTTGGCCGTACGAGGATGGGAGTACTAAATGTTTGCGTGACCCATTGCGAAATTATTACTTACGCTAAAAAATTCACAGAAACAAAGATAAAGGCCGAAATGGCGATTACACAGATTATAACTGAAGATTATTTTTTAATTACCTTGCTCTTTTCTTATGTATGTTATGATTTTAATGCATTATGTTATTTCTATTTATGTGATATAATAATTTATATGCTGCTGTAAGCATCGACCTAGCTGTGTTGTGATGTGTGATGTAATAGATATTATTCTATTCTATTCTATTTTATAAGAATCGCACAGCTAGTGTAGCGTTGGGCCGACCACTTATTATTTATTTATTCATTTATTTAATTAACACAATATAAACTTACAGGTAATTGCCAACAGCTTTATATTTTAAAACTATTAAACTTTACTATATACACTTCTTAAACTTTTCATTGCCAAAATATTCTTATTTTATTTATATGGAAATCAGCGCTTCTGTAAAAAAATAAATTTAATAATTGTAATGCTCGCATAGTGGGAGCATGTTATATTACTATTATTAGCATGGCCTATGTATACAGCCACAGTTTCAAATAGTCAGACCCGACGACGGGTGACACTTCTCACGTAATTCTGTGGGATATTAAAACCTATACGTTCTACAACAGCGGGATTACCTATCTGGTTGCGCAGCAGCAAACAGTAATGGACAGCTAAGTAGGACAATACAGTTTAACAGGACGCAGTAATAGAGATGTAGTGTAGTGTAGTGTAGTGTAGTGAAAATAGGTAAAATGAAGTTCTAGTAATTAAAATAAATACAGGACACTAGGGCATGTACTGGGACTGTTCGCACCTCTACTGTAATTCAGTAACCCTATCTAACCCTTCAACCAAAGCAACCCAAATAGGGTAGAACAATATTTCTCAAATCAAATCAAAAATAAATTATTTATGTAGGACGTTTTAGCCACATATGAACGTAAAATTTTTGTATTAATATTTTGTCCCTACCGTCCAGTTCAGTAACAAATTCAATTGAGAGAGTCATTCCATTTACTTAAACATCAAATGATAAATTTGAAGTTTGGTCGCCGAACAGTAAACATGCTTTCAAGCTATATCCGAACTCTATCCAATGTCTGATGATGCCTCGTTCAGAGGCGAAATACGCGTACTGGTTGGACATAAAGTAACTGTCGGAATTTGATCACCATTAGAAAAGGTCAAAAATAATCATTCACAATATCTTTATTCATGTAGGCCTATTACAGACTCTTAGGATATATCAAATCTACCATCAGTTTGGAATGATTTCGAGATGAGAAGAACTGACAAGAAACTTAGCTCGTATTCTTTTCAAATAAATGCTGTAGGTAAGTTTTACAATATGTGTACATGTTTACAATAATACAAATTCTGTTTAAATTCAAAATTTTGGTCGTAACAGTAGTCAAGGTTCCGCACTGGTTTTTTGTACATGCTAATTATAGCGGAATTGAACAAAATAATATAAATCTGCCATCATGTAGTGAAACGAACTTTTTCAAAATAATGCCTAATTCGATAAAAAATATATAAAATTGGTGAAACAGAGATGACGCAAATTACTTTTTATAAAGTCTCTCGGTAACTCGGTACAAATCGTTAGTATTGGGAATTAGCCACCGTCCAGACTCCATTGCTAGCATTCGTCTATACACTTACCGTTCTAGTGACACTGGTGGCATGAATTCACACCAATTGAGGTACTCACGTCCTCTCACTCCGTCTATCTGGGCCTACCAATAATTTATTTATCAATTCCTTATCGAAAATATTGCTCGCAACGTCCGTTTGTCCGTATTAACTAGTGATTTATTTATATCTTTAACCTTTTGAACTCCACTGCCGGTTTGGCGATTATGGTTTTTAATGGCCTAATTTTTACATGTCTGTTTAGAAAGTCTGTTGCGTCTGTGCGTCGTGATATTCTTATTATGGGACGATTTTAATTACGGTGAAGTTTAAAAACAATTGCATTTTTACTACTATTAATACCATTACTATTACTTACCTTACCTTTTTTACTACTAATAATTTATCTTTCCGACTGCGTAGACAATTTCACTATTTATATATAAATAATTCTGACCTCACACTCTTTGACTGACTGGGACCCTTATTTTTATACCTCACTCCCTTAACTAGGGCCTAATTCCAGTGCGTGTATAGACAGTCTATACAGGTTCTATATCTAGGTTCAGCTGATTTTCTTAGTCGATTATTCTATGCGATTCCGATCTGCATTTTTTAAAAGATCAAAGTTATGTTTATTACAAACGTGTTTTACTACCTTTTTGTAAAATTGAGGGCTTTTTAATGTTACTGGATGGCAACCAAAGTAACCGATTACGAACATCATGTCGTCATATAATTAAATGGACGGTAGGGAAAAATAATAATACAAAAAAATTACGTTCATAAGCGGCTAAAAGGTCCGACATGACTAAATGATTTTTGATTTGATTTGATGCATATATTACCGTCTCATAATAAAATTCCATGTGTTGTTATGAGAACTAACGTCATGCCTCCATGCCCTGTGATTCCATAGAGAAATCTTATTCTTTAATTGAAATACCAAATTCAAGATATTTTCGGCAGAAATAGGTAGGTAAGGGATACCCATGCATACAACTTTATTGGTAAACTTTGTTCTTAGGAAAGTTGCCCGACAAAGTGATCTACACTGAGAGGTAAACCTCTACTTCTCCGAAAAACTGCCATGTCTAATTTCAGCTGAATTCATCACAGTAGACTATTTTTTTTTTTTTTTTATTGGGTTGTTTGGGCTATTGTCAGATGTGTAGCACCTGTAGCACTGCGACCTACATAGATCTATTGTGCTCGCCCTTTTCAGAGTTCGCTACCTAACAGTAGACTAACCTGACTTCATTTTAAGATTCTTAAAATTGCAAAAATCGTACCAGCAAATAAACAGAGGTCAAATAACCGAAACTCCTCAATAAAAAATACCACCGGCGATTGTAGAATCAGCATTCATAAAAAAATAACAACTTACCGATTCGTTTAACGTTAAATTCGATGATATCTTAAATACTTCGGTACTGTCCGTCACTGATACACCTTTAGTAACACAATCAAGTGCGCCCATCGTTTCACTAAACTGTATATATTAAGCGTTAAGTTAACATAAACAATATTTTTTTCACGACGTGTGTCTGTCCGTGACAGCGCGAAGTATTACTGGCTGCGTGTGCGCATCGTAGTGTGCTACTAACGTTTGCTATCATCATAAATAACTAGATGTGACACGAGATGAGATTATGGACCGATGAATCATTGATGAAATGGGCATTGAAAGTGTGCGTAGATAATCTTAAGTTATCACTTATCATGTCGAATATCAATTGTTTTTGTGTATTATAATACTCCCCACTTGTGATGATGAAGATGATAATATTGATGATATGTATAAAGTATTTGAATAAACAGCATGTGCCGATAGAAATCAAGAATTAACCTCATAATTGAGAATAAATTTTGTATCCTAAATTACAATTGTAATTCAGGATAAAAATATTATAATTAAATTTGCACTCTATGAAACATTAACAATTTCTTCTTTCGCGCGCGGTACTCTTAGACTGTTGCCTTCTGTGTCTAATAAATCCGATTTTGGTCACTCTTATAATAATAATATACACAATTCACACAGCGCCATCTAGTTTCAAGTTAAGTAGAGTTTGTGTTATGGGTACTAAACAACTGATAGATATAATTAGATACATATATTATACAGACATACATAAAACATAGGAAACAGCCGTATAACACAAAAACTCATTCTCATGAATACAAATGTTTGTGCTGTGCGAGGAATCAAACCCGCAATGATAGGAAGTAAAGTGGTGTTTTAAACCGCTAGATCATCAGACCGCCGCCACATCATCATTAGACCGCTACATCATCAAAGATATCATTATAATAATGAAAATTAACCGTTAGAATGCTACACGGTGAAAAAGTGCTGCGAGTTTTAGTATGTATTTGGTGCCCCGTGAAACTGATATTTGTCTAAATGAGTCTTTTTATTTACGACATTTTTTTTTCCTTTTTATAGTAAATAATCAAAATATATACAGAAATTCTCATACATTTTTTCTAAAACTGTTTATCACTAAAACTGTTAAAATTTAAACTCTATGACACATCCAGCAATACCTGTTGATCTATAGGATATGCTCACTTAAATATACAAATCTTGTATGAATCACACGTGTGTGCTGGCTATGGTATACATTGAGCCATGAGCCAATGACATACAACGTTATGTCAGTTGTGGGTCACGACGATATGACTCGTAGAAGCCTGTTTGAGAATTAGAATGTAATCTAGCTCCTGCACTAGATTAGTTGTAGATCAAGAATTAAGTTAAGACGGAGCTCCATATATTATAACAAAACCCATTGTTCTATAAATGTGTACTAAACTGTAATGTTTGGAAAGTGTGGGTATCTTATATTTATACCGTTTAGTGGAAATAGTGAAACATTTGAAGAGATGTAACAAAATATTTGCAAAGAATAAAAATAAAAGACAGAACTATTTATATTATTATTTATTTATTATTATTTATTTATATTATTAACCGGGTTTTAACATGAATAATTTTTCGACAAATGAAGGTTTACCTCTCAAAAATCATTTTTTCTAAAAATAACAGAACTATTACTGTAACTACCATATAGTAATTTTAAGTAGCTGTGACGTGGTCGAGTGGAATGAGTACTCATGCTCACTAAAATGTCCAGACTTGAGGCGGCGTGGTGGGCCGGGTCATTGGGCTCCCTAAAATATGGTCGAGCGCAGTGATGGCTGGCTCATCCGTCATAGTCGTGAACGGGTGCTGCTTGTAGGGACTGGTCTGCTCTTATCACTATGACTGATTGAATCTTATTGTATATTTATATTTGACCCAAAAATTAGTGCTGGTTGGTAGTTTGTATTCACACGGTTCGACTTGTAAATGTAAACTTACAAGGATTGTTTAGAAGAGCAACACACAAGTTTCTTGCTCGTTCTTCTTGTGATGAGACAGCTTTCCGAACGAGCGGTAGATAAAAAAAATTGTTATGACTATTCAAAAGTGCTTAAATTAAGTTTATTTGAATAAATGATTTTCTATTCTATTAAACACCACCAAACGCCGTAAACTGCTGCACCTGGGTCGTATAATGCGGAATGAAAAATATAGGATTCTGCAATTAATTACACAGGGAAAAATCCAGGATTGCCAAAGATCAGGCAGACGTTGTACTTCTTGGTTGAAAAACCTTAGGCAGTGTTTCTGCATGAGCACCAGATTTCTTTTCAGGACCGCCGTGGACAAAATAAAGATTGCTATAATGATCGCCAACCTTCGATAGGCGATGGCATCTACAGAAGAAGAATGGTAACTTAAGACGAGATGTCTCAAACAAAACTATAATTTTAACTCTAATACTGGTTGCATATATTTTTTGTTTCATAGTTGTATTATTTAGGTATATATTTATATATGTTTGTTAAATACTAGCTATACACGCAATTTCGCGTGAAATTTAACTTTATTTTTCTAAAATAAAGGTAGTCTAAGTTACTCCTTATTACATCAGCTACCTACCGATAAAAGTCCCGACAAAATCGGTCCAGCCATTTCAGAGATTAGCCGGAACAAACAGACATAAAAATTGTAAAAAATGTTAGTTTGGTGTATGTACCGTACCTACCGTATTTATATTCATATGCATGTAGTAGGAAAAGGTTATTTCAATATTACAAACAGACACTCCAATTTTATTTATATATATAGATGTATAGATTTAATATAAACTGTGTAAAACAGAAATTGCGTTGTTTTCTGAAATAAGCAATTATAATTAATAAACTTTTTTCAGGCAATAATTCTACACTAAATACTGATCAGTTTATATTTTGTCAAATTTTTATAATGACCTCTTATAATGTGCACGATTAATGACGTAAATATGTGCGTGATGAAGTGTATTTTGAGGGTATGGTTTTACGGCTTCTTTTTAATTGTAATGATCTGTCTTGAGGTTTTTGTTGGTCTGCGTCGTTTGAGTAATTAGTTATACAAATTGACGCATTTCTATCCGTTTGTATTAGATAAAAATTACATAAGTATATATATTTTTAATACTATTTAATGATACGAAGGCTTAGTGGTTTCTCATTTACTGACTGACTTTAAATTATCTTTGCTATAAACTCGTAAACAGAGCAATCTAATACCTCATATGTTTCTATCGAATACTTACCTGATTTTATACATAACTGGCTACTCGCCCCGGCTTCGCACGGCTGTACATATATTATATATATAAACCTTCCTCTTGAATCACTCTATGTATTAAAAGGACCGCTTCAAAATCCGTTGCGTATTTTTAAATATTTAAGCATACATAAGGACGGACAATGATATGTTAAGAATGCCCACCTCACTTATTTAGCAGTTTAGCTTCTGATGGTTACGGATTCGATTCTTCGCACAGTAAAAACCATTTGCATTGATAAGTATTATTGTTTATATTGGTCTGGGTATTTCGTATGAATATGTATGCATTTGCAAACAACACTAGCTGTGGCAAGGACTAGTCTAACATGGGACTAGATGGAGCTGTGTGAATTGTCCCGAGTAGCTATATGTATACATATAAATAGAATTGGAGTGTCTGTTTGTAATATTGAAATAACTGTTTTTTACTATATGCATATGAATATAAATAGGGTACATACACCAAAATAACATTTTTACAATTTTTGTCTGTCCGTCTGTTTATTCCGGTTAATCTCTGAAATGGCTGAACCGATTTTGACGGGACTTTTATCGGCAGGTAGCAGATGTAAGAAGGAGTAACTTAAACTACTTTCAATTTAGAAAAATAAAGTTAAATTCCACGCGAACGAAGTCGCGGGTACAGCTAGTTGTTAATATAATTTGAAAGCCATGTCATTTAAAATACAGGCTGTATATAAAATCGCTTTATCCTCTTATACCTAAGTATCGACGTAGGCATTCAAAAGACTTATTACAATTCGTTATGTGGCGCCTTCTCGATGACTCACAGCACTTCAAACGTACATATGTAATATGTATGTACATATTTACTTTCTATCTCATGACTCAACCTGTATGGCATTTGCAAAAGTATACAACTGGTTTTTTACCGCGAGTTCGCTTATTTGAACTTTAATTAAGTTTTCTCAAAAAGCATATTACCGAAATTGTCTTGGCTCAGTGGTTAATTTAGAAAATTCTAGATTTCAAAGGTTGAATATTGGCAATACACAAAAATATTAGGTAACTCTACTATAGTTGTAACTACCGGTAGGAAACCAAATTAATTCGTAAGCTCGTTCAATCTTAATATAATATTATAAACGACAAAATTTGTGAGTATGGATGGACTTTTGTTACTCTTTCACGAAAATACTAATGTACTGTACGGATTTTGATGAAACTTCACAGTAATATAGCTTATACATCAGAAGAATAGATAGGCTATAAATTTCATGCCGGTTAAACCGCAGGCACAGCTAGTATAATACAAATAAATACCCATAGATAGACATAATACATCTATCTACATCTAGCCTTAATCGAAGCAGATGTCACTACAGCAGTGCACTACATAACTTAAAATATGCCTAAATTCACTCACTTCTATAAATAAATGCCTATATATATAAATAAATCCGGCCCCCTTGTAATATATATATATGAATATTACTGTGACAATATACTGCATATACATAATACATATAAATGATCACTGGATCTGTAATTTGTCGGATTACAAGATACCTTTTGTAAAAAACAAAACACCCTTGCACTCTATAATAATACGATGGTCCGACACTGCCCTGCAAAATGATTGTCGGACTACCGGGGGTCCACTGTATATGTATAAAATAGAAGAATCATCATTGGATCTATAAATACCTTTTGTAAAAAAATTGAATGACAATTTATTCACTGCTGAAAATGAGGGGCCTGTAATGTATATAAAAAACAATTGGATCTATAATTTGTCCCTTCAGAAATTTGTTAGAAACTTTTCGTTTTTTATCGTACGCAGATAGTATGGTATGGTACTCAATATAAAAAAATAAAAATAAAAAAAAAAAGTAAAAGTTGGCAACTTTATGACAGGTGTCTTTTAAGAATATTTTGTTAACATTAAAGTTGAAATGGACTTGTTTTTTGTGAAATTTAATATTTATATTCTAACCTCTACTTTTAGTTTTTTTGAAATGAATTTGCTCAATATAAAAAAATAAAAATATATTCTTATGACTGTCTTTTAAGAACAATAAATTAAGTGAAATATAATATTTATATCGATATAGTTGTATCTGTAATAAATAGGGCAAAGGAAATATTGGGAATTCGGCAAACGTTACGACAATTGGCCCGTTAGTACCTAGTTAGATAATTAACCTAATCTTTACATAGTATAAAATGAACTTGCTTTCGCGGTCTATTGATCTTTTAAACTACGCAACGGATTTTAATGCTCTTTTTAGAAAGAAAGAAAGAAAGGAAGAAAATTGTTTATTTGGTACACTGAAAATAATTTTTAAAATTTAATTTACATTTTATATTAATAATTAGAGTACCAACTAGGTCTCCGCTCAGCAATAGATAGAGTGATTCAAGAGGTAAGTTTGTATGTATAGACATCCTTACCTGGTAAATAATATATTTGCCTTAACGACTCTCTTCCCAAATAGGGTAGTCATTTGTCAGACCATTGGCATAAACATCTGGCTTTGAAGTTTGCCGACAGCCACCTAAGCTATCCGAGCTCTATTCAATGTCTGATGATGCCTCGTTTAGAAGCGAAACATGTGTCGCAATTACTGTGTAGACTGTATAACGGTCGGAATTTGATCACCAATAGAGAAAGATGAAGGACTAACTCTCATACAAAACAACTTGTGAGCAAGAGATTTTTTTGCGGAAAAACAGTTTATCTTGTTTAAAATAAAAACTATTGGTTATTATATACATCTGAATTGTACTATTTATGTGCGTATTTAGTATAATGTATATTGGAAAATTCGAGTCTTAAATCAGTCCCGTTTTCTTATACGAATCAAAAATATATTTTATAAGACCAATCTTTGAGATTTTTTTCTCTGCTACAAAAGTGAATCAATCATGTAACGAGAACTGTCAATATGATGTCAAAGATCTGAAAAATGAAATACCTAAATATCAGCCCCGAATGTTTTGTAATTGCTGAGAAAAGTTAAGGTATCTGAGGTCAATATTTGCGATGCGTCGCCTTAACGCTTCCAGTAGGTTCCAGTAGGTGGTGGTCAGGTTTCCGCACTGAATATTTGTGGTCTCACACTTGCTTACTATATGGTAGCAGAATTAACAGTACTAATGGTCGCCCAGTGGTCGAAAATCGACTATAATAAAAGATACAAAAAGATATTTAAACCTGCAATAAAAATTAAACAAAAGAATGCGCGCTGGTTATCACCTCACCACTGTTGCATTATATATGAGGTGATGAAGTGTCGCTACATAATTTATTGTTTATTGTAGAGACTAGGTGAAATAAGTGTACTATTTATTAACAGTACATCTTAAAATAGGCTTATTAGTAACGCGTACATTCGACGCGGAGTCGGAACGTAGACTGATTTTACACTTAACTTAAATCAAATCTATGTTATCTGGAGAGGTAAACTAATGAGAGTGTGCCTGCCAAGTGTTGACAGAAATATTACAAGTGTAGGCACAAGAGTTTATATGCGTGTATGTGACACATACGTGGTACATGGTGGTGTATAATGTTTTTTTTATTGATTTAATGTTATTTATGTAATATATCATAATTAATAAAATATTAGCATTCTGCACTTTATATAAACTTAAAATGTGCGAAGTATCATACTTCTCCGTTCGCACAATTTTCGTAAAAAGGCGTACAAAATTTTTGATTCACGTAATATATAAGTAATATACATAGTAATGTTCTATAAAATAAAAGATTTTTTTTAAATAAAAGTAGCCTAAGTTACTCCTTATTACATCAGCTACCTGCCAAAAAAAGTCCCGTCAAAATCGGTCCAGCCATTTCAGAGATTAGCCGGAACAAACAGACCGACAGACAGACAGACAAAAATATTAAAAAGTGGTTTTTTGGTGTATGTACCGTATTTATATTCATATGCATGTAGTAAAAGGTTATTTCAATATTACAAACAGACACTCCAATTTTATTTACATGTATATCTATACATATAAATAAAATTACTTTAATACTTATAAATAAAATTACTATAATAATAAAATTACTTAATTAATACATCTGTATAGATAATATAAAACCATTAAATTTGTTACAGAAAGTCGTGACATCCTAGCATCACAGCCGAAACTATCTCTGCACAGTCTACGCAGTCCCCTTGTGGTCACAAGCCATAAGTTCATAGCAGATGCCATAGAGAAGAAATGGTGTCTCACAAACACCTTCATGTATATTCTCAAATATGTGGGAGACTCGAAGGATGAGAGCTCTAATTTTTATTATTTTGAGGTTAGTTATTCAAAGGATTTGGTACTTTTCGGTCTACTCAATGCTTGTTCTAATTCAAATTCAAAATATCTTTATTCATGTAGGTCTATTACAGACTGTCATGATTTGTCAAATCTACCGTCAGTTCGGAATGATTTCGAGATGAGGAGAACTGACGAGAAACTCAGATCGCAATCTTTTCAAATAAATGTACATTTTTACGATAATACACAGTCATTAACTTTCAAATTTAGTAGAATAGAGTGACCACCAGCATATGCTATTGCAAAAAATAAAAAATCTAATTACAGCTTACGGCCTCTTATGTACATACATAATATGGTGTTTAAGTAACATAGAGTACGTGAAGCTAAATTTTATTCCACTTGCCGTCAAATCTGTCAGCTGTTTACTATTCCATTCACGTTACCATCAATTCGGAACCAAAAAGATAAAGGCCAAGACTTTGATCATCTTAAATAGAGCCTCTTTTTACAGGCCGTGTTCAGCCAGCCGACAGCAAGCTACCCGATCTCACAAGCAACCGTTTCAGTATTCTTCAGAATAGAAGACAAACATATAGAACCCGTGGAACTAAAAGGAGTGCCATTGGTAATTTATTTATTCTGTATTAATACTGTTTCCTTCGACTTCGTCTGCTTTTTTTGAGATAAAAGATAGCCTATTGTCTTCGTGATACAATTAATCTTCATTAACTCTCATTTAGTATTTAAGGTAAGAAGCCTGGTCGAAATATCTCCTTTGGAAAGTTTACACTCTTTCCCGAGGAGATAAAAACGATCGCTCCTAAGAATATCCTTCAATTCTTGTCCCTGACGGGTCTAGGTAGCGAACTCTGAAAAGGGCGAGCACAATAGATCTATGTAGGTCGCAGTGCTACAGGTGCTGCACATCTGACAATAGCCCAAACAACCCAATAAAAAAAAAAAAAGAAGCCTGGTATTTAATATCCGCGGATGTCATATATGTAATGCAAATATAGACGGTTTTTTCAATAACATAAAAAACCGTCTATTTGCATTACGTAGCATTTAGATGACAGACATATACGTACAAAAATATTTTCCGCAGGTACGCTTTTTTAATCCCTTTCTAACAGTGAAGGAATTTTTAAAATCGAATCAGCAGAATCGAAGATTATACAAAATTTACCTAATTACTAATGCATAAATTACCCGAACAAACAAATATACAAAATTTACGTCTTTAAAATTAATATTATTACCCCCCCCCCCCCCCCCCCCCCTAATAATATTAATGGGGACTGATGATCTCATTACTAGCAATGTACCATGTCAGTGTACACATGTGTAACCATCGTGATAAAATCTTGGTGAATTTGTGTGACATTGTGACAAATTCCTGACCTCTAGTGCTGGATGATGAGATGAACTCTTATCATCCTGCACTAGTGCTCCGACAGCGTAAACCATTAACGCAGGTGGGTGCACCATTCCATTATCATCCATAAAATAAAAAAATGTATATTATTAGTACAGTACTATAGATTATGCACCCGTGTGATGGTGGGGCGTGGTGTTAGTTGTTAATAACTTAATTAGGACATAATTGTATTGTATTTTGACGTACTAAATGTATAATTAATTTGTTATTTGCCGCAATTATCGGTAAGTGTTAAGGTAATTTATGAATCATTCTGTGGCCAGTTCTATACTTTATTACCTATTATGCAGTTATAATAGAATTTTCCTAATAAGAACATCACATATGTCACGTACACCATCAAATCAAATCAAACCCAATTATGTCATGTATTTATATGATACTAGCTATCCCGGCAAACGTTGTTGTGCTATATAATTTAAAATCGCTATTAAAAATAGGGGTTAATAGGATGGAAAGGGATTGTTAGTAATGTGGATTGATAACCCCATTGCTAGCAATGTACCATGTCAGGTCGACCTCCACGCGGTTCCCCCTGGAAACCATCGTGTTAAATTCCTGGTGAATTTGTCACGATGGGCTAACTGACCTCACCTCATGCTCATCTTATCATCCTCCACTGGTGCCCCGCCAGCGTAAACCGTTAACGCAGGCGGGTGCACCATTCCATTATCATCCACAAAAAAAAAATAGGGGTTAATACTAGAAGGGTGAAAATTTAGATTTAAAGAGCAACACACAAGTTTCTTGCTTGTTCTTCTTGTGATGAGACAGTATTCCGAATGAGCGGTAGATTAAAAAAAAAATGTTATGACTATTCAAAAGTGCTTCAATGTAAGTTTATTTGAATAAATGATTTTCTATTCTTTTTTCTATTCTACGGTTGTATGTATTTTTCAATCCTAAATAATAATAAAATATTATGTCAAATAAATAAAAAAAATATATTTAGGGGTGGATATCCCTTACCACTTAGGGGTATGAAAAATAAATAGTAGTCGATTCTCTAGATAGGTCCCATTAAAATCGGTCTAAATGTTATTTTGGTGTATGTACATATTTATATTCATATGCATGCACTTCAATTTTATTTATATGTATAGACATATCGACAATCACTTTACAACTTAGTTCGAGAAAAAGAACAAGAAATGGCTTCAAAACTGCAACTAATGATATTTTTATATCACAATGGTGGCAATCAAACATACGGCCCATCTGATGGTTACTGGATACCGTATGGAAACAACAGAGGAGGCATGAGTAGTATCACGGGTATCACATGATAACGTGATGTCCGTAGTACTGTGCTATAGTGCTATGTATTCATTTTCAATATTGACGACCTCGGTGGTCTAGAGGTCTAGCACACCGCTTTACGACCGATGGTCGCGGGTTCGATTCCTCGCACGGCACAAACATTTGTATTCATGAGTATGATTGCTTGTATCGGTCTGGGTGTTTTCTATGTATATTATGTATGTATTTACGAAAAAAATTATCTATGTATTTGTATCAGTTATCTAGACCCATAAAACAAGCTTTAGCTAACTTAACTTGAGGTCTAGATAGCGCTGTGTGAATTGTCCTGAGATTATTATTATTATTATAAGGTGTATAGACGACGGCTGCCACTTACCATCAGGTCAGTCAGTCAGTCAGTCAGGCTTTTTTGCCTTCAGTTACGAAATGAATTATATACAACCACATAATATTGTAAAGAATGATAAGATGGGGAGACGAGTCAGGTCAGTTAGCACAACGTAGCAAATTTTTCAGAGGGAACCGCGTGGAGGTCAACCTGACGTAGTACATTGCTAGCAATGGGGTCATCTATTTACATTACTAACAATTCCCTTCCTCCGATCGGATAGTATTATACCGTAAATTGTATTATGAGAATGGGCTGTGTTTTATCGTAAAAAAGCAGACAGATTCGAGGGTCATAGCTAGTATATATATATATATATATATATATATATATATATATATATATATAAGTAGTATGTATATATTTACCATTGTATTATGAGAATCAATATGAGCTGTCTATTATCTTAAAAAGCAGACGGCTTCGCGGGTCATAAGTAGTATGTACTTATTTACCAGATGACATTCAGAATCGAAGGGCAACGCACAGATCACGATGTACGCTACGTCACCCTCACAGCTGACTGGATCCTGGCAGTTCTCAAGATGAAGCTCAAGTTGTATCAGAGGATAGAAAGCATCAAGCTGTTCTGATTGGATTTACCCTTCTATCAGATTTATCCACTTATCGAAGGAAAGACAAATCATCATTACATAGTATAAAACTTAACTAAAGATTTTGAAGCTGTTTTTTTTAATAGACAGAGTAATTCAAGAGGAAGATTTATAAATATAATACATGTACATCTGTGCAAAACCTGGGCGAGTAGCTAGTTCTGTATATAATATAAATGATTTTGACTTTAGTAAAATGTAATTTTGTAAATTAATTAATAGTAGTAATAATCATATTTTATAATTAAATTCCTAGTAAAATATAATCATTGTTGTTATAAAAAGTTATATAAAATTACACGTAACTACCACATCAAACGAGTCATCAGCTTCTATGTCTGTCTTTCTGATAAAAAAATAAGTAAAAATAACTTATGTTTATACACATTTATGTATTAGTATACTAAAATGTTTGTGATAGAAAAAGCAATTAATAAAATAGTGAGTTAATTAAATAACGAGATTCGTATCATTTTGCTCATTTTATTTATGAATCATAGATTTAAGTTCAAGGAAATAAATTATTATGTTTTGAAAGAATTCCGATGAGATAAAAACCCATTATGTTAATTCGAATCGTAGAAATATTTTAAACATGAGTTTATGATGTCCAATGGTGTTTGTGAAGCAGAAATGAACTAGTTTTAGTTGTATATTAGTTGATTAAATATATTCTAATAATATTTCGCTATTTTCTTATTTTATTACTTTCTTGAGATCCTTCTCCTGACAATGATAAATACAACAGAAAAAGAACTAGCGAAATCGGTAAAGCCGTTCACGCGTGATGCCCGTGAAGAAAATAGGGATTCACTTATATTTACATATACTACCTGATCCGGTAAACGTTGTTTGCTTTATAAATAAAATTGCTTTAAAAAAATGGAGGTATTAAATTAAAGACGAATCATAAAATATAAAAAAAGAGTGACCCACCTCAAACAACATCAGTTTTTAGGGTGGGTCACTTTGAGGTATAAAACATAGATAATAACCTAATCCCAAATCAACCGAATATGCATATAAAATTTCATCAGTAGCTTAAGATTCCATCACGGACAAAAAACGTGACACGAACTTTTTATATATGTAAAAAAGTTCGTTAAGATTATCCACATTCATTCATAACTTAGAGCAGCGCTCTTGTGGATGGAGCTCTTACCTGCTTCAAGATTATCGACAGAAGGTAAAATTATGTATTTTCGTTTCCTATTGTAACAAAGGAAAATTGATATTAAAAACCGAAAGAACTATATAAAATATGCATAAATAATTGATTCTTTGTTCCTGTCATAGAGATGTAGATACCCCATGAATCATTGAATACATTATCCTCGTCAGTTCAGCGTCGAACTGACTTTCTCTATAATGCATAATACCTTATTTGAATTGCAAATGTGTTGTTGCGATTCGGTCACGTTTTTTTTGCATTGCGTGATCATGTATTTATACATTGAGATGCAGGTTTGATATTTTCAAACCGCTTTAAAATAAAAAAATATACTTATTGTATTCTATGGAACCTCTTTTATCTATTCCACGTCCAATTCAAACGGGGACCGAAATTAAGACGGCCTAAGCTGAGGTTCGAAACCGTAGAACTCTCATACTAAAATCGTATCCGTTAGGTTGGCCAGGGAGTTGGCCAGCCACTCAATAAGTTTTTCCTTTGGTTTGGTGTGCTATCTGCACTCGCACCCTATCGTTCGATGAAGCTCTAAAGGCCAGCTACGGCCAACAGCATTAGACTAGTTCGATAAAAACTCTTCTTTATTTTTAATTTTTGCACTTATTTATATGGAAAAAGTTACAGTATCACCAAAGTTAACGTAATATTTACTACTGAGTAACATGTCCTGTTTTTAGGGCTTTAAAGGCCAGCGACATTAGTGGCTAATATACCATTACAATAGGTAAAAAAATGCATTCTATTGTAATAAGTGTGTATGATACATATGTATTTTTGCCATGTGCATGAATGAAACTGTATTTTTGTAAGCATGTACAAGCTTATTTCTTAAGAATTTGAGGTGAATTTCTTGTGATTCCTTAGCTTTAAAGTACTCCGATCTTACAGTAGATTTGACATATCACAGGAGTCTAATATTCCTACATGAATAAATATATTTTGATTTGATTTGACATGTGTGAATTTTTTATTTAAATGTGTGTATATCTATGTCTTATATATACTTACATAATACATCCTTATATGGTAGTTTCAGTTACTTAACGCAATAGGTTTATTTCCATGTACGGGGCTTTCCCGCTTATTATGGGCGTACATTTTAATGAATGATGATAAAACGATGATCACACTTACGTCAATTATACGCGTTGACGGGACTTCAGTGAAGGATCTGCTTTATATCAAATTTAGTAGTAGCCAATTCATCAGAAAATAATATTAGTACTTAAAAAACTTTGATATTAGGAACTGTTGTAATTTTGTAATGGATTTGTAAAGATAGGTGACACTGCATGTTGTCAACTCACCTGGCCGGCCAGCGGTAGTTCTGGGCCAGACGGATAAGGTCTGCATCGGTGCCACTGTTAGGCAAATTGTAACATCTCGGCTGGAGGCTCCTCTGGAGTTGTACAAAAGTGGACATTAAAGAAATATAATAATATTAAAGTAAATTAAAAAAGGCACGGACAATATGTATGTGGAAAATTGTATTTAAAAAAAAAATTGTATGGATGATAATGGAGTGGCGCACCGGCCTGCACTAACGGTTTACACTAGTTGGGCACCAGTGGAGGATGATAAGATGAGCCTGAGGTCAAATCAGTTAGCCCATTGTGGTAAATTCCCCATAAATTGATCACTTGAAGTCAACCTAACATGGTACATTGCTAACAATGGGGTTATTAGTTCATATTACTAACCATCCCCATTCCCCAATGGATGCTTTTAGAACATCATCATTGGGGGAAGAGATTGTTAGTCATGGAGAGTAGAGAGTCGTTTGTTATGTGTCCCTGGATATACTTGGGATTATTTTTGATGAATTGCCACGATGCACTAATTCATCTGGATTTATCATTAGCCATCATTAGCATATTATAATTAAAAAGCATGATATCAGTCCTCCAAGATCGCAATGTTTTAGTTCTGTCACGGACTTTCCTGGAAATTTTTTTTCAGACTAATGTTGTTGCAATTCTGTCTAATCGCAATTTACAACTATGATTTCCAGGGTACCCGCGTGGAGGTCAACATGGTACATTGCTAGCAATGGGTTTCGAGCACATTACTAACAATCCAACAAGAGCTTATTTGCCATTCCAATTACATGGAAAAAATGGCAATATTCTCCTTATTAAATGGCATAGACTTTATTAGAGCTTGTCACGCGGCCATATCGCAAGCCATATAGTATAAACTGGCCAACGTACGGACGGAAAACGTGAGTACCGTCGATACTGATAAAAGCAATTAAGTGCAACTATTTTAGACGTCACGCGTTGTTTGTGATGCTAAAATTGTTCTAGTTAATATTATAATAGCAAAAGTTAGTTTATATGTTTGTTTGTTACGATTTCACGATTTCACTGCTTACATATATACATATATAAAGAATGCGGAATAACAAACTAGATATGGGTCACTTTTTATTTCTATCTTTCATAGTCACTTTTAAGTCATTGAGAAGCATTAAGATAATTGTAACAATATAAAATAATAATCACATCTTATTCCAATATTGATCGTAATAAAACAAAGGTAATATTTTTGTTAGATATTAAATTTTAAATACAGCTTCGTAACGTTTATATAAAGTGAATTTGAATTGACTACAGTGTGAAAATACCTATGTATATTTTAAATATTATCCTGTTCTAAACATATTGTTCATTAAAATTGCTGACTAAATCTCTGTTGTTGGAAAACACAGATTACAAAACAATTTGCACTTGAATAATACAAGTTATGAAGGGGTGAAGGGGATTGTTAGTAATGTGGACTTATGACCCCATTACTAGCAATGTACTGTCAGGTTGACCTCCACGCGGTTCCCCCTGGAAACCATCGTGATAAATTCATGGCGAATTTACCACGATGGGCTAACTGACCTGACCTCATGCTCATCTTGTCATCCTCCACTGGTGCCCCGCCAGCGTAAACCGTTAGCGCAGGCGGGTGCACCATTCCACTATCATACACAAAAAAAATACAAGTTATGCAGGGAAAGGGGGAAATAAGTAATATGAAAATCATCGTGGTGAAATGACAAGATGGACTACACCCTCATTTGCCGTCTGGAAACCATCATGAGAAGGTCCTGGTCAATATGTAAGCTAACTGACCTGACATGAAGTCATTTTATCATCCTCCACTGGGGGCACCAGTGTAAACCGTTAGCGCAGGCGGGTGTACCATTTCATTAACATTAATATGAAACAAAAATACAAGTTATCCATTCACCACACAGATGATTTATATTGCCTCTGACTACCCCTCCCAGTGTTATAATTGTGAGTACACATATATTATTATTATAAAAGGCATTCAATCCCAACAGTATGATTGTAATAAGTTAGTACATTTACCTTCATTGTTGTTTTGTTTTGTTCTTCTATTATTTTGGTTGTCTTAGTTATTCCTTTATCTTCTCTTATATTAATAATATTTATAAAAATGTATATATTACAATAACGATATCCAAATTGTACATCTAATGAAATCATAACTTCACAAATCCGTTTCAACTCTGCTGAAGCGAGCTTAAACCACAGGCGCAAACGCTGAAGCATAGAGTACATCAAACAGATTCTAAATTTAAAAAAAAAGTTATTACAATAAGTAGGTAACACGGGTAACACATACCAGGTATAAGTAGAAACGCCATAAAAGCGTCCATTGTTTGAATGCAGTGCTATAACAATAGGATTATTGCGATATCTCATGACTGAACCACGTGGAGATTTACCTGTCTCCGCGCTGACTCATGGCGGTCGTAACAAGTATTTACCGCCAGGCACGACATCGAATCTTGTGCGAGTAAATGACCTTACTCATTTACTCGCGCAAAACCATCGCGCGCGCACGTTAATACTGCGTAAACGAATTTCTATCGATTATAATCGATTCTAGTGTGCTTTTTTAATTAAATAGTGTTGTGCAGTGATATATCGGATGATGGTGCGCACCTATAAAGTAGTGAAGTGCTTCAGGATGCCAAAACGTGGCGGCAAAGTTGTACCAGCTCAGTCCGGCGATGGTGTGTTTACGATAGACATGTCATCTACTTCAACTATCGATATAGCGGTATGTTTATATATCGAATATCGATAAAATGGTCTCAATTAATAGTTTGTGATGTACCCTAAGGTTTGCTTGTCAAATTGGACTGCGTGGGTGTTTAGTCATGTATTTCTAGGAAGTTTTGAAACCATATACTGTTTCACGGATGTGTTATATTTGTAAACGTACGAGTATGATTTGATTTTTAGAATAACTTTAACATATGTACTAATAGTATACACTGTTTAAAGTGAAAGTTCAAACCATTCATATAGGACACGTTTTGCTACTTATGCTTGTATTTTGTTTTTCACTGTCCCTACCTTTTTTTGCACTTTAATGCTGTTGGCCGCAGCTGGCCTTTACAGCTTCATCGGACGATAGAGGGCGAGTTCAGATAGCACTCCAAGCCCACGGAAGGACTTATGGAGCGGCTAGAGGCCAACTACCGCCTGACGCATACGTTTTAGTCTGAGGACGCTAGGGGTCCTATCTCCGAACTTCGGCTCAGGCCGTCCAGTTCAGTCAGCGAACTACATCAGTTGAGAAGAACTGGCAATAAGACATTTTTTTTAACGTAAAGCCTTAAGTGTATTCCACTGGTATATCTAGTATTATTATAAAAGAAACGTTTAGTGCCAATAAGTGCGTTTGTTTTCTTGAACGATTGAAAAATATTGTTGAACTGGGTCCTGTATTAAGTTAAAGATTCTGTACTTAAGACGACGTATCACAAATATTAACGTTAGTAATCTCAGTTTTCTCAGCAATTACAAATACAAATCTTTCTGATTCTTGCGACAGAAGTCTTGAGCTTAGTGCAGGGATTGCTTTTAAAACATTTTGTCTATAATCATTTATGTAAAGTATACAAATAAATAAATAAAATAATAATATTTTGTATACGTACGAAATTTATTTAATGTAAATATATTTACTCTTATATGACGCAGACGAAGTTGCGTATTCTATACAAATAAAAGAATTAAGTGTCTGTTTGTAATTTCAAATTAACAGCTTTTCTATATATTCATATGAGTGTACATCAAAAACGATTTTTTTTTTGTCTGTCTGTCTGTTTTTCTCGCTAATCACGCTAATCTAATATCCGTCAGGCGGGAGATGGCCTTCAGTCGCTCCGTAAGTCCTTCGAATTTGGAGTTGCAGCATTAGAGTAGTCCGAAAAAAGCAGATAGCTAATGTTTTAAGGAGTTAGGCTTAATTAGGCTTAGGAGGACTTAGGCTACCTTTATTTTAGAAATTTTATTTATATTAATTCCACGTGAACAAAGTCGTGTGTAACAGATAGTTGTTAATATAATTTAAACTTGCGACCGGAGTATTATGACGTTTATGACGTCATTTAAGTGTGTTTTTATTACAATTACGAAAAGGAAACAGCTATCAGGATTTAATTAGAAATACCAGAGACATTACAAAATACACTCGAATGCAGATATAGCGGTTAAGTACACAGCCTCACATTGGATTAGTCGCGAATTCGATATGTTTAAATTGCTCACAGCAATAAAGCCATCTTATTGTAATTATACTTAATAATAATAATAATCTCAGGACAATTCACACAGCGCCATCTAGACCTAAGTTAAGCTAGCTAAAGCTTGTGTTATGGGCACTTGACAACTGATATAAATACACAGATACTTTTTTGTAAATACATATAAACATAGAAAATACCCAATAGAAAAAATTATACTCATGAATACAAATGTATGAGTGAGATTTGAATGTATGAGTGGTTACATAAGTCAGTTGTGATTTTCTTGTAGGTATATAGGCGACGTTTTTTCTCTAATCGATGCTAATGGTATGGTTAACCCGCCTTCGCTAACGGTTTACACTGGCGGGGCAGCAGTTGAGGATGATAGGATGAGCATGAGCTCAGGTCAGTTAGCACATCATGATCAATTCACTATTTATCACGATGGTTTCCAGGGAGAACCGCGTGGAGGATAACCTGATATTGCTAGCAATGGAGAAGACCCATTGCTAGCATTGTCAGGTTGACTTCCACATTACTTTACTAACAATCAATCCACATTACTAACAATTCCCTTCGCTATAGGTTAACGGTTTCCACATACCATCTGGTAGACTGTCTGCTTTACATTCTAAAGACTTAAAATAACTATTTGTAAGCTAAATAGGCCGTAAATATATAAATTGCTTAATAGTCCCGTCATGCAACCGAGTCTAGACACAGTCTATTGCAAACACATCAGTGACTCATTATATGGAATATTCACGGATGGTAACTGTGGTGACCACAGGATAATCAACGACCGTATCTCCGGTGTCAACAAGTTTAGGGTACGTGTACACTACATCTATACATATAAATAAAATTGGAATGTCTGTTTGTTATATTGAAATTATCGTTTTTACTACGCGCATATGAATATAAGTACGGTACATACAATTACAATTTGTATCTGTCTTGTCTGCCCGTCTCATTGTTCTGGCTAATCTCTGAAATGGCTGGACCGATTTTGACGGGACTTTTATTGGCAGGTAACTGTTGTAATAAGGAGTAACTTAGGCTACTTTTGTTCAGCTAGTATAGTATATAATTACTAGCTGTAACCGCGACTTTGTTCGCACAGTGCACGCAACGGAAGCCCTCAAATATCGATAATTTACTCCGTTTTGCTGTTGATGCTTCGCTTCTATTGGTCGTAGCGTAATGATATATAGCCTTTCTCGACAAATGGACTATTTAACACAATTTTTTTTTTAATTCTAACCAATAGTTCCTGAGATTATAAAACAGCCAACAAATGCGTAGCGATTTTTTTTAATGTATATGATGATGGATTGGTGCATCCGTCTGTGTTACGGTGGCGCGGGCACCAGTGGAGGATGATAAGATGAACATGAGTCAGGTCAGTTAGCCTATCTGACGACCTCGGTGGTCTAGCGGTCTGGCAGACCGCTTTAAATCCGATGGTCGCGGGTTCGATTCCTCGCACGGCACTCAAACATTTGTATTCATGAGTATTATTGTTTGTATTTGTTTGTTGTATGTATTTACGAAAAAAACAATATCTGTGTATCTGTATCAGTTGTCTAGTACCCAAGCTTTAGCTAGCTTAACTTGGGTCTAGATGGCGCTGTGTGAATTGTTCTGAGATTATTATTATTATTATATTCACCAGAAATTTATCATTATGGTTACCAAGGGGAACCGCATGGAGGTCAACCATTTTTTTTTGACAGATCTAAACAGAATACTACCTACTACTAGTTCGACAGGGGGAAGGAGATTGTTAACAATGTGGACTCATGACCCCATTACTAGCAATTTACCATGTCAGGTTGACCTCCACGCGGTTCTCCCTGGAAACCACCGTGATAAATTCCTGATGAATTTGTCACAATGATCTAACTGACCTGACCTCATGCTCATCTTATCATCCTCCACTGGTGCCCCACCAGCGTAAACCGTTAGCGCAGGTGGGTGCACCATTCCATTATCATCCATAAAAAAAACTACTTCGTCATGTTTTTAAGTCCGCTGATTTTGAATAACTATGCTGTTAAGGGGGAAATGGATTGTTAGTAATGTGGACTAGTGAGTCCAGTGCTAGCAGAGTCTGGTACACTCATAGAACCTATCGTGATTAATTCTGCTAGACTTGTCACGATGGGCTAACTGACCTGGCTTCACGCTCATACATGGTGTTCAGCCAGCGTGTTTTAAATGATGTCCATCTATTGTTGATATTGGTAATCAACACTACATATTCATTATTATTACATAGTATAAAACATAAAAGTTATTCGTAAAACTTAAGAAGCCTTTATAAGCCCACTATAGCAGTGCTATAAAAGCTTTATAAAAATCTCTATTTATAAACGCCCTATAAAGCTCTTATAACTGTTCATTAGCAATCAGTTCTATAAACCCTCTATAAACCTATGATAAACCTCTGATAGTGAAAAACGTTATTCATAAATGCTCTATAGCGGTCCGATAGTCAAAACGTCAAATAGCGAGCCTATAAAGTTAACAGAGCCGATTCATACTTTAGCGGCATTTTAACCTCAAAATTTTGAAATAATTATTGCGTTAATTAATAAAATGGAAGCTATTACGACTATTTCTACAATTAATTTAATTGATATGTCAAGAAATCGACAAAGGAAAACATTAAAAAAAAAGTCAATCCATTTCTTTTATCTGATAAGTGCTTTAAATATAAATATAGATTTTATATCTACTATAGATATATATTTATATATACTTTATATTAATATAGAATCTTTAAACTTACGCAACGGATTTTGAAACGGGTTTTTTTAATAGATAGAGTGATTCAAGGGGAAGGTTTATATGTATAATACATGTACACCCGTGCGTAGCCGGGGCGAGTAGCTAGTATTAGATAAAATGCGTTGGGTTCATAAATATGGAATGATAAGATAATAACGTTACACAATATTTTCTCTAGTACTTTTAATTCTATATTAAACTATTGTAAAACTTTATTACATAATTTAAATTAAGACACGAGTGTCATAAACCGTTGGTTTAAAAATATATAAGTCTTCTTATTGCATACAATTAAGATATTAAATATCTGTTACTTATCTTCATTTGTGTTTGTAATATAATATATAATGTGTCAATGACCTAGGACAATTAACACAGCGCCATGTAGTCCCAAGCTAAGCAGAGATTGCGTTATACTAAACAACTCATGTTTCTACTTAAATATTTTTTTTGTAAATGCATACATTATATACATAAGAAACAATAATTAATTGATCGATGGGCAACATACCGCTTTATCCGATGGTCGCGAGTTCGAATCGTCACTTTGCACAAACGTTTGTATTCTCGAGTATGATTGTTGGTAACACTAAAAATCATAGTAACTCAAGCTCTGCTTAACTTGGGGCTGAATGGTACTGTGTGAATTGTGTTATTCATATGTATATATTAATATGTGAAGCATAAACTTTGGACCCTTTTTTACAAAAACCGCGCGGACGGAGTTGTATGAAATTTCGCTCACTTATAGTTCATAAGGACAAGTGCAAAATCTTATATATAAAATTCTCGTGTCTCAGTCTTCGTTCCCATACTCCTCCGAAACGGCTTGACCGATTCTCATGAAATTTTGTGAGCGTATCAGACCTACTCTGAGAATCGGCCAACATATATTTTTCATCCCCCTAAATGTTAGGGGTAGCCCACCCCTAAAATTTTTTATTTTATTTTAAGGCAAAACTACGTTTGCCAGGACAGCTAGTGTTAATATATTTTTTAAATACATTACTTAATCAATAAAATCGATCTGACATCTCCCCTTAAGAGGAAGGTTTATATGTATAATACATGTACACCCGTGCGAAGCAGGGGAGAATAGCTAGTTATTATATAAAGGTTGCTCAGGTATTTGCCTTCTTAAAGGATTCACATATTCTTATAGACCGGTGTATCAGGTTTAATATAACAAGGTCATTACGACAGTTGCTACCTGCATAAAGAAGTGTAACTTTTTTTAACATTGGTCTTTACAACCTTTGGTAATAATTTATTCGACTTCACAATACAGGTGGGCCACGGTTATTGAGTATATATAGGTAGGTATAATTCTGAGAGTAGGTAGGTATAATACCTTCTCTTAAATTTTTTAGTGCAATGACAACAACGTCCTATATGACGGTAAATGGTAACCGTAAAATATTTTGACTCTAATGAATACTTAGTGGTAGTTTGTATTCACACATTTCAACTTAAAAATGTAAAGTTACAACAATTAAAAAAAAAAACTTTAAATATTTTCTCACTAATATTATAGATGCATGTACGGATGGATATTTGTTACTCTTTCACAGAAAAACTACTAAACGGATTTTGATGAGACTTATAGTAATATAGGTCATACATCGAAATAACACAGGCTATAATTTAAAAATACATAATGTAAATTGGGCGATATATAAAGATAGATGTCAAGTAAGTGTGATGCAGACGAAGTTTGCACAGGTCAGTTCTAAATGCTATGTTAAAAAGGTTTCATTCCAGTTCTTCTCAACTAAATCGGAAATAGGATGGTAGATTTAGAGATTAAAGAAATAGATGCAAAGTGGCATAATCCTACATGCATAAGCTCAGACCAAAATGAGTCTTATGAATATTCTCAATTGGATCTATATACTGAACTGGACGGCGGGGAAAATATTATAAATTATACATAACATATAAATTTGACGTTCATAAGCGGCTAAAATGTCCTACATGAATAAAGGATTTTTGAATTTGAATTTGAATTGCAAAAGGACCAATGAAAGGACCAAAGAATTTTGTAATTTTCTTCTAGTGCAACCAAGTTAATAGATAAATAAGTAAATATTCTGCTCTATTTAATATATGGTCAGAAGTTCGTTGAAAAAAATACCTGCCATAGAGTAACGTTAAACGGATAAACCGTTAAAAATTTAAAATCCTCTTCTATTATTCTATTTTGTATTTCGAATACAATACCACGTTAAGCAATAAATAAAGTTACACGGCAAAATAAAAACGTTACCATCGAACTTGTATTTACATGAAACAAAATGCATTTTGCATTTAGTTGGATAGTACTTACCTGACCGTTATTAGTTATATCTAAAGGTAGATAAAAACAAAATTGTGCTTTAACTCAACGGATTACGGTTTATTTTATTCACAAATTTAATAAAAGGAAGTCGCTCAAGGCTACGAAGGATAAATTATCGAAGTGGGAATTCCTAACAAATGTTTCGTGTTAAGGGTATTAAAATGTTCTGATTCAGAGCAAATATATACATAATTAATTATGCCTAGCTAGTATTAAATCTTATATATTTAAAATTCTCGTGTCACGATATTAGTTACCTAGCATGTTCCTCCGAAACGGCTTGACCGATTTTTATGAAATTTTATATATTCTGGAGGTCTGATAATCGGCTACTATATATTTTTCATACCCTCTCCCCGGCGCACGGGTGTACATGTATTATACATATAAACCTTCCTCTTAAATCACTTTTTCTATTAAAAGAAACCACTTCAAAATCCGTTGCGTAGTTTTAAAGTTTTAAGCATACATAGGGTCAGCGACTTTGTTTTATACTATGTATCTTTGTTTTGAAATTCCTTAAAAAATTAATATCCGTAACCGAAATTATCCGAAACTAACGGATGATCCGAAATAATTTCATATCCGCATCCGTATCCGTATCCGGTATAATAATCATTCCTATATCCGAAACCTATCCGTATCCGAAATTTCGTATTCATAACATCCCTGATTTATAGAGAACCGAACCTGTTCCCTTTGTAATTTGATATAGATTTAATAGCTACTTAGTAAGATGGAGGGGATTGTTAATAGCCCAAGAGCCCACGACTGCCAGACATACGTCATTTTAATAAACCTGAAAGTTCTTGTATGTATGTCCCCAACACAGGTAAGAACGATCCCCAAATATGAAACCTGGATCGTGGTTCCTTTGGCAGGTACCAGGTAACAAAGGTGTAAAAAAAATCATATCAAATTCGTTATTTTAAGAAACTCCATATTTTCATATATTGTTCGTAGCATTATTATAACTTGCGCTGTTCATTGCCAGACACTTAGTGTGGTTCCAAACCCCGCCGGAGCCCCCTAAACTATACTACTTTAGAAATAAACTTACGTCATTTTAATAAAGCTGAAATTTATATATATTATTGAGAGTTCTCTCAAACTGACTTTCCTAAAATGCCAGACAGTTTTCTTGGTTCCTTATCCTACCAGACTCATTGAAACTGTATATTGGGTAACAACGGTGTATACAATTTCATATCAAATTCGTTATTTTAAGATGCTCCATTTTTTCACATATTGCTCGTAACAGTATTATAACTTGCTCTGCTCGTTGCCAGACACTTAGTGTGGTTCCAACCCACCGCCGGACCCCCTAAACTATACTATTTTAGAAATAAACTTACGTCATTTTAATAAAGCTGAAGTTTATATATATTATTGAGAGTTCTCTCAAACTGACTTTCCTAAAATGCCAGACAGTTTTCTTGGTTCCTTATCCTACCAGACTCATTGAAACCGTATATTGGGTAACAACGGTGTATACAATTTCATATCAAATTCGTTATTTTAAGATGCTCCATTTTTTCACATATTGCTCGTAACAGTATTATAACTTGCTCTGCTCGTTGCCAGACCCTTAGTGTGGTTCCAACCCCCGCCGGCCCCCCTAAACTATACTATTTTATAAATAAACTTACGTCATTTTAATAAAGCTGAAATTTATATATATTATTGAGAGTTCTCTCAAACTGACTTTCCTAAAATGCCAGACAGTTTTCTTGGTTCCTTATCCTACCAGACTCATTGAAACCGTATATTGGGTAACAACGGTGTATACAATTTCATATCAAATTCATTATTTTAAGATGCTCCATTTTTTCACATATTGCTCGTAACAGTATTATAACTTGCTCTGCTCGTTGCCAGACCCTTAGTGTGGTTCCAACCCCCCGCCGGACCCCACTAAACTATACTATTTTATAAATGAACTTACGTCATTTTAGTAAAGATGATATTTATATATATTATTGAGAGTTCAATCAAACTGACTTTCCTAAAATGCCAGACAGTTTTCTTGGTTCCTTATCCTACCAGACTCATTGAAACCGTATATTGGGTAACAACGGTGTATACAATTTCATATCAAATTCGTTATTTTAAGATGCTCCATTTTTTCACATATTGCTCGTAACAGTATTATAACTTGCTCTGCTCGTTGCCAGACCCTTAGTGTGGTTCCAACCCCCGCCGGACCCCCCTAAATTATACTGTTTTAGAAATAAACTTACGTCATTTTAATAAAGCTGAAATTTATATATATTATTGAGAGTTCTCTCAAACTGAGTTTCCTAAATTGCCAGACAGTTTTCTTGGTTCCTTATCCTACCAGACTCATTGAAACCGTATATTGGGTAACAACGGTGTATACAATTTCATATCAAATTCGTTATTTTAAGATGCTCCATTTTTTCACATATTGCTCGTAACAGTATTATAACTTGCTCTGATCGTTGCCAGACCCTTAGTGTGGTTCCAACCCCCGCCGGAGTCCCCTAAACTATACTATTTTATAAATAAACTTACGTCATTTTAATAAAGCTGAAATTTATATATATTATTGAGAGTTCTCTCAAACTGAGTTTCCTAAATTGCCAGACAGTTTTCTTGGTTCCTTATCCTACCAGACTCATTGAAACCGTATATTGGGCAACAACGGTGTATACAATTTTATATCAAATTCGTTATTTTAAGATGCTTCATTTTTTCACATATTGCTCGTAACAGTATTATAACTTGCTCTGCTCATTGCCAGACCCTTAGTGTGGTTCCAACCCCCCGCCGGAGCCCCCTAAACTATACTATTTTATAAATAAACTTACGTCATTTTAATAAAGCTGATATTTATATATATTATTGAGAGTTCTCTCAAACTGAGTTTCCTAAATTGCCAGACAGTTTTCTTGGTTCCTTATCCTACCAGACTCATTAAAACCGTATATTGGGTAACAACGGTGTATACAATTTCATATCAAATTCATTATTTTAAGATGCTCCATTTTTTCACATATTGCTCGTAACAGTATTATAACTTGCTCTGCTCGTTGCCAGACCCTTAGTGTGGTTCCAAACCCCCGCCGGACCCCCCTAAACTATACTAGTGTATAAATGAACTTACGTCATTTTAATAAAGCTGATATTTATATATATTATTGAGAGTTCTCTCAAACTGACTTTCCTAAAATGCCAGACAGTTTTCTTGGTTCCTTATCCTACCAGACTCATTGAAACCGTATATTGGGTAACAACGGTGTATACAATTTCATATCAAATTCGTTATTTTAAGATGCTCCATTTTTTCACATATTGCTCGTAACAGTATTATAACTTGCTCTGCTCGTTGCCAGACCCTTAGTGTGGTTCCAACCCTCCGCCGGACCCCCCTAAACTATACTATTTTATAAATAAACTTACGTCATTTTAATAAAGCTGATATTTATGTATATTATTGAGAGTTCTCTCAAACTGACTTTCCTAAAATGCCAGACAGTTTTCTTGGTTCCTTATCCTACCAGACTCATTGAAACCGTATATTGGGTAACAACGGTGTATACAATTTCATATCAAATTCGTTATTTTAAGATGCTCCATTTTTTCACATATTGCTCGTAACAGTATTATAACTTGCTCTGCTCGTTGCCAGACCCTTAGTGTGGTTCCAACCCCCCGCCGGACCCCCCTAAATTATACTATTTTAGAAATAAACTTACGTCATTTTAATAAAGCTGAAATTTATATATATTATTGAGAGTTCTCTCAAACTGAGTTTCCTAAATTGCCAGACAGTTTTCTTGGTTCCTTATCCTACCAGACTCATTGAAACCGTATATTGGGTAACAACGGTGTATACAATTTAATATCAAATTCGTTATTTTAAGATGCTCCATTTTTTCAAATATTTCTCGTAACAGTATTATAACTTGCTCTGCTTGGTGCCTGACCCTTAGTGTGGTTCCAACCCCCCACCGGACCCCCCTAAACTATACTATTTTATAAATAAACTTACGTCATTTTAATAAAGCTGATATTTATATATATTAATGAGAGTTCTCTCAAACTGAGTTTCCTAAATTGCCAGACAGTTTTCTTGGTTCCTTATCCTACCAGACTCATTGAAACCGTATATTGGGTAACAACGGTGTATACAATTTCATATCAAATTCGTTATTTTAAGATGCTCCATTTTTTCACATATTGCTCGTAACAGTATAATAACTTGCTCTGCTCGTTGTCGACCCAAGAAAACTGTCTGGCAATTTAGGAAACTCAGTTTAATAGTTCTCTCAATAACATATGTAAAGTTCAGCTTTATTAAAATAACGTAAATTTATTTATAAAATAGTATAGTTTAGGGCGTCCGGCGGGGGGTTGGAACCACACTAAGGGTCTGGCAACGAGCAGAGCAAGTTATAATACTGTTACTAGCAATATGTGAAAAAATGGAGCATCTTAAAATAACGAATTTGATATGAAATTGTATACACCGTTGTTACCCAATATACGGTTTCAATGAGTCTGGTAGGATAAGGAACCAAGAAAACTGTCTGGCAATTTAGGAAAGTCAGTTTGAGAGAACTCTCAATAATATATATAAATTTCAGCTTTATTAAAATGACGTAAGTTTATTTATAAAATAGTATAGTTTAGGGGGGTCCGGCGGTGGGTTGGAACCACACTAAGGGTCTGGCAACGAGCAGAGCAAGTTATAATACTGTTACGAGCAATATGTGAAAAAATGGAGCATCTTAAAATAACGAATTTGATATAAAATTGTATACACCGTTGTTACCCAATATACGGTTTCAATGAGTCTGGTAGGATAAGGAACCAAGAAAACTGTCTGGCAATTTAGGAAACTCAGTTTGAGAGAACTATCAATAATATATATAAATTTCAGCTTTATTAAAATGACGTAAGTTTATTTCTAAAATAGTATAGTTTAGGGGGGTCCGGCGTGGGGTTGGAACCACACTAAGGGTCTGGCAATGAGCAGAGCAAGTTATAATAATGCTACGAACAATATATGAAAAAATGGAGCATCTTAAAATAAAGAATTTGATATGAAATTGTATACACCGTTGTTACCCAATATACGGTTTCAATGAGTCTGGTAGGATAAGGAACCAAGAAAACTGTCTGGCATTTTAGGAAAGTCAGTTTGAGAGAACTCTCAATAATATATATAAATTTCAGCTTTATTAAAATGACGTAAGTTTATTTCTAAAATAGTATAGTTTAGGGGGTCCGGCGGGGGGTTGGAACCACACTAAGTGTCTGGCAATGAACAGCGCAAGTTATAATAATGCTACGAACAATATATGAAAATATGGAGTTTCTTAAAATAACGAATTTGATATGATTTTTTTTACACCTTTGTTACCTGGTACCTGCCAAAGGAACCACGATCCAGGTTTCATATTTGGGGATCGTTCTTACCTGTGTTGGGGACATACATACAAGAACTTTCAGGTTTATTAAAATGACGTATGTCTGGCAGTCGTGGGCTCTTGCTCTATAACAAATGACTTGTGGCATCATAGCTATTGCATATAGTAGTAATATATGTACTGCCGGAGCATGTACACTTTCAGGTCGACCTCCACGCGGAACCTCTGGAAAGCATCAATAAAGTTAGTAACGAGTTTAACATATAGGACGTTAGAAGCGTTTTGTAACCAAACACAGTTTTATTAACCGCAAAGTTATTTGTAAATCAAACCACGAAAATATAACTTATTGCTTTATAATAACGTAACCACGGTAACGAATTCCTCATATCTACAAACTAGTGGCCTCGCCTGGTATATTTACTATTTGCGAGTGAAAGGCCCGTCAAAATCGATCCAGCCGTTTCAGACATCAGCCAAAACAGACAGACGATACTTTCTAAAATCATTACATTTTGCTGTAATTACCGTATATCCATCCCATACATTAATAAGAATAAACAGACAAAAATTACTAATTTATTTTATTTTGATGTAAGAATAATAAGTATGTATTTATATATATATTCGAAATTAAAAACAGACACTTCAATTTCATTTATTTATTTTGTACTAGCTGTTCCCGTGACTTCGTCCGTGAGGAATGTAACATTATTTTTCTAAAATAAAAGAAGCCTAAGTTACTCCTTATTACATCAGCTACCTGCCAAAAAAGTCCCTTCAAAATCAGTCCAGCCTTTTCAGAGATTAGCTGGAACAAACAGACAAATAGACAAAAAATGTTATTTTTCTGTATGTTCCGTATTTATATTCATATGCATGTAGTAAAAAACGATTATTTCAACATTACAAACAGACACTCCAATTTTATTTATATGTATAGATTAAATAAAGTAAGAAATGCAATAATATAATCTGTATATAGCCTATAAAAAACAAACCTGTTATGCCAAGGATAAAGTGAACAAAACCTCACAGGTCAATGTTCAGTTTCCTGTCAATCGTGCAACGTGATCCAGACCATTGTTGTTGAGCAATCTTCTTTGAATTATACCTCTTTGTATCCACCGTGAATTGTTTATGGGACTGTTGACTTTACCGCGTCCAGGCGCGTCCATTTTGTTTTTGTGGGCGCCATTTTTTAAATTCGAAATTCAAAATATCACGTACGGGCAGGAGCATTGTACACATTGAGGGGAATCTACGGATAGCGCGCGACAACACCGTTGCCTAGCGACGTGGTAGGACTAGAAAATAACAATCCTGTCACAGCGGACCGAATCCCTTGTTATCTGATATAACTTATTTTCTGTATATATTAATGATATTATACAACCTCTGTTAATAATTCAAGAATACACATTTATACAAAGCCACGACTGGACTCATCCTTTTACCGCCCTTTTCCTGCCACTGCCTGTACCAGACGAACACTCAATATACAAATATTGCGACCCAATCACAGCCGCTAAATTGGTGACCACGACATGATCTGGAACACGCAACCTTCTGATATATATAATGCTACGTTTACATTCAGCCGCTTCCCCTGCCACTCGCGCTGCCGGAAATATTGCCTGAATGTAATAGGGCTGAATGTAAAAACACGCTGCCACTCGCGCTGCCAGTCCTTTGACTCGCTCACGAAAAACCGACAATCGAGGGAGCGCTGGGCAGCGCGAGTGGCAGCGCCAATGGCATGGGAAGTGTTTACACTCTCGCGCTTCTCACTTCCGTGCTCACTTCCCTGCCCTCTCGGGCTGAGTGTAAATTGGGCATAAGGTGGGGGCATCATGGAAGGCCATGGTCCTTTGAAGGCCAACTATGAAAAAGTACTAGTTATTGTCAGGTGATAACAAATTCCTTCCACTCATATTAAGCTTTATCAAACTTAAGTACATAGACGCGACGGCGAGTCGCTCGAGTCGTTATTTTGTAAGTAAGGTTCGTCGATTCATAGACTTCGGTCGTCGATGACAAAATTGTAATTCGCGCGCACAGCAAAAAGTAAGTTTTCATGAAAATAACATATTTTTATTACATTTTTTTTACTGAAAATTGTCATATTGGATTGGTTATGGTACTAAATAAGAAAAAAAATAATTTTACCTCGATTTCAGCTAAAATATCGGTAGTTTTCCTATGAAAGCCGTTTGTTCCTTATAAGGCCAATTAAAATTTTGACGATTGGCCTTACTAGGGTGCAATGCCTTACAGGGAACATTTACAAATCATAAAACTAAACATATTTTTTAGTTATAAATACAGTACGCATTTGTCTATTACTATATTTATTAAAAGAAAAAGTTAGTTAAGATGATAAATGTCAGTTTGGAATTTTTAGGAACAGTTTGGCCTTACAAAGAACGGCCAATAAGAAGGCCATTGTAGGCAAATATTTTTTGACAATATCATTTTAAAACGCATTGGCAATTTATTTTTTATTGATGTAATACTTATTTTTATAATTTTTAACTAATTTGTTAGTTATACGATGGTGTTTAAGGAATGTTTATTGATTTTTTTAAAGAAAATTTGAATTGTTGAACATTTAATTTTTCGTTGAAATGAAAGATATTTTAATATAGTGTCACAAAGTTTAATAAAGAGTTTAATAAAAGTTAAGATTAATAAATAGTGATTCCATATGGAATAAAATGAAGCAGTATATATGTTACATAATGAATCAAAGTATTAATTAATAATTAATTTCTTTCATTTATCCAGTAAATAAAGTAATAAAAAGTAATTATTCGTTAAGGTCTAAGGCCTTCCATAGTTCACCCACCTTGTGTATACAGCTTTCGCTGCATTATTAAGTTTATAGTAGACTTTGTACGCGCGACTTCGTCCGCGTGGATATTAACTTTATTTTTCTAAAATAAAAGAAGCGTAAGTTACTCCTTTTTACATCAGATACCTGCCAACAAAAGTCCCGTGAAAATCGGTCCAACCATTTCAGAGATTAGCCGGAACAAACAGACAGACAGACAAAATTAAAAAAAAAATGTTATTTTGGTGTGTTTACCGTATTTATAGTAATATGCATGTAGTAAAAAATGGCTTTTTGAATATTACAAACAGACACTCCAATTTTATTTATATGTATAGATGCATAGATTACTTAATAGTAGTTTAGTTTATTCTAGTACTAACTACAAGGTTTCATCCGCTTGAAATTTATAGCCTATATATTATTCTGATGTATAAGCTATAATACTGTAAAGTTCCATCAAAATACGTTCAGTAGTTTTTGCATGAAAGAGTAGCAAACATCCATCCATACTCACAAACTTTCGCGAATATATCATTACTTATATGGTATGGACGAACGCACTACGTTAGCACGTAGGTACGTAATAATGATTAACACTTGTACTAATATTTGTATTAAACTGCCAGACTGTTAATTTAGTAAATATTTATCTATGTAAATATTCTGTAACATTGTAATATGAAGAATTTACAGTATTTTTTACTGTGTATTTTATAGTACTTAATGTATATTTTTTTATTGTATATCGTATAAAATCACGTGAGTTGATTCTGCCAGATAAAATTAGACTTAGGGTATATAAGTTACTAGCTGTGTCCGCGACTTTACGCGCAATGTCATACAAAGATGCAATGGTCAGCTAGTGCGGTTACAAAATGTATAAGAATTTTACTAATAATAATAACCTCAGGACAATTCACACAGCGCCATCTAGACCCAAGTTAAACTAGTTAAAGCTGGTATTACGAGTACTATATTTTTTTCGTAAATAAATATATTTTATACATAGAAAACAGCCAGACCGATACAAACAAACATACTGATGAATATAAATGTTTGTGCCGTGCGAGGAATCGAACCTGCGACCATCGGAAGTAAGGCGGTGTACTAAACCGCTAGACCACCAAGGCCGTCATAATATTTTACAACTGGTGTTTTTAAAATTTTGCGTGATCAGACAAACAAACAAATTCTATAATATATAAGTATGGAATGTTAGTATACATAGATTTTATCATTATGAAACCAAGTATAACTAACTTGGCGTGTGTGATACCTCTCGAGTTACTTTCTCTGGTGTGAAGCATTAGAAAAGCAGTCATAATGCCATGACATATATATTTATATATTATTAATATATGTCTACCACTAGTAAATGCAATTATAGTAGGATCGTAATTTTTTTTAATAAAATATATTCTATGAGTGTATTTTTGTTGTGCGACATTCTTTTAATATTTACTTAAAAAAATCCAAACCTTTTATTAATATATTCATTTTGAAAAGCTAACAATACGATAGTAAAATGACATTTAAAAAATTATAACAATATGTTTTTTTAAATCTTAGATAAAAATAAGACTTGTATCAAAATATAGACAGGTTCCCAGCTACATAGTATATGTTATGTGTTGATAATGTAGTTTTAGTATATATATAGGTGGATTTTTTAAAAATCGGTTTAGTATTTTTCAAGTTTATACATTACTACCGGTACGCCGCTGTATCACGCACTTATGGGAATCATAAATAATTTGAAAATAAAAAAAACTGATCATGTTTCTATTCATTTATCATAAAAAAATAATAAAATTTGATAGCCTCGGTGGCCTAGTGTTGTACCATACCGCTTTACTATCCGATGGTCGCGGATTCGATTCCTCGGATGGTATAAACATTTGTATTCATGACAAAGTATGATTGTTTGTATTCGTCTGTGTGTTAACTTTTTTTTATTATTAATAATTATTTACAAAAAAAATGTATATCTGTTGTATAGTACCCATAACACAAGCTCTGTTTAGCTTGGCACTAGATAGCGTTGTGTGAATTATCCTAAAACTCGTTATACTAAAATTTAATAACTAAATTAGTAGTGAGGTAGGTAGGTATATTTTGATTTAATCTACAAACTAAGAGTTAAATCTCTCGTCTTTATAATGTTGGTTTAGTCAGAACTGCGTGACTAGTTGTATTAAATACTTTATCCGTTAATTAAGATAACCAGTTTGCCGTGATTATAGTCATTAACTTCTATATAAATTGTATAATTAATTCAAGAGTTTATCATGTAACATGTTTAAGAATTAATCATATGTATATAGACATATATGTTGGTTATCTACGTTGTCTGAGCTTGTTTCAATATAATAATAACCTAGGACAATCATAACAGCGCCGTCTAGTCCCAAGCTGAAGAGAGCTTGTGTTATGGGTACTAGACAACTGATAGATGGAAACATTTTTTTTAATATTTTATATAGAAAACACCCAGACCGATAAAACCAATAATACTTAATGCAAATGTTTGCACCATGCGAGGAATCGAACCGGCGAGCATCGGAAGTAAAGCGGAGTGCTAAACCGCTAAACCATTGATATCGTCGAAAGAAAAATCGCTTGTATATGTACTTACTACTAGCTGTAGCCGCGACTTTGTCCGCATCGATTTTAAGTAGGTATACTTTACTAAAATTAAAGAATTTTTCTAAATAAAAGTACTTAGCCTAAGTTACTCCTTATTACACCAGCTACCTGCTAATAAAAGGCCCGTGAAAATCGGTCCAGCCATTTCAGAGATAAGCCGGAACAAACAAAAATTGTAAAAAATGATATTTTGGTGTATGTACTGTATTTATATTCATATGCATGTAGTAAAAAACGGTTATTTCAATATTACAAACAGACACACCAATTTTATTTATATGTATATATTTCGTGTATGTACTACTATACTATCGATATTACAACCACTGGGGAGTTAGTCAGAAATGCACATCGAGCTTTTGGTTTGCCGATAAAATTTGAACTCTTGACCTTATGATCTAACTCCGGGTAGTAGAATCACTAGACCACGATGCTCGTATTGAATACTATTATAAACTCCATGCTGACTGGCGCCATTTAATATATTACAATAGCTTACTCATCATCAAATATCATCTTGATTTCCAAGTACCTAGCACCATAACTGACTATGAATCACATACAGATTGAATGACTACATCATCAGCCAACTTTAACACGTTAAAGACCACATGCCCACCGGTGGGTGACTCCATGACAATATAACCGGCCCGCGTGCTAACGGGTGGGCATACGACATGTTTTACCTGGTACACCTGTGGGCATCATTTAAATTTCAATTTATATACAGTAGTTGGACTTGTTAATATTTGCTGTTCCCGCAACTTCGTCCGCGTGGAGTATAATTTTATTTTTCTAAAAGAAAAGTAGCCTAAGTTACTCCTTATTACATTGGCTACCTGCCAAAAAAAGTCCCCTCAAAATCAGTCCAGCAATTTTAGAGATTAGCCGAAACAAACAGACAGACGTACATAAGTTGTAAAAAATATTATTTTAGTGAATGTGTATTTATATTCATATGCATGTAATAAAAAAACGGTTGTTTCAATATTACAAACAGACACTCCAATGTATATATTTATTTTTTTATTTATTTTTTTTTAATTCGGAATTACATCCATATAGTGTTAGTAAAAAACTTATAAAACTATGTTAGTAACCTATAACATACAGGGATACATATAATTCATATATCTGTGTCCACGTCCAGAAGCACTGGGTCCACAATGCAACGTTATCCAGTGCCTCTGGAGCGGACAATCAGGTATATTAGCAACAGTTTTTAGGATGCTGTTTGAGCTCCCCCGAATTCTGGACATCAGTGATGCAGCTCTTTTACGCATTATGGCTTGAAATCCATCTACCCGCGCTGCTGCAAACATCTCTGATATATAACAGTATTTTTTTATTTTAGTTTGTATTACAGACAGACAGATATATAATGTTATTTTGGTATATGTATCGTATATACATATATTCATATGCATGTAGTAAAAAAACGGTTATTTCAATATTACAAACAGACACTCCAATTTTATTTATATATATAGATGTATAGATGACATATTCTCACGTAATTAACAATAAAAAAATGCTAGTAATATGAATTAATGAAACTATTGCTGGCAATGTACCATGTCAGGTTGATCTCCACGTGGTTCCCCCTGGAAACCATCGTGATAAATTCCTGATGAATTTGTCACGATGGGCTAACTGACCTGACCTCATGCTCATCTTATCATCCTCCACTGGTGCCCCGCCAGCGTATACCGTTACCGCAGGGGGGTGCACCATTCCATTATCATCCATTAAAAAAAACACTTATTATTATAAATATCCTGAAAACCAATCTTAATAATATAGAAAACGTTACAATTAACATTTATAATTTTCATTATTAGGCGAAGGCTAACACGCTAAGTTAATATCCTAACATCAACTTCAAATTATAAAATGTTTATTCATATAGCATGCTAGCTTTTGCTCGCGGCTTCGCTCGCGTTATATTATCCCCTTAGGGGTGGAATTTTAGTTAGTAGCTTTATGCATGCAAAGTCTCAGCCCGATCGGTTTAATATTGAAAAGTTTCATATAAACTTTCATCCCCTATTTTATCCTTTGGGGTAGAATTAATCAAAATCCTTTCTTAGCGGATGCCTACGTCATAACATCTACCTGCATGCCAAATTTCAGCCCGCTCCGTCCAGTGGTTTGGGCTGTGCGTTGATAGATCACTATGTCAGTCACCTTTGAGTTATATATATTTAGATTTTAGTCACTAAAAATATTAACACTAAAAATTTAATTTCATAAGTTAAGTTATTTGTGTTAATATTTTTTAATTGAGAAGAACTCGCGAACAAGTAAAGAAACTTAATAAATGTGTTTTTTTTAAGTTAACATTATTTACTTATTTAAGTGTCACACAGACCATCTAGACCCAAGTTAAGCTAGCTAAATTTTGTGTTATGAGTACTAGATAGCTGATACAAATAGATGTTTTCCGTAATACATACTAAAAATTCAATTGAGAAGAACTGGCGAAAGAAACAACACGAAGAAGCGAAGAAACTCAACTGATTGGTTTTTTTTTAAGTTAGTTAGCATTATTTACTTATGTTCTCATGTTAACTGAAAATCCTTGTATGTACACCTATTAGCACACACGTCTGTCATTTTAGTTATTGTTTAGTGTGTAGATAATAAATTTGCTCAGTAAATATGTTAACAGAATATTATTAATCGTCGGAAATACCGTGCAATCTATATTGAGATCCATCAATACTTCAGTCAGACGTTCGATTACTATAACGACGAGGTAATGGATCACAATATTTATTCAACGTAAAGCCTTCGTTTTAGTACAAATGGTAGACTGGTAGCGCCATCTCTGAACGAGTAGTAGATATGTGATTGACAACGCCATCTAGTAACAAGTAGTGGTATTAAGTGCCGTTAAATCATAACATTTTGATCTAATTAATCGGTAAAATCTATTCTAATAAAAAATATTATTATATGTCAAAAATGTAGTAAATATGTTTTATATCAATGTAAATAAACTTAATAAAAATGTTGATGTGAAAAGTTGCACCGTTCAGAAATTTAAATTTATTGCAAATAAAATTCATCCCGTCAAGTGATTAAATGTTAGTATCCGTTGTCACTGGCATGATTTAGAGCTTAGGTACGCATGACTCCTACCTACCTCTAATTTTTTCATTCGCGATGTCTCCCAGGTCCCGTGTGAGAAACGCATCAGTACTCGAGTCGAAACTCCGTACGTCCGTTCTAACAACAAGCCAGTTGTCGGTTGCACAGCGCTGTTTACGAACGCATTATTGGTTCCAGCGCTTTGAATTTCAAATACGCGAACGAACGTTCGATATTCGAAATACAAATTTTGTTTTAAATTCATTTTAATTTTCGAACAGAGAAGTTTTATATTTGTTTTTAATTGTGCCTGTGTTTGTGAAGTGAAATAAACATTATCAATCGGTTTTACTTTTAAAAATTGGATTTTAAAATAATGCCCAATATTGTACACGCAGCGATTTTATTTATACGACTGAAAAGTCGATAAAGTCGAACTTTTTTGGTGAGTTTATATCTGTAATAATAAATAGGTACTTAATTAATTTATGTTTTTTTGGCTAATAGATATAAAATTAAAAAAAAAACTAAAATATATTTTTTTATTCTAACCATAGATTCATAGCTAAGCTAATAAATAATTTAAATTAATAAGTTCAAAATAGTATATATTACAATTTTTGTCTTACTTTGTTATCAATATAAAAGAACATAAACAAACAATCAATAATAATGTAAACTATAATAATAAACAATTATACATTATCTTACGTGGTTATAGCATGGGAATGTTAAATATAAGATTATATTTTTATCATATTTAAACTGATAATAAGTTAAATTTCGTAGAGGTTATGTAAATTTGAATGCACTTTAAATTATTTTTAGTGCCCATTAGAATATTATGACAATGATTCATAAAAAAATAATGACAGTTTAATGTTCACTCAACTACAAGGAGTTACTTCAATTAATTAATTGTTTTGCATCAGTAATTAAGTAATCACTAATTACATGCTAAATCAAAGTAGGTGTCCAGAGCCAAAATTTATTGCTATTAATTATTTAAATTGTAAACTTACTTAAATATTTAAAAAAATGCAATTAATAACATAAAATGCTGCAGTTAATAACAATATCCATGATTCTTCTGTAAATTAAAAATATACAAGTATAATAAAAAAAAAAGCTTTTTATTATAGTCACATACAATACTAATAAAATAATTATCTGAAAAAGAAAAAAACAAACATAGTTGACATATATTTACTGTAGTTGCTTAAATAAAAAAAAATGGCGTGTATAGATTTAGTCGTAGTACCTACTTATATTTTAATTAGGTGTAAGAATAATGAATAAGAAAAAAATAATTTAGGTCGCCATTAATCTGTCGCCAATTAGAACTTGCGACCATCCGTAGTAAGGGGTTGTGCCAAACCGCTAGATCACCGAGCCGTAAAAGATTATTAGATTACGAAAAAAAGATAAAGTTCTCGTGGACTATTGACTGCCGCCGCCCAATATAAAAATGTGCGTTATCAGGGTGCAATGTTTATTTGCGTGTCTCACCTTATCGCGCGCCTTGACCCCGGTTAACAACATGACCACAGATACTATAGTTAAACCTAACGGACGTTTTGATCGACTACCGTGTAGTTCCGCATACGACGTTATCAAAAAGATCAACAAAACATAAAAATATGCAAAATCTGAACATTATTATATTTGAATTAAAAATAAATATATTAATATGGTAGTAGTTGGATGTTTGTTACTCTTTCATACAAAAACTATTGAACGCATTTTGATGAAATTTTACAGTAATATAGCTTACGCATCGGAATCACATTTTTTATTGAAATTTAACGTGGTAGATTACGTATTAAGTAAGTATTAACGATTACCTAATATATATAAAATATAATATAATACATAAGTATTTATATAGTCATAACTTAGCATACATATCCATAGCTCCAGAGAAACACATTAAACAATTTAAACTTTTGACATAACAAATAGCGGCTGAAATGAAATGAATAGTATATGAAGTAGTTCTTATACTCGTATTATAATATTATATTGTAGAGTAGATTTGTTTGCTTGAACACGCTAATCTCAAGAACTACTGGTTCGAATTAAAAAAATATTTTTGTGTTAGATAGTTCATTTCTTGTTCATCGACTTTACAATCGGCTTTATAACACTACGCTACGACCAATAACGCGAAGCCTCAGTGAAAAATGTTCCAAAAACGGGGAAAAATACGTGCTGTGCGAACGAAGTCGTAGGCGCAGCTAGTATATATATAAACTCAATTAGGGGAAAAGGGATTGTTAGTAATGTGGACTAAAAACCATATTGATAGCAATGTACCATGTCACTTTGACCTACACGCAGGCGGCTGCATCATTCCATTATCATCCATAAAAAATATTTGCATATTACAACAAGAAAAGCAGGAGCATACAAATTCAAACATTTGCTTCGGCTTTTCCCGTGCGAAACCGCTAATCTATACATAAAAATAAAATTGGTGTGTCTGTTTGTAATATTGAAATAACGATTATTTACTACATGCATATGAATATATATACGGTATATACCAAAATATGTTTTTTTATAATTTTTGTCTGTCTGTCTGTCGGTCTGTTTGTTCCCGCTAATCTCTGAAATGGCTGGACCGATTTTGACGGGACTTTCTTTGGCAGGTAGCCGAAAAGGAGTAACTTAGGCTACTTTTATTTTAGAAAAATAAAGTTAAATTCCACGTGGACGAAGTCGCGATAACAGCTAGTCTATACTAATATAAAGCTGAAGAGTTTAAACGCGTCAATCTCAAGAACTACTGGTTGAAATTGAAAAATTATTTTTGTGTTGGATAGTCCTTTTGTCCGCTTCAAACTATATAACATTACGCTATGACCAATAGGAGCGGAGCTGCAATGAAAAATATAGCAAAAGGTGCGGAAATGAAAACGCAGACGAAGTTACTCGGGTCAGCTAGTCGTTTATAAAAAAAAACAATAAGAAACCTTGTTAGTTTTTTTTTAATTACCAAAGGGGACAAACGAGTATGCGGCTCACCTGATGGTAAGTGATTACCGCCGCCCATGAGCACCCGCAACACCAGGGGAATTGCAAGTACGTTGTCGGCCTTTTAAAAAGGAATAAGCTCTTTTCTTGAAGGTTTCAATATCGTATCGGTTCGGAAATACCATTGCTGGAAGGTGATTCCACAATGTGGTTGTGCGGGGCAAAAAGTTTCTAGAAAAGTAGCAGATCTGGCGAAAGTTTAAAGTGTTAATTTCTTTAAACGTTACTCGTGATTGCCGGTCATAATCGGCGGTTCTATGAATTAATGTACTGGTTTATTGTAATACATCATATATGATATACAGTTATCAAATAATTAACACCTAGTGTTATTTAAATTATAGGCAATTACAATCTCGATAGAAAACATTCCATTACGAACATTATGACTTAACCCTTAATTCGAACGAGACTTTTGTAGCAAAACAAACTGTTTTTTTTAGTGGTCATATTTTTGGATTTGAAGTAGGTAAGTACAGGAAAAGTACTAAAATTTGTGCTGTACAGTTTTTGATAAAACACATGTCCGTCACAGCGGATATTGTACGTATTTTTCTCAAAACTATATAGTTCAGTAGATTTCTTTAAATTAGTTGTTCGTTACACTGGACACTATCGAATTAAGGATTAATAATAATAGTACATATATATACATAATACATAATTAAATTATAATACAAACTTTATATATTAGTGCTATTTAGTTTTTTACGTCATTTTTTAAGTCTATAAAAGGTATGTAATTGAATTATTAAATTATTATAGAGTAATAAATTATATCACCATCGGAGGGCACCACAAAGTATGAGTGCATAAGGATTTCTATACTGATTGTCGCATGCCTTCTCCTTGTTAATGTGTATTTATTTAAAACAACAATACACAAGCTTCTCGCTCATTCTTATTGTGATGAGTCTGTGTTCCGAATGAGTGGTAGAATAAAATAATATAATTTATTTTATTTCTCTACTTCACTGGTTTTGAAAGAACGATTTTCTTTAGAAAAATCAATATTTATTAATTTATTTTAACTCTATTTAAAATAAATTAATAAATATTGTAATCTATCTTACAATATTTATTAATTTATTTTAACTTAAGATCCCTTACAGAACCGTACATCCCTAATCTCAAACCCGATCTGTAAACTAAACTAGAGGCCTTTGACATTCGGTAGAACAATAAAATGTAAACGCGATTTTATTGTTTTTCCCTTAGACTTCAAATAAAACAGTTTTTGTCGCGTGGGCGAGGAAGTCGTTACTTTTTTTTATTGTTTTTTATCGGTCAAGTATACACATATAATTTTTTTTATTGGTATCGGGCAAAGGAAATGTACGTTACGAAATTTAGTAATACACGTGACTATTGCGAAAAATAATATAAACTTATATTAAATCCGCTTCCGGTTTTGATTACAATAACATAAAAAATTACAGCTTTCACTTAGGTATTTCCGGCACTTCTGTCTATATTTCTAAATCTTTTCTAAATCTTGGCCTAAGATTTTCGTGACTAAGAAAATGGTCATGAGTTTAGGCTGACATCATAAATTTTGTGTCTACCTGATTTCCCGGTAATGAAAGCACCGTTAACAAATTCTGGCTGACACCTAAAAACTTTGTGTTTTCACTAACTGACACTCCGGTAATGAAATCACCGTTAACAAACCAAACTGTCTGAGATACAACGGTAGACTAACCTTCAGCAAAGTTGTATTCACTTAAAGGTAGCAGAATGTATACGTGTCAGGTACTTTCACGATGTACTAAATACGTGTTTTTGATTTGTTATAAACATTAAGGTATGATGGAAATAACGTACCAAACGAAAAGAAAAGAAAGTCTCTGACTATCCCATCTGGTATTACAGTCGTGAATATAAAGTCAATCATTACGAACCAAACTGTTAATACATACCTATCCGCCATTAAAATTTCATCACATAAAATTAGTCATTAAGATACCAAACTAACACAATTATTCATAGTAACACACTTGAATGTGTGGCCACTTGATGTTGATGTAAATTAACACTAATTAGGCCATGCGGCTTTGGTTACACTCTCATATAAATGCTGTTAATGCAATTTTACGGCCATTTTGTTTGTCATGCACTAAACACTCGAGGGAAACTGTACTAAGTCACCTATATAGATACTAAACTTAATTTTATAACTTTGTACGAATTTATTAAATTTACTATGTTCTCGGCAATTGTAACAGAAAATATTGAAATATGTACTTAACTACTACAACTACTAATTGAAATACTTAACTTTGTTTTACTTGCATTTTTGCAGCCATACAACTGCGCTTATGTAGGTATATTTCAGTTTCAAGATCAACATAATTGTTAAAATGTTAGCCTTTGCTACTCAGCACTAACAGAAAAATGTCATTACTAATAAAAACACAGATAATAAAATATATAGAAAATGAAATAAGTTTGTCATAGACAAATTGTGTTTAACTTTTGATCTTCACACTCAAGACAACAATAGAAAATATATATATAACATATCAGCTGCAATACCTAAATGAAAAATATTTGAATCGGTAATTCAGCTTTTTAGCACACAGAAACACTTATGTTGTTTAGACATTTTCAATAAAAACGTTCTAAATCTACGTAAGAATTATATATTAATACTAAAGTATTAGTATAAAGTATTAATAACAACAATAATATATTTATTCGGACAATAAGATCCATTTGACTTTAAGGGGGTCTTCCTATGTGACGGCCTGTTTTTTAGGGATATTTTAGGATTTTTTTTCTACGACCAGTAAATATTTAGAGCTTCAAGTTTTTTATCATTTATTAACACATATTTGGACAGTATAAATATAAAATTTCAGCTAAAAATATTCAGTCAAACTAGAGTTACAGCGCTCTGAACACCCCCGCCTCGAAAAAAAGAGCTCCCACTTCCTCCACGATTCCGGCTGATCGGCTTATCTGAAAAAAAAAAAAAAAAAAAAACGGCGTTTTAATTTGTAGGCTTAAAAGCACGGAATGACCTATAATCAAATGAATATAAAAAAAATTGGATTTTTGATAGACATTTGAAATAAAAGTTGCAAAGTAGGCGTTTTTTTTTTTTTTTGTTTTTTGCTATAAAAAAATCGAAGTTTTGAAAATTTTCGATTGATAATAGTTCATTCCATGCGTTTACATATATTGAGTGTGCCCTGTAAATTTCAAGTAATTCGGTCCAGCCGTTTCTGAGATACAATGGAGGAAAGTTTGAAAAACACAGTTTTGAGAAAAACGCGTTTAAAGTTTCAAGTCCGTTAAAAACTATTAAAATATCAACTTACTCTCAATCGGCGATGCCTGGTCCATAGAGTATTCCTTCCTCTTCCTCGTGAAACTCTTTTAAAGCAGATTGTTCAGCTCTTGAGTCAATCCTGGCTTGTTTAACGACATCACTTACGCGCCGCTCAGAGCGTAAGATTCGCTTTTCATCCCGTTTCTCAACATACGCTTGGGCTTCACGACCAACAGGGCATCCCATAATCGACATAACTTTTAAAATACCTTCAAAAACCTTCATTAAAGATAATAACTGCTAAGTAGCTAGCAATTTCAACAACTTTGGGACCAGAATGAAGATGTTTAGGAGCGAAAGTCCAAATCACACTCACACGATAAAATAATTTTAAAGCCTAGGCCTCGGAAACTTGATCGCGAAATAGACACGTCACTTTTACAAGTTTTACATATAACTATTTCAGAGATTGCAGCAAATACAGAAACAAACTCCAAAATGCAATATGCGAAATTCGAAGCGATGGGAACATTCATGTTCATGTTATTTTTAAGTTTTTTGGCCGAAGCTGATGTAAATACCGTATCATTTTGGTGGGTAAAACGGTTTCCACTAAACTTTCTTTTTTTACTACGACCAGGATGAACATTTCCACTCGTACTTCCTTTCCGTCCACTCATTATGAAAAAAAATAATTTGTAGCTGTTGCTCTCTTCGAAGTTCAACCAAGACTAAAATAACTTCGGTAAAATATTATAACAATAGAAATTTCTGTTTAAGTCTGTAGAAACGTGTCTAAACTTGTATAAACAAATATATTAATAAAAGGGAGGCCAGGTATAAAGCCGACGGTACACAATAGGCCCGGTCTCTAACTGCCAACTCACCGCTCCGAACCGCTCTTTCTTTTACCTGCTGTATCTTTAAAACGACTTCGAATTTTCTAAAATCGCTTTACTACCGTATTCTAGACATGTTAAGGGAGCAATTTATGAAAAAAAAAAAATCGATTTTTTCAACCCATCACATAGGAAGACCCCCTTAAGGTATGTCAGCTTTTAGTTCACTTTTTATTTAATCATGAAATTTTTCATTGACATCTATACTCGGCAATGGAAGTCGGACATTTGTAGATAATAGAAACAGTATCTTCAATTTAGCGGAACCGCAGATGCAGTTATGCATTACAATGATCATAGCAAACAAATGATGTACAGGTATGTCTGAAGATATTTAAGTATTCTGTTCTTAAAGTATCTGTGAAAGTGACTCAGTGAAAAGTAAAATTATTGGCGCCAAAACTTTATGGCCATATTTTGAATTTCGAATCTTAATACCAGACGTTAATAATTTTTTTGCTTAATATATTTACAATATCAATATAGAAATTGTGACCATAGAATATATTTTGTAATCTTTACACAGTATAAAATTAAGGTGCTTTCGCTGTCTGTTCGCTTAGATCTTTTATACTACGCAACGGATTTTAATGCAGTTTTTAGCAATAGATATAGTAATTCAAGAGGAAGGTTTATATATTATGTATACCCGTGTGAAGGCATGGCGGGAAGCTAGTATACTATAATTACGAAAGTGAGTACAAAAGTAGTGAAGTAATAAATAGTTGCATAAAATGCATTACAATGGATGTTATTTAAATATTTAATAGCCATAAATAATAAAAAGAAAGAAATCTACTCATTTGTGAAACCATAGATAAAAGGTCATTGAACCTAACCCCTAACTAACGATGATATAATAGGCCGTCAATTTATTCCAATGGAAGCAAGAAAAATCGGTATGAATGCGTTTACTCAACTAAATTGGTACAAATGGCCCATCTGACGTCCTTCCACACCATTAGATGTAATGATTGCTCCACGTCCATCATCTTACTTTTCCCGCCTTTTTGTACCCTCCGGAGGGAATGCACTTTGTTGCCAGAGTCGAATTCAGGATTCATTTATTTAAATTACGCGTTTTCACCCGCGTTAAATCTCAGTATATATATTTTAATAAAAAATATAGCCTATGTAATTGATATTCTGATGCGGAAGCTATATCACTGTAAAGTTCCATCAAAATCCGTTCAGTAGTTTTCGCGTGAAAGAGTAATAAACATTAATACTTACAAACTTTCACGTTTATAATTTTATTAAGATGTTTTCTATACTTTATTATTTATTTCAACAAATGTATAATATTCACTTGGAATATCAGACATGGTTTAAAATATCTTTTTAGATAACTAAGTAACCAAGAATAGATAAATAATTTTAGCTATTTTCTGTACATATTCATATATTACCTATACATATTACAGCCTAAAAATATAACGTATTTTCTGAAATTCCCACAGATACAAAAACAACTGAACTCAATGATTGTTAAATTATTTAAAATTAATTATGACACTAGTGTTTTTGTGTTTCAATTTTATATTTTTGTTTCAAAATGATCCTTGAATATGGTTCAAAATCTTTTATTGAATTATTTTTATTGCTCCAGTATTTGTACAATTGAATTGAGTTGTACAATTGAATATTTTAGTTATTACTGTCATTACTGTATGTTTCATCGTAAATTCGAAATTTACCTGCGTAATTACCGGTTATACATACGTACTACAGTATATAATACGCACAATATATAAAGGAAAAAGATAAGTACGTACGTATATATATGAGTACATAATAATTTCATTTATTTTGTACAAAAGTGGTATTGTTTACAATGTTATATTTATTACTAACTACTCGCCCCGGCCTCGCCCGTGTGTACATGTATTATACATATAAACCTTCCTCTAGAATCACTCTATTTATTAAAAAAACCGCTTCAAAATCCGTTGCGTAGTTTTAAAGATTTAAGCATACGTAGGGACGGACAGATAGTGATTTTGTTTTATACTATGTAATAACTACTGATTTCGTTCGGATGCATTATAAACTTTGAACTTCTGGACTTGTTCTGTATAACACACATGTATTATACATATAAAATTTCCGGTTCTATCACTCTATCTATTGCTGAAAACCGCATTAAAATTGTTGAGTAATAGCGACTTCATTTTATACTATGTAAAGATATCTGAAAGTATCTGGTAATCCAAATTATTCAAGATTACGATTTAAACTTTTAACAGTGACCCAGAAATCTTGAACTGCCGTACTTGAGATGGGATGAAACCGGGTTATGGAGATTAAACATCATGAATTTTGAACCTGTGCCAAGGTCTATCGTTGCTTTTATAACCTAGGAGGGTAACTTTGCCTTATTCGGACTATATTAAAAAAATAATTTTCTCTATGAAACAATGTTTTAGTAACTTTTTTAAATTTAATAAAGACACAGGGATTGCTTCAATTTTAACTCAAGTTTGTCTATTACTTTATTATATTGAATTTTTAATAAATAGGTAGATTGAGGAACTGCCTTAGTAATTTTTAATAATGTTTTTTTTTAACTTTTCATCATTCTAACTTAACTTTATCCAATTTTGTAAAATTTGAACAGGTAAATAATGGTAATAGGATTGTGACCAGGGTACTATGACTCTCGATTTAACTTGTAACTAACTGTATCTAGAGCAGATTCTGAAACTAACCTATTTGTTAACCTACAATATTACCTATTTTTGTATAAAATTACATTAGAATCCATTCGGTCTGTAGTCGATAGTATGAATGGTCAGTATGCGTGATTTAATCAAACAAAAGATAGAAAATGGTAAATACTTATAACGTATACAAACAGTAGCAAGGCAAAAGTGGCAATAAAAATACGACAATTCTATGAAGTAAAGAAAATACATTTAAAATTGATACAAAAATAATTATATAAACATGTGCCAAGAGTTTGCAACAGTCTATACGCAATTGAATAACAAACGTCCCAACACACGAATTCTCAAATTTATAATCTCGAGAGGATTTTAAGAAAACAAATGGTAAACCAAATCCGTTCCCTTAAAGTAGTACCGTCCGCATATATATATTTATGCACACAAACAGTTTGTACAGCTGTCTATCTGTCAATGGTACAAGTACACGGTTCACTGAAGGGAGATCTGACGGGTTTTCGTTATTGATTTATGATGTAATGTGGGCTCTACTTAGCTGGAACGCTAGATAAATTATAATTGGTTTTAAATTAAACTTCCAGAAAATAAATTAGAAGTTAGATTTATTTATTCCTTTCAATTCGAATGCTATTATTGATTTTTTGTTTAGTTTCGACAGGCAAAGAACATAGTCGTATACAGCCATATGTGATGTAATATTTTTACTCTATGGTAAATATGAACATCACATGATATTGAATATACGTTAGATTAGAAAATTTATCAATGAATTTACAACGATAGTCAAATTCCAGTCTCATCTTATCGTCTTATAGGACTTAAGTTTTTTTTTTATTCTTTATTGTACAAAATTTGGTATACTACCAGCTAACCTTTAGGTAGAAATAGAAAGCGTTGTAGGGCAGTAAAGGCGAAAAACTATGACAATAAAAACTTTAATAAATATATAAATATAATTTATATTTTAAAATATATGTTATATTTATTAAGTATATAATAAATTTTCCCGCCATTTCCGTTTTCAATGAGTATACCTTTATTCATGTACCTTTAGGTCATAATTAAAAAAAAGACATTCGATTTTCAAAATTGTAATTGATTCAATTTAATTTATCCTATTGATCAAAATGGGGCAAAATCTTAAAACTACAATTATATAGTAATAGTAGTAAATGTAGTAGTTTTTAAATTATACCAAACTACTACTAAGCTATTTGAAGTACGGCATAAATAGTTCTGTGCGTACTTAATTTGTTAATTCCACGCCTTTGCTATTCATAGACTTAATTCTTTACACCAACGGTTGGTTTAAGTTGGCGCCAACAGTTTGCCTTATACGACCGTAAACATAACTACTTTTATTTCCTACCTTACATGTAGCTATTTATAATTTATTTTGGCTTGCACTAAATGCTAGGAATAACATTGCACTAGTGCACACAGTGCAAACATAACCGTCATTGTTAATTAGAACCTTAATAAAATGTGTTTAAGGTAGAAGTTAAAACGTTGCGATAGAAAGGTAATTGCTTAGAGCTAATTGCAGTCCCGGTAACGACTCGGTGATAAAGTTTGTTGTAGGTTGCTATGGCAACGGTTTTTTGTATAAAAACGATTGAACTTTTTCCTGTCTATGGTCATAACCATAAATCCACCACTAACGAACGAGCAATAAAAATGAGTTTTAGTTGTAGATGCACATGGTGCTGTAAAAAAATAATATGTATTAGTCTCTGTATATATGAAAGGCACAGAATCATAACTTCTGCAACAGAAGTTCAATCTTAATTAAAGTTTACAAGAAAACTTAAGAGGTTTATTTTATCATTTATGGAGGTGTGTTATATACTTTTTTTTTAAGTTCATCGGTTATTCCTTACGTATGCTGCTTCCAGGAAATTCAAAAATAGGAAACAACATGGTGAGATTCGTAATAATATCTATATAAATAAACTAGACGACCCCGCAAACGTTGTTATGCCATATTAATTAAAATCGCTATAAAATAATAGGGGTTGGTGATAGAAGGATGAAAATTTAGGGTTGTATATATTTTATTAATGTCACATTATAAAAAAAAAAATTTAAAAATTGTCAAAAAATAAAAAGAAAATGTAACTAAACTTGTGACAAGAGATTTTTTTATAAATAAAAATATAATTAATGTAAACAATAGCATGTCCAAATTTCCGCAGTGTCTCAAGACGAAGGTTTACGACCAATGTGTGTTGCCAGTGATGACTTACGGAACAGAGACGTGGTCGCTAACTATGGGCCACATCAATAAGCTCAGAGTCACTCAGAGGGCAATGGAGAGGGCTATGCTCGGGGTTACTCTGCGTGATCGAATCAGAAATGAGGAGATCCGCAGAAGAACCAGAATGACCGACATAGCCCGAAGAATTGCGACTCTGAAGTGGCAATGGGCAGGGCACATAGCTCGTAGGACAGATGGCCACCACAGACCGGAAGACGCAGCGTGGGAAGGCCTCCAGCAAGGTGGACCGACGATCTGGTCAAGATCGCTGGAATGTATTGGATGGACCAATCGTCGTGGAGATCTTTGGGGGAGGCCTATGTCCAGCAGTGGACGTCTTCCGGGCTGCGATGATGATGATGATGATGAAACAATAGCATGAATGCAAACAAATACAAGCCTCAATTATTATAGTTTGGGGTCGGCGTAATATTTCTTTCACTTCCATATTTTTCTTACTATATCCGAACGGAAATCGTTTACCTTTTATTAGAAATCTTTTATTCGTATTCTTACAATTACAATAACAAACCTTGTTGACAGTGAAGTGAAAATGTTATTGTATTTACAATTACACATGTCGACAGCGCATTGAGTCAAAACAATACTCCGGTAAGCATACTTGATAACTAGTAGCTGCATAACTGCGTTCGGATACACGTAGGGACTAAGTAGTAGATACATTATTGCGTTCGGATACACCGAGGGACTTTACTAAGGACTTAACTAGTAGATATACAATTGAGCTCGGACACACACACGAAGGGACTTTACTAGAGACTTAACACAATTGCGGTCGAATATTTGTAGGGACTTAACTAATAGTTACATAATTGCGTCCGGATACACGAAGGGACTTAACAATTATAATATTATAAATAAAATTTTGTAATAATTTCTTTTTTATACATCGCACACTTAATACTGCATTAGTTCAAAATTTACAAATTCTGGAAAATGAACTTTATAGCTAAAAGCTTAAAGTCGATTACCGAAAACTTTATTTTTTGCCTTAATACAATTTATTATTTAGAATGTTATGTAAAGATTTATCGTAAGTCAAAAAAAGTTTAATGAAATCGTCAGTAAAAACAGCGTGTACCCAAATTTCGCTTCCGCCCACAACACCGCCCACGTCAAACTTCAAGTGGGTGCGCAGGCGCATTCAGGTCGGGATGTCTTAATTATACCTCAAACGCCCACTGTTCACTGTTCTATTTAACTTCTTGTTAAGTTGTAACGTGTGATTATGTTACCACTGAGTTATCGTTACAAATTAGTTTTGTGGCACTTGTAATGTGTGAACTTAGCTATCACTGTTGTTTTCGGACTACTTTAATGCTTTATGGGGGGGCTGAAGGCCAACTCCCGCCTGACGGATACGACTTTAGTCTGAGGGCACCGCTAGGGGTTCGAACCTCGGCTTAGGCCGCCGTAATACCGTTAAAATTTAACGGGGGATCGATCGGTGGAGACGAGGGCTTGTTTGGGCTGTTTTTTAACACACTTGCAACGAAACAGAATAAAATCTTGATATTATATTTTGTAAATTTTTAATTATAGAAACAGTGAAATAACTATTATTAAAATGATAGGTATTTCCCGCTGTTTTACGGTTTCAAATCGCGCTACATACTGGCTGGCGAAATTTGAAAAATAGCAAATAGTGCAGTTATGGAATACAACTTCACTATTTGCGTTTATACGCATGCGACAGGGAATTCATCTACACACGCTGGAACCTAAGTGGTCTCGGACAGTGCGGTTTCAGAGGAGCTTCCTCCCGCGTACACTTAGATTGTGGAATGAACTACCTGCCTGAGGTTTTCTCATGAGACTACAGCCTGAGGTAAGAAAGGTGAGGTCAAGAAGGGTATATTAAGGTTTCTCAAGGATCGGCAAAGCGCACGTGACACCTCTGGTGTTTCAGGCGTCATAGGCTACGGTAACCGTTTACCATTAGATAGGCCGTATGCAGTTTTGCCACCTATGTGGTATAAAAAATTTAAAAAAACGCGAGTTTATGAGCTACTTTATATATCGACAACCGGTGAAATTAGATCCACTTTACAACACCTACCACAACATGTTATAAATTAAGTATATTTTAAGGACTTAGAATCTTTATACTAACTTATAATACTTTGGTTTGACATAAATATATGATCTATTATAGTGCATTTGTTAGTATTACTTTCCTTAGTATGAGTAGCATATGGGATTTTAACTATAATAAATATAGATTATTATGTGCGACATTGGATATTTAGTGAAAGTCCATAAAAGGGTTTCAAAGGCGAAAGCGTTTGTAAACATTGTTGTAGATCAAGTATTTTATCGCTGTACCGAGACTGTGGTGGTATTGATGACAGACAAACACACATCACACACAATGCACAGTAAAACTTCAAAGATTTTACTAGTACTAAAAATAATTTTATTAACAATATAAGTGACTGAAACAAAGAAATAGAAATAATCTCTATTCAAATAAACTTAATTTGCTACCTGCTGAGGTTTTCTCGAGAGTGCAGCAGGGGGTTTTTTATGAAGGTTATATTAAGATTTCTTAAGAGTCAGCAACGCGCACGTGACACCCCTGGTGTTTCAGGCGTCCATAGCCCATAGTCCAAGCTTTCTTGTCTATGGTTCTATGATGTGTATAAATTGCTTACCGCAAACTGGACCAAGCTATATATTACTTTTCTTTCAAAACGAATTTTTGTCTTTGATTGCTGCATGCATAGACAAACTGTTTTATTCTTCCGTTTATTCGTGCTTCTATAGATCTTCTAACTAGTTCAGGTCCCGATTGGGACATTTGTGTATTTGTGGCAGTAAACAACTGAAAGAAAATCTATTTTCGAAAAATCTACTTTAATTGTAAAGATTCAAAGTTTATTTTAATATAATTAGTTACTTCATTGTATGGTTAGGAGTGCTATATTTTGCATCTTTCTGTGCCTAATCTTCTCTACTGGTAAAAGAAACATTTTCCCTGTAGTGAAGTCGAATAATACGATTTCAAATATTATCATTTCTATTGTATCTATGAGTGTGCTAACTGATTACATCAGTACGAAGAATTACGATGACTTAATATCAAATATAGGAGAGGTTATGATGGTATTTAAATTTGGAGATATAGAACCTCATTGTACAGTTTGCAACTGCAACTGTCAACACTGAAGACTCCTCATTTACGTAATTGCAATATTTAAATAAATGTTTGCAACAGTTTTTCTATACCACGATGATGGCAATCAGGCACATGGTGTGTCTCATGGTAAATGGTTACCGTATCTATTATTTTACAAAGAGGTATGAAGCAGGGATGTCGTATTCGGATAGGTATCAAATTTAGAGATGATACTATAGGTAACATGAAACTAGACGTATAACTTAATACATCATAGGATATGCATTATATAGGATATATCATTAGGCATGACGAGCTTGTCCTTTGGAATGACAACGCATGAGTTTTATCATGGGTGTCACATGATAACGTGATGTCTGTAATACTGTTAATGTATAGGCGACGATTACCGTTTACGATCAGGTGGGCCGTTGGTTTGTTTGCCATTCCATACGAAATATAGACTTCTCCGAAATTTTTCCGTAACGCCTTAAAATCTCAAATTTGTGAAGAAAAATGACATAACTAAGGTACTTGGGAAATATTTTACTTGTGCTTGAATATTTTTTCTACACTCTCACAATTTAGATTTTTGTAACACTAATAACTGACAAAAATCGAGGGAGAAAATAACAAAAAAATACGAATTCTGAGAACCAACTTCGTTCTATCCAATTTACGTAAATTAATTTTTTACTAGGCAAAAAGTTTCATGGTTAGTAATCCTGGTATGAAATAGGAATAAAACAATAGTATGACAATATTTTTTGGTATTTCCCCACACTAACAAATATATCACGCGACAAACGTACATTATATATTGTACAAACTTTTACAGTAATAAAAATGTATTTATTGAACCATTCAACCATTTTTACATTTGCCTAATCGCAAACATTCTGTATATTAGGTAATTACTAAAACAATGGTTGATATCATGCCCAGTATGTCACATTAAAAAATAACTATTCTAATATCTCAATTTGTATTTATTTATTTAAACACGAAGCAAAGCCCCGGTTGACAAGTTCTGGAGGCAGCAAATTCGAACTTGACAGATGAATACAGATGCTCATCATTTTTGACACAACTTGACCATTGACAGACAGACAGTCAAGTAAATTGTTTGTGTTCAATGCATTCGGAGGGTGAAGGCAGGAGTGTTAGATACTATAGATACCTAAATGTTGCCATATTATGTTTGTAATTTTAAGTTCCTAAAATACTATCCTGATCATCTAGATGAATGGCGGTCCTCCACAGTGCGGTTTTCTAGAAACTTTTTGCCACACACAATTGTGGAATCACATTCGAGCAGTGGTATTTCTGGAATGATACGGTATTGAAACCTTCAAGAAAAGATCTTATTTCTGTTGGTGGCGGTAATCACTTACCATCAGGTGAGCCACAAGCTCGTTTGTCCCCTGTGCTAAAAAAAATGTAATGTCCCATGTGGAACCGCACAACCGAAGGGTGAGTACAGGTCTCCTGAGATACAGGCCTCGTGCCCAGTACGGTCTGGACTTATACAGTCACAACAAATTTTTTATGAATTTTTTTAATGTACTGTTACTTTTTGTACTATGTGCATTGAAGTTATATAAATAAATTAGCTACTCGCCCCGGCTTCGCCCGGGTGTACATGTATTATACATGTAAACCTTCCTCTTGAATCACTCTATCTATTAAAAGAAACCGCTTCAAAATCCGTTGAGTAGTTTTAAAGATATAAGCATACATAGGGACGGACAAACAACGACAGCGACTTTGTTTTAGTCTATGTAATTATTAGCCGCACCCGCGACTTCGTTCGCGTGGAATTTCACATTATTTTTCTAAAATAAAGGTAGCCTAAGTTACTCCATCTTACAGCAGCTACCTGTCAATAAAAGTCCCGTAAAAATCGGTCCAACCATTCCAGAGACAACAGAACAAACAGACAGGCAAAAATTGTAAAAAATGTTATTTTGGTGTATGTACCGTACATACACCAAAATAACATTTTTTACAATTACAATTTTTTACAATTTATATTCATATGCATGTAGTAAAAAACGCTTATTTCAATATTACAAACAGACACTCCAATTTTATTTATATGTATAGATAGATAGATAAATAAATAGTATCTATATATTTACAAAAAAAATGTATTTATATCGCTTGTCTAGTAATTATTACACAAGCTCTGCTTAGCTTAAGAACTAGATGGCGCTTTAGGATTTGTCCTACGTTATTTTTATTATTTTATTTCAGTAAACGTATATATGGGAACCTACATATTGAATATGATTACGTCAAAGAATATAGTCATTAAGAAAATGTAATATCCTTATAAAGTATTACGTGTCACTCAACGTATAACATTAATCGTGTTTTAATATACGTCAATAAGTCACTCATTACCTGTAAATGTACGTAGGATGAAATAAAAATAAACTTTATTCAAATATACCTAATTTTAACTACTGATTATGACTTATAGAAGTCATAATTTTAACTCTAGACGACATAGAAAAAAACATGTTTTAATTTATATTTCGGACTCACTGTCCTGTGATAGAAACACCGATAACAAACTAAATTATTTTATTTAGTTTGTTATCGGTGTTTCCATCACCGGAAATGAGTATGAGAGCACGACGTAGGCTCGTCCCGTGTGAATCATGCTCAGCGAAATGTAAATGTGTCATATATGGACGTATTTTATTATTTCAAATTAAAAAAAACCCAAAATATACTTCTAAGTTATAAAGAACAGAATTTCTTTTAGGCATATTCTAAAAAAATATTTAGCGAAATCGATTCTCGAGATTTGCGCTTAATTTAGGACTAGATGCCACTGTGTGAATTGTAAAAAAAACATAGTAGGTATAGATCAGAGTTTCCCAAACTTTTTTGTGTAGACCCCTTTTAGTAGACCCCCCATTCTTACCTGGTATTGATTTTTTATAAATTTCTAACTGTAGTAAAGTTTAGTGTTAAAAACATAAAGTAAAAACAACAAGATGACCGCTGTTGTAGACCCCTTGCGGTTTGTCATAGACCCCTGGGGGTCGCTCAGACCACTTTGGGAATCACTGGTATAGATGATGGTCATAATAGGGTTATATAAGAGCGCTGTTACAACAACGACCAAAATTAAACCGCACGCGCACCAATAATGTTTTTATCTTCAAGGTTATTACAATTAGCGGACCGACAGTGCATCCAAAATGTTCATTCATCAATTGTATCATAGAGATTATTATGCGTAATTGTGGTGGGATCCATTTAATAAATAGACACTGTTAGGGAAAGTACTCTCTGCTACCAAAATGTTAGGGAATTTACTATGTATATATATATAGGGAAAAATATGTGTGGAAACGTCCGTCACGTACCTGTATGGTTCTGCGGATTTCTTGGGCTTCAGGGTCTCGAAGGTATCTTCGCTAGCTTTCCAGTTTCACAGTAGGTTTAACACAGTTCTAATTTATTTTAATTCACAACACAATGCGCGCGCGCGTCAAGGCCGCTGTACGGTCAGTTCAGTACTGTATGTAAGGGAGGGGAACAGAAACCGCGGGAACACAAACTAACGGACTCTAATATAATAATCTGTGCTTACGATGGTACAGGGTAGATTTTGAACAGACACTATGTTTTAGGCTAGCCACATACCTCAGGTAAGAATCGGACGAGCCATACGATTTCCCCAGTTGCTAAGCCCAGCTCTGTTTGGAGATGCGCTAGTCGAACGGTGCCGTGAACACAGTATCACCGAATTAAACCTTATAATTTAATTATGTAACCGGACTGAACTGGGGGAAAAGGGATTGTTAGTAATGTGGACTGATGACCCCATTGATAGCAATGTACCATGTCAGGTTGATCTCCAAGCGGTTCCCTTTGGAAACCATCGTGATAAATTCCTAGTGAATTTACCACCACTAACTGACCTGACCTCATGCTCATCCTATCATCCTGCACTGGTGCCCAGCCAGCGTAGACTGTTAGGTCAGGCGGGTGATCCATACCATTATTATCCATTAAAAAACCGGACAGAACTGGGGGATGGGGATTGTTAGTAATGTGGACTGTAGGCCCTATTGCTAGCAATGTACCCTGTCGAGTTGACTCCACGCGGTTATCCCTTGAAACCATCGTGATAAAGTCCTGGTGAATATGACCTGGTCTTATGCTCCATTGGTGCCCCGCGTAGCGGTTCCGTTATCGCAGGAAGGTGCACCATTCCATTATGATCCATAAAAAAAACCCGGATGAACTTAATAATGTCAGTCTAGTCTTAAAGTACAATCAACCTGAATTGTAAATCGAAACTATGGAAAACTATATTTTTCTTTATATCACACTATACAGCCTATATATCATTATATAGCATGCCTAATTTGTGGTTTGCTGTAATTATCATCAATGTAAAAGTGCTCTTACTGACATATAAATATGATTTATTATTATTATTATTACATGTAACATTAAAATATTATTATTAATAAATGCTGGCACATTTTCATATTTAAAAAGTGTTGCATGATTTTATACAATAAATATTTTGTTCCAAGTGCCGCGGACATTCTACTTTCAAAACATTCGCGCGGGAACACGCATTCTAATTTCAAATATACTTCCCATTTTTAAAAGATAGCACGATATTAATTTCATTGCATATTTGTGTATCTTTGCGAATTTAATTTGATTATTTTAAGGTTGTATTTTACTGTAATTATATACGAGAGAGTTTCTCATAAACCGACTGGGAAAGGCAAATCGTCAAATATTCGTTAAAGTTACAAATAATTTCGAAAAAACAAAACTTTTTTCAATGCTGAAAGACAAAGAAAGAGCTACGTATTAGTCTGCCATTTTATATTTTTTATAGATATAAATATTTAATTTCTTCGGTGTCATTATTTCGTGATAACTTTTTAACCGAAAAAGTAGAAAGATATCATATTGATATCATATCAGTATTGTCCCAATTGAATACCCGTTTTTTTAATCATTACATAGGTAAGGTGCTGTTTGATATCCTTTTATTACTCATGCACTTCAATGTCATGATTATTCAAGTATGTATGTGTAGCGATAAAAATCGCTCTTACCTGCCATATCATATCAGTGATTTGTCTTTGCAATTCAATAACTTTAGTAGCAAAATATTCAGTGTGTATTGAACACGACCGTTGCATAATTTATCCGTGGTTTTATTCTAACAAAGAAAAAAAAAGTGTAAATTTAAATTTAGAAGCATTTTACTGTGTGGACTTGAAATTATTTTAATCACCATTACTAACGTAAGTCAATTAGATAGATATATGAAAATAATAACTAATTTAGATATATGAATGCATGTTCCTTTGTTGTTTTCTTAATTTAAATAATTGTAATAAGTTTTTTTTTTAATTTATTCACATTAAGAATATGTGTAATTGGCCATTATAAATCCGTAAAGAGTGTAATTGATTTTAATAAACATATCGTTGTTTTTTTCATAGGCGTTACGTAGGTATATATCTATTTTGAATGTATGATAACTTGATAACGTCATAAATATTATTATATCTATATTGTAATAGAATATGGTTAATAATGAGTTTCTCTTAAGAAGTGTAACAGTTAATCAGTATGACAGTATTTCTAAACATTTTTGTTTATTATGAAATACGTAAAATTAAACAGAAGACAATGAATAAAGAACAAAATTTTAATGGAAAATTTTCTACATTATGTGAAATATCAGCTGAATATATAATTCAGATAATAATAAGAAAAAAAAACAGATATGGGTTTTTTATACACATATTATTTATATATCTGTATCAGTGATATGGACTTAAAATGACGTAAATTTAAACTTCAACGGAATATTTTCCATATCACATAATATGTCAATTCTACATAATTAGAGGAAAAAATATATTTTTTTAAGAATTATCGATATAATTCTTAAAAACGGATATCTTTCTTTATGAAGAGTTTGAGTCTGAAGAGTTTAATTCATTTATTATCTCGATAATGAATGAATGAAACTCTTTATTGTTCTTTTCATAGAAAATACAGTTATATACACAATTATGTACAAAAATATAAAAATAATAATAATAAACGCTACAAAGATAACAACGGGCGGCCTTGTCGCTAAAAAGCGAAGTCTTCCATATTCCAGGACTATGCAGTAGTGGATATCGATTTTGAAAGTAATAAATAATAATAATCATTGCGATAGTTAAATATAACTGTGGTTGCTTCCGGAGTGACAGTATTCGATTAAAATTAATCGGATGGTATGTGTCATCGACTGTGCTAGTGTTGTGATCGTCATCGCTAATTGTATACAGACTAAAACGGTCTACACACGACACTAAAATAAGGAGCAATATCTCCAATTCAAAAGTGAATCTACACACGACACTAAAATAAGAAGCAATATCTCCAATTCAAAAGTGAATCGAAAGTATGATGGCCCTAGCCGATATTCGAAACCTTAGGGATATCAGGCTAAAGTTGTATTCGTCAGGCAGAGGCTGGACTCCAGCCGCTTTTTTTCTGCTAGTTTGTTTTTTAATCTCAGGACAATTTACACACCCCATTTATAGTAGACCCAAGTTAAGCTAGAGCTTGTATTATGGGTACTAGATAACTGATAGAATTGCATAGATTTTTTTCATATATTATACCTAGAAAACGCCCAGACTGATACAAATTCATGATATATGAATACAAATGTTACGAACATTTGTATTCATATATCATGAATTTGTATCCATGCGAGGAATCAAACCCACGACCGTAAAGCGGTGTGCTAAACCACTAGATAACCGAGGCCGTCAAATCAACTTTTTGTATTGTTTTAGTTGCCAAAAAATATGATTAGTAATATAATACTCCATATAATTAATTATATATAATTAATCATATCGTTTGGGAACTAAAACTATCCAAAAGTATAAATTATTTCATTTTTAAAATAAAAATTCATTTTATAAGTTACTAGTCACCCACCCCGTCTTCGCACGGGTGTACATGTATTATACATATAAACCTTCCTCTTGAGTCACTCTATCTATTCAAAACAAATCGCTTCAAAATCCGTAGCGTAGTTTTAAAGATTTAAGCATACATAGGGACGGACAGACAGCGACAGCGACTTTGTTTTATACTATGTAATGATGGGTACATAACCTATAAATATATACTTTTATATGGTGGGACGGCTTCTATATAACCTCTTTATAATAGTATTTTAATACTCTCCACAATTTTCTAAATAATAATAATAATAATAATCTCAGGACAATCCACACAGCGTCATCTAGACCCAAGTTAAGCTAGCTAAAGCTTGTGTTATGGGTACTAGACAACTGATATAAATGCATAGATATTTTTTTTATTTGATAAATACATACATAATGTACATAGAAAACACCCAGACCGATACAAACAATCATACCCATGAATACAAATGTTTGTGCCGTGCGAGGAATCGAACCCGCGACCATCGGACGTAAAGCGGTGTGCTAGACCGCTAAACCACCGTGGTCGTCAGTCATTTTCTATATCCAGATTTAGACAAGAAGAATGCGCAACAGACTTGGCTAGTCCTATTTCGATATTATAGCTATAAAAACATAATTAAACAATAATTAATAACACCCATCACGCGCTGTACCGAGTTCAAAGAGGCGTTATCAGTTATATAAATACGATCGGGGTCGAAGAGGTGAACGTTTGTAACAAAATTAGAGGTTATTGAATTAAAGTTAGAATAAAATCTGCGAGAATCTCTCAGAACAACTATTTATTGCAAAAACTGAATAATTGTATCCAGTTCTGGATTTATAAATAGGCCATATAAACCGCGGCTTAGGGGCGGCAGCGTTCTAGGGGCGGCAAAATTATAATTTTAGAAAGGTAATATGGGGCGGTGGAAATAAAGTGGCCTACACTCATCTATAGATAAAGTAACCTAAGTTACTGCTTATTACATTAAGTACCTGCCAATAAAAGTCCGGTCAAAATCGGTCCAGCCATTCCAGAGATTAGCCGGAACAAACAGTCAGACAAAAATTGTAAAAAATGTTATTTTGATATATGTAACGTATTTCTATTCATATGCACATAGTAAAAAACCGTTATTTCAATATTACAAACAGACGCTCCAATTTTATTTAGATGTATAGATAATACCTGTACACCCGTGCGAAGTCGGGGTGAGTAGCTAGTTTTTTATGTAATTGAAATGTGACAAAAGATGTCGGCTCGCGTGATGGACAGGAAATGAAAATGGAAGGTCAAACAGTTATCAGTTGCATTATTATTGATTCCTAGGTAAATATGCTTACAAAATATGTACACTTATAGATAAATCTATTTAATTACTAACGTACCCGGCAAACGTTGTTTCGCCATATATATTACTTCTATTGACGTATCTTCTTCTTCAGCTTGACTACTTCAGCATGACTACTCATTCCACTCGACCACGTCAATGGTCGAGTGGAATGAGTAGTCATGCTCACTAAAATGTCCAGACATGTGGCGGCGTGGTGGGCCGGGTCATTGGGCTCCCTAAAATATGGTCGAGCGCAGTGATGGCTGGGTCATCCGTCATACTCGTGAACGAGTGCTGCTTGTAGGGACTGATGCTCTTATCACTACGACTGATTTAATCTTATTGTGTTTTTATATATGAGCCTAAATAAATTAGTGCTGGTTGGTAGTATGTATTCACACGTTTCGACTTGTAAAATGTGAACTTACAAGGATTGTTTAAAAGAGCAACACATAAGTTTCTTGCTTGTTCTTCTTGTGATGAGACAGCTTTCCGAATAAGCGGTAGATATAAAAAAATGTTGACTATTCAAAAGTGTTAAATTAAGTTTATTTGAATAAATGATTTTCTATTCTATTCTATTCTGTTCTATTCTAAAGACCTTAGCCGTACTTAAACGACGACTTAGACCTAAATCTTATTACCTAAGGATATAAAAATTAGTCTACGACTATTCTCAGCCTTGCCAGATATAAATCTAAAAATTTATAAAATAGGTTCATTAGTACACTGTTTCGGAGTATTTAGATAACAAACACTGACATATTTTTAGGTCATCATCATCATCATCATAATTTCAGGCCGGAGACGTCCACTGTTGGATATAGGCCTCCCCCAAAGATCTCCACGACAATCGGTCCTGCGCTGCTCGCATCTTGACCAGATCGTCGGTTCACCTTGCTGGAGGCCTTCCCACGTTGTGTCTTCCGGTCCGTGGTCGCCACTCGAGGACTTTATTGCCCCAACGTCCATCTGTCCTACGAGCTATGTGCCCCGCCTATTGCCATTCAGTGTCGCAATTCTTCGGGCTATGTCGGTCACTCTGGTTCTTCTGCGGATCTCCTCATTTCTGTTTCCATCACGATTACATTTTTAGGTATCTTACTAATATTATAAACGCGAAAGTTTGTGGTATGGATGTATAGATGGATGTTTGGTACTCTTTTACGCAAAAATTCTGAACGGATTTTGATGAAACTTTACAATAATATAGCTTAGCTTATACTTCAGAATAAGGCATATACTATAAATTTCACGGGTGAAACCGCTGGCACAACCAGTATTAGATAAAATAGACATTACAATAATAGCTGTTAAAGTAATGCATTCAGTAAGAAATTAATATTTTGTGTAGGCCATTCTGAGAACAACTTATAGAATGGATTATGGTTATGGAATGGGAACTTAACATTGTGGCATGGGAAAGTTACATTTTTATTATAATAGCGGCAATCCTATTTAACATTGCGTTGAAATTGCACTTTCCAGCAATTCTGCGTTATTGTAGATTATCTAGAAAGTGCTAGTAATTTGGTTTCAACACTAAATGACGGTAAATTATTAAGTTATATACCTAAGGAAAATGGTCGCCTCTGTTTCTTGGTAATAAGTTTTTTGAATAGTTTTTTGTGTGCTAGTGGCATGCCTCGACTTCGTTCGGGTGCTTATAAATTTGTGAGTTTTGTAGATATTAGTATAATGTATGTCTTATGTCGGTCAAGAATAGTATACTTTTGAAACATGGCAAGAATTTCTAAAATCGGTGCAGTGGTACCGAAATTTACTTTACTCATAACAAAACGCTCTCTCTCTTTAATTATACGCTGTAATCTTTGGGTATATCTATCACAAATATATGCCATAATATACTATTAGCGAAGATTATTAATTGGCATAGAATAATTTAATATGACAAGTAACATGTAAAATGATACCGTTAACCTTCCTAAATAAATAAATAATCTTTATAATATATTTAAAATAAAAACAACAATACAATAAAGAAATTATGTCAATTTACAAAATTTCCGTCCTCACATTCACCGCAATTTTTAATGAATCAACGCCCCGTCTCACAATTAGCATGAAGTCAATGACAATTTGACAGCTCGCCCGAAATGGTTTGACAGCCGCTGTCAAAGCCTCGTGCGCCTATCAATTGCAAATCGGTCCGAGGTACTGGACTAATTGTTATTCCAATGACATAATGTGTATGGACGTAGAATAAATATTATTAATCGACATAATGGACAGGTATTTTAAAACAATGACAATCCATTACTCATTAGAAATAGGACTGATTTTATTTCAATCAAATTAAAAAATAATTTATTCATGTAGGACATTTTAGCCGTCTATGAACGCCAAAAAGCCAGTATATTCACAATGTACATTTATATAGGTGTCTATGTCTAACATTAAATGAAAATCCCGTACATGAACAACTATTGCCATGCACGCTCGTCATTCAAGTAATTGTTTAGTGAGTAATAGGCTTTGCTCAGTAAATATGATTTAACAGATGTTTTGAATTTATTTAAGGGTAATTCCAGTATATCTTTTGATATCTTATTGTAATTTTTTATACCCATTTCTATACAACAAATTTGTCTTTAAATCTAATATTCTGGGTTTTGAATCTGTTTATAATAATTAATCTTTTATAGACATATTTAAAAACATAGTTTTGTATTTACTTATATTATATAATACATAAAAATACTGAAATAAATACAAACTTAATCCATCCAAATCTTTACATAGTATAAAATAAAATAGCTTCAGCTAGATCTATTCACTTAGATCTTTTAAACTACGCAAGGGATTTTAATGTAGTCTTTAGCAACAGATAGAATGATTCAAGAGAAAAGTTTATATGTATAATACATGTATACCCTTGTGATACCGGGCCGGGTAAATAATTATTACTATAAATGCAAAAGTGCGTATATCTGTCTGTGTGTTATTTTCACGTCTACTTGCTTAACGAGTTTATCAAATTTGACTTGAAGTCGGACTATCTATCTATCGAACTATCGGACGGAAAAAAGCAAAGTCCGTGGGTAACAGTAATACTCATGAATACAAATGTTTGCAAACAGCGGAAATCGAACCTTAATGATCTACAAATACAATGTATCTATTTGTAATACGTGAGTTATTAAATTTGTTATTTAAATGATGCACCGAAATAGCTATTATGGTCATAAATGTGATAGAGGCGTAGGAAATGTAACATACAGCTATAAATATATTTTTTGTTGTTCCTGTTCACATAACGGTTGGAACCGTTAAAGAAACGAAGTAGTTTATTTTGACAGTTGTGTACAAGTAACATTCTCATCAGCATGTAGGTGGTACCACCACGCTGATTTGCCATCGATGTGCTAAGTAACACAGCAAGATCTATTGTATTGTAGTACATTGATAGATGTTCTTGTAACAATATTTGACAAACATGTAAATTTACATATGATTTCTAAGATTTCAAAATTTGGAGTAAATGAGTCAGTTAAATTATATTGTCATTTTGAAATTATATTCGTTTATTTATATATACACTTTTAAATATATTTGAAAGATACGTAATATTATTTTTCATTTTATAAATGTCTTTATTCTGCGTGTTTTGCTTTTAACTGACCGGTAAAATAAAGTTCATTTCATTTGATTCAAATCTAATTAATTGGGCTAAGATAACGTGATTTTTTTTTTATTTATTTAAACAGTTACACATTGTAGGGTTACAGTTTGCACTTATACAGTTACGGCTAAACTGCTTGTTGGCGAATAAATACACATTTTTTTTACAATTGCATTATATTATATATATATACATATTATAGAACTACACTAACTAGATAGATAGATACCTTATAAATACAGGGAATTCATCCCCATACGCTGGAACCTACTCACGAGACTACAACATGGGGTTTTTTTTTAAGAAGGGCATATTAAGGTTTCTTAAGGGTCGGCAACACGTACTTAACACCCCTCAGGCGTCAATAGGCCACGGTAACCATTTTCCTTACATTTATAAGATGGGCCGTATGCCTGTTTGCCACCATAGTAGTATAAAAAAAATACTCAACGCGTTGGCTGATACGCTGACAAAACTTACGAATTAAAACTTCCTTTTTACAGTCGCTCCAAAATAAGCATTCCTACAATATACTGCATATGGAATACGATTGTTTAGAAAGCACCTACTTGCCAGCAAAAAGATTTATCGACTATTTCATTTGCCAAAGCGGATCCCACCTTACATTAATATTAATACCATTATAGGTCCATACAAACAGGCTACATTTAGTATCTGCCATTGATACTTTAGTTGCCCATTGAAACAGTTTTTTTTATGGATGATAATGGAACGGTGCACCCGCCTGCTCTAACCGTTTACTCTGGCGGGGCACCACTGAAGGATGATAAGATGAACATGAGGTCAGGTCAGTTAGCCCATCGTGACAAATTCACTAGGATTTTATCACGATGGTTTCCAGAAGGAACCGCGTGGAGGTCGACCTAACATGGTACATTGCTAGCAATGAGAGTTACTAGTTCCCATTACTAACAATTCCGTTCACCCCAATAAAACAGTTGTACGCTACAAAGAATCGCCAAGTCGATTAGAGATTGAAGTGATAACACCGAATTTGGTATAGCACTTTTAAAGATACATATAGTTGTTTTTGTACATGTTTTCTAAACACAATAAAGTGCTATTATTAGTTATCCAGCTATTGGATGCTATTCTTTACCAAGCAAAGATTAAATTGTCTTTGTTTCTAATGAATATACTCAAACAGTACTTGAGAAAAATTACTCAAGTTCTTGCGAAATCACTAACAGCATATAAAATCACTGAAGTAACTATAAGTAGCAATAGAATCGCTAAAACGCGATGCAGCTGCAAACATAACAATCGCCGACACTAAAAGTTGCTAGTGTGCATAGACTCTTGTTGACCATTTTGTTGAATACTTATTTACCGACAAGCGCCTTCGCGTTAGTAGATACAAATGCATAAAAAATACTATTAATAGGTACTGGTTCCTATTATAACCCATCACATTGCCATACAACTTTCTCAACTTGTTTTTGGAATTTTCATCATCATTTCAGATAATCTGCACCTTCCGAAGAGGGTGTATGTGGACGCCTCTGGGATCTTTTTAACCAGACTACCAGGTCTCTGATACCAGCTCAGCTTCTTGACAGATTTTCTGAAATGTGTAGCTATGTACTGGATGTATGTTGTAGGCATAATACAATAATTATAACCCTGGACAATTAACACAGACCCACGGTAAGCAGAGCTTGTGTTTAGGTACTAGACAACTGATATAAATACTTAGATTTTTTTGTAAATATGTATATAATATAATATACATAGAAATCATACAGACCGATAGAAACAATAACACTCATGAATGCAAATGTTTGCACCGTGCGAGGAATCGAACCCACGACCATCGGAAGTAAAACTATGTGCTAAACCACTAGACCCGGGGGTCTAGTGCTTTAGCTTCGGCTTCGGGAAGCCGTCAATTAATTTATCTTACCTCTACTTAATGTAGCTTTTATACCGTGCCAGAAAATCTAATTGAAAGGATTCTATATTTCTTCGACGCCAGCAGTTAGCCTAGTATCTTACCTTAGCTAGAAATATTACAGTTTAGAGGTAAAAATTCTTTTCTTAATTTGGACATGATATTTTGTAAACATTCTACTAAAATAGAGGTTTCTGTACACATTACAGATATGATGTATCTGTAATGCATTTTCGAATCGCAGGCGATTGTAATAAGGTCTTATGTTGTATGCCAATAACACGAGACTTATTTGGTCATGCCATAATTTCCTAATGAAGTCGCAGGAAAATAATGACCATAGCTAATAGTAACTGTGATTTTTAGCGCGAAAAATAAGCCGTGCCGGCATTAATTAAAATACTGTTGTACCAACTTTGGCATTTAAGCGTATGTATATATTTACAAAGGCACGTGTATGGCGTTACTTATTCATGTATGTGATTTTCAATATAATGTTAGACATATTAGAAAATGTCGTAGCCCAGTGGTCTATTACACTGATTCACACCGAAAACAGCGTTCAAATTTGGCCGACACCAAACATAACTTTCCGTGCCAATTCTTAAGTCCCCCGAAAGGAAATACCGATTAGTACGCAATAATCCGAGAAAAGGGCAGAAGGCTGTCACCTTCATCTCTTTCCCTGTTGGATTCAAAGTATACCCAGCGAAATGTGGGCATGTCAAATGTTGTGTTCACCACGACATTGACAAGTGACAATCTACACCATCTAGGATTACAATATAGATAGGGGGGGGGGGGGGGTTAGTGATGTGGATTAATAACTCCAATGCTAGCAACATACTATGTCAAGTTTGACTTCCACGCGGTTCCTCCCTGGAAACGATTTGTTAAATTCCTGGAATGTGCCATGATGGGCTAACTGACCTAAACTGATGTTCATCTTGTCATCCTGAACTGGTGCCCCGCCTGTGTAAACCGTTAGCTCAGGACGGGGCAGCATTCCATTATCATTCATAAAAAAATTGATATCGCGGTTCTCCCTGGAAACCATTATGTTAAATTCCTGATGAAGTTGTCACAATGGTCTAACCTGTCCTCATGCTCGTCAAGTCATCTTCCACTGTTGGTCCACCAGCACAATATAAACCTTTAGCGCAGGCGAGTGGAATATTCCATTATCATCCATTAAAATAGAAGTAGTATGGACGGTATATTAATTTTTTTTATTAAAAATATACAGATATATATACATATATATGTTTGACGCTTTCTAAAATTGTTACTTATGGTATTACCATAAACGTTATAAATACTATAATGATGCTCAACGACAATTTGCTTTTTATAATTTTTATTCATTTCTGATTACGGTACATTATCGCATGTATGATTTATGTGATACATTTATTCGTTGCCATTTTGGCTAACAATAGAGTTCACTGGTCTATGCCAATAACCTCTATGAGACCATAGACCATTAGCACATATTATACGTACTTACGCTTTTATTAATCACTTCTGTTTTAAAAATAATTTAGTAGGTACTAATTACTAGAACATTTAACTGCATTACTTTCTAGGGTTGGTTGTTTTTACATAAGTTAAAAAATAGGGCTGACAATAAATATTTTTATTATATTTAATATCTGTGCTAAAACGTACTCTGGTAACTCGGAAAATGACTCCTCATAACCATATATACTTTAGCTTTACATAACCAAGGTTTACCACAGGCCTGGTTTGTCTTTGTCTGTTTGTCTGATTGGTAAGGTTTTTGACGTACGAGAATATTTTATAGGGGACTGCTGCGTGGTCAAGTCAGCAATACTTAACAATGCGTTGCAAATATAGGTAACACCGCGTGCTTATGTTAATGTTTAGACTACGCTAAGTGCATAGAAAGTAACCTATACTTAGTACTTACCATGGATGGTTGAGACCGACCTAAATATTTAGAATGTAGGATAAGCGAGAATCATGTGTTAAAGAAAGTATTTAACATGAACGTAGGTAGTAGGATGGAGAAGGTAGGTAGGATGGAATAAGAGAGAACGACCGAAAAATAGATGGATGAATTGTGTGAAAGATATGTATAGAAGATGAGTAAGCTGAGATATTACCGCCGATCTGAGGGATCAGTGGAAGAAGAGGACATACTGCGCCGACCCCAAATAATGAGATAAAAACAAAGCTATGAGGATGTATTTTAAAGCGTATGTGACAACGTGACAGTAGCTATGAATCATTAATTCGATCAACAATTCTTGGATGAAGCCGGATTATCCGAATCAGATTATATTCTTTTCTGTATCAAATCTGTACTGTACTGTGCAAAAATGTACCTAATTAAAACAGTAAATAAAGTTGGCAATCCACCTGCTGCCAAGTGGTAACCGTCATCTATATACATGAACAACACTACATCTGACACCCATGATACCTCTCGTGGATTACCATTTCAGAGGACTATGATGTCATGCCTCCGTACACTGTAATTTAATCACCTAATGTCAATCATTCAACCGAAACGAAACGCATTTTAAAAATTAAACTGCTTGGTGGCTGAAACATTGCAAGAGGTATCCATGTAAGCAGTTTTGTATAAAATCTGGAAAAAACCAAAAGCTGACAATTGCAGATGCTCGTGGTCGATGGTGATTACTTATTAGAAGAAATTAAATGAAAAGACCTAAGACGTCTTCTTCTTTTTTCGTATCAATGGCAACCTAAATATTATTAGAACAGAATTTTGCGGCATAATCAGTCGTATTGTTAAGGTCTTCTTTCGCGCAGGGTGATTGGGCAAACCTAAATAGACCAGAACCTAGCGATTTCTATGCCCCAGTCAGTCGCCTTGTTAAGGTCTTCTGTCGTGCAGGATGATTGGGCAACCTAAATAGACCTAAACCTAGCATCTTCTACGGCACAATCAGTCGCCGTGTTAAGGTTGTTTTGTCTTGTTTCGCGCAGGACGATTGGGTAACCTAAATAGATCAGAACCTAGCGTTTTCTATGGCCCAGTCAGTCGCCTTGTTGAAGTCTTCCTTCGTGCAGGATGATTGTCTTTATCGATGGGCCACGGTTATTATTAAGTAAACAACTTTGTGGTATTTTTAGCGAAAATATGTGGCACCATTTTCAAGCACATGCCTAACACTATTAGACTCATATGTAATAATCTGTAACTGGTACAGTTATAACTACAGTTAAACATTTAACGACTCATGTTAGTGATGTTCCGCAAACTATTTCATCATGAAATGGGTTTACGATTTACACTGCAACAAATGGTAATGACAGTTTATGTTTTATTTTAAGCAGTGGGTACTGCACTACATGCGTTTGCTATAAAGCTATCGTTCGTTTGTACATGATATTCTCTCTCTCTTAGTCTTTATGAATCTATATTCATTTCTGTAAGTACAGCTCATGGTCGGTGGTAATCACTTACCACCAGGTGAGCCCTGGCTCTATGATAAAGCAACTAAGATTAATTTCACAGCAAATATTTATCCCTAAAAAAATTATATTATATTTAGTAATAGGAAGGATAATGCACGTGGTAGAAAACGATAACCGTCGCCTGTACATGTACATGTGTAGTATTACGAACATCAAATGGTATATCTGGGTACCCTGTAATGTCACTCGTATTTAGCAGCGAAATAGCTTGATGAGTGGGAGTTAACTGGGCAATGCACGTACGAACTTATTTCATCAGTGCACAATAAAGACTAAGTTTTTAATATTACCATATTTTGTTACAGACGGTTTCTGAACCTCGCTCCCCTACGCCTGTAGAGATGCAGGCGCGACACAGCATCTGGTGGCATCTATTGCTTGATCTGCCTATACTACTACTAGGTAAGTTCACCATCTTAAAACATCATAATTGATCACTTGTATATATTTGTGAGATAACTCAGAATAGGAAAATTACGGGATCTTACCACGTTTTGTTTATTCATCAAGCAGTCATACTTTGTTATTTAGAATATTATCTGATTGCACAAAGAAAGACTGCGTAGCGGTTTCTATGTTGATTATCGTAGGCCTCTTACTGTGTATTTATTTAAAACTAGCTGTTCCCGTGACATCGTCAGCGTGGAATTTAACTTTATTTTTCTACAATATAAGTAGCCTAAATTGCCTTATTACATCAATCAAAAAATGTCCCGTCAAAATCGGTCCAGCCATTGCAGAGATTAGTCGGAACAATCAGACAGACTGACAAAATTATAAAAAATGATATTTTGGTGTATATACCGTATTTATATTCATATGCATGTAGTAAAAAACGGTTATTTAAATATTACAAACAGACACTGCAATTTTATTTATATGTATAGATAACATTTATTCAAAAGAGTAACACAAATTTCTTGCTCGTTCTTCTTGTAATGAGTCCGCATTCTGAATGAGTGGTAGAGATTTCTATTTCTATAATATTGGCAGCTACTTGCTTACTTAGGTACTTACTAAATAAACCTTCAAAAACAGTTATTAATGTTAGTGCAGTTTAGTTCTTAGAACAAGTTATTTACCAACGGTGCAGACTATTAGTAAACTGTTTCAGGTTATATATTACAAAAATAACCATTTCCAAAAACACCTAATCTAACCACAAGCTGTGACGAGTACGTATTGTTAAAATATTAGTTATCATTCAAACGGAATTGGTGATCTCGTGGTTTACACCCCTTTACTTCCGATGATCTCAGGCTCAATACCTCGCACGGGCCTAACGTAAAAACGTGCATGACACAAGTGTGACGTAGGTACATGGACACAAGTTCATGAGTATGATTGCTTGTATCTGTCTGAAAGTTTTCTATGTATATTATATATATATTAACAAAAAAGTATCTAAGTATTTATATCAGCAGTCCAGTACTCATTACACAAACTCTGCTTAGTTTGGGAGTAGATAGCGATCTGTGGGGTGTGGAAGTTAATAAACCTTTAAATAAATTTAAATCATATTTATTGAGCAAAGCCTCTCACTAAATGATTACTTAAATAGCCAACGTGCGTGGCAATAGTTGTTCATACACGGGATTTTCATTTAATTAGATGTATAATTATACAATGTAAATGAACAGGCTTTAAAAATAAAAGAAAATTCAGTTAGAGTTTCTTGACAGTTCTTCTCAATCGGAATCTGTATACTTACGTGGACGGTAGGGAAAAATATTAATACAAAAAACTTGCCGTTTATAAGCGGCTAAAATGTCCTACATTAATAATTGACTTTTGATTTTGATTTTGATTATTATTAAATAATTGTACTAAAACCAAAACAAGTTCCGCCCACCGTTGCATCATCGTTGTCACTGGTACAACATGCAACTGTTACAAAATACTGACTAGTAACTTATTAGATTAATTTATTCGTGACAGAGATGAAGTGAACATTGCAGATCACTACATCTGTTTTGTGTCTCCGCTTTATGATTTGCGCAATATTGAAGTTATGCGTTTACACACGAGAGCAAGTACTAGAGCTGGTTGCTAAAAATAAAGAAAATATTAATTGACAACCATTGTACTGATGCACACTCATTTATAAAACCAATTACTAAATATTTGGAATCTATATATAAATACGTGAAGGAAAATATCGTACGAAAATTACGCGGACGGAGGAATATGAAATTTCCCACACTTATAGTATACTAGCTTTTACTTGCGGCTTCGCTCGCGTTAATTTATTAGGGGTGGAATTTATCAAAATCCTTTCTTAGAGGATGCCTACGTCATAGTAGCTTTATGCATGCAAAGGCTCAGCCCGGTCAGTTTAAAATTGACAAAGTTTCATACAAACATTCATCCCCTATTTTATCTCCTTGGGGGTAGAATTAATCAAAATCCTTTCTTAGCGGATGCCTAGGTCATAACCTCCTATATGCCTAGGTCTACCTGCATGCCAAATTAAGGCTGTGCGTTGATAGATCACTATGTCAGTCAGTTACCAGTCACTATGTCAGTCAGTTGAGTAATATATATATATATAGATTACTAAATATTTAGAATCAATATATAAATACGTGAAGGAAAAATATGAAATTTCCCACACTTATAGTATATATAGAGTAGGAGTGTTTCGTGGTGTGGTTTTTTAAAGTTATGTATAAATATTTGATAAAAAAGCATTTGTCACACTACCCATTTATACACTTTAGTTTATTGTCTGTGGTCAAAATGAGAATAGAGTAATTTTGTTTGTCTTTAATATTATTTGTAAATAGTCTTACTGAATGCTAAATAAACCGCTGGACCACCCAGGCCGTCATAATAACTGTTTTGTTCATATATAAATTTATACATTATTTTTTTAACCTTTTTTATTTAGACGCTATCTAAAAAATTAATTAATATTGCAATTACTTAACAAACATGGTTATTGTATCCACATATGGAAACTAACACATACATAAGCACCTTCCCAAAAAATTGTCTATGCATTCGCAATGCACTGTAAACACACAACAAGAAATTCACAATCAAGTCATTCATACACGTACAACGTGCCGGCGTTTCCTAACCTATTTATAATTTTAAATAACTGTAAATAACTTGTTTCTTGTTGCATATCACGGAAATGGTTTCTATTCACAACATTTGCTGCGCGCGCGCTTATATCGTTATAAATCTTTCAATGTACCTGAACGGAGGCGGTCCAATTACACGGGTTTCAGGCAGGAAATTGCTTCACCTATTGTATGCATCTAAACGAATCTTATAAAAAGTAAAGATGTGATTTCTATTTGTAACTAGCTGACCCGCGTGACTTCGTCTGCATCACACTTACTTGACATTTCTCATTATTCAATTACTCTCTGAACCACCTGGTTGACTGGTAGGAAATTCTGCATTGGAATTACATCCGCCAAATGTACTGTGCTTTTGTATTGTGTAAATTGAAGTTAAACAAATAAAATATTTCGCCTAATTTACAAAATATCTTTTTAAATTATAGCCTATGTTTTATTATGCTGTGTTAACTATATTACTGTAAAATTTCATCAAAATCCGATCAGTAGTTTTTGAAGAGTAAAAACATCCATCCATTTAATTAGATGTATAATATGTACTACTTTTATAACAAATAAATTTCATTTCATTTCATTTCATTTCATTTATACTCACAAACTTTCACGTTTATAATATAAGTTAGATATATGATATATATGGCCAATAAATTATTAGCACTAATGGACTATTGCTAGCAATAATATACATACAATGTCATGTTGACCTCCACTCGATTCCCCCTTTATTTTTTATTTTTTTGGACTACTCTACTGCTGTTGCCCGCAGCTGACCTTTACAGCTTCACCAGAAGATAGGGGGCGAGTACTCCAAACCCGCGGAAGGACTTATGGAGCGGCTGAAGGCCAACTCCCGCCTGACGGATACGACTTTAGTCTGAGATGAGGATGGGGGATCGATCGGAGGGGATTGGACGGGAGATCGATCGGAGGCGACGATTCACCCTGGAAACCATCGTGGTAAATTACCATTTGCCAACTGGGCTGGGCTGAGATGGGCTCAATAACCTGACTTCATGCTCATTTTATCATCCGCCACCGGTGCCCTGTCAGCGTAAACCGTTAGCGCATCCTTCCATTATCATCCATAAAAAAAAAACTTAGTAAGGCAAACTTTACGGTGTCGGTGATCTAGCGGTGCGTTACGTACGTTAATATTTTTATATATTTTTGAAGGTTTCTTTATATAATAGACTGGTAAAATAGAGAATAAGTGGTGGCGCAGACTGAATCCAAGTGCATACCATAATGGTATGATGCACTTGGATTCAGTCTCAATCAAAGCGAATCAATTTAGAAAAACAATCGCCTCTTTACTGTAACTATGGTTAGGAAGCTCTCGATTCGCCCATAATATCAAGTTTATCGTGACACCATTCAAGTAAAGCACACCATAAAGTAAGCACAGCTAAGTTTTATTAACCGCCACAACTATTATGTGTTCATTAATTACATTGTATGTTTACAACCTCTATCCACTTCAGAGCTGAATGCGCCTGCGCAAGCGCGAACACAATAACGTAACAGCTTTTATGGTTTTCCGTAAATGTTTAGACATTGTGCATTTTATTTATTAATTTAATAATACAGACATTATTTATTTTCAATTATAAATAACTAGTGACCCGTCGCGTATTCGCATGGATTCCAAATCTTTGAATTTCTCGGTTTATTCTATACTATAACACGCATGTATTATACATATAAACGTTTCTCTTGAATCACTCTATCTGTTGCTGAAAACTGCATTAATATCCGTTGCATAATTTAAAAGATATAAGCGAACAGACAGAGGTGACGACTTTGTTTTTTTTTTTAAATTAAAAATTCTATCTTTAGCTCGTTTGTAATGTGCAATACATTAGAATTATAATAATTTTTCAGTATAATGATGTTTTCATTATACTGACAATTTTTTATAATATAGGTACTTATATAATATACCTTTGTACCTTTATTATTTATTTTCTTTTTTTCTATGACTAGCTGTTCCCGCGACTTCGTCCGCGTCGAATTTAACTTTATTTTTCTAAATTAAAAGGTTTTTAAAAATAATAGTAGCCTAAGTTACTCCTTATTACATCAGCTACCTGCCAAAAAAAGTCCCGTCAAAATCGGTCCAGCCATTTCAGAGATTAGCCGGAACAAACAGACAGATAAAATTTGTAAATAATTATATTTTGGTGTATGTACTGCATTTATATTCATATGCATGTAGTAAAAAAACGGTTATTTCAATATTATAAACAAACACACCAATTTTATTTATATGTAGAGATGTATAGATAATGGAATGGTGCACCCGCCTGCGCTAACGGTTTACGCTGGCGGGGAACCAGTGGAGGATGATAAGATGGTCAGGTCAGTTAGCCCATCGTGACAAATTCACCAATAATCTATCACGATGGTTTCCAGGGGGAACCGCATGGAGGTCAACCTGATATGGCACATTGCTAGCAGTAAGATCATCAGTCCATATTACTAATCATCCTCTTTTACCCCCTACCCTTAATTATTGCTGTAATAGTAGAGTAAGTGGTAGGTAAATATTTACGGCAAAATTTCTATTGAAATATTACTAACGCGTTTGGGTAAAGGGAGACGTTAGGTCTCTGAATACAGATAGAACGAATAATTTTATATTTTCCCTTGATATGTATTTCTAAATTAGGACTGACATCCTGAACTAAATTTCCAAAGTTTTCGAAAATACGAGTAAACTAGGATATGCAAATTAGTGAATGATAATACTGATTACCTACCTCGTGAATGTTAATCCAGAGCTTAAGCAGCTATAAAACCTTATCTTTTTAGGACTCAAATGGGATGAAGAAGATTGGGTCTGTTATCGATAAGGACCATAGACAAGAATCTTAATACTTTATAAGAAACTCATTAGTCATAAAAACGCTAAATCTATAATAAAATCTATTAAAATGTTATGTCTATCTTATTTAATCTTAATCTTAATAATATTATAAACGCGAAAGTTTGTTAGTATGGATGTTTGTTTCTCTTTCACGCAAACACTACTAAACGGATTTTGATGAAACTTTACAGTTATATATAAGGATAAATAATAATAATCTCAGGACAATTCACGCAACGCCATTTAGACACAAGTTAAGCTAGCTAAAGCTTGTGTTATGGGTACTAGATAACTGATACAAATACATAGATATTTTTTTTTCGTAAATACATTCATATTATACATAGAAAACACCCAGACCGATACATACAATCATACTCATGAATACAAATGTTTGTGTCGTGCGAGGAATCGAACCCGCGACCATCGGACGTAAAGCCGTGTGCTAGACCGCTTTACCACCGAGGTCGTCAAAGTAAATGTCAAGTAGGTGTAATGCAGACGAACTTGCGCGGGTCAGCTAGTATTAGAACAATTTTGTTTGGACGACGTTGGTGGTATAGCGGTTTACCACAAAGTACAATAGGGAAATATACAGCAGATATTTCTTAATAACAGTCTTGAATTCGATGGAAGAAAAGGTATTGCTCATAGAAATAAATAAAATTGAACTGTCCGTTTGTAATTTGAAAATAATAGCTAATCCATTAACATACTACATGTGACAAGAGAGCACTGATACCTATAGCACAGGTGTTATACCTAGTGTTGGAGCTTCAGCAGCTCCTTTTGTTTCCGCTCAATTCCTTTCAGCAATTAAAGTACTTATCATATCAACATTTGTATTATTGGAGCTGCTGAAGCTCCAACAAGGTCCTTCGAGCCGGATTGTCTTTGGTCAGCAAAAATCCCAAATTGAGGTTAATTTACAATAATACAAATGTTGATATGATAAGTACTTTAATTGCTGATTCTTTACAAGAATATAAAATTATGTGTAACTTTGCCGCCGTACTATGCACAAGTGGCGGTCGGCTCCGTCGTGTCCTCCGGACGGTCCCCGCTGGTCGCTGGTCTGCTGCTTCATTAGAGTACCGTGTAATGAACCCTAGTTTAGGATATCAGAGTCCTCATTTTGTATTCCACAACTCTCTGCCATTTGATTACCTAGCTAATGAACTTCAAGTATTATGTGCTCTCCTTTTTAATTTTGTAATCTTGTGGTTGTACAAATAAAACATTATTATTATTAAATAATATACTATACTTATATCATAAAGTTAATTATAAAATTTTTGTCTATCTGTTCTTGCTAATCTCGGAAATGGCTCGACCGATTTTGACGTTACTTTCACTCGCTGATAACTTGTGTTATAACGAATAACTTAGGCAACTTTTATTCTAGAACATTAGTATTTTTAATCAAAGTTAACTTTCGACACGGACGAAATCGCAGGTAACAATTAGTTAATAATAAATTTATTTGCCCATAACTCGTATTCTTGTATATTTTAATAGACAGCATTAGTTGCAAGCTGACGTAGTCACGATTGAGACAGACGGAAGCAAAAATGCTTGAAATTTCATATTCCTCCGTCCGCGTAATTTTCGTACGATATTTTTCCTTCACGTATTTATATATTTATTTTAAATATTTAGTAATCTATATATATATTACTCAACTGACTGACATAGTGATCTATCAACGCACAGCCCAAACCACTGGACGGATCGGGCTGAAATTTGGCATGCTACCTGCATGTTATGATGTAGGCATCCGCTAAGAAAGGATTTTGATTAATTCTACCCCTAAAGGGATAAAATAGGGGATGAAAGTTTATATAAAACTTTGTCAGTTTTAAACCGATCAGGCTGAGATTTGCATGCCTAAAGCTACTATGACGTAGCCATTTCGTAAGAAAGCATCTTGATAAATTCCACCCCTAAGGGGATAAATTAACGCGAGCGAGGCCGCGAGCAAAAGCTAGTATGGGATATAATTTAGTTTTAGAATACATCATATATTTAACTCCATAGAAATCTGCTATGTTTCGTTTAAACAATACACAATAACATTGTTTGATGTCTGAAAAATATATAGGATAAAATTAAAGCCATCTCCATTTCTCTCTACCGTGTTTTTAAGAATGCAACATGTTAATGATGTCCAAAACATAAAAGTACAGTTAATTTTACACTTAATTTATATTATAAATAAATACCTAAAAAACCAACATATATATTGCAAATAATAACATTTACATAAGAGATTCGTCTCAGTCAACCATGGTGGCGATTGACTGGAACGAATGCTTTGGATAAATCATTAAAGCATTTGTGAATGATTTGTTGTACTTGGGTAAGTGTTAACGCTAATTTGAGAGTTAGTTGGAAACACTGAGGTATACCATAACATATGAAATTATTACTAACACTTGACTAGACCACATTTCATTCTGGATATGAATGAGTTGAATCAGTTGATCATTTTTATTGAGAGAACGGATAGTAATTATGTTAAGCTGGTAAATATAATTATGGAATGACAGTTTTTAGAAACCAATAGTATAATTGTATGTATCAAAAGTAAGATAAAAGAAGCAGATAAAGGAAGAATAAGTACAACAATATAATATTTTATTATTTATGTAAATTAATAGAGAATAAAAAAGCAAAAATAACATACAAAAAGGCGCGTCGTGGACAATCTTATTGCTAAGTATTTCCTTTGTACAAACAAAGGAAATACGCAATTAAAAACCATAATATACTCATACACTTAAAATATTCCTCAAACAATACATATGTGTATTATATTTATATAAATTTATTAATTATTCGTTACTTTAATCTTGTCCTTTGTTATCTATTAATTTAATAATGTAAATTAATATATATGTTTACATTTACATAAATTTAAATAATTAATTTCGACCTTTTAATAAGTTGTCTTATAATTACATTTAATTAATAATACTTGTCAACATTACGTTGTAGTTCGTATATCAGGGAAAACAGTCAACAGTGCAGTATATTTTATTAACAAGGTCCAAAAGCTTCTAGCTTTAAAAATGGCGGTACTTCAATGCAATCTTCCATCTCCCCTTTTAACTCTTCCTTACTCTTTTTCGCATTAAAAAGTAGCCTACGTTCTTTCTCGGGGTCTAGACTATCTGTGTACCAAATTTCAGTTAAATCGGTTCAGTAGTTATGGCGTGAAAGCGCGACAGATAGACTGTTTCGCATTTATATTATTAGTAAGGATCTTGACTTGGATTTTGTGTTGAAACTTGTCTTTTTGAGTGTACACGAGTCGTGTTGTGCTGTCAGACTGGTGTCAGCGCTGTGTCAACAGTGTCAGGTATCGAGTCACGGCAGATAGCTGACATAACTGACCACCCAGCGAGATGTAACCGATACTCGAATCATCGACTGCCTATATCTATAACCAAACAAACGTTTAGGATCGTTTACTTTTATTAACTATTCACACATTTTAGAGATATACAAGATTTCTTATTTCATTGAAAGAGATAGATATTTTACTGCTTTACTTCTGATTGTCGCGGGTTCGATTCCTCGCACGGTGTAAACATTTGTCATTTGTCAGTCTGGGTGTTTTCTATGTATATTATATATGTATTTACAAAAAAAAGTGTCTATGTTGTCTAGTACCTATAACACAAGCTCTGCTTAGCTTGGAACTATATCCGTTGTGAAATTATCCTGCATTATTATACAATAAATAGTAGTGGTCACCCAATGGTTGAAATTCGACCATAATGAATAGAATATTCAGCAAGATTGAACACAAGTAATTATAAAGACAAACAATATAAATCTATTCTCAATTTGAACACAAACTTTAACAATTAACAAAAGAGTATATATGCGTGTGTGTGTACATGGTAATATGTGACTTTTTTTTTTATTAATTAATGCATTTTCAGCATAATAAAAAAAAGCATAGCATTTTGCACTATTTCTCTATATAAACTATAAGAGTGCGAATTTCATACTCCACCGTTTTCGTTTCATATTCGTAAAAAGGGGTACAAAGCTTCTATTTATTTATTTCGGACCCATATTATAGATACCTTATAGACTAACATACATATGAATTAATAATATAATACTTTTGCTTTGCGGATTAAAATAGTGATGTTATTATCGAATACAGTACGGGTATTCGATTACATTCCGTTAAACATAACAATCGAATATTCATCAGTTTATGATTACAATAATAATGTATCAAATTGCTATATAACCCATTGTTTTCCATTCTCAAGAAATGGTAATGCCACGCAACTAGGCGTCAGAGCGTCACGTTCTCAAAACTCCGAAACTATTGTGTGAACAAGTCGATGTAACAAAACATCGTGTGTAATCCTTATCCTTACTCCTTACTAATATTATAAATGCGACAGTAACTCTGTCTGTCTGTCTCACTTTCACATAAAAACCGATTTAAACAAAATTTGGTACACCGATAGTCTAAACTCTGCGAAAGGACATAGGCTACTTTTTAATGTTAAAAAAGGGTTGTAGGGGGTTGAGAGGGGAGATGAAAGTTTGTATGGAATATTGTCATTTTTAAAGCTAAAGAAGCATGAAACTTATTTCTTAGGTTGCTGATTATATAAATAAATTTAACATTCAAAGTTTGTAAAAATGTTACTCTTAAGAGAGTAAAAAAAAATATGGAATGAAAGTTTGTATGAAAATTCGTCATTTTTGCTAGCTAGCTAGAACAATAAAACTTTTGCTTTTGCTTTTTTGGGTTAGATAATTGAATATTTTTTCTTTATTTGGTGACTACAATATGCAGACGAGGTCGCGGGCACAGCTAGTTCGATTGTAGACATTAAATAATAATAATAATCGTATCGTGCGTAACTTTTTACAGGAATATACAGGAAACAGTTGATTAAGTTTTAAAGTGTAAAGACATATGTAAGACTGCAAAAATTATATAAATCCATTAACTAATAAAAAAACTTCCGGAAAATAACGCAAATTACGATATAATACCATGTCTATTTTATAACTAAATCAAGAATGAAATCAAGCTTACTGTAATGGATCGGTGGACTGTATTGTATGGGTGTCTAAATGATGAAAACACGTAGTTTGCAATAATATAATATATTGATATGTGCAATTGCGAACTATGCGAAAGACAATAAGAGAATGATACAATAAGTTGAAGTATATCAAATAACATGACATATAAAAAAGAACTCTTCAAAAATATAAATTTAAAAATAATGAAAATATCAAAAGAGTTCAGCGTTTGGTCGCCAACACTTACTGTAGCTGTCAGCTCGCGTAATCTGACAAGTGTGAAGTAGGTCGTGTCCACATGAAGCGGCTTTACTACATCTTGTGGTATACAGGTTCTTATGATAATGTGTTAGTACATAATTATAATTCGGTCGGCTAAGAGGTAGATTGAAAAGACGGCTGCATAGGTACATAATAATATATGCATCATGATTAGGGCCCTCACTGAACACTGCAAATTGAATAAACACGCAAACTTAGACCTGTACTGAACAAAAATCTGCAGATTTTGACAAGCTGACGTGGAATCGCCACTACACATCCTATATGGTTGTAGCCCACTCAAGCATAAACGAAATATCTCCTTTGGAATGTATACACTCTATCCTGAGGATATAAAAACCATAGCTTCTAAGAATATTCTTTAATTCTTGTCCCTGATGCATCTTGGAAGCGAGCTTTGAAAACGGGCGAGCATAATAGATCTATGCAGATCGCAGTGCGAAAAGTCTCAGTATCTGTCAAAATCTTTATTAAAAAAAAGTAGATACCTCAGTCTTGCTTATTTCAGCAGCCAAGCAGCATCTTTTGTGGGCCATGTTTCCGTTGTAGGGTGCAGATTAGATGGTGAAATTACAGGATAAGTTCTAGTTCTATTACTTTGTATCTTAATGATAGTTTTCTCGTATACCTTCTATATATAGACAGCTGAACGCATAAGCAGAGAAATATTTCAAAAACAAAAGAAGTGTCTTTGAAATATCTCTCTACATTGTATAATAACACGCAACACTAAATCAATAACAGTTAAAATTTTGAAAGTCTTACTTCCTAATATTTTAAATGCGAAAGTTTGTGAGTATGGTTGAATAGATAGATGGATGTTTGTTACTCTTTCATGGAAAATCTACTGAACGAATTTCGATTAAAGTTTACAGTGATAATTACAGCTTATTCATAGTAATATAGCTTAAACTATAGGCTATAATTTAAAAAAGATATTGTGTAAATTGGGCGAAATATGATAAATATCAAGTAAGTGTGCAGACGGAGTTGCCTGGGTCAGCTATTATTTAATATTTTATTGAAAAGAGAACTCCTATATTGTATATTTGAATTACAACATTTTATTATATGCTTTTGTTTTGCAAACGCCTGTGTACATGTTTCCTAGATCAAAGTACGACTACACAGCTGATTGCACTGTGTTTGTTATTCTAATTAACATAATTAACAGATATCTATCTATCGGGCTCCAACTATCACTTCACTCATTACTGACTTGCATACATGTTGACTTTGTTTACTTACTACGGCATTTTTAATACATAAATAGGCTGCCTTTTTATGTATTTTTAAAAAAGAACATATTATATTAATTACTCAGGTCAATTCACACAGCGCCATCTAGTCCCAAGTTAAGCAGAGCTTGTGTTATGAGTACTAGACAACAAATATAAATACATATGTCCTTAGATACTTTTTTTGTAAAGACTACTACTATCACATTATCATATCTTTTATTAATTCAATAATATATAATAATTACGCTCTACCTTTCCTTTACTCAAAGCTCCTTTCTTCTTTAAGTTTCTTCTTCCTTAAATTTCTCTATGGATTATGTCCATGTAGTTAAGTTCATATATGAATATATATTATATATATTCCGACAAAGACGTCTTTGTCGGAATATAGTTATATGCACCACGTACTCTTCCTCTCATATCTTTTTCTTCTTCCTATAGGTTATTTATATTATATAGGTTATTTATACTAATAGGGTCTTAACACAAATAGTTTTATGGCAAATAAACGGTATATAGGTTGGAAGAAATTGTTTAGCAATAAGACCGCCTATTAAACAAGTCTATTTATATATCTTTTCTGTGCGTAAAGTACAATGAAGTGTACAAATAACTAAAATAATAATTACCTACATCAATCTTTTAATTACGTAATGAACCTTTGTATTTTGTGTGTGAATTGGATCGTAAACGACATAGCATCGATTTCTTAGTACACCAATAGACCATAGACGAAAAATAATACAACAGTGTATATATGCAATGACCCCACTAACGCTAATTGCCTCGAACCAAACGCAACACTACAAACATGTATTTACATTTGTCGTAACGCAACGTGAATCTTACACATTTGTAATAAAGTGTAAATTGGTATCTGACGACAGTAAATGTAATTTTGCACATATTCAAAATAGGGTCAGCCGATGCAGCGTGATAATTTAATAAAAACCTGCACCTTGTGGATGAGTGGAGTTTTCTAGAATGAGTTCTTTATGCGGTTTTTTTTTTCTAAACTTAGCCTGTACTAAATCATTTATCATTTACCTTTATGCTATCCATTTCAGCCTCCAAGCAGCTTACTCTCTTTACATGGTTTTAAATTATTTTCCGCTACTTATTCGCTTATATATGTATCTATATAGTATATCTTTTAAACTACGCAACGAATTTTAATGCAGTTTTTGATAATAGATAGAGAGTTTAAAGAGGAAATCTATATGTATTATACATGTACACCCGTGCAAAGCCGGGGCGCGTAGCTAGTATAGAATAGACTAGAAAATTGATTATTCAAATAAGCTTATATGTAAGCAATTTTCAATAGTCATTAATTATATTTTTAATCTACCGCTCATTCAGAAAGCTGTCTCATCACATAGACGAGCAAGGATTTTGCGTGTAGCTCTATAATAATTTAGTTGTAACATTATCACTATCAATATAATCTGTGTGTCCAGTGTCCCTTTAGTTGAGATGTGGCAGTAAAATTACCGTGTAAGGAGGCAAATGTTACGGGGCGGCAGCAAACGAAAGACGTACTATTAATTTCTTCTTTACAGTACTCATACTTTACAGTATGTCTATTTGTAATGAACCTGGAACCTTTTTTTTATTTTTGACATATATTTAATATTTAATATCTTTTATGATTCACAATTAAAACCATATAGAACCTTAAATTTTGCCCTTCCACCATATTATATATACCACATATTATAAACGCGAAAGTTTGTAAGTATGGATGTTTATTACTCTTTCACGCAAAACCTACAGAGTGGATTTTGATGAAACTTTACCGTAATATAGCTTATGCATCAGAATAACTGTTGTAGAAATATGTAGTAAAACTAATTATGACTGGAATAATGTATTTAATGGTATGATGGTGTAGAGTGAAGTGACAGTTATATAATTTTGTTTTTATAGTTTTGAATATAGAATACAAGAAAACTTTAAATATATTAATATCAAAAGAGTTTCTCAGCAATAACATGTAGTTATATACTGAAATTTAACGCGGGTAAAACGCGGGCGCACCTAGTAATTTATGTTATAAAACAACGTTTTCGGGACAGTTAGTAGAGAGAAATTTTCAGAGAATGAACTTAACTATTTTTAGATGTGGTTTCTTTTGATTCCACTTCAAAGCATTTCATCTATATAAAATCGGTAGTATTGTTAATGTTTTTTTATGTGCGTGGTTTGGTCGACCAAAATAATAATCGTATTTTGTTGTAAAATATTTAGATATGAATAGATTTTAATTCAAAGTTAAATTCATTAATTCATATATTCTGGACAAGTGGTTGCTGAGTTTAGCAAACAAACAAACTCATCAGCTTAGTATATTAGTATACATTTGGTTTTCTTATCGTTTTTTTTTCGGACTCTAATGCTGTTGGCCGCAGGCCTTTACAGCTTCACCGGACGATAGGGGGCGAGTTACATCTGACAGAGCTACAAACATCCGAAAATAGCCCAAACAACCCAATAAAAAAAAAATAGGGGGCGAGTGCTGATGTCTCTCAATCCTGCGGAATGACTTATGGAGCGGCTGAAGGTCAACTTCCGCCTGACGGATTCGAAAATGGTTCAGTCTCATGAATGGCAATTTAATACAAGTTTATACTCTTCCCACTAACCCAGTGTATTTGATACAACAAAGATATTTATCAAGTTGACACCTTAAATATGCCTACCGTTGATTCAATTCATCCTATCTTTATATCATTGCCAAGAGTCGATATCTTGATGATAAGACGTGTAATAGATAAACTGACATTGGCCCGCAAGCCAACAATAGGTCAATGTGACCAATATCCTTCCGGTTTCAAACTATAATGGTTAAGAAATTAACTTCTAAGGTCTAATTTTAACAAAATATTAAAATATTTTAACAAATTCAAACTTTGTGAAGGTCTGGTCCTCAACTCACCCTTAGAATCGCAGCAGACTTTTACTATGCTTCATATTATAACTATCTTAACCATTTTAGAAATTTTCAGCCGAAAGACTATGATTGACGAAATTAGGTTCTGGCTCGCGGAGTATATGTTGTATCCAGAAGGCGATATCGTCAGCACTATAAAATAAGACTAACGTGACCCGGGCTTTTAATTTGTGATCCACACCGTCTTGGCGTATATATCTCTGTACTGTGTCATTACAATATTATGTATTTCTTATTGTTCTATTTGTTATTGTTGTTGGATGTTTTTTAAATATATCAAACGCTATTTTATTTTAAAGTTTGCAGTGGTTTTATTACGATTAGGAAATAATAGTTATTATTTTATATTACACAGAGGAGCTTTACGCCATGTCATTTTTAAAGTGCAATCTTACAGTGGAGCCACATATAGTCTAGGGTTGACAGTACAATTAATTTTATTTACCAACAGTTATTTGTACTCTAGGATTTCTAGTAATATCACAAAAAAAATTGACGCCACACCGTTTTTAGGATTACACAACAACTAGACTCGAAATACAATTATCTACATTTTTACTAATATTGCAATTGGAATTATTTTAATACAAATGAATGAAATTTGTAGCCAATGTGTTATAGTATAATATATTATTTTTATTTATTATTTAGTTCTCTCACTGTCCAACCCATGTTCCCAGTTTAACTGGGGTCGAGTCTCCCTGTACATCTGTGCCAGAGAACTTCCTGTTCTTTTTGTTCTGTTCTATTCTGTTATATATTATGTTTAGCTAAACTTACAAACAGCAATTGATATTTCTATACACTGCTCGTACCGACGTCATACTCGTATTATAATAAGTACATTGTACCAATGCTAACGTACAAATCAGCCAGAGGTCGCTTCACAACGGATAACCACTTATTTCCTATCAAATAGTAGAGACGCAGACGAACACACGATTGTATAAAACGAGCGTTTTTTTAACTTTTTTTCATTACAACTTCAATGCAGAAATATATAAATAAAGGTGCCACATGGCGGACTTAATACCTTGAGGCATTTTCTTCAACCATTGGGCCAACAGAGATTCATGTGGTTCTCCCAGTCAACTATAGGGCAAGCAGAGAATAATGTGGGCGGTACATTATCAAAATTTTAAATATAAATGTAAAAAAAGAAGATAACTTTATCGTGATTAAATTATAAATACATATGCGAACTTAATTATATACACATAATATTAATGAATAATTATATATATTAAATATTTATAAATATAACTATATATACGTACATACATACAATTACAAATTTATACAAATCAACAGAGAAAGTCGGGTGCATAGAGGAGTACACATACACATCGTACACTATGTAGAGGAATAATACTACAGAAATAACAGGAATTACTCTAGTTCTGGGAAAGGTGTTCGCGTAATTTAGACTGGAATGTGATTTTCTAATGTTAATGGCCACTGGCCTTTACGGTTGCATTGGACAAAAATGGAGGCAGATGGAGAAGGCACTCGAAAGTCGGAGAAGGACTGATTGAGAGAGACGGCCACGGATACAAATTTGTCTGTGGATAATAATTAGAATTCTAGTGTTGTTAGAACGTAGTAATTAGTTCTAGTTTGAATGGAACAGGAGGCTTGGAGATAATGCTCAAGGAGATCCACCCGTCCCGGAAGTGAACGGTAGTCGGATTCTTCTCCTTGATCCTTCTCTTCGCCATGGTTATCGTTACAGTCACAGTCTCCCGCAACCCCGACGACGCTGCAGACACTTCTCATATTTTTATTGCTTCAAATGGGAGGTACGTGGGATCACGCAGTTTTTTTTTAATGTTGGACTGACTGAAAATCAGCCCTGCGCAGCGTGCGAGTAAACGTTACACTCACAGCATCAGCTGAGTCAGACTCTTTTACCCTGAATATCTACTGTGAGATATTGCTGTTTCTGTTTACTATGCGTATTTTTTTTTGTTTTTTTTAAGTAAACAGTGTTCGTAATGCAATTGTATGTTTATATGAATTTTTTCTGGCAATAAGTATAATTATTATTAAAATAACAAATATTCAGTACAATTCATAGTTTGTACCCGTATGTTTTCAGTTCGATGGCCTGCAGCTAAAGGCAATGCAACTGCAGAATTGTTAGCCCACATTCATTTGCGCAATAGCTATACTCGGAATACAATTGTCTATGTTTTTGATAAAATTGCAAATTATTTTACTATTGCACTCAAATAGTTTTCAAATTTTGTTTTTATATTTCTAAAATTTCCACAATGAAGTATGGTTATTGTTATGAACTCAAACTTAAAGTTTATTTCTCCAAATATTGACGACAATTGTTAGAAAATGTGATACTTATAGACGAGCTATATACTAATCAGGTTTTTTATTAATACTTCGTGTCTACTATGCATCACAGTTCAATTTTTTTTTATATTATGCAATAATAAAAATAGACCCAAAAACAAAACGATTAAAAAACTATATTTGATAGAAAAATTGAGTCCGATATAGAAATATCTGCAAATTTTATCAAGATCAAATTCGTTTTATTGTAGCACGATTTTTTTTAAGTTGTTTAACATTAGTTACGCATATATTACGTAGGTAGAGCCAGTCGCAGTCTTTGTAGAACAAATGTTTATCGAATAGGAAATTTACAAATATGTATCAAACAATGTAAATTGATTACGCCTACTTAAAGCATAGATGAATATATAGATATAGATAGATAGATGTTTATAATATATTTAATCTAAGGAAACGTTACCTACACACATTTAGTTATATGATAGCATTGTATCATATTGAGAACGTGAGGGACGGTGCCAGTTCCAGCGATTATACAATAATATATTAAATTAAAATCTTACGTGAGTGTTAATAGCGGAAAATATAAATAATTGAAATTATCATAATATTTTAGATACTCGTTTCGCATTATTATCATAGTAATAAACATTTCTAAAGTTTTTCAGCTTATTTATTTTGTCATCTGCTTACAATACTGTCCACACCATTAATTAGCTTCGAAAACTAAATTGTTTGAAAAAGGACTGCCAAAGAAGAGATGTATTTTTAATGACTGAGTATTTCATGTCATCAGGCATCGTAATTACAAGTACATAATATACGTAGGAAAGCCAGAACTACATAAACAATAAAGACTTTTTAATACTAAAAGTATAACTTTTCTAATGGGAACTGCCCTTCAACCGCTTTTTGTTTTCACCCAATGGTCATACCATATGGCATCAAGCTCGCCAAATGTACATTTATTTTAAATAGTGCATAAAGAGCAAAAAAAAATACTCATAAACACAAATTTCCGAGGTGTTCAGGATTCGAACACGCGACTATCGGAAGTAAGGCGGCGGTGTGGTTATAATAATGACTTATCTCGCTAACAGTGGAACCTCAATACGGCAGTAAAGCGCCCACACGATTATTTTTGTTGAGCCATGCTTTCTCCACCGAATTAGGTCTGTCGTTTCAATATTAATACACCGTTGTTTCTGTCTTGTACGCTAATTACTGCCGTCGACGTGTCTCGTCATATTTGTCATAATAACATATCTTTACGACATGTCACAACACGACACGTGTTTATTGTTGGACAGTAAATTTTTAATATTATAACGTCGTCAATTTGAATGAACGACCAATCAAATTGTAAAATAAACAACTGTTTCTTATAAGTATACTAATGTATTTTGTTGTTGGTATAGTGTAATGGTGAATTTTATAGCGTCTTATGAATGAATAGTTTTATGTTATAGGTTTAGCTGAAGCCTACGACTTATTATATGATTGACAAGAATAAAGCAGTATATGGCGATGGTCTTATCCATCCAGACAAAAGTATTATAAAAAAAAAGATTTAAGTGAAAACTATAGCAATAAATTTTTATATAATCAGAATAATGATTATAAAATTATATTTATTTGAAGATGAAGTTCAGAAAGCAAATTTTTATGTAATAATGCTTTAAAAGAACATTAATAAAAAATAAACATCACACTATATACTTTTTTGTTTATAGTCAGACATCACAATCTTAATAACGTTCGAAATTTAAATTATTTAGTATGGAATTCCAATCACTGAGTCATAATGATGTTTTCTTTTTAATTTGGAACCTCTTCAATTTGATTTTAATTTAAAAATAAACTTAGTGATTACTTGCTCAACGTAAACGGGGCAAACTAATAAACATCAATAATTATCATTATATCACATACTTACGTAACACAACTATACTTAAACATTACTTAACACCTGGTTAATTAAATAGTAGGTACTTAACTCTCATTTTGACATATTCCATTAGAAAACCTGATTTCTTCATTAGTGAAACTCGCCCATTACACGACTTCCTGTAATGTTATTTTACATGTATGAACCAAACACCTACTGCTTTTAAAGATACATTACTTGTTATTGTCTCTTTAAAAGCTGGTAACGATCAGGTATCTTTATTGATGTACTGGGGTTTAATTCGAATACAAAGTGAGTCTGTATAGGTGTATATATCTACTGAATTTACTCCTCAAATTTATATAATTAAGTACATACGTCTTTGCTAACTCAATAATAGTATCTAAATTACATTACTTACTGTTTTATAAAATGAATAAGATATTTAAGAGATAATAATTATAAAATTGATTAATTTTAATTACATTTATGGTCGTAATGAATGCTAAACTAATTAATTACGACTTTTTAAGATTTTTAAAGGATATCTAATATTTTGGTAATTTAATGAAAATAATAAAAAATATATTTAAATTTCCTTTCGTTGTATCCATTTGTGTATCTAAACACTTTTTTTTAGTATCTGAACACTAAAAAAAAGTCAAAAGTCATCTAAATGAATAAATAGAAATTACAAAATTGAATTGAAAATTGATTATTATAAAAAAATGATCCTATATTGAATATTTAAGTTTGGTTTTAATTATCCAAAATAACTTTAATTTGTAATATAAAATGTGTTGGGCTCTAAAACCATAAAGAATAGAATTGCAAGATTTCATATCACCTACTCTGTGCTACCATAGATAATGTTAATGTTATGGAAAGTGAGACACTGTTCCATAGATTGTATCTATAAAATTTACACAACTCTAATGATAGTTTTATGGGATATATTTAATAGATTATTTTTAAATTAACACGCCTAATGATGATTAATTTTATAGTATAATAATATTTAATAACGTTGTAAAATGGTCACGTTTAAAATAGCGTTAGTGTGCGAGACACATTCGCCCTTTTATATCGATAACGTAAATTTTAAATAGTGAAAACTAACATCAATCTGTCTGTCTGTCTACTAAGAAATACAATAGATAGATAGTATGTACTTTATTTGTAACATACAGTAAAGAAATGGCATAAATACTATACTAAAGAATACATGTATAGTTACAAAAAGGCGGTCTTATTGCTGAAGGCAATATTCGTAAGGCAACCTAGGAAAACTGATTTCAATAACGAACAAGTAGCTAATATGCAAACAGGAGAAAACTAAAAACTAACAAACATATAAATGATTTAATAATAATATTATATGAAATAAAATTTATGTAAATAATAATAATTATATATTAAACTAAATACACTTACATGAACTACATACATATTATAAACTATATGAAGCGAAAAAATATACAGAAAAATTAATATTGATGCAAAGACGCCTTTTGTGATTTCATACACTATTATATATATTTTGTTCGTTATATTTTTTAGGTGCAATAAAGAGTAATAAATAAAACATATAATGTGCTTTTTTCCATTCAGTAAATCTATGCACAAAAAATAAGCTCAATATGTATAGATCATGAATTCTTGTTAGGGCTGTTTGTATAGGCACATACCTTACTAATATTATAACCACGAAAGTGTGAATATGAATGGATAAATGAATGTTTGTTACTCTTTCGCGCAAAAACTGCTGAACCCATTTTGATGAAACTTCTCAGTAATATAGCTACATCAGAATGACACATAGGCTATAAATTTCATGCTGGTGAAACCGCGGGCATAATTAATTTTCAATAATGTGAAGTTTTTTCTTTAAAAAAGCTACAGGGACTGTTAAAGTAGATTATAATCCATAAAATAGTATTGTTTGCATTCAGCGCCAATAGATGGCGTTGTAACAAAATTGAAACTCGCTAACGTTTCGTTTTGTAGAAAGTCCATATGTATTTTACTTTATAACATTTTTTGTCCCCTCCGATCGATCCCCCGTCCAATTCAAACGGGGATCGAAATTACGACGGCCTGAGCCGAGGTTCGAACCCCTAGTTGTGCCCTCAGACTAAAGTCGTATCCGTCAGGCAGGAGTTGGCCTTCAGCCGCTCCATAAGTCCTTCCGCGGGTTTGGAGTGCCATCTGCACTCGCCCCATAACATCCGGTGAAGCTGTAAAGGCCAGCTACGGCCAACAGCATTAGAGTAGTCCGAAAAAAAAAAAAAAACATTTTTTGTACCTGTATTTGAAACCGACCAATAAACTTTATATACACGAGTGTAGTGTTTTGGTTTATAGTACCCTTAGGACCTTGTGGTTTTAACAGGGACATTCAAAATAGAGTGGCTGCGGTGGCAGATTAAAAATAATAATAAATAAATATATAATAATAACGATTTACAAGTAGTATTTGTTAAGTCATCGTTCAGAAATATTGAAAAACGTTTATTTATAAGAAAACCAACACCTTACAATCCAATACATTAAATCGACAGTACAAGAAAGAGAGAGAGAAAGCCAATAACAGGTTTCAGTAACTAAGCAAAATAAAAAAAATCAGAATGATACATTTAGAAGTACAAATCAAATAATATAAATTTTGCAATAAACAAAAGTAATAGAAACACTAATTTTAAGAATTATGAATACAATAGCATCTGGATTAGAAGTAATTTGTATGTGTATGTGATTTTGTGTGTGTGTATGTGAATTGTGTGTGTCTGTGTGTGTAAGAAATATTTTTATTGTTAATAAAATTAATACTTGAGGTTTCTGTAATGAATGCTTTAATCCAAACACAATCGGTCAGTCAATGAACTAAATCCCTTTTTAAAAACTTGCTCGGCTATTATCATAATCGACTTGGATATCCGGATTTCTCTAATACAAATTGTGGATGCATATTTAATTATGCATAATAATTATGACCTAATCCCGTAACGGAAACAGTTGAGTTTTGAATCTCAAATTATGCTATTAACGTCATTTATAGACGTAATACTATTAAAACCTATCTTTACTGCAAGGGCCAAATAAGTTCAATACAATGTTGTTTCGGATAAACGACCGCAGTTCGATTCTCGATCGTCCAATTTAAGAAATGTAAATTTCTGACCCTGTTCTACTTTTATCAATTTCTAAATTGTTTAATAGTCGTTAATGTATCTGTGTATTATTACATGAAGTAAAAGTTATGTAACCCTTTTTAAAAAAAATACACGGATATATATATAATTTATTTTATATATTATACTTTAAACAGAGAAGAAAATATATTTAAAATGTTGAAGCAAATACGTTAAATCAATAAAGAAAACATTACACATAGTATCGTGTATTAGACACACAGACACGCATATATGTATACTCTTTTGTTTTTTTTTATAATACGATGGTGGCAATCAAGCATACAGCCCATCTGATGGTAAATGGTTACCGTAGCCAATGAACCTAGCTTTTTGTTAAGTATTAAAGTTTGTGGCCAAATTGAGGATAGATTAACAATGTATTATAGTATAGTAATAGAACCTTAGTAATGTTCAAACTTATAATTTGAATTAATTATGACCGAATTAAAAATAAAATAAATAAAATACATTAACATCGCCATATATATATACATATATATTATAATATTTATGTATATTTATATTATTATAATACTAGATTTAAAGACAAACTTGCTGTCCTCAAGTATTGTTTAGAAAAAGTTAATAGGTCTTTTATGGGAATAGGTATAAAAATTTACAACAAAATACCAAAGCATATACTGGAATTGCCCTTAAATAAATTCAAAACATCTATCAAATCATATTTACTGAACAAAGCCCATTACTCACTAAACGATTACTTGAATGACGAGCGTGCATGGCAATAGTTGTTCATGCACGGGATTTTCATTTAATGTTAGACATAGACACCTATATATATACATTGTAAATAAACTGGCTTTTAAAAAAATAAAATAAAATTTTCAATTGAGTTTCTTGCCAGTTCTTCTCATTTGGGTCCATATACTGAACTGGACGGTAGGGAAAAAATTAAAATTATAATGTAAATTTGACGTTCATAAGCGGCTAATATGTCCTACATGAATAAATGATTTTTGAATTTGAATATGTATTTATGTTTCACATGTTCTAGTTGCAACTGTAATCAAATATATTTTTGTAATATCAGACATCACGCGGTTTCACACAACCAACAGATAATATATTTACCGCAAACGTATCACCTTTTATATCGATCATATGCTTCTGATCTTTTGTCTATAGCCCTTTAAGCGTGTATTACACTATCATAGTATAATTATCCCAATTATAACTTAATAATAATAATAAAATAGTGGAAATAGTTATAGAATATTCCTAGCTTATATATTCTAAAAGTTGGGTATTATTATCTCATTTTCATAATTTCAATGATTAGGTTACTATAAATAGGTGGTGATATAATTTCAGTTTTCAGTACATATATCTCAAATTTAGTACCTACTGAAACTGTATCTTCCTATTGTGAAAATAATAATTAAAATTATACTCGGTGGTCTAGCGGTTTACCACACTGTTTTTTGCTTTCGATAGTCGCGGGTTCAATTCCACGCACGGTACAAACATTTGTATTCAGGAGTATTAGTCTGGCTATTTTTTATATATACTAAGTAAGCTTTTACCAAAAAAATATCGCTGATTAACAAGATAATAATTGTGCGCGCAGTTTCACTCGCGTTAAATTTCAATAAATAATATAGTCTATATGTTATTCTGGTGCATAAGCTATATTAGTGTAAAGTTTCATCAAAATCTGTTCAGTAATTTTTGCGTGAAAGATTAACAAACATCCATACACGCAAACTTTCGCGTCTATGATGTTATTAAGATTAAGATAACGCTACTTTTATTTTACGCGAAGGAAGTCGCGGGTTACAGCTAGTTAATAACATGAACGAACTCAGTCCCCTGTTATATTTAAAGTGCATAATTCTATTTAGTATCGCCATAATGACCATGAACACAACTAAGCCATGGAATTACTTAAGGCCGTTATCTCGTTCGCTGCATCGCAGCTGCATTGTCAGACGCATCAGATAACCGCGAGTTATCACAGCCCACTTTCTCCATCCGACGCAACAGGACAATGTCACAGACGCAGAAATAAATTCAACGGTACATTCTATGCACATCTCTTTACTAACAGTATAATTTAATCAACTAATAAAGTACAAAAATCCCAACATAATAAAGAGTTAAAGAACTCAAAAAAATGTTTATTTAACAAATGTTTAAATTCCGTGATCTTAATTTAAACATAGTTATAAAAAAAAATTTTTAGAACTTGATACTAGCATTGTTAATTACTTCATGAAAATATACATTTAATAAGTATATCACTATTTTTTATAACAAAAAGAAAGATATTCACGTAATTAAATAAATATAGAAAACGTTTATCGTAATATTGTTATTTATATAATATTTTATATGTATAACAATTTAAATAATGCTGTATGCTAAGACGTGTATTCAAATGTATGTTGATATTGTTTTTGGCAGAAATCGTCTTTAAATGTTTTATCAGTAAATTTATGTATCCATGCTATGAAATATCGAAACAGCTTAGAAAAAAGGACAAAAGACACATTTTTAATAATAATAATATTAATAAGTTAAAGGGCTCACAATAAGTACACATATATACACACACTGCACTTACTTGGTTAAAGTCTGTGAAAATGAATAATCTTTATTCACAAATATATACTACAATTCAAGGAGCAATTTAAGGATGAAGAGCCTCACTAAAAGGTGTCCTTAAAATAACTGTAGTGACCATTAACTCCAATGTTTTCAAACACAATCACCAAATACTCCACACTTTAATGATAACAGTAACAGCTTTTAAAGTAATACGTTTAACTGTACAGTTTATCATCAAGTTTAAACTAACGTTTTAAGTTGAGTACCTTTAGAAATGACTGTAAGTGCACTATAAGGCGTACCAAGGTCATAGCAATAGCAACAGGTCTACTAATAAATCTAATCTCAAATCTGTTTAAATCCAATCCAATTTTATACAGTAATCTTAAAATGCAACCAAGGACTCTGAATAAATCTTGTTACTTGGGTTAATGAATAATTAAATTGAATTGAACAAAGTTTAATAATAACTTTAATAAATAAAGTTACCCTGAAATGCAAAAAACCAAAAGGTTTAACAGAATCATTCAAATGAAACTACTTTACGATTTGTATTGTGTAAACTATAAATAATTTCCATAGAACGATAGATTACATGCTTATCTAAGCAATGTAACGAGACAAAATGCCATGGTAAACTGCCACGATATTAAATCAAATGGTAGAGAGTCCCATAACCATAAGCTCCCACGTATATTCTGGAGATATTAATCCTAAACAGGATGAATAAAAATATTATAGTTTCCGGAGTAGGTAGTTTTGTCTTAACAAAGTTTGATTATCAAATATTTGAACGCTCTAAGGAATACACAAATAACATATGTTAAAATTTGAAAGAAACGTAGTCAGAATTTCCTATGAATTGAATACGGATATAAATTTAGAGATAATTTGAATGAAGAGAAATTTCTAAAGTTTAATTCTGATGGAAAATGTATTTCAACAAAACTTCAAAAGTATTAAAAACAATTGTAACAAATTTGTGCTAGATTTGTTTACAACTTGTTTATGTAAAGAAATATGCTTTCGGTATAATACTACTAAAACATAAAGCACTTTAAATGTATGTAATGTAAACATGTCAAAGATCTATTAAAATTGTTACCATTTTATTGATACATCCAAATGCACAATGTTTATAAAAGATGTCTGCACGCAGTATAATGCTATTTTCTGTAGGAGAAGGAAATAATTACAATATCATTTATATGATATATTAGCGGTCTGTCCAGGCTTCATATGGATGCATTACAATTCTTTGGCTTGTTCTATATTATAACACGCACGTGTTATTACATATAAACCTTCCTCTTGAATCACTCCATTTATTTCTGAAAATTTAATAAAAATCCGTTGCGTAACTTAAAAGATCTAAGCGTAAATACAGCACCGGCGACTTTGTTTTTTAATGTAAAGTAGTTTAGAAGCTTGTCACTTTTAATCTTCTTCTCCAGTTCACAGACATTAATTTAGTCTCTCTTGTAACTATAGCGATTACCTATGCATTTTGTATTGTTATATGTTTTTTCTTGCTTTCCTTGTTATTTATTTATATAATTATTTTATCTACAATTTAATTTATTGTTTTTATTACAATTTCTTTGAAATAATATTTTATATGCTGCTGTGAGCATCATCATTGTTGTATTGTGTTCTATTCCATTCTCTTCTATTCTATCCAATTAACCGGAGAAAGTTTTAACATTTAATCATGATGTAGGTACGTTATCAAAAGGATGTGTTCATTTACTGACCATATCAAAGCCCATTTGATCTTCACGTGTTATCTTAACAACCACTTCGAGCAGATGGTGTGTATTAAGGAAACATGGTTAACGAGGTAGCTCGTTGTATGGGATTTTAAGGTCGGCACGTTATCTAAACATTTAGCTAACATGTCTTGGTGATCATGAACATTGTTTACTAGAATAGGATTTGCAAAATTTTACTGGTCAAGTAGTTTATTTTATTGTTGTCTAGCATATATATGTACATAATATAGGTATATAGTAGTATTTAGAAAGTTATTTGCATTTACAAGAAAAAAGAAATCTAGGCTAGTATCCATAACACTGCTCAGCTTAACTTGGGACTTTACTTCTTACATAAAGTTGAGGCTACGATGGCCATAAAAATAGTTATTATAGTACAATGATTCCACATTTTACAGAACTTCATATTAAGGTACTTTAAACTATTCAATGTGTATGAAAAACTAGGTGACCCGCGCAAATTCGGGCGTCTTATGGAACGAAAGTATTACGGACTTCTGATGTTCCGCAGACTCTTGTGAACCACCTATAGTATATAGGTATAGTATAGTATACGTAGATACCTATGGCCAGAGTAATAAATAATCTCTTGACACATTTATACTCAGGAAATATTCCGGAATGTTTAAAATTAAACCGCTTCTAAGAACAAAGCGGATATTTTAAAGGATTCCAATCAATGATTTGTTATAGGCATCGGAATCGATTATTATTCGTCGTTAATTTTTATAGATCGTAAAAAAATGGTGGACAAAAACTTATGACATATTGTTCAGGTATGCCTCGAATGTCGATAATAAAAAACAAAGGTACGATGTATGGCTAAGGAGAAATTCTTGTAATGATTTAAAAGGATACACATAACCTCAATATTTTTTTTATATGACCAATCGGTACATTCAAATTCATAACTTCTTAATTATTACAAGACATTTTACAAATTTTTACATGTGGAAAAATCATCCAAAAATCCTCCCTCCGCCGAAGTAAACAATGTGGGATTCATGTAAAAACACGGCATAAATATGTCAAACCTATGAGAAAATCATCAAGATCTATTTTAATTTCAAATTCAAAACATATAAGACATTTTGTAGTAACTTCAATAATCGTTTAATGAATAATTACTTTTGCCCAGTGTATACATAAATTCGTATGAGTAAAATCAAATCAAATCAAAATATGTTTATGCATGTAGATCAATTAAGAACACTTATGATAAATCAAATCTACCGTCAGTTCGAAAAGTAGAGCCAAGAAGCACTGATAAGAATCTCTTTCCGTCCTTTCAGTTAGACTAATGCGTATTTTTTCAATTATTTGTAAACTTATTGGATGAAACAAACACCAATACTTTTAAGGAAAGCTTAGGATAATACATCAGTTAAAACATATTCGATTTACATTTACAATAGTTAGTTAGTTTCATAGTTTTACGTGCTCTAAAATTCCAAAAAGACAAAATTCTGAAAATATTTTTGTGTACAAAACGAATAAATTGTTTATAAGACAAAATATTTAATATACAGAAACTCCTCGTTTACGATTTTATTACATGTATGGATTATATAATAGTATAAGTAGGTAGCTTTAAAAAGAAAGGGAAAAGATTTAAGTTAGTGATGTGGACTTGACTCAGCGTGGATGTCGCAATTGAAAGGATGTTTCACGGATATGAACAAGAATACAATATGCATTTTGTCATTGTAATATCTGTAAGAAGTGTTATCTATTTATTTGTCTACTATCTTTCATCATCATCATCTCAGCCCGGAAGACTTCCACTGCTGAACAAAAGCCTCCCCCAAAGATCTCCACGACGATCGGTCCTGCGCTGCTCGCATCCAATGCCTGCCAGCGATCTTGACCAGATCGTCGGTTCATATCTACTATAATATAATATACATAGTATAAAATAAAATCGCTTCCGTTATTCGCTTAAATCTTTTAAACTACGCAACGGCTTTTGATGTAGTTTTTAGCAATAGTTAGAGTAATTGAAGAGAAAGTTTTATATGTATAGCACACCCGTGGGAAGACGGATACCTTGTTAATAATATAGAATTAACATACAGTCTAAAACTATGCCTTATAACTTTATATTATAAACGAATACTAAAATATATTATTTAACTCGTTAAAACAACATTACAAACGTATTAGTTATCCAAACGATGCGATGTTATATGAATATTTCATCGTGATATTCCTGGTATTTGGGGCAATTTGTAAAAATTCTCAAGCCCACAACGACATAGAAGAATATCCATAACACAAACATTATATTGTTTATTTTAAACTAATTTATAACGCATTTAATTTAGAACTCGCATTTAGTTATTTATGATGACAAATAATTTAAATGGTTTAGAATAAACCGGTTATTAATTATGACTTCTGTTTTAGCTACTCCGATATCTGTCTAAAAATATAAATACAAAGCTTGTTCATTTATTTATCAACTATTTATTTATTATTCAGAAGCGTTACAATGCATTTCATTTACAGAGTAATAAGATTCAGGTTGTCTGTAAGAGATTGCTAATAGCGATAAGACCGCGTTTTGTAAGACATTTTTATTATTCTGTACTTATTGTTCTTTGTTTATCTGTGCGCAATAAAGAGTTATTATTTAAATTATTATTACAACTTAAACAAACAATGTCTTCAAAATAACCACGAGAGAATGCAGAAAATAGTAAATGGCTTATGAATGCAATAGAATAAAAAATCTGTATGTTATATACATATTTATAGATATATATCTTCTAATATATAAAATTGTCATATCAGTGTTTGAAACCAAAGTAGTCCGAAACTGCTTGACCGATTTTTATGTGTATATTCGGTAGGTTTGAGAATAGGATGTAAACTATTTTTCAAGTCCTAAGTGAATAGGGTGGTCCACCCCAAAAAAAATTATTTCTTGGGCAAAATTTTTATATGTATATTTTAGAGATTGTATATGTATGTTATAGTTTTTTTTATGTAAAATGTATATACGTATTTGTATCAGTTGTTTAGAACCTGTAACATAAATTCTGCTTAGCTAGGACTAGATGGCGCTATGTGAATTATTATTATTATTATTATAGTAAAACTAGCTTCTGATGTTATCTCACGTTACTACAGCATAGGGTTTTTCAAGGTTATCTTAAGGTTTCTTAAGGGTCGGCAACGCGTACGTAACTCCCTGGTGTTCTCTTAGGCGTTCATAGGCTACGGTAACCGTTTACCACCAGGCCCAGATGCTTGTTTGCCACCATCCAAGTAGTAAAAAACAATTGTACCATTTTCATTCTATTTTCAGTTACACTGCTGTAAAAATTATGCTAATTTTTATTTCTTTTTTGTCCTCAGTTGGTGCAGTATGCATCTTGCTAGAAGTGGGCGCCCTGCCAAGCCGCCGCAGTGGGTTCATGTGCCACGACCCTGCGCTCTCCTTCGCTTACACCGGCGACAGCTTCTCCATCTCACTGGTCGTCGCCATTACTCTTATTGTCCCATTTATTATTGTAAGTATACTTTTATGTCTTTTGCCTCCTAAGAAATTAAAAAAAAACATTCTCAATTTGAAATTACCCGTAGAGTTTTCGTTTTTATTTAGTTTGAGGGCGTGGGTGGTCTAGCGGTTTAGCATACCGCCTTACTTGCAATGGTCGGGTTCGATTCTTAGCACGATGCATACATTTGTATTCATAAGTGTGATTGTTTGTATCGATATGGGTGTTTCATATGTATGTATTTAAAAAATGTATCCAAGTATATACATCAGTTATCTGATATATGATCTGATTATAGCTTATAACACAAGCTCTGCTTAGCTTGAGATTAGATGACGTTGTGTAAATTGTCCAATTATTATAGTAATCGTAGCTTTTAATTTTGTCAAGTATTTATAACCATTAATCATTGAAAAAAAAAACTAATGAAAATCTAACTAGGAGAAATTATTTGTACTTATACTCTATAATTTGTACTTTGTAATATTAGATATTTGGCAAATAAAGAAAAAATATTCAATACTCCAAACCAAAAAAGCCAAAACAAAATATCGTCAAAAATATCATCTTCAAAAATGAAGAACTTCATTATAAATTAGATAAAAATTCATAGCGTTCAAATTGTGGATACGGTGTCATCTCGAAGCGCCACTTAACTCGATCTTCCACTTTCTGCATCCAATCACTGGCGGCTTTAATTAATTATCTATTAACATATATTTTAAAGTACTGCTGACTGATAATGTAACAGTCCACTATATGTGGCACACGATAGATCAACATATAATAATAATAATAATAATCTCAGGACAATTCACACAGCGCCATCTAGACCCAAGTTAAGCTAGCTAAAGCTTGTGTTATGGGTCCTAGACAACTGATACAAATACATAGATATTTTTTTTTTTTCATAAATATATACATATTATACATAGAAAATACCCAGACCGATACAAACAATCATACTCATGAATACAAATGTTTGTGCCGTGCGAGGAATCGAACCCGCGACCATCGGTCGTAAAGCGGTATGCTAGACCGCTAGACCACCGAGGTGGTCATATAATATAACTAAACTAATATTAGAAATGTATAATATGTTAGGGCACTTGATACGGCACGATGATTTCATGAAAATTATTATTGAGGGGAAAATAGAAGGAAAGAGGGGGAGGGGAAGACCAAGGAATAGCTACATCAAACAAACCGATGAACCGATTTTGACGGGACATTTTTGGCAGGTAGCTAATGTAATAAGGAGTAACTTAGGCTACTTTTATTTTAGAAAAATGAAGTTAAATTACACGCGGACGAACAGCTAGTATAATATATTTATAAATATTTTTTTTTTACAAATAAAATAATTTTATATAACAGGACAATATGACCTTTTTATGTTCCTTACGTGTTGCATCGCTGAAATTGAAATATTGAAATAATCTCAATACATGCACTTTTGAATAGTCATATTTTTTATTCTATCACTCTTCATAACAAGAAGAATAAGCAAGAAACTTGTGTGTTGCTCTTTAAATATTGATTTAAAGAGCAACAACAACAACAAAGCACAAATTACAACAAATACGACTAGCAAATTTATGAAAAAGTTATTTTCAGTTCTAAATTTATACATTTCTATAGTTTTGGACCCGTGCAAAGTCGGGTTCCTATTTCTAAATATTTTTCAAGTTACTAAGTTTCATAAATGTTTATTAAAAACTGTTATATGTATAAAGGTTGTCTGTATGTAGAATTGTTGTTTTATTTGATTTCCTCGCGTGCTATCTTGGATCTGGTGAGAGTGACTTCGGAAGCCATCTGTGGTATCTCGTGCTGCATTCAATTTGTATTTTGAGATACGAGGAATAGCAGAGTGGAATATGTACAGTTAGCAGCATTTATTTTATTTGCCATCATTATTATAAACTTTAGTTTCGTATGGTTTTATGTAACACTAGCTACTCGCCCCGGCTTCGCCCGAGTGAACATGTATTATACATATAAACTTTCCTCTTGAATGACTCTATCTATTTAAAAAACCGCTTCGAAGTCCGTTGCGTAATTTTAAAGGTTTAAGCATTAATGGGGACGGACAGACAGCGACAACGACTTTGTTTATACTATGTAATGATTACACATATTTCTAATATTACATTATACTTAGTATTTGTATGAAGTAATAGTAATAACCCTGAATAATCCACGCATCGCCATCTAGTCCTAAGCTAATCAGATATAAATATGTACAATAATAATAAATATAAACAGCGTCGAGTCCCAAACTAAGCAGAGTCAGTATTATAGGCTAAGCAACTGATTTAAAAATACTGTTTCTTTTAACTACTTACATATTACACATAGAAAATACCCAGACCAATACAAACTATTATACTCATGAATATAAATGTTTGTACTATGGATGGAATCGAACCCGCGACCATAGAAAATAACACGGTATGCGAAAACGCTATCATCGTGTGATAAAGTGAACTCAATAAGTGTGTTTACCTATAATTTTTATAATCGATTTAAAAAAAACTTTTAAAATTGTTCGAGTTATTTCTGAGTTTATCAATTATAAACAAATGCACGCCAAATCGATTTGATTTCAACTTTATAATATTTGTATATAGTTTTAATAAGAAAATCAATCAAATAAATGAAATATAAAAAGTGATATAAAAATACTTACAAAATATTTATTTATTTAAAATTTTATTGAATTTTGTACAGTAGGCGGTCTTAATACTAATAGCAAACTCTACGGTTTGATTTATTAAATACAATTATATATTATATTAAATAGATATAATATATATATAAACAAAATAAGATGATTACGACAACCATTTTTGCAGAAAAATTAAAAATTACATTAATTCGACGTTTTAAGAATTAATGTCGACCGTACATAGTATTGCATAATTGTTTTATATACAAAACGATACTGTATCGTAAATCAATCTATTTCATAATATTTACGTCCAATATTCCGCACATAAGTTCAGTTTTGATAGTCACATGCCACTACTATCTTGGGTGATAAATTCATATACAATACAAACGCATCATTGTAACGTATCATATTATGTTTGCATGATCCAATGTAATCCAAATAAACACGATCTAATTATAAATAACACATATATATGTATATCATCATTACATAGTAGAAAACAAAGTCGCTGTCGCTGTCTGTCCGTCCCTATGTATGCTTAAATCTTTAAAACTACGCAACGGATTTTGAAGCTGTTTTTTCTAATAGACAGAGTGATTTTAGAGGAAGGTATATATGTATAATACATGTACACCCGGGCTAAGCCGGGGCAAGTAGCTAGTAATATATATGTATAGAATAGAATAGAAAATTGTTTATTCAAATAAACTTATATTGAAGCATAGAATAGTCAGCACTTATTTTTTTATCTACCGCTATTCAGAAAGCTGTTCTCATCACAACAAGAATGAACAAGAAATTTGCGTGTTGCTCTTTTACATAATTTAGTAGTAATAAGTACATAAAATACAAACTACCAACTACCACTAATTCATTAGAGTCATAGTAATAATAATTTATTCAGCATAGCATAATACATAGTAAAAATGTAGAAAAACTTAAAAGCTAATATCGCGCTATGAGCTGAAATCAGACCTTCAATCAGCTGGTGTCGCAGCGTGTCACTGCAGCACTGATTTGGCTTTAATAGAGCCACTCGAAAAAAGAAATATCGTATTTGATTTTTTTTCACTTTATATGTCATAAAAGAGTAAGTTAAATGGATAAAGAGAAATGGATATACCCATAAAAAATGGTAATGCTTGAAGGGTATGAGTATCACGTGTTGTACTGTTCATGGACTATATATACGACGGTGACCACTTCCTAATATAACGACCATCAACTTGTTTGCTAATCTCGTTACATACATAACAATATTGTTTTTATCAATCCTCTTAAATTTTTTTGACATATATTGTATTTACTCAATCTCCTTGATTGATTCTGTCAATCAGGCGTCAGTCATCAACTTCAATACAAATAAATTTAAATACAACCAACCAAAGCATTGTCAAAGCAAAGATCTACGTTTGTGATGCAAATTCTTCAAATTCGTGGTCTAATGAAGCAAATCGGAACAATGGCGGAAAATCTTTCGCAAACATTGTTTATTAGGTATTCTTGTATTGACGTAGATGTTTATATGTTTGTCTGAATGTAACACAAGCTGTTTCCGCGGTTTTGGCCGCGAGATCACGTTTCTAATATTTGTAGGCATATGACCTACTTTTGTACATTATAATTAGTACAATATTAGTAATAGCATAGGATCTCTATACTTATTCTATAATTATACGCTATTACCGGTTTGATAATCGGTTTATGAATCTGTGCTTTTTCTAATCATGTACAAGCTCATTTAAAAAGAATAACTGCCGAGTTTCTTGTCTTTTTTTTTTGTTAGTTCTAAAGTACTTCGAAATATATTTTTACGAGGGCGGGTGGAAAATGTTTTTTTTTTACGAAACTAAAGAGATATCTTTTGGGTTTTTTTTTAAATAATTGAATAAGGCGTATCGGCTTCTTTTATTTGTTACTTTTGTTTATTAATAAAAAGTAAAGTGACACTAAAAATTGTATTGTATAGTAATAGTATAAAGATGTGTTGTAAATAAATTTGTTTATTAAAATTAAAACTGTTCACTAATAAGGACCAGGTAATAATCCGGTGTACAATTTTGTATAAAGAAGAATAAATAAATACATGTTTCTCTAATTCTATGTATAACATGTAAAAGACTAGTCTGCTTAGTAGATTGTTGTAATTTCCCATAAAGATAATGTTCGCCTGCCAATTTCTAAAACCCAGCTGCAATTTCTCCCAGTTTCATGTAACTAATAAATCTAATCTCAACTTTCTATAAGCTCTCGTATGTTAAAAACACCTACAGTTTTATAATTCAGTATGTACTTAATCTAGGAAACGTAGTAGAATTATCAGTCTGTAAATCTAAATTAAAAATACAAAGATGAAAAAATATTTCTTACATGTTGAGCATAATAAAAAGAATATTTAAAAAGTTTGCTAAAATAACAACAAAAAGTTTCTTCGCTTAAAAAGTTTTTCATATATTTACATTTGTATAAAAAGCGATAGTCAACCTGGTTCTGAGTCTGCTTTTAAAAAAAATCATTTAGAGTATTTGTAATGTGTGAATAAAAAAAAATATTATTCAAAAGTGATTTTACTTAATGGATTTATATGATTTTGTTTAATTTCGCTACGTATGTGTGAGACCACCTGCGAAAACCTGACTTCCAAAATTGTATTACTTAGTCATAAAACAAAAAAAAAATGAGATAGACTACAAAAAAATTCTGTAAATACTTTCTATACACTTACCTAGCTTTATTGCCAGTGTTCCAATATGAATTTGTAATACAATTATAGAGGACGAAAAAATGCGAAATCTGAAAGTAATGAACCTCTTTGTTCTCAGATGTGGGCAGTAGAGATAATCCATCACAGACACGACGAATACAACATGAAGACCAACAAGCTCGTGGCCAGCGCCAGAACTGCCGGCCTCTTATATAGAGATTACATATATGGTGCAGTGGTGGTGTTCGCCATCCTTGAAGTGGTCAAATGCGTTATCGGCTCTCCAAGACCGACGTTCTTCGATTTATGCGAGCCTGATGCTGAGAAGACTTGCAACCAGTACGTATATTTCTTAACATAAGTTATTTAACACCGTTGAATTTTTTTATAGTAAGTGGTAAATGGTAACCGTTGTGTATCATGTCACTAACAGCACAGTATGATATGCCCGTAGTACCTTTCATGCGTTATTATTCCAGGGGACTATACTACTAATCCATTGCCATGTTAACGTAGTTTCCCCTTGTAACTATTATGGTAAAATGCCATTTGCCAAGATGGGCTAACTGACCTGACTTCATGACTCATTTTATCATCCTTCACTGGTACTCCGCCAGCGTAAACCGTTAGTACAAGCGGGTGTATCATTCCATTATTATGCATACAAAAATCATGTCATCCCACTCTATTATTTGACTGCCATATCTCATAGAGTTGGTTAAAAAGTAAAATAAATAGAGCATTAACTTTAGGCTGAGACGTTTTCAGTATAATAAATTAAAATAATATTTTTCTTTCATCATGGTTTAATAAAGTTCCAAAAATTAATAAACAAACTTATCAGCCAAGTTGCCGATAATGGAGACACTTAGTAAAGACACATAGCTTTAAGACGAACAGACAGAGAGGTTATCTATAGTCGTCACAACGATAATATTGTAACTTTACGAAGATAAAGGAATTAAAGATAAAAGTAGTGAAAGTTATTTTTAAACGTACCCATACGTAGCCGGTATGTCGTAGATGGAGTAAAAATAAATAATTGCATAAATTAGTAAAGAATTAATCATGGAACCAAAAGAAAATATCATCATATATACAAATAAAAATGATTAAATAGTCATAAAAACCCAAAAAGAATTTAGTTTTAAGAACCAAGGAATGTCAGATGGTGTATATGGAATCTAATGAATACCTTCGCCCCACAGTTCGGAATATGTAACCAGCTACAAATGCACCTCTACAAAATACTCGAGATACTTGCAAATCGACTCCGCGAGAAGTTTCCCATCGGCTCATGCTGCTATGGCCATATACTGCGGAGTATTTGTCGCTGTAAGTATCTTATACAATTTTTTCATATAATTAGAATTAAAGACAAAATAATCGTATCGTATAAACATTTAAAGAGCATTTTGGAAGATCGCGGAAAGTGACAAGAGCTCCACCGACAAGAGCGTAGCTCTTAGATTATGAAAGAATGAAAAAAGCTTATGGCACACTTGATGTAAAGTAATCAGTTAGTTGCCTTGAGGAACAAATCGTTATTCTTCCGTGTAATTTCACTTATATATCCACCCTATTTCACTTCTAAATCCTCCCTTCAAACACAGCTTATAAAAACAAGTTGCTTAACGACACAAATGAATAAGATATCCACAAGTCGTATCGGCTTCGTTGGTGGCAGTACTTCAAATATGGGTCATGGTTACACAGTTCCATCAAGCAGGAGTAACTGCTTCTTTGCCTATCAACCTTACTATACATTAACAGAATTGTTAGTCCTAAAATGTTCCTATTTGCAGTGGTACCTTCAGAGGCGAGCTTTCAGCTGGCACAACCGTTCCGTGCTCATCGTGCCGCTGATCCAGACAATCTGCCTGGTATACGCCGCTGTCTGCACCCTGAGTAGGCTCACAGATCACCGCCACCACTGGTGGGATGTACTGGTCGGTGGCATGATGGGAGTTCTCACCGTTTTATATACGGTAAGTGTTTCTTATGCGACATCTTGATTCAGTCTAAGTATTGTTTGTTATTTATTAATCCATAATAATCATTTTTCTTTCCTCATTTTAATCACTCTTTGCCATTTCTATAAAATTCCTGTATACCTAATCTTACCCACTAAGGGTTACGAACTAGTAAATTGTTACCGCAGCCTATGGTCCCCTAAAACACCAGGGTGTAACGCGCGCGTTGCCGGTTCTTCTGCTTTTTAAGATATACCCTTCTTAAAAAGCCTATGCTGTAGTCTCATGAGAAAACCTCGGCAGGTAGTTCATTCTACAAGCTAAGTGTACATGAGAGCAAACTCCAGTTTTAGCAGTTTTATGGTTTTTCGTTACATTAGCGACTGGTGTGTATTTGTGTCCATATTTATGACAACTAATAACATTCGCACGTCTATATCCTTGAGATTGAATGAGAATTTTCTTGCTGAATCCACTTTTGTATCAAAAGTGGATTCAGCACTTCTCAAAAGATACAAGATACAAGATCACATTCTCAAAAGATACAAGGCCTTTGACAATGTTTAGCTAACCCGTATAGTAAAGAACTCAACAACAAGTTGTTCTCGTAGTCGAATATAATTTCGTCGTGAAGACGAATAGTCATTATGTACATGAACCGCACGTACTCGTATATATACAGGAAACATCTCGAGAGAAGATCGTGCTTTTGCCATTTATAATTGAAGAGCCTCTTGACATGTAGAAGATAAGTGCACTAGTAGCTAACGATAGCTATCCTCACTTTCTAATAACCTTGTGTTGCTGACTGTGATATGTGATGGCAATGAAGCTTTTTAGCATTTAGTTTAATTTTTAGCATTAAACTAAATGCTAAAAAGCTTATTTAGAGTTCGTATAACATTGTGCAAATTTTTGTAAAAAAAAAAAAACTTGTATCAACTGACTTAACATTACAACCTTAACAACCGAGACTAGAAATTTTAAATAGAGATTCCCTTTATGACGTAGATATCAATTAAGATCGTTAATTTGTTACTGTAATAATTTAACGATAAAGGCTATAATAGAATAGCAGAGAAGGTGGACTCACTGCTCCCTCTGAGTTCTACACCGTTTTGTTTCCTTTAATATCCTTGTATTCCTGAATGCGTTATCTATGGACAAATAATATATATATATATACACACTATACATAATTGGATTTGTTGACGATTCAATAAATACAGTTTCTGATAAATTAGATTCAGAAACATGAAATCTTTGTACTACTATAATGAGTTCTTCGAATTATAGAAACCCTAAAAACAAAAAGGAGATAAGAATCTACAAAAAAGCAAATAATCTAGATGGATGGCAACTCTGTGAAGTCCTCCTAGTAGCTGTTGCAACCACAAACGATGATATTATGTTTTCTGATTACAAATAGTAATTGTTCGCTAAACACATTCCAAACAATTAAACAAATGACGCAAAATATTTGCATGCCGTTTCTTTTCATTCGCTAATGTTTAGTCTTTATTTGAACACATTAAAGTATCAATGACTTTACAGTATTAGTTAAATCAGGTAACATAATTACTTGTACAAATGTTAAGAGCAACAGAACGTATTTCAAAGTGTCATTTCTTTTAATGGAAATACAAAATATACAAGCAACTAATTCTAGCCATGAGCTCACCCTTTTAGAAATTAAAATAGATTCAGATAAATTACAAGAGAATGTTTAATCCCGTGACATGGTCAGTAGCAATTTTCTGTGTAATTTCTTGCGCATTTTAAGTAATTGTTGTCTGTTCCTATCAAAATAAATAAAATTCTGGGAACTCTATGTATTATTAATTGTAAATATAGATCTTGCAACGTCACATTTACAAAATTGGGAGTGGTGATCACATATAACAGCAATAGCATATTGTAAATTCAACTACTTATTTATATTATTAACTTATAAGTTTCTAAAGATATGATCGAAATCTTTCATAGGTAGGGCTGCTTTTTGGTTAGTAACCTTTCAATCTCTAAAATTCGATGTTTTCTGGTTTATAGAGGCTGTTACTTCCTATTACATTTCGATTTAACTTCCCAAGACCTATTAGCTTCATGGTGCCCTAATTTAAGATTGTTCTACTTTTACATCTTTAAGTACGAGATCCTCAGTAAACCAAATGTAAACATTGTACTAAGACTGCTTGGGTCTCTGGATGTCATTCTCGCCTATTTCAGCCGCCAAGCAACTAGCTTTGTTTTAGTTATAGGCTACGATTAAGTGACAACAACAACAACAATATATAGACGACGATTTTTGTTTACCATGGCGTGGTGGGCCAATTTGTTTGCCATGATTTCGATTATATAAAAAAATCTCATAAATGCATTACCAAAAAGTCACAAGAACTATTCCATTAATAAATTAATTAATTCAAATTCTTTAAAAATAAATAATCGTAATAATCGTTTTTATTGTAACAAAGAATATATTAAAGCATTAAAAATATATCTAACAAAGATATTCATTATTTACTGTTTCTACAACAAGATAAAGTTAACGCATTGCAAAGATAATATTAATGCTAAGTACAGTGTAAATTCAATTAACAGTTCTGTAAACACTTTCATATATTTATGAGACGACAAAGCTGCTTTGTAAACATAACCGCCTCTTACGGCAATATTTATGTTCTTTGATCTGAAATACCAATAAAAAAAATAGTAAAAGGTATTTTAAAACTATAACGGTAAAAAATTAAAAACGTGTCTTATCTATGTATATCTTGTCTATGTATATTGATATATATGTATGTCTTGTCTATGTATATTGATTAGAAAATTTTGTTATTTTCGCCTCTCTAAATTTACTAAAATAAAAACATTGACTTCAAAATAATATTACAGTTCCAAATTTGAATAGATTTTTTTTATTTTTAACACATCAAAGGAATTTAACCAAACATCTATAGATTCAACGGTAAATTAACAAATAGGTATTTACTATAATCATTAATATAATTAATTGAAAAACAACTTGTTTGTTTTAACTGATATTTAATTTTGTAATGTGACATTGATATTGACGCAATGTGTGTAATGCTTTACATATTTAAAATTATTGACTCGATTACAAATTATTCGAAGGACCCTTGTCCTTGTTCTTGATCTTTAAGTAATTAGTACAGTTTGCGCCGCGGTAAAAAATATAAACTGCACCATAGATATTTTTTAAGACTTTGGCTATTGCGAAAGAAAACTATTTACTGCGCAAGTTTATTAGGAGTGATAATAAACTAGCGCAGTAAATAATTTTGTTTATAGAATGATTAGTGTGCAACTTATTTTAATTATACTAAATTTATTTTTTAATCTACTTCAAAATGGATCGTTTCCTTAAATGCAACGATGTTGAATGTTTTAAGTCCTACTGACAGGTAATAATAACAATAATTTACTTGCAGGTCCTGGTTCTGTGCAAGAACTTTTCGCAGCCAGCTGTGGTCAGCACTAGCGATATATCGAGCAGCGACGGTACCAACCACCCATCTGTACGGCGACTTCTGCCCAACGAATCGCGGGCAGTCATGCCTTAGCCTCAGGCAGTGTAAGCTTCGCGCTTACATCGAAAATGTAAAGCGATACCTCTATGGTACCGTTCGAATTTCGAATTTATTCAAATTCGGAATGTTTGTGTAAACTGCAAAAAATGGCGGATTATGAGTACAAATCAGTGAAATGAACGTTTTTATCATATTGTAGAAATTTATTGAGATTGAAATATTTCCCTATTTTGCCATTCATAATTATTTAAGATTAATATTAATAGCTGAGAAAAGTTAATATACTTAACAATATAAATATGTAGGAATATCGAAAACGAATTGATTGGTGAGTTAGTGGCAGAATGGTTGAGTTATAGACCTTTTTAATATTTAAAAAAGTCGTGTAATTGATTGTGTGTATTTTATAATACTTTGTAGTGTAAATAGTCATAGATAGATAGATAGATAATTTAGATACGGACGGTATTATTGTGTCGTAAATTAGACAAGAAGGCAGTTTCTTTTATCGCTATTGCAAATTGTTAATTTAGAATATAGATAATAGAACTCAACATTATCATGCTTTAAATTGAAAACCTCATTTTATACTAATTTATTTATATATATTTATCAATAATATAATTTTTAATACATATTATTATATTTATTACTTTAATTATTTGTTACATTTTATAATGTTACTAGATTAGGCAGACATTGCCAGTTGTGGTTTTTTTAAGTGATAGAATGTTAGTCCGCGTCCGCTAAGGGTACGCACAGAGGTATATCCGTGATAGAGGATAAAATGAGGTCATCCTCAACTTATCATCTATCACGGATGGTCAGGATTGTTAGCCCATTAGCACAATGGTTTCCAAACCTACATATTACTAGCAATGGTCACTAAAAATATCTATTTGCTTCTAAAAGAGATTAGACTTTATCGAAATTCTTTAATTCTTCACTGATGTCTGTACTAGCTTTTACCATTAGCGCAGGCTGGTATACTATACCATCATCAACAATAATAGAAATAATAATTAGAATAAGCAGTTACATCAGTACATACTTGCTTGCAAATGATTATGAAGTTCTTAAAGAATAGAATAGAAATCATCTTTATTCAAATAACTTAATATAACTTTTGAATAGTCAACTTTTTTATTCTACCACTCATTCGGAACGCAAACTCATCACAGGAAGAAAGCGCAAGAAAATTGCGTGTTGCAATTTTAAATAAATGTTGATCTAAGTAAATATACATTAACACGGATTAGGCATGCGACAATCAACATAGTAACCGCTACGCATTCAATCTTTGTTCAATCAGATAATATTGTCAGCGCTATGGATTTTAAGTTCTACAAAAAACATAAAGTGTGAATAGTAATAGTAATAGTAGTTATAAGTACTACACTCTACATTGCACAGCTGTATGTAACCTCTAAAACAGAAAATATAATATGTAAGTAAATAATTTCTTTGTAAAAATAAATGAGACATAGCTATGCCACGCATACAGCTTTGTACAAAATTTCCCGCTATTATTATTATTTATTCAGTTAAATTAAAATTATTAGCATCTGTTGTAATTCGTTATATTTTATCTGTGTCTTTCTTTTATTTTTTAAATCAAATTTAAGACAGATACGTAACATTCCGATATTATTTTAAAAATAAATTAACTAGAACTGCCAGTTTGTAAAAGTCAGACCATAGACTATTTAAAAAATATATTTCGAAATTTGATAATTGTTATCAAGAAATCATTTTCGTTTCGAGTTCTACTTGTAGTAGACGATTTAGTAGTCTATGGTTATTGTATTTTATGTTTATTTACATATTAATAATAAGAAAATGACCAGTGATTTTTTCTTTACGATTTTGAAAGTAAATTAAATTCATCTAAACCATGTTTTGATAAATTATGCTTCAGGAAACAAGTATAGTTGTAAATTAAAAATAGTATATAGTATAGATTATTGAAATTAGAATGTGAAACTAGAATATAAATAAATATTACTATTTAAGTAGAAAAACAATTGTGGGTAATTACTGAGAACAGTATTCGTTGTACAGTACCTGTCTAGTCGTAAGTTTTATTGTAGTTTCCAAATTGTATAATATTTTAATAGAAAACATTAATATGTGCCCACCTTCTATGTAATATTTATAAACGTATAAATAATAAATACGTTAGTACACATTATATAAATGGAATATTTAGCACAATTAATATTATTATTTATGAGCATAATCAAGACGATTGTAATCGAAATATTTTGACGGCCTCTGTGGTTTAGCGGTGTAGCACACGCTTTTATTCCTCGCACGGAATAAACATTTGTACTCATAAGTACGATTGTTTATATCGGGATGTTTTTTTATGTATACTATATACGTTGTTCCAAAAAATATATATCTTAGTATTTATATCAGTTGTCTAGTACCTATAACACAAGCTCTGCTTACAGTGGGACTGTGTGAATTATAATTCAATTATTATTATTAATAATATTAATAATTATATAACGGTAAATATGCTGTTTATATAATGTGTACAATAATAAAAATTCATGAAATTATTTTAAACTAATATAAATACGCTTCAAAATCTTTTGTATATATATTTCATTACCATTTTATTAAGTTCAAGTAACCAATGTTTTTTTTAAAACAGTGATGTATTAATTATTTTTACTTAATAAAATGTTATTTTAACTCGTTTTGTTGAACATTGACATTCCTTTGCATTTAACGTACGCGTTTAGATGTATTTTTTTTTATTGCGGCACCTTGTAAATAATAACATATAGGTGCATCTGTAAAACATAATTTGTCTGCAAACTTTTAATAAATTAATAGACAATTTATTTATTTTTTATTTCACCTGTCATTATGCTAATTAACAGTAAGGAGACTACTGGCTTTCGAGGATCAAAATCTACTCCTCTAACCATAAAGTTCCACTAGGAAACAGCTGAAATACAATCAAAATATTTACTACGAACTCTATGATACTTATAATAATAATGATCATCATTTAATCAGCTTATATATCATAATAAGCATAATACAAAATATGCAATAAATATGCAAAATATAAAAGAACTTAAAACCCAATGTTGTGCTATAGACTAAAAGGCTTGAAAAAAAAATTCAAGTCTCTATAGGCTACAAATACAATATTCTTTACTATCTGATAATATAGAAAAAATCAATAATATCACATTTAAAATAATAATATAATAATATTAAAAATTAACAAGATCGCAGTGTTCTGGTGTACTAGTGTTTATTATAGTAAATAATTTCTGCTGTTTAAAAGAAATTTCGTTATACAATATAGAAAAGAACATTCCTAGCAACGTATTTTTTTTTCGGACTACTCTAATGCGCTTGGCCGTAGTTGACCTTTATAGCTTCACCGGACGATAGGGGGCAAGTACAGATGCACTTCAAACCCGCGGGAGGACTTACGAAGAGGCTGAAGGCCAACTCGCGTGACGGATACGACTTTAGTCTGAGGCCACCGCTAAGGATTCAAACCTTGGCTCAGGCCGTCGTAATATCGATCCCCGTTTGAATTGGACGATAGATCGATCGGAGGGCATAACATATACGAATTTATGAAATATATTCACGCTAAAGTTAGTAGATATCTCTCGTGAGTTTCCATTTTAGAGGAAGAATAGAATATAAGAATACATTGAATAATCCAATAGGTATATATATCTTAGCAAGACGTAATAGCCGAGCAATGTACTAGGGTATAAATTCACGAAAAAGACAAAAGAAACCCTACAGACAAGTTTATACAAAGTCTCCTCTCTCATAATCGGATAACTATCCCCAGCCGTACCGTAATATTATCAATCAATATACACAATTTTTATAGTTGTAAAAAATCGTTGAATAGGATCGGTCACTATTGAAAATTGTACTTTATTTATGCAAATATTTTTATAGTCCACCGTAGACAATTAGTACCCAAAAGTATAATATATTAAGAGCTGTTATTATAGCGGAATTTATAGCGATCTTGGTGTTCATTGCTCTATGTGGTTGAGTGTATTTTTATAATTTGTTTGTAAAGAGACTAATGTGAATTAAGTTTTATTTTATGGTAACGCTAAAAATTAAAGGTCCATCTGGCGGTAAGTGGTGACCCAATAACAAGTACCCTCTAACTTCGTTGCGATATTCCACCCTCCAACCGAAACACAGCTTATTACCACAGATCAAATAATTTTACATATTATTACAAAAAAGTTTAAGGAGACTGATAGAATATTAAATTATCTCATATGATATTTATTTAACTACCTTCTTATATTTAATAAATTACGTTTTAATTAATATAGTTAACCCCTGATAGTCAGCTCGTGACCAAGGCTAGTGCTAGTCGAAAGGTATAATTACCATATAATAATTCATATTAAAATCATTTTGACTATATTAATAATGTGTATTAAAAAAAAAGTAAACAATATTTATTATTAATTCAAAGTTTACAATATGGACATGCGTACTCGACTAACACCCGCATCACGACTACATACCATAATTTCTTGTTAATTAAATAATAAAGGATACTACCATATCCAATGAATACCCAGCTGTGATTATTTAGAGTGACTTAGGATATTGTAAAAATTAATTTAATAATTTTGTGAAATATTCATACAATATTTTAACATTTTCTTGCCGCGCACAACCACATTGTGGAATATTCTTCCGGCAATGGTATTTCCGAACCGATACGATATTGAAACCTTCACGAAAAGAGCTTATTCCTAATTAAAAAGACAGCAATGCACTTGCAAAATAGTTTTGCGAGTGCTCATGGGCGGCGGTAATCATTTACCATCAGGTGAGCCGCAAGCATTTGTCCTATGGTATAAAAAATATATAGAGATGGTTAACATATTATTTCTGAGAACATCGAAACTATATAATAAACAAAATAATGAGTTTACCTAAGTTATCTTTTAAACGGCCAAGATTTATTAGGATTACTATATTCGGTAAGTATATTCATCCAGATACCTTTTATATTACTAGTCTAAATATACATAAACTGCAATAAAACAGTCAGGATCATTTGCAAAAGTCTCGTGACTTTTCACGCCCACAAACCCCACCTATTGTTACATTACGATCGTTGCAATAAATCTTTTGATAAAAATACATTCAATAAGCAGAATGCTATTCGAATAATCTAGACCATAGGTTCCCAAACTTTTTTGTTTCGTAGACCCCTTTATATTTTTCTGTTTTGGGTATATTTACAAAAAATCATTACCTGAATACCTGAATGGGGTCATACCTGGTATTGATTTTTTGTAAATTTCTAACTATAGTAAAGTTTACTGTTAAAGACATAAAGTAAAAACAACAATATGAATTGCAGACCGTAGAGACAGTAGACCCCTTGCAGTTTGTCATAGACCCCTGGGGGTCGATATAAACCACTTTGGGAATCACTGATCTAGACGCTCTTCGTTAACGCCCACGTGGGTGGCAGAGGAAATCGCGGAATTATGTCATATGTCCTAAAGCGATAATATTATTTATGACATCCTTACCAATATTATATATGTGAAAGTTAGTTTGCTTGTTTGTTTCTTTGCGCCAACGCGGCTGAACCGATCGTGAGAAACTACCAACGTTTATTTAACTTCAATGCGCGCAATACAAAAGTTATTGACAACCTCGGTGATGTAGTGGTATTGCATACCACTTTACTATCTGATGGTCGTGGGTTCGATTCCTCAAACGGTACAAAGATTTGTATTCGTGAGTATGATTGTTTGTATCGTTTTGGGTCTTATATATGTATAATATGTATGCATTTACAAAAAAAAACTCTATGTAGGTATTTACATCAGTTATCTACCCATAACGTAAGCTCAGCTTAGCTTGGGGCTAGATGGCGTTGTGTAAATTGTCGTGAGATCATTACTATTATATTATTATTACAGTACAGTACTTAACTTTGGCGAACTTAACACCATGCAGTTCTTTCTATCATAGGTGGTTCAGAGAATAATTGTTGGCGGTGCAAATATAATTAATAATAAACAAAATGCAACGAAATATAAACAGAGCGGAAAATCCAATATATACCTAAGGGATACAATAATATATTCATATATCAAATACCTAAATATATACCAAATAGTCTGATAGTCACAGAACTATAGAGAGTAGAATAGAAAAGAACTGAGAGAAGAGAAATAATTACAAATTTTCACAATGTTCCCTTAATTTACTTTTAAAAGAAAATTTATTATATATTTGTTCTTTTAATATTATCTGGCAAATTTAGAAACAAACTATTTTTGTGTTTGGGTACATATTTATACCTGTGGTGGACCTCGTTGAACAGGTTTCTGACTTCTCTATCTCTATACTTAGACTGGCAAGGTACCTATATAAATATTTGAACATTGAATTATATTATTTATATTTGGAAAAACAACTCTGGGTAGGTACGATAGGTCTGACATACCGAAATGCCATGTACTTAGAAAAAAACACTCTATGTGGAAACAATAAAACTGATATACCGAAATATAATAATGGTCCCTTATAATATAATAAAAACTAATATGCTAAAGTATATATCATAATTAAATTAATTGACGGAAGTGATTTTTGATGATAATATAATAATAAAAATAATATAATAAAAATTACTTTATTTTCAAACTTTTATTCTTAAAAGGCTAAAGAAAGCTCCCTTTCCACTCCCTTCAAAATACTTGTTTATCCTTCCTCCCTTTGACATTTCACACAGCGCCATCTAGTCCCAAGATAAGCAGAACTTGTGTTATAGATACTAGATAACTGATATAACTACATATATTTTATTTTTTGTAAATACATGCAGGTCAAAGTCACTATTTTACGCGGACGATGTCGCGGGTACAGCTAGTACATAATATATATAGAAAACACCCAGATCGATACAAATAATCTATTATTGACGACCTCGGTGGTCTAGCGGTCTAGCACACCGCTTTACGACCGATGGTCGCGGGTTCGATTCCTCGCACGGTACAAACATTTGTATTCATGAGTATGATTGTTTGTATCGCTGTGGTGTTTTCTATGTATAATATGTATGTAATAAAAAAAAAAATCTATGTATATGTATCAGTTATCTAGTACCCATAACACAAGCTCTAGCTAGCTTAACTTGGATCTAGACGGCTCTGTGTGAATTGTATTAAGATTATTATATTATATATACATAGTAAACACCCAAACAATCATACTCATGAATACAAATGTTTGTACCATACCAGACATCAAACCCGCGATCATCGGAATTGAAGCGGTGTGCTAAACCGCTAGACCACCGTGGCCGTCAAACCATCTATGCCTCATCTGTTGTCATTTCTGCGGATTAGTCTTGTTTCCATTTCCGTAACACCTACTGGGAATTATCTAAGCTGCTCACATAAAACTACCGGTAGTAAAACATTTTTTATGACATTATTAATGTCAGATATGTTGACATCAAACCCAATACCCCCACGGTTGCCAACATGGTGGTATTAGAACATTTCCGGTATTTACGGTTATCGTAATTTCGTCCTGTCCATTCTATTAGATAGAGGGTTACTATTTCTATAAACTTAAAACTATATATTTTTTATTGGGTGTTTGGGCTATTGTCAGGTGCTTGGATGTGTAGCACTGCGACCTACATAGATCTATTGTGCTATCCCTTTTTCAGAGTTACCAAGACCAGTCAGGGACAAGGTCAGGGACAAAATTGAAGGATATTCTTAGGAGCAATGGTCTTTGTGTCCTCAGGATATAAAGACCATTGCTCCATTGACCATTGTTTTTTTTAAGTTACATAGTAAAATAAAATATAGTTTACTATAATTAATATATATTTACTGTTTTATAGCCAAACTATAAATGTAACCACACAAGAACATTTTCTGGAAGCCCTTTAAGATAAATCTGATGAAACTCGGACGGATGGCAATCCTAACACACTATAAACAATGTACTGACAGACAGAAATCTGGATCGAATTTATTTCTCAATAAGCTCATTCTAATTGAAAATAAAATCCAATCCAATTTTCATCAACTATTGTAATATTTAGAAGTCATACCTAAACCTGTATATTTTGCTAATAAACAAAAAAATCTTAATTATATTATAAACGCGAAAGATTGAAAAAAATACTGAACGGATCTTGATGAAACTTTACAGTAATATAGCTTACGCATCAGAATAACACATAGGCGATATTTTTAATTGAAATGTATATACTGAAATTTAACGCGGGTCGAACCACTGGCACAGCTAGTTTACAATAAAATTCCAAGTCGAGTGACCCCATGGCCTGTTTATTTTCCCTTTATAAAATAACCGCGTTAATTGCATCACTAAATGCACTAACTTACACAAATACAAGTCAACAAACAGAACTCTATGTGTATAGACATAAGAAATGATAGATTAATAGAAAAATCTGCCATAGACAAGTTAGAGCAACCAAAGGTGAAATGAGGAAGCGAACAATTAATACTCATTAAAAGAAATCGGAGTGATTTGATTAAATTATGGCCCTAGTAAATTCCAACTCTACGAATCCATGTTAGAAAGCGTTCTTTTTTTTTTAATACAATTTGCCACAGACATTTTCTTCCGTGCCTTGTTTAATTTACTTTAATATTATTATATTTCTTTAATTTCCACTTTTGTACAACTCCATCCGAGATGTTGCAATTTGCCTAACAGTGGCACCGAGGCAGACCTTATCCGTCTGGCCCAGAACCACCGCTGGCCGGCCGGGTAAGTTGACAACATGCAGTGTCACCTATCTTTATTAGGAGCCAGCTACATTTACCAATATGCATATACAATTATATAAATCTTACACTACTACTAATTTCACAGTTTTCATTACATTGGTTTGTATTGTTACATTATGAATTCGACAGCGTTCTTTTGTGATAATATAATAATAATCTCATGACAATTCACACAGCGCCATCTAGACCCAAGTTAAGCTAGCTAAAGCTTGTGTTATGGGTACTAGATAACTGATACATATACATAGATATATTTTATTTCGTAAATATATATACATAGAAAATGCCTAGACCGATACAAACAATCATATCATACTCATGAATACAAATGTTTAAGCTGTGCGAGGAATCGAACCCAGGACCATTGGAAGTAAGGCGGTGTACTAAACTGCTAGACCACCGAGGCCGTCAACGAACTATAAGGAAATAGATGGTTTAAAAGCCAGGGTAGGCTATAAGTTTCATGCTTCTCATGCTCATGGTTTCATCCGCATGAAACTTATAACCTATCAGACTGATGTATAAGCTGTGATACTATAAACTTTCTTCAAAATCCATGTAGTTGTTTTTGCGTGAAAGAGTAACAAACCATCCATCCATACTCACAAACTTTCAAGTTTATAACACTAGTAATATCTCTGGTTGCATTTGTCTATCTATCAGTAATTGATTTGTTTTTTAATTTATCTATCTACCGAAATATTGGCAAAATTAGGTGAAGCCACAGCTAAGATAATTTTACAAGGAAACTTTTTACAAACCTTTGTAAAAAGTTTCCGAGTAATAGTTACGTTTAATTAATTTATACCCTATTTATTATTATACTGCGTGATCTTGTTTACAGCAGTCCATACATAAGTACGAGGTCTATAAAACCACAAAAGTGCATAAATATCCTTAATTCCCGATGTAACTGCCGATACAGCTGAGTTATTTGACTGTCGTGTTTCGTTGCTATGGTAACAATGTTTACTAGAGACGCCTTCAGCGAATTTAGGTAGTCAATACGCGGGCTGTTTGTCGTATTTGCGATTATTTATATTTATTTATGATCATAAACAGGTTTACAATTACAATACTTATAACTATTTAAAATTAACTATGTACTTGTTTTTTTTACGATAGACATATAACACAGCGCCATCTAGTCCCATGGTAAGCAAAGCTTGTATTGTGGATACTAGACGACTGTTCGAATATTACACTTAGATATTTATTCTGCCAGTTTTATTTCGACAGCCTTAATAGGTCTTGATGATATTTGATATGTATCAGTACGACGAAATGATAAATAGAAAAAAAAAATAATGCAAACTAGCTTCAAATTAAAATTAAATTTCTATTCAATAGGTTAATTAATTAAATAATCCTGTAATTATACCAACTTACCGGACTTTATAATTTTGGGAGTGCGTTTACGGTCAGTCGTAACAAATATTGTACCTATATTACATTTTAAAAAACATCTTAGTAAAATAAATAATATAATACCAAAGGAAATTAAAAACAACAAGCAAAAAGTTAATTTGTAAGTACACGAGGACAGAATCGTTATCGAGAAAAAACGAAGAAACTCGTTATAATAAAAATAAACATTTATTACAAAAATATAACGAACAACGAATATATGACTATTTACCTATAATTTATTTTTAATATCAATTTTCAATGTTATTTTACATATATTTGACCCTAAACGTAATTAATATTTTTTTCATAAATTACAATTACAAACAAGTTGCTTATAAGCCAAATAATGTCTACCATTTGTAAGACCCCTTAATCTGATTATTCTAATATTAAATTATGAGCAATTTTACACTCTATGCCAATCCAATAAGATATTAAATGGCTTGGTATATTTCTGTACCGGGGTAAAGGTTTCGCATGTCGTTCGTATTTTATAAAGGCAAAAATAAACGATACGTGTATAAGTTCTATAACAATTACACTGCGGGTATCGATGGCCTCAAGCACGCACTGGGCAAATAACAAATTATGTATCTCCATGCAATATATGTACATAGATGATATGGTCAGACTATGTAGTCTGACCATATTTTGTTTATTTTTAATTGTAATAGTTACAATTAAAAAGAAATAAAATATAATACATTTGAATTTGGAATCTGGCAGCCTATAAGAGATGCACTGGTCGTTACTAAACGGTTAATTTAAAAAAAAGAATAGGGTAGTAAATTCAAAACAACAATTTAAGCAATACGCAAAGGAAGGTCACAGATATTTTTTTTATTAATGAATGAGTAAAATTTGCTTATTTCTCCTTCCTAATTAATCAAAGGAATACAAAGTATTAATAATAATAATAATAACTATTAATTCACCACTTTGCGATAGTTTTCTCTACTTTCATTAGACATATTTATTTAATAACAATTTCTATGAAAATTTCATCTTAAAACTTTCAGCCATTTCTACGTGAAACCCTAATAACAAATTGACAATTATAGTCACAACTTTGCGATTTTATTATAACTACAGCAGGTACATCTATATTATTATTATTATTATTATTGCCTTTTATTAAATTATTTCCATTCTGTATTATATTTTTAAATATAAATAAAAATTAAAGTAAATTAAAAAAATTAAAATAGAATCCAAATTAAAATAAAATGGTATCGAAGTTAGAACCACTGACGAGCGAAGCTACACAGTGTGAAACCGCGACACAATGCGAGTCATTATTATTATTTATTAAACAATGTTAGCATGTTCCGGTATAGAAACTATACACTGTACAATTTTAAATTACGACATAAATAACAAACAATAATAGTTAGGATAGAAACAATTTAATTAGGTAGGAATAAATAAAAATGTTTGAAAAAATGTCCACGCGTGCGAAGCCGGGGCGAGTCACTAGTAATCATGTCACTAATATATCCTTTTTATATTAGTAATTTATAAAACATTTTGATTCCATTGTAATTAAGTCATCATCTGCTTCTTCCTTATCCCATTTATTTGGGGTCGTCCATTGTAATTAGGTAAACTTCCATAACTGCTTCAATATACGTTCGTATACCAAACTCTTGAAATGTTTAGACCACACGAAGTCCAAATGATTGAACTGATATTCATCCGATATCCTATATATATCCGTACAGTTTTTTAATTTACCGCACAATTTGTATATATCCTCTTGCTGACAGAGCAGATCATTGCCGCTATAAACCAAATAAATCGGGACCGAGATCTTCTCCAAGGGGTAACTGGGCGGCGTCTTCCTGCCATATTTCACCATATTTCCATCATTTCCGTGGTCGAATTGGCGAAACTTGCCCGACTTGACCTCCTGAACGTAATGCAGCACCTGATTGATAGACCCACCTGATGGCACATGCCCTATAAGGACTGGTAAGACCGTAATATTTATTTCCGATGTGAGTCCAGAGAACATCATTAAAATATACATACAAAGAACTCCTGCCATTTGTTCCGTATCACACAGTATACTTATCAAAGTACGCACGATTGGACTATTTGGTAAATACTCGTGTATACCCAAGCTTTTCAACACCGTGTTTATTGTTGAACTTATGGGAGCTAACAATCGTACAAGTGGTGATTTTGTGTGCGACATATAAGCAGCCGGTGCTAATGCTATCATAAGTATAATCTTTTCATTGTATTCTGGTCGTAAAGAGCCCATAACGAAGAAGGAGGTCGTGCCTTGAGAATGTCCTACGTAATACAGTGACTTCTTATTTGTAATGTTAAGAGTATAATCGATCATGGCTGGTAGGTCGTAGAAGCCAATTTCGTGCCACGAGAACTCCCAAAATATTGGCTCAGAGGAATTGAGACTGATGTGCCGACGCGAGTGTTTGTTCCCTCTAGCGTTACCCAACCATACGTCGTAACCATCGTTGGCCAAGAGGTATGCTAAACTGACCTCTGGCCCTCCTATCACGAAATCGTCAGCGCTTCCGAGCAATCCATGCATTAGGAACACAACCGGTCCTTTCTTTGGTATCCGAAACATTGTCAAAATATAACCATCTTCAGTAACTACCTCGTGCCTTTCTAACGGATGTCCATACTTTAAAATCAGTTCTCCAACACTGAGTTTCACGTCTTCGTTGGCCATACCCGCTATATATGCTTCGCGGATACGCTCCCGAGAAATATTATACTCCTTCATATGTAACATTCCATCGTAGCTGATACTCCTAGCTAGTGCATTTGGGATGTTGTCGAAAATATTAACCGCGTCTTTTATGATATTCCCAATATTATGCTGAAAATATTTGATTGCGGATAGAGTCTCTGCATAAGGCACCTTCCGAGAAAACGCTGTTAGGGACTGGAACGATATATCCGGTTGTCCATGGCAAGAACTGAGCAGTATGAAACATAAAAATGATGTAGTTAAATACCACATATCATATAAGCAGTTAGTAACAGTTATTAAACTAACTAAACGTTAAATCATCCACACTAGTTATTTTCCACTGGTTTTAATATAAATTCTGATTATATTTTAGTTAATTTTGTATCTGCTCTGATATGTTGGGCTTACGGATGAAATTATGGTTTTAAACAATGTACGTTTGTGTATCAAAAATAGAAGAATTTATATAATTTATTTAAATTATTAACCGGGTCTTAACACGAATAATTTTATGGCAAATAAAGGTATTTACCTCTCTCGACGTTTCGACTAGGTTGCACTAGCCGTGGTCACGAGCTGACTGGAGTAACAGCAATGTCAATGTAGATAGGTGACAGCAGTTTTTTCATCTACCGTCACTAGATTGTTTAACGAAAGTTCGCGACACACAGCACTCACGGTATCCGTACACTTATTGACTATTGATGCTACTGAACTTTGCTTGAATTTATTTATAACTGGATTCCACGCAGATGATAATTTTAAGCTATCCTCTCTGTTGAAATTGGGATGTTTTTTAATTTCAATCGCCTCCCGGACCATTCGTGGGTAATAGTGGCGATCAGTAGGATCGAGGACCTTAGGCGCATGTAGTTCAATCCAGTGATTTGTTCCAGCGTTCAGTAGATGATCGGCAATCGCTGATTTGTGTGGTTGTTGATTTTTAACCGCTGCGATGTGCTCTTTGACTCTCTCGGCTATTGATCGTTGTTTGGCCAATATAAGAGCTACCACAACTACAGTCAATTTTGTGTAGTGCAACCTAGTCAAAACGTCGAGTGAGGTAAATACCTTTATGTGCCATAAAATTATTCGTGTTAAGACCCGGTTAATAATTTAAATAATGTATATTAAACACGAAAGTTTAAAATTTATATAATGTTTTTAGGATTCCTCCGTCTGCTATTCGGATCATCCACTATATCTTTATATTAATATTTCATGAAGGAGGACTACTGAGTTTTTTAAATTCATAGTGTAACAAATAGTCTTAATTCTAGAAAACTTGGGGCAATTGTGTCATTCTTTTTGACAAAATATAAATGAACAAAAATAATAAAAATTAACCACAATAACCGAATGCTAACAGTTTGACCAGTTTTCTAGGTTTTTCTTAAATGCTTTTATACTTTTCAAACTGCATGGGATAGATTTATTTTTTATTTTTCTCATGATGGTCACAATCAATCCTGTGTGAATTGTCTAGGTTTATTATTAATATTTTATTTTTATTATTCAGTCTAAAGATTTGTCAATGTATTAAAACCCAAAAATAATTATTGTTAGAATGTTTGTCTCTTTATCTGTTCGTTTATGAGCGCTAATGCAGCAATCGGTTTTCATTAATGTATAGTATTGGCTTGCATTGTAAATTTCACTTAAAATTTAGCATAAATTTTAAGTGACTTACAATACAAGCATCTAGATTTTTTTCCAATAGGTTTAAAAAATAAAATCGCAGGATCATATAGTAATTAAATAAAAGTATAATGTAGGGAACCTATGTCACTACTTAACTGAAGTTTATATAAATATTTATAAACAGTAACTCAGTATTGTAATATAAAAATGGAATTTAATGAATGAATATTTTGTATAATCTGTTTGCTGTAACATGGTGAGACTCAAACTAAAGCTAAATTAAGAATACATTTTCTTTTTAGTGAACGATAATGGTTCAATGTGTCCGCATGCCATAATGATCACCCCTCCGACCAATCCCCCATCTAATTCAAACGGTGTCACGTTAGGTCGACAGGTAAGTGGAAGAAACCAAAAAGGAATATGAAATAAAATTTATTACAGAGTATAGGTACAAATAATAAAAAAGAATAAGCCTATTCTAACCTAACGACTACTTTAAGGTTAATAGAATCGTCTGCGGGGAACGGGTATAGATGGTGGGGAGGTAACTGACCGTGAAGCGCTGAGGTAGGATACAGAAATCTGGGGATCGCCTCGTCGCGCCTCTCTGGCGCGGATAGGTGGTAGAGGGTCGTACAGCCATCAAAAGCGGTTAAGCCGTTTCGGAAATCCGGGAAATCAGAAATATGGTATTTTTTTATAACAAAGGGGACAAACGAGCCTGCCGCTCACCTGATTGTAAATGATTAACGTCGCCCATAAGCACCCGCAACAACAGGGGAATTTCAAGTGCGTTACCGGCCTTATAAGAAGGAATAAGCTCTTCTCTTGAAAGTTTCAATATCGTATCAGTCTGGAAATACCATTGCTGAAAGGTGATTTCACAATGTGCTTGTGCTTTGCAAAAAGTGTCTAGAAAATCGCACTGTGGAGGACCACTGTTCATCCAGATATATTATTCCATGTTGCAACTTCTAATAATTTCATACACTTATATTGTGGAATGAACTACATGCCGAGGTTTTCTCGAGAGACTACACCATGCGGTTTTTCAAGAAGGGGATATTAAGGTTTCTTAAGGGTCGGCAACGCACACGTGACACTCCTGGTGTTTCAAACGTCCATAGGCTCCGGTGAGCGTTTACCATCAGATGGGCCGTATGCTTGTTTGCCACCTACGTGGTATTAAACAAAATATATTATATACATATACTAGAAGTTACAGCATGTTTTAATGCGCGGAGTGTGTACATTAAAATCATCAAGGTGAGACGCCTCACTACAAATGACAGCTATCACTTCTGCAGTGCGTGATGATGCGGTGACGTGCCTTCAGAAGTGACTTGGAAAAAAAACCGGCCAAGTGTGATGCGGCCTCAAACATCGTGGTTTCCGAATATGCACATTCAAGTTTCGAAATAAAAAAAAAATGTAGATAATTTATTCATGTAAGAATGTAACCCGCGACCGTCGGAAGTAAGATGGCGTGCCAAAAGTCTAGACTACTGAGGCCTATAAAATCAATATCAATATGTTACAATTAAGAATTGTCAAATAAAGTCTCATGACTCAAATACAACGCCTAGACATACCAAAGAACAAGCCTATAGACCTTATACCAAGCTTATAACCTTAAAAAATTAAGTCAGATTTTGGTGCTAGAACTTTTTATTAAACAGTTGCGAGTAACACTAATATTATTAATAGGCAAATAAAGCTTAAATTTATTTTGAAGTAATATTTATTAGACAATATATATTACTTTATTTTATATTATTATTCTTTTATAAATGAATTTCTTGGATGAAGATTAGTTTATTAGTTTTATAATCCTACAATAATATACATACAATACAATACAATAAAATATATATATACATATATTGTTTTCAGTCATATTTGTACGCGTAATTGCAGAAGACAGTATACTATGTATTTCTTAAGAGCTTTGTAACCTGTACTTCACAAATAAAGAATTAGAAATTTAGCATTTATTTATACATTGTGCAGCTGCTTGGCTGAAGAACAAGTTGTCGGCCCACGTGATTGTAAGTGGTAACCGATATATAGATAATAACTATGGACATCACGTTATCATGTGATGCATATTATTATTACCATTCTGGAGGTCTAAGATAACACGACTTTATCTTGTAATTACACTTCCATTGGGCAGTGAAATTTCATGATATACCCTGCACTGAATCACAGCTTACAAAGCATGCCGCTTGGCAGCTGGAATCTGTCCAAAATTATAGTTCAGGTTTCGTGATTATGTTAATAATCTATTCATATAAATAAAATTGAAGTGTCTGTTTGTAATATTGAAATAACCGTTTTTTACTACATGCATATGAATATCTGTCTGTCTGTTTGTTCCGGCTAATCTCTGAAATGGCTGGACCGATTTTGACGGGACTATTATTCGCAGGTAGCTGATGTAATAAGCAGTAACTTAGACTCCTTTTATTTTAGAAAAATAAAGTTAAATTCCACGCGGACGCAGTTGCGGGGCAGGTAGTTAGTAATATATAATTTTGAAAAGATATTGAATATTTTATAATTCTCATAGATTGCATTGAAAGAATGAGTACATACAATAGCTCTTGAAGCTATGGCGGGATTATCTAATATTGGACTATTATTCTTTTATATAGTAAAAAAGAATATATTATCTGCGCCATATTTTTCCGCCACAAGGATCTCTACCTACAACTATTTTCGAGCGTTTTTACACAGTATGACATATGTATATCTTGTTTCATTGTTAATATTAATACCACAGATTACTAATGTCACAGATAACGTAATATTACATACTAATGTTACATAGCATCACAGCGACATGATTCCAGTGACGTATTTAAAAAAAAGAATTAGTTTGATATAAGTACATATGTATGGGATCGAAATACTGTAATACTAAATCCTAGCACAGTTTCCGTTACGTTCTCTTATATCTATACTAATACTAGCTGCCCGGCTAACGCTGTTTTGCCTTATAATAATAAAAAAATTGGGGTGGACTACCCCTAACATTTAGGGGGATGAAAAATAGATGTTGGCGGATTCTTAGACCTACTCAATACGCTCACAAAATTTCATGAGAATCGGTCAAGCCGTTTCGGAGGACGAACGAAAACTGTGACACGAGAATTATATATATAAGATTATAAAGAGGAAAAGTTAGTTATTTAGTAAGTTTGTTTGTCTGTCTGTTTGTACTGAATAGGCTCCTTAACTAATGGACCGATTTGAAAAATTCTTTCACCATTAGGAAGCTACACTATCCCTGAGTGCTATAGGCTATATTATATTTCCAAAAAAAGTAGGGATCCTTAAAACTCAAAGGTGTAAAAAAAACATAAAAAATACCTAACACCGCATGCGCTACAAAAAGTATTGATGATAGAACAAAATGATGTACTAAGACTTTGCAGAGCACATTATCTATAAAAATTTACTGAGGGCACGTGGTTAACTATTAAGTATAGTTACGTCACAATAAATGTTCTTTTAATTTATAAATTTAATTGAAATGCCGCCGCTAGAAAAGCCTCTTTATTTTGTATCTTAGTGTTAATTCTTATCAAAATAAATTACCCCATATCAACGACTACTTCAATTCAAAACTAAATACACAAACTACAAACAAGCTACAAAACTTTTTGAATTATCCAATTCGGACATTCCATTCGAAAGATATCACTTTATTATAAAAATGTAAGTATTAGAAAAAAATCCCTCTCGGTTAGTTATAAACCAAATGCGATATAGGAGCATCATTAGGAGGGGGATACTTGCTAAGATAATACAATCGGGGAAGATAACGATAGCAGTTGCATTGTCAGGAAGTCAGGAAATGCTGCAACTCTCTTAAAGGATGGAAAAACTGCTCATTCTACTTTTAAACTTCTGCTATCCGTAAATCTTCATGGAATCACAGATAGTGATTTCCCACACTAACTGCTCAAACCTGGGAAAGGAACTTTTCCTACTCCATATTTAAAAAGATATTGTGATATCTTTTTGGATGAGTCCCTACGTCGCCGCGTCGTAATCGTCCATAATTTATACATTTTGATAGATGCTGTATACTCTGACTTCGAGAATTTACATGAAAAAGGCTTTCATTCGTTGTGTTCTAGGGCACTAGTGTTCCCTAGGAATGATACGTCCCTTTAGAATGCATTAACACTCACCTTCACTACTGGCAGCTTCCCCCCAGACCCAACTAAGACCGGGATAAACCCATTTCTAATACAATTCACTTTAGTATCCAAGACACAATCGGCACGCTCTGCGCTCGTCGACTGAATGCCGCGGCTCACCCAACGAAAGAGGATTATTCAACTACCGACCTCCGTATTTATAGACCGAAGTCAGTGTAGTAGATCGGTCTATAAATACTAGATGGCGCTATTTGCAATATTTCTAATAATCTTATGTGAACTCTAACACGTATATTAAATTATTTCCTTTCTGTATTATATTTTTAAATATAAATGAAAATTAAAGTTAATTTTAAAATATTAAAAATACAACCCAATGGAATCGAAGTTAGAACCACTGACGAGCGAAACTACAAAGTGTGAAACCGCGACACAATGCGAGTCATTATTATTATTTATTAAACAATATTAGCATATTCCGTTATAGAAACTATACAGTGTATAATTTTAAATTACGACATAAATAACAAACAATAATAAATAATCTAGTATGTATAATGAATACCTTTTTAATAATCGATGTAAAAAACGAATCTTTCCTAGTTTCTCAATTCGACTGTATGTTGTTACCTGATATCTTTTTCTACGAACGGTGAACGAACTGACGAAAATTTGTTATTATCTAAAAGCTGGTGCTTTTAAATAAAAAAGTTTTTCATATAAGATTAAATGTCTTAAGGTTAGTCCTAAGTTTTCTTCTAGGATTGATCAGATAACTAGGATGATACAGGTTTCTCATAATGTATGTTGGACGTTTTGTATTTTCTGCATTTTGTTTCAGCTTCTTCGGGAATAGCTGGAGTAATACAGTATTTGAACATAGATCCATTACAAACAATTCGTATGTGAACAACCATCAAACGGATTCTATGAATCGCTGACTACGGAACGGTGTTTTAACTGCATTCGTCGTTGCTTACGAAGGCCCTTTAAGGCTGAAACGGCACGAGAAACACCAATTTGTATAGTTTTATATTTGATTATATATCTGACCAGATAATACCTTAATAATGCGATTGAAGTCAGGTTTTCTTCGAAGACTGTACACGGTATTATTCAAACTACATCTTTTTTTAAAGTGGGCACAATGCCTGGATAGAGATCTCTCCATCTAAGAGGTTAAATCGACGGGTACTATTAAACTCCTACTCACTAAAAACCCCAGGGCACTTCTCACCGATTTTTTTTTCAGACTATTCTAATGCTGTTGGCAGTAGCTGGCCTTTACGGCTTCACCGGACGATACGGCAGATAGTACTCTAAACCCGCAGAAAGACTTATGGAGCGCCTGAAAGCCCGGGAGTTGGCTTTCAGGATCCAGCTCACTTCAGATCCAGATCAGCTATCCTGATGGATATGACTTTAGTCTGAGGGCACCTCTAGGTGTTCGAACAAGGCTCAAGCCGTCGTAATTTCTATTCCCGTTTGAAATTGGACGGGGGATCGATCGAAGAGGGCACTGTTGTTTCTGCAAAAACATACCAAGATTGTTTTATATCATCTATATGTATTAAAAACAGATTATATGTATGTGGATAATTATCTAGAAGTCGGTTAAAGAGGTTTACAGTGACTTTGTATAGTAATTACGGTACAAGCACTAAGTTAATAAGTGACAAGCTGAAGCGATTTTTAATAACTTACCTTTATAACTGATTAATTAAGAATGGAGAGAGATAATAAATGTAATTACTTTTCACGGCTTAACTACTTAAGTGGTCATTATGAGGTCTTGCATATGAAAGTAAGAATTTATTTTTTATTACTTTGATTTGATAAGAATAAATATTTTTTTAAATGTATCATACTACATTCATTTTAAATTTGGTATGTATGAAATTTGTTTGTTCTACATCTTGGTTTACTTCTAGTTTCTATTTTCTTCAATATTATGCAGTTGCAACTATTCTATTCTACGGTTTAACACACCGCTTCACTTCGGATGATTGCGAGTCGATTCCACGCACAGTACGGACAATTATATTCATGCGTATAATTGTTTGTAACAATCTGGGTGTTCTCTATAATGTATGTATTTACAAAAAAATATATCTATGTATTTGTATCAGTTATCTAGGTACCGATAATACAAGCTATACTTAGCTTGGAACTAGATGGCGCTGTGTGAATTGTCCGGGGATATCTATCTATTATCTATATAGGGATATTATATATCTATCCTACTAACACTAACTATAAGAAATCTGTAATACTGACAAAATGGGCAAGTGAGCCTAATAAAAAATATTTTTTTACTATTTTCTCTTTTTCACAGCTTAAGCTGGTGATCGAGTCCTCGGTACTAGGACTGGACATGCCAAGTCTCTCGTTACTTTATTTTGCGTGATGATTTGCATTTTTATTCTGTTGCAGCATTTATTATTATTTTCTGTTTTTTACAGCTTAAGCTGGTTTTAGTACCGATTAATATTAGTTACATTACATTTTCTCACCCTTTGCTGGTTTTCTACGTTTTATAGCATATACCAACTACACTTATGGTGTACACCAATCACACGTAAGTGCAGTGTGTGTGTGTACGTGTGTGTTTGCATGTGTGCTTGTATCCGTGTATGCGTATGTTATTATTATGATTACAAAAAGAATATGATGCCAATTTTGCTCTACTCCGCTTATAACTTGGACTCCACGTAACGCCACTCTGTGAATGCGAGAACAAGCATGGTACCCACGATTTGCTGTGAGCTAAACAGATACTAATGATTTTCCACAGCGCCGTGCTCATTCGACTTACAGTTATTTAAATGATTGTTTGCATCGTCTAATACGTCTATATAGCTATATTTCAAATATAATAAGAGTAACCTGGATGTTGTACACGATTTGAACGTGGGGGGCTCCATTTTAATATAACTGTTTTCTTTTATAATTAATAAACTGACCGCCTCGGTGGTGTAGAGGCATACCACCTGGCTTCCTACTGGGTTCGATTCCTCGCAGGATGCAAAGATGTGTATTCATGGATATGATTGTTTGTGACGGTCTAGGTGTTTTCTATGTATATTACGTATGTATTTACAAAATGAGTGTATGTATGAGTTTACATCTATATATAGAGTTTATATCTAAACATAGATATATAGATATTTTGATTGATTGATTAATATCACATGTCCAGTACCATAACACAATCTCAGTTTTGCTTGGGACTAGATGGCGCTGTGTGAATTATCGCGAGATATTTTATATTGAATGATAATTGAAAGAAAATCAAGACAAAGCGTTCTTGTCTTGAGATATTATATATCATAATTGAATATATATATATCTCAATAAAAAAAATTATTATGTATTCCCACATGCATTAGTTGTAATTTATAGTAGACTTCTCAACAAATAACTGAATTTTATTTGTAAAACAACTTATGTTTTACTGCAGTGTCCATTGGCAAAGCATACAGCCTATGTTATAGTAAACGGTTAGCGTAGCTTATGGACGCCTGAAAGATATTTAAGACAACAACAAACAATGAAATAAGAGCTGGAATATATACACAAATATATATAGGTTATATAATAATAATAATCATCATCATCATCACCATCAACTTTATTTGTCTCGTATAAAACTAATATAAGTGCTGCTTATAATAAATTTTAAAATAATAATCGAGACAAAACGGCCTATCTCCAATGGAGCAGTGAGTCCATCCTATCTGCTGTTCTGTTGTAGTCTTTACTAGTAAATAGAATAAAAGATCAACAACGACCATATATATATTATATCTTATATATAAAATTCTCGTGTCACAGTTTTCGTTCCCATATTCCTCCGAAACGGCTTGACCGATTCTCATGAAATTTTGTGAGCGTATTGAGTAGGTCTGAGAATCGACCAACATCTATTTTTTCATCCCCCTAAATGTTAGGGGAAGTCCATCCCTAAATTATTTTTTTATGGCAAAACAACTATTGCCGGAACAGCTAGTATATATTATATAACCTATAATATAAGTTGTATCAAGTCTTCCTCTTATTAAACTAAAATAACTCTAAGTTTAGAGGAATTAAAATTAAAACTAATAATTAGATATCCAATAAGGAAATTGCTCAACAGCCTCTTTTAATGAAGGCGTAGAGAATGTAGCCAGAAGTTAAGATGCAATCTGTCTACCATAGCATTAAATTGCAGTGTACCAGATAACATCCTACATACACCGAGATACGAGAATTTTACTTAGAAACTCGATTAAGCGCCTGATTAGGGAAGGGAATCGTCAAAGAGTAACTAGTGACCAGTGTAGTGGTCGAAATACGACCATAATTAATTAATTATTCAGTAAGACTATAGACAAATAATATTGAAGACAAATAATGACAATATAATCTCAATTTGACCATGAAATGATATTTTATTGCATAAAATGTGCATTTTGTTGCATAAATTGCATAAAATGAAATTTTATTGCATAAAATTTAACTCATTAATTATTGTTCCGCACATTTCGTCATTTCTGACTTGCAACAGACTTTAACAATTTACAAAAGAGTATATATGCGTATGCGCGTCAAATCATGGTATTGTGTGTAATGTTTTTTTTTATTGATTTAATTTATTTTTTATGGATAATTAAAAAAATATATTATCATTCTGCACTACTTCTATATATAAACAATAATTGTGCGAAATTTCATACTCCTCAGTTCGCGTAATTTTCGTAAAAAGAGGTTAAAAGTATTTACTTTAATTTAAACATAATACATATAAGTTTTATTTATGGCCCGACTATGTAGTTTGTGTGATTGTAGGGGGTTCTCTGGATCTACTGAACCGATTTTGAAAATTCCTTTAGTGTTGAATAGCCACATTTATCGAGGAAAGTTATAAGTTATATAACATCACGCTATGACCAATAGGAGCGTAGCTACAATGAATAACGGTTGTCACTACTCATACTGACGGCCTCGTTGGTCTAGTGACGGCACACCGCATTAATTCCCATAGTCGCGGCTTCGATTCCGCGCACGCTACTAATATTTATATTTATGAGAATAATTATTTGTATCGGTCTGGGTGTTTTCTATGTATATTATGTTTGCATATACAAAAATAATCTATGTGTTTGAATCAGTTGTCTAGTACCCATAACACAAGCTCTGCTAGCTTGGGACTAGATGGCATTGTGTGAATTGTCCTAAAATATTATATAAGGTGAACTTGTTTCCAATTCCGGCAACATTAAGAAAAAAAACATTGATTTATTTCTATACCTTAATTGTCTCACAATTCCCTTATCTGTGACTTAAGTGAGTACAGCGGACTTGGTCAATTAATGTTATTGCTTAATATGTAAACATTGCTTATTTAACATAAATTAGTGAGGCATCTCGTGTTAAAACCGTAAATGTCAACCGGGAACCCACCTAAACCAACACAGTCGGCTAACTAGTAAGCACATTATATTTATGATGTAATATATAAGTAGTTATAAAGTTTTTATATTGTACAATGTTCATAATATGATAATGAGTTATGTAAGTGTTGGGGAATTGTCAGCAAGTGTACAGACGTAGAGAAAAGCTGCAAGCGAGCTTTCCATTTTTTTAATTTCTCTCTTTTCACAGTAATGTCTATTTGTCTATGTCTAATTGTCTATATATTTATGTTAAATATTCATCACATTATTTAGCTGACATTATACCCTAGTACCAGACAACTGAAAAACGTAGAAAGATATTTTATAGGTATATATATAAAATATAATAAACTGACGAAGATTACTTATAGATTTCTTCATCCAAACATTATATACTTTTCTATTATTATTATTATTATTTATTTTAATTCGGATTACATCCATATTGTGTTAGTAAAAACTTATAAAACTATGTTAGTAACTTATAATATACATATACGTAGATATATTTCATTCATATATCTGTATCCACGTCCAGAAGCACTGGGTCCACAATGCAACGATATCCAGTGCCTCTGGAGCGGACAATCAGACTCGCAATAGCTGTTAGGATGCTGTTTGCGCTCCCCCGAATTCTAGACATCAGTGATACCGCTCTTTTACGCATTATGGCTTGAAATCCATCTACCCGCGTTGCTGCAAACATCTCTGATGCGCTACAGAACCGAGGGAGCCCCAACAACATCCTAAACCCATTATTATACTGTACACGAAGAGCGTTGTATGCCCTCTGCGTATAACCATAGGCCGCACGTGTAAAACGACTGGCAATACGCTTTCAACAACGTTGTCTTCACGTCGTTATTACACCGTGCAAACCTACGGGCCATCATATTACATCGGACCGACAACGCTCTTCGTTCCCTCTCTATCTCATAGTCATCTATATAGATGGCTAAGCGGTTAAGAATTGAAAACGGGACAAACAAACGAATTTAGTTAGAATGTCTATATTAGACACAGATTTCCATTGTTGACACTGTCGACTAAAGCTACAGAATAGGCCTAGGTAAAATTCTAAAACAAACAATCAAATTAAAAGAAAATTAGTGTGAAATGCAAAATAAACATAAAAAAAAAACTTTGGAAATAAAACCAAACATTAAATTCCTAAACTTATAGCTCGGCTTATGGTAAATGGTTTACGGTTTTGATTCTATTTATTTGGTTCAATTCTGTCAAAGTAAAAAGTAAGTTTTTTCCAATTTGTAGTTATTATGTTCTTAGTTACTTTTGCTTTTGACTGTACCCATCTTAATCAAACTGAACTCAAATGGATAGAAGAAAATATATTCCCAATACTTACACTAAGTAATAGAATATCAATGGCACTATATTGATAATATTATAGCCACTTACGATATTACAGTTCGTTAGTTGTTTATTTAAATAAGTATCTATATATATTTTAAAATAATTGTATGAAAGAACACTTTTAAAAATATGCTACTATGGTATCGGCTACTTAGTCGATTAGAGTAAGATATAATACTATAATTTATACACAGATAATATAATTTTACATAGTAATAAATAGTACATGTATTTTATCTACGTTTGGAAAGGCAAAGATACAAGACTATACAGACTAACATGATACCTAATATTTTCTTAAAAAAATCTGTAATCGTCGATGCGTAGTCGCAATATTTTTTCGAAATTGTATTTCAGATTTCGTGTTTATGTTAATAACCAAAATAAGTATTTTATAATTCTCTGATAGTTAAGTATAAATTACGTTGAAATTAAAAGTACATTTAATAGTTTTTGAAGCTATGGCGGGAATATCTAATATTGGTTAATTTGTTTTTTTTTACACAACATTTCTTTTTTAAACTTTAATTATTTCGTAACTTTTATTGGAAGCTGTTTTCGTCACTTAGGTACAACAAAATAGGGATTGTATGTATGTAATCTATATTTTTAACATGGTAATTTTGCTGGCTATTGGTTCCTTAGATTCATAATTTGAATGTTTTGTCAGCACGTGCTCAGTGATAACAAAACTATTTTCTATGAAATGCAAGTACTTTTTTAAAACTTTTTAGATTTCGTAGTCTACTCTTATACAACGTTCTTGGTGTTAATTGCTCTGTGATATTCATGGACTTTATTTTGCATTCAAAAATAGAACATAAAAATGTGTGTTTTTTTTTAATTATTAATAATAATACTTAGAAATGTCAAAACTAAATATTTTTGTATAAACTTGTGTAGCAATAGTAGATTTTGAAGGGTTTGTCCTATAAATACATTATTTTTGTAAGCATTACATGTTGTTACATGGAATTATTTTGGTTTAATTCCTAGAAGCGCGGCGCCAACTCTTATAATCCGTAGTATTAGCAGTTCTATAAGTAAACAGATCCTTTTCGACCGAAAATTTTGTAATTCTTTTGCTTACTTACAGTTATATATTTATAGTATTTTAAATATTTACTTTTCACAAGTAATTCTTAACTAATATAAATGCGGAAGCGAGTATGTTTGTTACGATTTCACGCTTTAACGGTTTAAGCAATCATTACGAAATTGGGCATATAAATAAAGAAGGACAGCCTAATTTTTATTCCAGTTAATCATTACGTGAATGAAATTACAATTACAGTTTGCAGGTGAGAGGGGATTATCAGTAATGTGGACTAATAATCCCATTCCTAGCAATGTGCTATATCAGGTTACCTCTGAAAACCATCATGATAAATTCCTGGAGAATTTGCGACGATGGACATCGAACCTGGCCTCATCTTATCATCCTCCACTGGTGCTCCGCCAGGGTAAACAGTTTACGCACGCAGGAACACCGTTCCAATATCATCCAATAAAAAAAAAAATTTCGAGCCTGAATAAATCAACATTTGAGAACAGCTCGAATAAAATGTGATTTTTCATTATCATTCATTTTAAAATAAAAATCCGGCCTGAATGAAAAATCATCACTTGAGTCGAATGATTTAACAAATTTTTACCGTTACGTTCGCAATGATAATGACAACAATATTTGCTTGAGAGTATTTTCTTCTCAACTGCTGTTATATGTTAATGACAATCTTCTTATTTACTTCATTTGTAAAATGCAACCGTGCGTAGCCGGGGCACGTCACCTGTTAATAATAAACTTCCAGTGCCACAGAACATTATGCAGGGAACCCGTTTCTATAAGATTTGTTTAGGTTCAGTATAGATGGTGTTAACTAAAGGCATACACACACTATGCGACTTTATATATATTTGTGTAAATATCCCAGGTCTAAAATATCATAAATTTATATGTATGTGTATATAGTTATTAATTAAAAACCTACATATTAGTATTTTTTATGAGTAATGAGGGTTGCCTGATAAACAGCGCTGTATAGGTGCACTTCATTGAGGTTGTACTTATATCAGCAACTGTTGACAGCTGGTATTGGCAACTTGGTATGTTATTTTTTTATTTCTTATTTTGTGTATTACTTGTAAATTGTTGTGTTGTGTTGGCAATAAATTATATATTTATTTATGTTGTGTCATGTCATACGTTACGCTAATAGTGCGTTTCTACGACAATAGATACTGTCAGTCTTCAGTCATGCTATCAGTCGTCAATAAAATCCGTTATTAGTAGTAATTAGTGTTCGTAATTTCACGAAGAACTGTGGATGGGACACAACATTTATTATTTTTAAATAATAAATAATAATAATAACATATCAGCGCATTTTTTGCCTTTAATGCACAACAGAATTTTTTGTCACTATACCTGATAGTGACAAAAAGTTCTGAAAAATACTGAAACATTTGTTTGTGTGACATGGCTGTGATTGTATCCGATTGACCAAATCGTGTCGTGTATACACGCCTTAACTAA